>NC_089838.1:146214395-146846895 GCF_035609145.1 Eleutherodactylus coqui | reverse complement strand
AGCTATTAACTCCTGCTTGCTCCACCATGGTAAGTCTAACGTTCTAGGGCTCTCTTTACTTTTATGCTTTATCACGTACCTGTCATGCAGATTATTGACACTGTTGGCCATAATGCTGTTATACAGAAGTTGAGATGAATCAAGACATTTGTAATACATAACCTAAAATCTGCTCCTCATTTATATCTATCAGTAGATGAAGCAAAGCGACTTTATATCTGTTGTAGTCACGGATGCGGTGAAAAGTAATGGCTGAAGGCATTCTGTAATCCAAAAAGGCGTGAAAAGCTGTTTCATCTTTGGCCAGATCATTTGTCTGAACTAAGAAGTGAAGAATATTTATTTGCCAAAGATAAAGGTGGCTTTATGGAGCCCGGTGTCATGATGAGCCTGAGGATAGTGCCTGTAAATTAGTTACATGATGGGTTGGATACCTAGTAGTATATGAGAAAAACTAGATGAAAGAACTGGACTGAGGTTTTGTAAAACTGATTTTAAAAAGTCTGTATGTTTTTAAGTAGTTGTGGTGCTTTAAAAACATAGAGAGGTGCATTTCACGGTATTCATAAGTAATATGGGTACTTTTTTTGGTATATCTTATTAACAGAGGCGTAACGTGAAGCTTCTTGGTCCCAATGCAAAACCTGGAACGGGGCCCCCAACTATAATGCTTTATTCATAGTACTGGGCTCCCTATATGGAGAAGAGAGGCCTTATGGGCCCCCAAGGCTCCTGGGCCCGGGTGCAACCGCATCCCCTGCATCCTCTATAGTTACACCCCTGCTTATTAATATGTTACACTTTAAGACCAAGTTCAGAATGTGTTTTTAGTGGCAGAGTGAAAAAGTCTTATTGCAGCTTCCAGAAATTTGCAAGCAATGTGCTAAAGAAAAAAAACTATAAAAAACTATTGCTGAATGTACAAAAATACTGGCCAAGCACATGTGCCTCTAGTGATCTGGTTTTCTTCTACTGAAAATTCTTTTTGCCAACAAAATAACCTGTTGCTTAGATATTTGGTCGGTGCAGCTTGAGGCTCATATTCATAGCAAGTAGAGAACGTTACAGCACTCCTCTATATAAGAGACTATTCACACCTGCACTACCTGTTCTGTTTTTTTGTTGTTTGAATATTTTCAGTTTGCTTCTATTCTATTAGAAAAAACTGTTTTTTTGGAAACCCATTACAATTAATGGAGGGGGAGGAGAGGAAAATCTTAATTCTGTTTTTCTGCTTAAGCCCGCTTTCATACAGCCGAGAAAACTGAGCGAGGTTTGTGCATTGTGAATGGGGTTATATACGGCTAAACCCAACAATTTTTCCACTCACAGTGACTCTTCACTCTTCCCAGAATGCACAGGGAATATGTAAATGATCATCCTGGAGTGCCAATCTCTCGTCTGGCGATGTCCTCAAAGCAGCTAGACCTGGCTAAACTTAGTAATTTTCCAGCTCACAGTGACTCTTCACTGATGAAGTTGAGCAATATTATAACATTTTCATCTTCATCAGTCAGTCATAAAACTTAAGAAAACGTATTCAGGTCTTCTTTACAAGGAGAATATGTACCTTTTGAAAACCAGACATCCAATTGGAGCCTTTAAAGGGCCACTCCAGTGAAAACATATTTTTCCATCCCTGCTTCTGTCACCTAATTGGCTGTCGCACTCTAAAAGTCTCCTCTGTGTACTCCAGTCACTTCCATGCAGGGCAGCCACCTGTCTGATGTTTATCAGGCATCATCTTGAGGGTGCGTTCACACGAGCGCATAAACGGCGCGTTTTTGCGACCAAACGTATATACGTGACCATCTGAGGCAATGGTTTCGAATGTATTCGTTCACATGGGCGATTTTACGGCGCGTAAAAACGGCAACTCGAAAAAAACCCGGAACATATGCGACCGAAATACGCGCCAACGCATATTCGATGGCCGAAAAGATAGTTTGCAAAGTAGGAACAAACGAAAATACGCTTTCTAGCTCTGGTCGTGATCGGCGAAAAACGTTCTCTCCGGCGATTATACGTTGCGCTCGTGCGAACGTAAATACGCCTACGCTCGTGCGAACGCACCCTGAGAGTGCGATTTTTTTACTTTCAGTTTCTCATCTGTACCATGATGCATTAACATTAACTGAGGTTATACCATTTTGTCTGATTATCATTACTAGAGATGAGCGAGCACCCAAATGCTCGGATCTGCGTTATTCGAGTCGAGCTTTTCGTAAAATTCAGGAGCTCTTCTCGAGTAACGAACCCCATTGACTACAATGAAGACTTGAGCATTTTTGTATGTGGGACGCCGGGTGCGGAGCTTTTTTTTTTTCTTGGTTCGTCTTTCTCTCTCTCTTTCTCTCTCCCTCTTTCTCTCCCTCTTTCTCCCTCTCTTTGCCTCCCCCTCCCCGTTCCCTCCAGACCAAAAACTTTCAAATGGCCCGCTGCGGCGGGAGGGGCCAAAACAGGGACGTCACAGCGGGGAGGAGCCAAAAGCTGGGGCGGGGTCGAACACGATTTGATGCTTGTTCGAGTAATGAGCACCATCGAGTATGCTAATACTCGAACGAGCATCAAGCTCGGCAGAGTATGTTCACTCAAGTCTAATCATTACCTTTTGTATTCACCTATATATGCTACAGACCATAAGTATGCAGTCAGAAGGATGAGCTGTGATTTCCTCTATTATAACTGTGTAACTGTGAAAGGAATGCCTATAAATTGTCCATAAATTAGACAGCACATGGACAAGTGTCTATGTGCTGTCTTATTTGAGCTACGCCCAAGCCTTTTGGCCGTAATGCACACACGGGAAGTCTACTGGAGAATTAGAAAAAAAGGCTACATTTCTTTTTCAAAAACAGCACCAGTACTGTAGCTAAGCCTGATTTACTTAAATGAGAATGAGCTGTAATACCAAATGCAGCCAATGGACAGGGATGATACTACTAACTGGAAAAACAAACACTTGTGTTTTCTAATCTTGCACAATTCATTTACTTAGCCATTATGTAATATTTGTAAACATAAAGCCCAATTTGTATTCAACGACATTCGTTACGCGTGGAGGAAAGGTGAATTAAACAGGAGGTGGGATCTTTATAAAGTTGTCAAAGAATGGACTGCTCTGGTCCAAGAGAGAAAGCACAATTCCAACATTCACAAAAGGCTAGATGCTCATAGTATTTGAAGATAGATTCATACATGGCAAGATTTTATGTGACTGGTTAATCTGCCTCAAAATTCATGTCTTACATGCTGGATTGCAGAGGTTTTTGAAAGATGGAATCCACAGCAAGTCCTGGCCAAATCCATAAGAAAATCCACATGTAAGACTGCACGTTTTGTGGCAGATATGTCCATGTAATAAAATTACACTATATGTGAATCCATCCTACTAAACATGGGGTTAGAATTAATTTAGCAATTAACGATTAATGGTATAATTGATCTAGGGAGTTCTGTCAAAGTAGCATCATTTGGCCAGAGGATTTGTGTTTTGCCTTTCTCTAGGCGCAACAGCTATGTCTCAGACAGGATGATCTTGATGGATGTGTCTTTATTAAGCCCAAATAACTATGTAACCAGGGCATAGTTGTATGCATAAAGTTCTCTTCTTGATTCTTGAGTAGAGATGAGCGAGCACGCTCGGTTAAGGCAGATACTCAAACAAGCATCGCTCTTCTCGAGTATCTGCATACTCGTCCGAGCAAATGCGGGGGAGAGCGGCGGGGAGAGTGATAGAGATCCCCTGCCGCCCCCCCACTCACCCCCACCGCCGCCGCCCCACATTTGCTCGGACGAGTATGCAGATACTCGATTAGAGCGATGCTCGCTCGAGTATCTGCTTAACCGAGCATGCTCGCTCATCTCTATTCTTCAGTCCTATGTAAGGGTAGTTAAGTGCAGAATAAAAAGTACACATAGAACAATCCTGTTAGGGAATAAAAAAAACAATCTAAAATCGTATGTAAGAGAAACATTTATTTAAATCTTCACAAGAACACGATTATACTAAACCAATCCAATCAAGAAAAAGGAAGTGCAAAAAAAGAAAACATGGATGATACTGTAATTATCCCTTCAAAACACATTTGTTTACCATGCCAGTACATAAATATCTGTTTACCGAGGAATATGAGGTGCCCATAACACGATATATCGTAAATCTTTTTATCATTTGCAAAAACACTTTCTACAATATGTAATAAAATATTTCAGTGAGAAAAATATGTGCAGTTGATGAAGAGTGATGTCATTTTCAAAGATCAATTCAATATGCCATTGAAGTTCATGTTGGAGGACTTGGTGCGCAGAGCGGTGGCACGTTCTATCTTTGATTTCTAAAAACATGAGAATTGGTGTGTGTAATACTATTTTCCGGATAATCCATGGTTTTCAAGCAATAGCTGGCATAAAATCTTATGAAAAGGTGCTTAGATTCAGCTTTATACATGAACAGTTCCATTGGTTTAATACATTTAATGTTTGCTTGATCTTCTCACTTAGAAAAAACGGTTATGTACTAGATTCCAAATAGGCATCCTGTACAAAAAGGTCAGTGGCAACTTTTTAGATTTGGCCTCAAGTTTAACAGAATCAAAAGGTAAAACCTCCCACAAACTGGACGTTATCAGTGGTTATTCTTCTTGAACCAGGATATTTGTCGGCACGCTATAATACATAAGTTCCAATTGTGTCATTTTTATTTGGTGTAAGGTCTTTTAGGAGTAAACATTCTTAATCCATGAACCCTCTGTAGGAGTAGTTGGTTTTCATCACAGCTCTTGAAGGCACTGTGGATCTACAGAGCAACACATGTGGCCATTCTGTGGAAGAGAAGAAAATAAACTTTGTATCATGTAACGTTATATGTGTTGATCATTGATATAACAGCTTGTCACTGCAGATTAAAGGAGATGTCCCGCGCCGAAACGGGTTGTTTTTTTTTTAAACCCCCCCCCCCGTTCGGCGCGAGACAACCCCGATGCAGGGGTTAAAAAACCCACCCGCACAGCGCTTACCTGAATCCCGGCGGTCCGGCGTCTTCATACTCACCTGCTGAAGATGGCCGCCGGGATCCTCTGTCTTCGTGGACCGCAGCTCTTCTGTGCGGTCCACTGCCGATTCCAGCCTCCTGATTGGCTGGAATCGGCACGTGACGGGGCGGAGCTACACGGAGCCGCTCTCTGGCACGAGCGGCTCCATAGAAGACTACAGAAGACCCGGACTGCGCAAGTGCGGCTAATTTGGCCATCGGAGGCCGAAAATTAGTCGGCACCATGGAGACGAGGACGCCAGCAACGGAGCAGGTAAGTATAAAACTTTTTATAACTTCTGTATGGCTCATAATTAATGCACAATGTATATTACAAAGTGCATTATTATGGCCATACAGAAGTGTATAACCCCACTTGCTGCCTCGGGACATCTCCTTTAACAATGCTTCTATTTGTGTCACATAACCCAAGAAGACAAAGGGGATTCCACAACTTTCAATAGAGTTAATATTGGTTCATAGGTATTTGCATCTTTAGTAAAGATGAGCAAGCATACTCGCTAAGGACAATTACTCGAGCGAGCATTGTCCTTAGCGAGTACCTGCCCGCTCGGAAGAAAAGATTCGGGTGCCGGCGCGGGTGAGCGGTGAGTTGCAGGAGTGAGCAGGGTGGAGCAGGGGAGGGATAAAGATCTCCCCTCCATTTTCCCCTGCTCTCCCTCTTCCCCGTCACTCCCTGCCCCCCGCCGTCACCCCAATCTTTTCTTCCGAGTGGGCAGGTACTCGCTAAGGACAATGCTCGCTCGAGTAATTGTCCTTAGCGAGTATGCTCACTCATCTCTAATCTTTACCCCACAATAATAAGCAATTATATTTACAGCACTATCAGAGAGAAGGATGGAGTGGAAAACTGATCAGTGGGACTTCATACAAAAAAAGGTATATTTGCAGAAGTATGTCATAAACCATTAACACCATGTGGTCCAAAATGAGATATAATTTTACTACAACTTTTAATATAACTTTTTTTATCTTGCTACAGGCCAACAGAAGATAAATCCAAGTCGTTAACTTAAATGGGTTGTCCAGGATGAATAACATATGACTGTTTCCTTCCAGAAACCGCGCACACTTCTCTATAGGTTGTATCTAGTAATACAGCTCAGATCCATTGATGCAATACCATACACAACCTGTGGACAGGTGAAGAGGTGTGTATTTCTAAAAGAAAATAGCCATGTTTACCTCATCCTGGAAAACTCCTTTGAAATTAGTTTTCTCATGAACACAATCCCATTTTACACCTCACCGCTAATCCCCAGTGATTACCGGTGAGGAAGCTGTATGGGCTATATATTTTCTTTGTAGCATTACACGGGGGAACAGGTGGGGGTTGAACATTAATTTTAACGTTATGAGTGTGCTGGGTCTACTGGAACGGTTTTCCTAGAAGGCGAGTCGGAAGGAGGCCAACCTTCTTTGACCTCAACATGGGTTGTTTTGGTGAAATAACACCTTTAAGAATGAGTGTCAGCCAATACCAAAAAGTCAATGTGCTTTACAGATACAGCAGGATAAGTGCTGTGCATTGAAGCAAACAGGCGGCTTCATAAAAATGTGTCATGCTCTAAGAGAATAAAGTGAAGACAAAGGATATAATGATATGTCCAAGTAACATTAAAAGTAATCTGCTGAAAATGCTCAGTATGCACATAAGAAAAATAATATAGCAGAAAGTGAGTCATTTATTAGGCGATGCTGATGTTTTAATATCCAGTATGGTGTATTCATTAAAATGCTATCACAGGTAATGTATAAAACATGAAGGAATAAAATGTCATCTCTGCCAATACTTTCACTTGAATCAATTTCTCTAGATGCCTGGCATTGCTTGTGAGTGAATTATTTGTTGCATATTAAAAGGAGGTGATGCTCTGCTCTGTACTATAGAAGAATGCATTAAAAATCGGATTTGACACATGCAATGTTCATTTTTCATTCTGACATTATACTACTTCATGTCACGAGCAGGTGAAAAGCACTACAATGTAGCTGCCAGAGGCGGGATGTGCAGGGCCTACAAGGCTGGTATATATGCAGAACACATTGTAGCTCTTTAAATGCTGTAGTAGCTGACATTGCTACGTACTGTATACACAACTACACCTCTATCTGCTCTACTGGGTTACACTGAACCACAGCAGATTTAATTGTTTGAAAGGAAGACACTTTACTGTCAAAGTGAAAATAAATCACTGCAGAGAGATCGACATTAATTTAAATTGTTAACTAAGTGCTATTCATCCTCTTTAGTGGAGGCACTTTTGGCAACACTTACGGCTGGGAGTCTGCTTCTGTGCAGCTGAACCTTGGAGACGTGTTAAGATAAAGTAAGGCTACCTGCACACAAATGGATTTTTGCTGCAGAATCCGTGGCGGGTGTCCGCACCATGCTATGGAAAAACATTTGTTTCTGCACATTTGCAGAAACCAATTGCGGTGTCCGCAAGTGGAGGAAAAATCACAGCATGCTCCATTTTTGCGGGGATTAACAATGGGAATGGATCTCAGATTCCACATCATCGCCTAGCATCGGCGCAGGAAAAAATGTGGAAAAAAAATCCGTACTGCGAGTGTCTGAAGGCGAACCATCGGGTCCATCCGCAGTATAGACGAAGAAGCGAAAATACAGGTATGCAAGGACGCCACTGCTGTCAGGGTCTTTTTTCCACTGTGGGCTCCTGCATGCAGAATTAGTCACTGCCCTGTGCAGGTGGCCTAAAGGTGAGTGTACAGTACAAAGATACAGTGAAACCTTGGCTGTAAATCTGCTGCAGTCTGCAAGGTAACGGCAAAATAGGCGGAGCTTTATATTACAGCATGATTGTGCTTCACATGAATCCATTTGACAGAATTTGTGGCTCTACTTGAAAATAGATCAAAGTTCCAATCAGAGGCGTAACTTGAAGCTCCTGGGCCCCAATGCAAAACCTGTAACAGGACCCCCAACTATAATGCTTTATTCATACTACTGGGCTCCCTATATGGAGAGGAGAGGCCTGATGGGCCCCCTAAGGCTCCTGGGCCCGGGTGCAACTGCATCCCCTGCATCCTCTATAGTTACGCCCATGGTTCCAATGCAGAATGCTTGAACATGTGACAACAGTTGTACAACTTCCCAAAGTTCAAAGCTGATGGAGATATTCAGCCATAGGGACATATTCTACCAAACCTAAATTAAGACACTTGATTCAATTTCTGTCCATTTCTGGCTGCAGCAGTAATATTATTCTGATACATTGACATGTGCCCGCTGCAGCTATGACCAGCCTGAGGGTGACTACCCACTAGCATTTTTTTTCTGCTGTGAATTTGCTCCTATTTTTTCTTCCAATTGTCAATGGGACTTCCTAATGTTAAAACTGCAACGCGACGCATCGCGATGTAACGCAACTTTGTGTTTTTAACATTAGAAAGTCCCATTGACAATCGGAAGAAAAAATAGGAGCAAATTCGCAGCAGAAAAAAGACGCTAGTGGGTAGTCACCCTTAGGCTGGTCATAGCTGCAGCGGTCACATGTCAATGTATCAGAATAATAGTACTGCTACAGCCAGAAATGGACAGAAATGGAATCAAGTGTCTTAATTTAGGTTTTTACAGCACTCTGACCTGCTTTCCTGGATGGCTGTTTAACCCTTTCCAATCCAATTTGTATCCTGGTTTTCCTAGGGGGCTTACTCTTTTTCTGCTGTTATACAACAGCGCTATATGCTGGCTAAAGCCAGTACTGCATGAAGTGACACGTTGGATAGGCTCAAACAGCAGAGAGGCTGGCAATATACAGTAAGAGAACCCCGACGGGCGTCTTGCAACATCAGAGCTGTACAGCCTTAAATCATAATGTCTTCAGACGTCAGACACTGGATTGGAAAGGGTTAATGTCTTCTATTTGCTTGTAAGTTTTGCCATCCAAAACAGGCATGCTTGTGTGTAATTAAAAGTTGACAACTTATCTCACTCCTGGATCATGGTCTAGTTGCCATTTATAGCAACATAATCAATAACAATGGCCACAAAATGTAGCTAGAACCCTGTATAAATATCCTCGGAAACCACAAAATCCTTATATCTGTTGGTCCTGCTGTTCATGTATTCCTCAGCTGCTCTGTTACTAATTTAGTCAATTCATAGTGGTATAGAATACAATAGATACACTGTAAAGCGTCATTACATCCTGGCAAAATGAATCCATTCTACACAATGCTGTACAGGTGCATATTTCATGTACGCTGCACGTTTGATTGGGCAAGAAACGTAAGGAAGATGATAATTACGGTACTTAAGATTTCTGTTCTTTCTGCAGACTTTTCTGTTTAAACCTGCATGTTCACAATCACAAGTACTATAATGTTCAGCCAAAGACCTGTGCATTGAGATCTCCTAAAGCGATGGTGCGACATAAATAGTTGACATCTCTAAATTCAACCAGTCAGCATGAGACACATCACATAGAAGATGTATTCAAACTGACAATCTGTGAGGTGGCAGCCTGAAGAAACAAGCGCTCTCTCCTGTGCATTGCGTTAGACGCATCCACTATATAAATAACACTTTCCTTACTTTGGATGGAGTTAGTCATCCTATTCTGAAGAGAGTAGTAACTTCCAGAATGTGCGATAAACATATTGCCACAGGGTTTCTACATTATCTAAAATGCTCCAAACACCTCTCCCTTCACAGTACAAAGGTGTACATTGTGTACTAGTGGCAGGGCTTCACGTGTCTCTAAAATGATATATATACAGTATAAAGCAGAGCATGACGCAACTAGCAGGCAAGAGTGCTTTATGGAAGGCCATTATCTCAGCGGATTGCTAAAAAATGATTTTGCAATACCTTTTGTTATTGAGCTGGTTCCTATCATTCAGTCAGTACATAAGACTATATACCTCTCTAGCTTGTGTTTTCCCCATTTCTCTCAATTTGCTACTAGCTTTTCTATTGTTATTGAGTTGATAACAGTAAAAATGCTAATTTAAGGGTGCATTCACAGGGCCGAGAAAATAGTGCGAGTTTGTGCATTGCAAGATACAGAAAATGCACATGAAAATACAACCCATTATTTGCTAGATGGAAAAATCGTAGCATGTTCTATCCTTATGTGAATCTCACACGAGAAGAGAACATGCAGATGTGCGCCCTCCCAGACACCGCATACGTGGTATGTCCGTGTGCTGTGAATCATGCCTGAGAATGGTGTGCATGATTCACTCTCGCTTATATGAATGTACCAGAACTTGATCTCCTCCTGAAGAGTAATATTACCTACAGAAAGAGAAAGAGGTAACAGCTTGAGAAAGACCCATGCATAGGGTCGATACGTAGCTGCTGCTTGCCTCACCTGTGATGTTATGCACTGAATAAAGAAGCAATCTTTTAACGGATGCTGCCTGGATGACTTCTATTTTCTCATCTGAGTAATATTACCTGAGAGACCCATTTAAAAAAATATGACTTGGGTTGCCTACATATGTCCGGATTTGGACTGCAGAGTCCGCGATAGTCACCTGCACAGCATGTTCTTTTTTTTCGCGTGGGCGGCTTCCATTGAGGTCAATGGAAGCTGTCCAACCTGTAGCACTTCCGCAATTGACATTGACATTTCACGTCATTGCCTAATGACGGCGCAGGAAAGGCAGGAAAAAAATCTGTACTGCGCATGTCTGACGGTGAGTCACCAGCTGGGCACATGGTCAGAGTCCGCTGCGGTCTCTCCCATGTGGAATCTGATCTGCTAGTGTGCAGGCGGCCTCAATTGTATTGTTACTTTTACTGCTTCATACAGTATGTTGTATTATAACTGTTTATGTATATAACTAACAAAATTCACATACACAAATGTAATAATAAACAGCCAAAAAGACAGCATTAGGCCGGCTTCACACGGCCGTGACGGGCTCGCGGCGGAGCCCGTCACAACGCCCCCCCCCCCCCAGAGACCCCAATACTTACCTGCGGATCTGGTGTCCTACGTCCCGCATGATGCTTCGGCGTGACGTGCCACAGCGTCCCATGACGCGCCGACCGCGTCATATGACGCGCCGGCCGTAGGCGGGGAAGCGGTTTCACACTATCTTCCGCTGTGCTACAGTGGAAGATAGCGTGACAGACGGCTTTGATTGACTGCAATGGAAGCAGTCCGCGCGTACACCCGCGGCAAATAGAACATGCCACGGGTGAGGTCGGGTGATTTCACGGTGCGGAATTCCGCACCGTGAGCATTGAGCTATTAGGTTCAATAAAACCTAATAGCTGCAGGCAACGCAGCGGATTTCCGGAAATCCGTCCGTGGGAAGGAGCCCTTATATTGTCTATCCTTATCAGCTATCTTGCAACAGCAGGTTTTGGACCAGATTAACTCCTATCCAGAGGCGTAACTTGAAGCTTCTGGGCCCCAATGCAAAATCTGTAACAGGACCCCTTTATTTATACTACTAGGCTTACTATATAGAGAAGATAGGTCTTATGGGCCCCAAAGCAGCCGCATCTCCTATAGTTGCGCCCCTGCTCCTATCCACATACCCCCTTTGTCGGGGTTTGTTTCAGAGAACCCATTTAAAGGGCTTTTACCAGAATATCAAGTTATTACTTATCCACAGGATAAGGAAAAATTTTCTTATTGGTGGGGTTCTCACTGCCTAGACCCCCACCACCACCACCACCACCAATCTCAATCAATGGGACTGCCGAGCACCTGAGCCATGTACCTTTGCAGTATTTTCGTCACCCCCATTGAAATAAATGAAGCACTGCCAGCACACCATGCAGAGTGATGTCATTGTGGGGAAAGAAGCGACCCCTGCACTAACAGGAGTGAATGACACAGGAGTCCTGTTCTTGAGATCAGTGGGGGTCTCAGTGGTGAAACCCCCACTGTTCAAGTAGTCCCCTATCCTGTGAGTAGAGAATATCTTAATATTCTGGTAGAACCCCCTTTAAAGCTACTTTTAGCTATTATCTACAAAGTAATAGATACTTTAAATATGCTGATATGCAAGATCTTATTGCATGCTCTCTATAGCCTACTGGTAAAGATGTAGCAATCATTAGCATGACTGGCACATCGAAATATCAACATTGTACAACATGGCTGTAAATCAAGTTAAATTATAATGTGTTAAATGTCAAAGTAATGTTTTTTTATTAGTACATCTACTACTGATTGTAACCAACACTGTTGAAGCCATGTGTGCATAAGTGATCTCCCATGCATATGTCTTCTTTTATTAGTGCAACCCCAATTCCAAAAAAGTTGTGACAAGGTGTAAAATGTAAAGAAATGTGATATGTAAATCTCATCTAACCACATTTTATTCACAATAGAATATATATCAGAAGTTGAAAGCGAGACATGTTTCATTTCTTTAAAAAAAAATTAACTCATTTAGAAATTGATGGCAGCTACACATCTCAAAAAAGGTTGGGACAGGGTTATCAAAAGGTTGGAAATCTAGGTGTTACTTATGAAAAACAGCTTGATTTTCTACTAAGTAACATGACTGCGTATAAAAAGAGCATGTTAGAGAGGCAGAGTCTCTTAGAAGAAGAGATAGTCAGAGTTTCACTAATCTGTCTAAAAATTGTGGAACAACTTCAGAAAAATATTCCTCAACATATAATTACAAAGACTTTGAATATCCCACCGTCTACAATACATAATATCATCAAAAGATTCAGAGAATCTGGAGAAATTCATGTGCACAAGAGACAAGGCTGACGGTCAGTAATGGATGCTCCAGATCCATGGGCCCTCAAGCATCGCTGCATTAAAAAAGGCATGACTCTGATACAAATCCCTGCATGGGCTCAGGAATATTTCCAGAAGTCATTATCTGTGAACACAGTTCGCTGTGCAATATACAAATGCAAGTTAAAGCTGTAGCATGCAAAGAAAAAGCCATATATCAACACAATCCAGAAATGCCAGCGTCTTCTCAGGGCCAAAGCTCATTTAAAATGAACTAATGGAAAACTGTTCTGTGGTCAGATGAATCAAAATTTTAAATTCTTGTTGGAAACTTACGGAGTCCTGCGGACTCAGGTGGAGGTGGGCCATCGAGCTTACACATCTTGAAAGGGCGTATCAATGCTGAGCAGTCTACAGAGGTTTTAGAACAACATATGCTCCCATTCAGATAACATCTCTTTCAGGAAAGACCTTGCATATTTCTGCAAGACAATGCTAAACCATATACTGCATCCATCACAATAACATGGCTTTTCATAAGAGTCCGGGGGCTGAACCGGCCGCCTGCAGTCCAAACCTTTTACCAATAGAAAACAATTGTGCATTATGATAAGAAAAATCCTGCAAAGACGACCCAGAACTGTGGAGCAGCAGGAATCCGACATCAGATAAGAATGGGTCAACATTACCCTTCTAAAACTCCAGCAATTGGTCTCCTCACTTCAAACACGTTAACAAACTGTTGTACAAAGAAGAGGAGATGCTACACAATGGTAGACATGGCCCTGTCCCAAATTTTTTAAGATGTGTTGCTGCCATCAATTTCTAAAGAGTTCATATTGTGTTAAATGAAATGGAAAAATGTCTTCCCTCCACCTTCAAATGTGTGTTTTCTTGTGACTAAAATATGGATATACAGTAGGAGATTTCAAAATCATTGCATTCTTCTTTTCTTTACATTTTAAACAGTGTCCTAAGTTTTTGGTTTTGGGGTTGTATTTATGTGCTGTATTGTTTAACACCACAGGATATACATACTGGTACATACATCCTGGGTGCATACATCCTGCTCCATCCATGACCTTTGTAAGCTGTCTTTGACAGCTGACACCCAACTACAACAGCCATGACCAACGTTCACCCTTTAAATGCTGCTGTCAATTCTGACAATGGTAGTTGAGTGGCCTGATCGCGAAGTGCTATCCGGTTGTCATGACAGCTGGAGACCTTCTAGGGCCCCAGGGCTGCCATGCAGTTCTACCTATGAAAATGGGGCCTTAGTCTGTTTTAATAGAATGCAGACAAAAATACCACAAACTGCAGTACTGAAGTATTGCAGTATATGGTATAAGCTATTAATTGATTGCAAGTTCACATACCCTGTGGGGACTGCAAAAGAAATCAGTGGCAATAACATTTTTGTTTTATTGTAAAAAAAATAAAGGGTATTGAACGTTAAAAACCCATCTCCCATATTTATAATAATAAAATAAAAACAAAAAAACACCCCAAAACATATTTGGTATCACTGAGTCCATAAAAGCTCAATTTAGCAAAACAATGGATTATTTATCCTACATGGTGAACGTTGTTAGAAAAAAAATACAAAATATCACAAGAAAAAAATGTAAATGGAACATGTCAGCAACTTTTTGTAATTGAATCCAAGTGTAGCGTCGCAATGTATACATTGCTGCATTTAATATAGTGCTTTTGTTTTGTCTCATATTAGCAGTATTACCTGAGTAATGTGTGACCAAACTTCTCCCACACTATTTATAAATGATGCAGACCATGCCTCTTGCAGGCAAAATTCCCATTGAAGAGGAGAACTTTGTGTGTAATACCAAGCCTGGCCACTGCATTGGGAACGGAGCTGTCTGCATCCTGCAGAAATCAGCTCAGTGCACAAGGCACACCAGTCTGGAGAACAGCTGATCACTAGGTATCCTGGGTGGCAGACTTCCACCAATCTACTTACTATTGATAGTTTACAACTGGACAACCACTTTAAGAACAGAGTCATTTTTTTTCAATCGAGTTATGATATTTTGAAAGTGGGGAGGAAAAAACAAAACTAATAGCCATGTCTCCAAGGGGTTAAAGACCAAGTGGAACAGCTGAGACCACCAACCAGGGGCCACAGCAATTCTCTCACTGTAGCTAACCATGCATATGCTCTGTGATATTATAGTGTCAGTTGAAACCTTTTTGTTTGTGTTACTCAATACTACTGAGGATTATAGCCTCGGCTGCTTTTTATGTTTATGTTCACTTCGACCACCTGCGAAGCTAAGTGGGTTTTGCAGTTTCTTGCCATAAAGACGTAATGGCATAACTTTAAAGGGATTTTCCAAATTACTGAGAGATTTGGCAGAGTGACTAAAAACATCAAACTAAATTATATTCACCGGTCTAATTTCCCTTGGTGTAACGCTGCCGCTCCTGCCCTTACTGCTGGGTTCAGTTTACATTAGCTGCAGCCCTTGAGCCATATACGGCTCAGGACAGTAATTGGCCCCTGCACCACAATAATGGCTATCACAACTTCCCTGTGCTCCAGCTCTGGTTCCCGATCTCACATGGAAGTTATTTTAATTTCTACACACACAAGCAAAGGCAGGGACCCAGCGCTTCTCACTGTATGGAGACTGGATGGCAGCCGGGAGGGAGAAGCTGAGCTCTATGTACTGACCAGATGCTGGCCAACTTTTTGCTTCACTGTCTCCTGTGCAGCGCTGGTCTGAGCAGTGGGACAGCGCCAGGAGCGGAGTGAATCTGCTGATGCTGAGGACCTGACCTTCCTCGTATAATGTACTCTGACTCCCTGTGCATCCAATCTTATGAACTATGACCTACTGTGCCCCCCACTACTGTATACTATAATTCATATATAGGAGGGGGCAGATGGGGATCATACTGTAGTATATAGGAGTGAGACATGGAGGCATAGGGTGGAAACAAGTTGAACTAGATAGTATGTTGGGCTGAAAGTAGACAATGTCTATGTTACTATGGGGGGTATATAGAAAAGTGGGTCTATGAGCCATCAGCTACAATCAAAGGTCCATAACTGCCTATATAACAAGAGAAACACAAAGCAAATTCTTGACCATCATTTAGAAAAGCAAAAGATTAGAAATCTGTTGTAAAGTTGGTGTGAATAATAATGAATCTCTTACAAGACATACTCCATATGCTTTTATAGTTAGTGTCAAGCACTTTTGCCTAGAAGAACAATTTTTTGTGATCTTAGGTGATTTTTCTGGAGCTACAGCCTCCAGCATATGTGTGAATACACATAAAATCCATGCACTTACCTTGCACTGACAGAGGGTGCACTCCGTGCCATGCTTAATCCAAGAAGAGCCGGTGAAACGAACTACATTTGTCTCATCAACACATGTCTTTGTGATGTCGTTGCGTATTATGTCAGCTTGGCAGGGATCATTGATGCAACGTGGACAGCACTCACTTTCAGGAACCATGCTAAATTCACAGTCAATTTCTGGGCAAGGCAAAGGCCAGCAGTCTACTTCTCCTTGCTACAAAAAAATAAAAAAAAGTTATTATAGCATTTTATTCTGATTTATTAAACATTTGAAAATCATCTAAAAAATATTTTATTCCAAGATACTATTCAACCCCCAGCAAGTATCATACATGCTGCCTATCGCAGCTAATAGGACCCAAGATACTTCACGAGTTCAAAGTCGCCTCACTGTTTGTATTCTATCTTACCCAGCCTGAGTGCAAGGAACAGCTGCCAGTAATCAGCTTGAGAATAACATGTAACAAGATAGACGAAAGTAGAACACTTCCATAATAGCAGAATCTTCTGTATTATTTCATTACACGTTAAAGTTCATGACGCAGTACAGGCTTACACGTTTCAAACTATACACTAGTTCTTGGTCCCAGCACTCACAATATGAAAAACTGATTGCTGTAATTAGTCCTTATGGTTTTAAATACAATGTAATTAGCATAAGGGTGTAACCTTACACCAGCATAAAATAATTTTAATAGCATACTCAGTGCAGGTGGCTTCTCCTCTTTTCTGTGCTCACTGTACTACTGCTGTGAGAGGGGGGAAGTAGCAGTCTGTGCACTGACTGAGAGAAACATCCACAGCTGCTGAACTGTAAGTTACTTAGACTCTTGTGCTTATGGCCTGACAATCATAGGGAGCGGGTGACACTAGTATGCCCTGTGCCACATAGGAGACACATATATTGCAGCCACCAAGAGGGGACACTATCACTGTGTAGAGCCAGTATCTATTGCATGGTGGCTGCATTATTTACAGTTGGTTGCACAAATAGGACCAATTTTCTACAGTGAAAAATCCAAACCAAAATCTGCTTTAGAAACCGGGTCACAATCTGCAATGTTGGTGAGGAGTTTGACATAGGTTTTGGCATGGATCCGTAGCGGATTTCACCTATTCAATATAAGGGGAAAAGTGTGCTGTGGATTTGCGGCAAAATCCACATCAGAAACCCCACCATTGGTGTGGATTTAGACACAGATTTTGCTGCAGATCCGCAGACTATTTCATCCTTTCAATAGAAGGGGTAAAGTATGCTGTGGATCTGCAGCAATATCCGCATAATTTTCTACTATGTGTGGACATACCTATAGGGAGCATTCAGAGAGCGGTATTGAATATGCTGTGCGATTCCGTTGGGGTTTTTTTTGCGACAGGTACAAAAAACAGCACTGAGACTGAACCCACAATAGGAAACTAACTGAGCCAATCTTTTGTATTACAGAATCAGACACCACTTTGCGGCACATTTTACAATGTTTCCATTTATTTCTATTATATTTGGAGTAAAGAAAAGTGTAGTCAACTATGATGTTCTATACTCCAAAAAAAATTGAAGCAAACAGAAACCTTGTAAAATAAAAACCAAATTTTAATATGGGGCCCTACGACTTTTATGTACACTCCTGCCCAGTCGCATCACTATCTACAATATCTTTTCCTACTATAATGTTATTACCCTTATCCTAATGTTTGGTTAAATCACTCCTCCAACTTTATAATCATCTTCATCCCCCTCACAGAACCGCACCCTCCCCATTGAGGTGAAGCTCATCCCTGCTGTAGAGCCTATAACAAACAGAAAAGGCGAACCAGTTCTTGAAGAACCCAAATCTCTTCTTCCAACACTAGTTCTTCAGCCACTTGTTTGCCCAGCGTTGTGGCACAAGTAACATTTTGAGGCCCTTACCCCGAGATTACTAACGTGTTTACATTGTCTTATATTAATTTTTTCCCCAAAAGAGGCACAGTGTCTTATTTTTGTGAGGTGTCTTAATAATTACCTAGCAGACATCGTCCCATCCCTCTCGCTACTCTCTAGGCGCTGTGGCAATCTTCCGTGTCACCCTCAGTGTTGAATGAGCATTCTCTTCCTGGTAATGTGGGTTGAATACCCTGCCTCCAGCAAGGGAATGCTGTGATTGGTTCAGAACAGCAGCCTGATGTCATTGAATGGTTGTAATTGGTTCACCGAGTGCCGGCTGTGATTGGCTCAGGCTGTGGTCCTGAGCCAATCACAGCATTCTCTTGTTGGAGGCGGGGTATTCAACCCACATAACCAGTAAAAGAATGCTCTTTCAGCGCTGAGAACAACAAGGAAGAATACCGGTGCGCCTGAAGAGCAGTGAGAGGGATGGGGACGGCCCTGCAAGGTGAATTTTTTTCTTTTTTCATGTGGTGTAGCTAGGGCTTATTTTCAGAAGAGGGCTTATATTTAAACCCACCCCTCCGAAAATCAGGGTAGAGCTTACTATTGGGAAAACATGGTACCTGGGTTCCTTGAATCATGTTTAATGACCTCTCTCTATTGTTGTGAGTGGTGGCAATGTGCACCATGGCTGCTGGGTTTTCAGCCCCTCCCAGTTATCTGTAAACTAAATCATCAATACAATACAGCAAACAGAAGACCTGGAGCTAGCGGGGAGCAGCGAGAGGCGAGTATAAGCTCATTATTTTATTGCTATGGGGGACCTGTTTTTACAAATTTCTTTTTAGCTCAGAACCCCCTTTAAAAAGATAGAAAGCTGAAATTGTACAGAATTTTCATTTTTCTCCTGCACTTACCAAGCATCTACACTGCTGACAGTTCTGTACCCAGGTGTCTCCACTTTTGTATGTAATGTCTCCACTTTGATGCAGGCATTGACTGCTGAGTCGTGGATCACATTCAGGACAGCAAAATAAGTCAACTGTTGGATTTTCGCAGTCACAAACCATACGGCGACACATTACCAACCCCACCTGTGGCAATAGAAAAATAGATTAATTTACCTATATATTAGTAGCATCAAAAAGCTAATGAATAGAAAGCATTTAAATGTCAGAGAAATCAGTTTAGCTAACCTGGCATGAACATACTGAGCACCGATCGTTTTCCAACACCCAGATCTGCCCATTATGCTTGATTTTCCCCTCATGTATACAGTCTCCAGAACAGTTTTTTCCATGTGGACAACGGCAATCATATCCACCATCCAAATTGAAGCAAACAGTATCATTACTGCAGCTGTGTCTTCCCGTTGCACATTCATCAATGTCTATAGAAAAAGACAACAGTCACTTCCATTAGCCCGGAGTTCACTGTATATAGTAAGATGCGTCATTTATCTTCTCATATCAAGAACATTTACATTGTAGCATTTTTAGAAGTGGTGTCGGTTGCCCATTTTTTTATTGATTTTTTTTTATATTGACTTATTATCCTAATTATTTAATAGGTCACATTTAATCAGTTTTATTGACTTTTTTTGAAAAATACAACAAATATGAAAACTTATAATAAGGGGGAGGGGAAATAAGGTATCCAAAGATGCATCCGACATACAATATCAGTAACATTAGCAAACCAGAGGATAAAATTATCTAAGAATAAATAAAAAACAATTCAAGCCAAATATGCTGACTCTAGTGTGAGTGAAAGCAAATATGGGAAGGTTAACGGAGGAACAACAGACAGAATATGGCAATAATATTCCCTTATGGAAGTGGCCTCTTCATGCAGGAAAATGTTCCCTGCTACACTGCAAAAGTTGTTCAGGAATGGTTTGAGGAACATGACAAAAAGTTCAAGGGGATGCCTTGGCCTCCAAATTCCCCAGTCTGAATGCAATAGACTAGAGCATCTGCAGTTTACAAAATTTTAAGGCTCTGCTGCTAAAGTCTTGGTGCCAGATACCACCGGACACTTTCAGGGGTCTTGTGGAGTCCATGTCTTGACAAATGCAAGCTTTTTTGGTGGCATGAGGGGAATCTGCACAGTAATAGGCAGGTGGTTTTAGTGGAATGGCTGATTGGTATATGTGCAGACTAGAGATGAGCGAGCATTGTCCTTAGCGAGTACCTGCCCGCTAGGAAGAAAAGGTTCGGCTGCTGGTGCGGGTGACAGGTGAGTTGCGGCAGTGAGCAGGGGGAGCGGGGGGAGAGAGATCTCCCCTCCGTTCCCCCCCGCTATCCCCCGCCGCTCCCTGCCCGCCGCCGGCAGCTGAATATTTTCTTCCGAGCGGGCAGGTACTCGCTAAGGGCAATGCTCGATTGAGTAATTGCCCTTAGCGAGTATGCTCGCTCATCTCTAGTGCAGACACATTATTCTAGATAGTTCAGACTAGTAAATGACTTGTAAATACTTCAGCTCTTTAGATTGCACACATCAGCAAGTGACTGCAGCTCAGGGAGATGGGGTGCTTATCTGTCAGTGTGAGAGCATGGAGAGGGCAGGGAAACCGCCATTTGTGGTGGCAATAGAACTGCATATATTGAGGCAATGTGGATAGCAGTTTTGCATAGAAGATCATAGAATTATCCTGTGCTAAATATTCACAATTGCTTTGAATGGTTTAATTTGGTGATTAATAGAATTATAGGGCAAATATTCCTAAAGCAAGTGCTTTCTATTTGTTTTGTACCTAAATATACAGACCAGGCAGGCTGGTTTAGAACAGAACTATAACGTAAGGGTTCGATCGATACAAATAATTGCAGTAACATTTACATAAAAGAAAGCCAGTACTATTTCATTGAAAGTTTATAGTGCGCAGTAAATATAGCTGCTGCAAGGCACATAAAATGCATCAACGGATTAGAAAAATCAGATTATTAAAGACATACACAGGAGGTAAATAAAAAGAAGTTCACAAGACCGTCATAAAGTAGACCTCTAGACCTATAATAAATGACTGAAGCGTTCAGATATGAAAGACAGGTAGTTTTTATTTGTATTTCAGAATTGGATTTCCTATGGGTTGCTTGAGTAAGCAAAAAGCCCATATGGAGAAAATTAAATTTTCAGTCCAGCTATTAGACCAGAAGATCAATACAGAGTTTTAGTGCATGCAATACGAGCTGACACTTGGCTTATCACATATCATCAACAGTAAAACTCCCTACTGTGGTCATGGCTTTCACTTGATTTAATCATTTTGTCACTTTCTTTTAAAAAAAAGTAAATTCATAGTTCGAAGGGTAAGTACTACAGCCATGCTGTCCTGCAGCTTGTAGTAGAAACTAATGGCATATCACATCATACAGGGATTCATTTGTTAAAATGCGCATTTCGAAAGCTGGTCTTAAAATAATCCCTGCCAGCTCACAATGTGCCTAAAATATGAAGAACCGCATCTCTCTTTATACATATATATCGGATGCATCCAACACCTTCACTAGCACCATAGGGATCTACATCAGCTATGAGCTGGAGTAGATTTTTGGTATAATTTACACCAGTTTCTGACATATATTACAGATAGTCCTCTACTTGCGAACATTCGATTTACTAATTTTGCAAGATACGAACTATCTGTTCTGCACATTAATATGTAATGCTATGGCATTACATCATGCTGTGCAGGGACCGGAGAGGCTTCTATCAAGCCTGATAGAAGCCTGTCCGTTCAGATCGCGAGACACTGTGTGGTTGCTAGGCAGCCGGGGGCCTTCTGAAAGGCCCTAGGGCTGTCTATGCAGAGCGCCTAGCAAGCCGTGCGCTTGATGGGCACTCTGCATAGGCAGCCTTGGAGCCTTTCAGCAGGTCCCCGGCTGCCTAGCAACCGCACAGCGTCCCGGGATCTCATCGTGGGACGCTGTACGGGCCCCCTGAACGTCGGGTGCAGGCTGTTTCTTACAGCGGGCACCCGGCGGCAGCAGTTCGAACGAGCCGCGCCGCTCGTCAGAACTGTTAACACTTTAAATACCGCTGTCAGAGCGGTATTTAAAGTGTTAACAGTTCGGACAAGCAGCGCGGCTCGTCGGAACTGCTGCCACCGGGTGTCCGTTGTAAGAACAGCCGGCACCCGACGTTGTATGGAGCGGGATCCACCTGCTTACGAACAAATCGACTTGCGAACAGGTTTCTGGAACGGAACCTGTTCGCAAGTAGGGGACTATCTGTATACATAAATGTGTTGGCATGCGGTTGCCACACACCTATCCTGACCACCCATGCCATGTAAAATAGTGTAGAGAGCAAAAGGTCACACATTTTTTATGCAAGCAGGCCTTGCTCCAAATTTTGAGACCTGTATGCCCCTTTGAGCTTTATAAATCTCTCCTGAAGTGTACATGCTAGTGAACAACGTTTAAAATCCTTTTCTAGTAGAATCTGAAATTCTTATGTGGGGTAGCTCGGGTAATGAGCCATTCACCTATATAATCACCAACAATGTCTGTTCCCACTCAAGGACTACAAGCAGAGACCTTGAAAACCATCAACAATTGTGTTTATAAAGTATACTATATATCCGATGTATACGAGAATATTAAAGTATACTACAATATTGTTCAGCTTTATTATATGACCAATGGGCCTACCTGAAACCAGAGAACCCTTTACCAGCAGACTACAAACTGTCACTTAGGGCACATGCTGACAGAGTAGCAGCTTGCAGTTTGCTGTTGGCAGTCATTACAATTTGAAAAGCCTATGCACATCTGAGAGAAAGGAACATTTTCTTTTACAATTTTAGACTTCTTCAATAAATATTGTTGATTTTCTTTTTTATATTCACACGAAATGCTTTCATTTTGGATAAGTCTGACATTAAGTGTTCTAGCTATTTAGAAAAAATCATAGATTTGGTGGCTGAGTAAATGTAAAATCAAAAGACAGGAGCTCGGCTGGTCATAATGGCAGTCGCTGTTACCATCGGTAGCCCGCACTTTTCTTTTTAGTATCACTCCCTGTCAGGTGGGAAGCAAATGTAAGTTTCCCCATAGGGCTCTTCTTAGTTTGGGCGTGAATACATTAGGTGGGAGGTTCCCACAGCTCTCTATCAATCAGGCCTGATATCACCCAGTGACCATAAGTAGTGGGGACCACCCACTTGACGCATTCACAGCTCTGGGAACTGAAACAAAGGAGGATCTATACAGGGGAAGAGGAGGGAGTAGAGAGAAAACAGACATTGTTGGAGTAAGCAGGGCCGTACGGGGCTGCAAAGCTATATAGCTGACCCTGCTGACATGAGGACATGATAGGGTCTCTTTAAGACAACTGCAATGAGCTTGCAGCACTGAATTGGTTTATGAGATAAGTAATCAGATAAGGCTAAGCTGCTATGTAAGAAGGGACAGAACACTGTATGTATAGTCACGCTGGTTTGCGAATATTGTCGAATAACACTTCTCAACAGCATTTTTGCATCTGGTGTGCGATATATCAATTCTTATGGATTTTTGTGTATAGAATCCGAATTTACCTTTAGAAATGATGTATTACGTAAGGTTTGTGTGTAATTTAGATTTTTTCAATTTTTAAAAAAAGGTTTTTGCGATCATTTTCTAGTGAATTATTTATATAAAATTAAATCAGTGACTAAGCTAAACTTATTTTATTTAAATATAATACACAGTGGATGAAGTTCTAAAAATGGTCACTAGATGGCAGAACAATGTATTTGAGCAGGAAGGTTACTGACATGAGCCTATCTGTACTGATGTTTAGTGTTTCAGTATATAAGAGAGCAGCACCAGGCGATGTTGTATTGTAAAAATCACATGATAAATCCAGCACAATTCATGTGTCTTCAGTAGAAAGAATCTTTATTCCCAAAACGACCAGATTACAGCTACAGATGTTTAGTGTTTGGTGTAATCTGCATGAATCACTTCTTTTCATTCTTACCTCAACATATCGGTATTTTTTGAGTTTCATTCACAAATACATTACCAGAAAAACATTATTGAGTTCTAAGTGTTTATTTTAGTATTTGAGGCCAGACAATATTTGACAATACTGTATTATTGTCTATGTAATAGTGCTATGTATCTCAGAAATGTGACGTAATAGATAAAATTTGATTCTTTCACTCAATTGAGCACCCCAAAATTAGTTGAATTAACCTGTTTCCAAACCAGATACAGAATTTTTTTTTCATTTGTTGTAGATGGTCAAAACAGATGGTCTTAAAATGTACTAGAATTGTCACAGAGACTCATGCTGGATGATAAATCTGGTGTATCTTTAAATGCATTTGCCTAACTTTATTCCACCTATTAGTTGCCTTACTTTACACTAGTTTTTGTGCCAAAACTTAGCCACAATTTTTGGTGCATGATGTTGTTTTTGGGCTATGCCACCTGTCAAGTGCAGCCCTTCCTTTTCACTGATGCAATGAAAAAAGTGTCTAAAAGTGTCTAACACCTAACCAGTGTGGGTCTGCATTTATTTATACACAGTATATAGTGCACATATCACTAAGGCTATATAGACATAATCTCACGTGAGTCCTGTTTATGTCTGCAATTAAAGGGGTTGTCCCGCGCCGAAACGGGTTTTTTTTTTTTTCAACCCCCCCCCCCGTTCGGCGCGAGACAACCCCGATGCAGGGAGGTAAAGAAAGCTCACCGGAGCGCTTACCTTAATCCCCGCGCTCCGGTGACTTCTCTACTCACCGCTGAAGATGGCCTCTTCCTCCGTGGACCGCAGCTCTTCTGTGCGGTCCACTGCCGATTCCAGCCTCCTGATTGGCTGGAATCGGCACGTGACGGGGCGGAGCTACACGGAGCTACACGGAGCCCCATAGAAGACTGCAGAAGACCCGGACTGCGCAAGCGCGGCTAATTTGGCCATCGGAGGCCAAAAATTAGTCGGCTCCATGGAGACGAGGACGCCAGCAACGGAGCAGGTAAGTAAAAAACTTTTTATAACTTCTGTATGGCTCATAATTAATGCACAATGTACATTACAAAGTGCATTATTATGGCCATACAGAAGTGTATAGACCCACTTGCTGCCTCGGGACATCTCCTTTAAGGAAGAAGGAACAATGCCTCTGCAATGCCACCTATTGGATAGCAGCATTCCTGCAAATGAATGTCCGATCCTTTATACAGGTCTTATGGAACAATAATTGGGAATTGAAAACCAAACCAGAATCCATACACAGACAGATGTTTCGGGATGTTTGCCCCTCATCAGTGTGCAGTAGGATTCTGGCTTGGGTAGTGAGGGGCCTGCGATGTGAGTCAGGAGGGGTATCATCACTCCTTAAGGAGAGCACCTAGAAGGTGAGTGAGGAGACTTATAAGGCCATTCATGTTCCACTGGGAAATATATCCAAACAAGGATGATGGAACAATGCCTCTGCAGTGCCACCTATTGGATGGCAGTATTCGTGCAAATCAATGTCCAACCCTTTCTACAGGTCTTATGGAACAATGATTGAGAATTGAACGCCAAGCCAGAATCCATGCTGAATCATTGTTTGCATATATTTCCCAGAGGAGCCTTATAAATCTCCTCACTTACCTTCTACGTGCTCTCCTTAACCCATTAAGGACCAAACGCTGCAAATTTACGGTGTTTAGTCCTGGGCTTTAATCCCAGCCGATTGTAAAAATACGATGGGGGATTAAAGCCCCTGCTTTTGCAATCAATCAGAAGTAGGTTGGGTTGTCAGCTGTTAGTCACAGTGGAGAACCCAAAGGAGAAGGCAGGAGTGATTTTTAAACTGTTCTGCCTTCTCCTTTCCTGAGTAAACAGCGCTCAATGAGCAGTATGCACTAAAAAGTGAAAGTGGAAGTGTTTCTTCCATTACACAAGACGGCAGTCACGTGACAACCAAGTTCCCTGGCACAGCAGAGCTGCAGGGTCCCAACAGACCCTGATCAGCTCTGCCAGGGACTATTGTCACTACAGGGGATGTTTTCCCTGTAACTGGATGCCCCAGCTACAGTGGGAAAGTGTCAAATAAAAATAAAAACATGTGAATGTCCCCCAGAGGTCTTTTATGACGTAAGTAATATAAATACTAAAAAACATAATTATATAAAGAAGTAAAGCAAAATTACAGAATAAAATAAAAATATATACATAAAAAAAAAACCAAACCGACGCCAACTAAAACAGTCACCGTATGGGCTCTGTAATCCAAAACCATCCATATTACATATCAAAATGTCCGAAACAAAATAAGGAACCTGTTCCCGTACTTTATTTAGCATAAATATACTAATTAAAAAAATATAAATGTTAAAAAATCATTTTTTTTTTAGCTTTTTAACACCCAATAAAGTTAAAAAACTGGATAATAAAGTAAGTGAAAAATATATAAAAAAAATAGGCCTATATGTCATGGGAAAAAAATGCAGTAAAATAATTTTGGGAGCTGAAGGACAAAAAATAGGACAGTTAAATCACCACATGGGTAAAATCCCTAAAAAGTGTCTGGTCTATAGGCGTACGAGGTGACCCAGCCCCTGCGCTTGAGGGGGCCCAGAGGCCGCTCTCTGCCATATACAAGTACACTTTCAGTTCGCACTGTCGGCGGCCGTGTGATTAGTGCAGTCAGGCCGACAGCACAAGCCGGAAACGAGAAGAAAGTAGGAGAAGGGAGGAGGAAGGACTCTGAGAGAGGACAGGGAAGGAAGAGGGGGGATGGGAGAAGAAGAAGAGGGGACGCAGACACAGACTCACGGCAAGGCACGGCACAGCATCGAGTGCAGCAGGGATGATGATGTCATCTCCCTGCTGCTTCCCTCCTGCTAACACTGTATACAGTTGCTCTCCTCACCAGAGAAGTGGTCTGGGCCCCTGGGTATGTATTTATCTACCTGCTTGTCTGTCTGTATGTCTATCTGTGTGTCTGTCTATCTATCATGCCTGTCTGTAGCTATCTATCTATCTATCTATCTATCATGTCTATCTCTCACCTCATATCTATCTCCGAATCTCTCTCATATCTTTCTATCTCTGAATCTCTCTCATAGCTATCCTTCTCATATCTCTCTCTCTCTCTCTCTCTCATATCTATCTATCTATTTATCAATCTCTCTCATATCTATCTATCAATCTTTCTCGTATCTATCTGTCTCATATCAATCTCTCACATCTGTCTCTCTCTCACTCTCCTATCTATCTAGCTATCTCTCACTCTCATATCTATCTATCTAGCTATCTATCTCCGAATCTTTCTCATATCTATCTCTCACTCTCATATCTATCTATGGTCATAAAGTGGCCAAAACACGTTGCATCTGTCGTTTGCCCTCTTGTATGAGGAACTACATTTGTATATTGTGACATTTGGAATACTCCACAATAAAGAGATTTAACCATCTCTGGGTGTGACTGTGAATCCCAACAAGAAGTTATACTTTCAGTGATTGAAAGGCTGTCCTGGGACTCCAAAGGTGGAGGTTTCACCCCACAACTGGACCATAGGGGAACCTCCCCCTTCAGAGTGAGTACCCAAAGTATATTTCTCGTTCTCTTATTTGAGAGCACAAGCACACTTACTAACATTTCTTCACCCCCATTATATTGTATTCTAGGGGGGTATCCATTTTTCTCTGCATGTGCTGCTCTCCAACCTGGGTGGATTATAGGAGGACCAAAGGGTTTTTCCTGTCTATAGAGTTACTATCAAGGCTCTGTCCACACCTACTTGGTATCTATCTCTCTTAGATATGGGTACGGGGGAGGGGGATAAAAGTCCCAGGGGGTGGGTGGGGCCCGAGCTGAACCTTTGCACTTGGGCCCCTGAGCCTTTAGGTACGTCCCTGGTCTAGTCCTTAAAGTACAAAACAGCCTGGTCCTTAAGGAGTTAAGGAGTGATGATACCCCTCCTGACTGTTCTTGTCTGACAAAGACAGAACTTGCAAGGTGCTGTGAGTTGCCCCTGAGTCTTGGGCACAACTCGCTCTCGGCTGTGTGAAAGTGGCCTTAACACCAAGAACATTAGCTTTGGTTTTCTTGATTATATGCTTGCCTTGCTTGTAGGCGTTAAAACACAATGGGGTTTTGTAGTGCGTGTCCCAGTGTATTTAACATAGAGGCCATAGATAATGTTTATAGCTGGAATTAAATTGTCAGGTTTAGAGCATTTAAAGATTATGTAGCCAGAGCCTATTTTTTCTGAATATACATCTGACACATTGATTTTACACCTGTTGCCGTGGATGTGCTACAGATAGATATACTAGAAACTGCAATGGCCTTAGGTTGCTGAGCAACAAAACAAACATTGTAAATTGGTTACTTGTGATTTTGGACACTTTTGGCATTCAAGTCATATTAAATGTACTCAGTCCAAATTATAATTCATGCTGGTCTTTAGTTACCAGTTGCATCTCATTACTGAATATGATTGTGTGGGTTTTTCCACAGCTACTCTACATCAAAATGAAGGAGAGCTGAAGAAAGCTGCACATGATACGACTCATATAGTACATTTGTGTGTATTGTGTTATAGAAGAATCAGTTAGATTCTCTCTCTCCTGGAAACTGGGAGGCGGAAACCACTTCAAAACAAGACTGGAGGCCGTCAGACTCCACAACCTACCTCACCATATTATAAAAAATATTTATGGGTGGAACTCTACATGACAGTTTCCATGTTTTGCATGTCAATTAATAAAACAATGACACACACCCTAAAGTGCTGCTACTTTCATCTTTGCTTGGGTGGGAATCAGGACTTTCATGCAGCACATCCCATAGACCCAATGGAGTAGTGCAACCTGTTGCATCTTCACTCATCACAGTGTTATGGCGTATCCCAACTTTGACCCTCTTACTTCCACAGCACATAAGTTAACATAATAAAAGGACTAGTCCCTGTGACTGCAGTCTGTTAATTTACATGTTTATTTTGATGTCACTGTTCTCTCCTGTAGTGTGGCAAGGAACTGACATTAGCTCTTCTGCATTCAGGTGGTTGATTGGGAACATCAATGATGACGTTATATGGCTTCCTTGTACAGAGGTGGCTTAAAAGCGTGCAGAGAAGATGCAATCTGCTTTTTCTCTGCATGTCTGATATCCCAGGTAACCGTGATCTACAGTAATGCGTTGTTACTATTACAGCACTGCTTATTAGTGATCTGTATATATGGGGACAGGAGGCAACTCATAGAACAGTGGTGCACAACCCGTGGTCTGCTACCTCACATTGCAAGCCCTGTGCAACCAGAGAGATGAGCACTGGAGTCAGGAGAGAGGACTATAGGATCATTTAATATTTTTATTAATGAGGAGCACAAATCTTTTAAAAACTTAACTCGGACAAACCCTTTAAATAAAATAAAAATAAATAAATAAAAGCCGAAAAAGATTAAAAAACACAAACAAGTGAAAAAAATAAAATAAAAAGCCCCTACTCTCCAAAAAGTACATCTCCAAACTCACATATACCAATTTTAGATGTCCTGTGTGACAGGAACACGTTTTGCATGTACATCAGGTCGTGACATGGAACAGTTTTCTACATGCATCAAGTGCTCAGTCATTAACATGTTCCTGTGAGGTTGAATGCATGTTACCCCACACTTATAATAATTATCCCAGGCACTAATATCAGTCTGTTCTACAGTTGCACTATAGATTTTTGCACCTTTAATTAGTAATGCCAGCACTTAGATGATTACATCCATGTACAGAGTCTGAGGCTAAAGGTAAAGGAGGGCAATTAATTTAGTACTATAATAAGGTTTTTGGCGCTATAGCATCATCATACATTACACCATTTAACATCACTATGCAATGGAGAATTAGAGAATGAATTTTGGAGGTAAATGTTATTCATTAAACAAACAACCTCAAAACGTAGTGTGGGTAAACAGGGAAAACTGTATTTTTTACTATTTCTGGCAATTTTTCCCTAAAATATTTCTCCAATAAATCTCCAATTTAAACATGTTTTCACCTTTGGAAAGCTGTATTATAAATGTGAATTTGTTGCTTGATCTACACCAAAATGGGTTTTTTTTCCCCCGACTTTCTTATTATATAAAATTGAGGAGGATAATAATTAAAACTGATAAACATTACTAGTATACCATATGGGAATCACAGAAGGAAAGGCCCCTCCAGCAAAAGGCTGTCACCAGAATTGTGTCGCTTCAGGGGTAGCATCCCAAGCGAAAATCAATTAAGGGGGAAAGGTGGAAGAAAATCTACTATGACTATAGAGATATTAGATATTGTATCTCCCAAAGGCCACTCTACTAGATTTCTCCAGATTCTTGGTCGATATCTACAGTGGGTAATCCAGCTGCTAGTCAGACTGAGTAATGACATAGCATCACCCACCTTACACAGTACCACCATATATCTATGGACCCTCTCTTATCCTCCATGGAGACCCAAATTAAGTGCCAGTCCAATGGATACTAACTAGGCATGATGCTCACAAATGCATTCCAACATTATGTCAAATACTCTACCTGGTGGGTAATCTGATTACCAGACAGATTTAGTACTGACTTAGTATATCCCACCTTTAGTATACCTAGTGTCTATGGATTTATTGTGAATCATAAGTGGAAAACCAAAACTGAGTGCCAGCCAAAGATGGATACTGACTATGCGTAACACTCTCAAATGGGTTCCAACATGTTATAAAAGATTCAGAATACCACTATGTATCCACTGATTTGATCTAAATCCTCAGTGGAAAACCAAAGTGAGTGCCAGCCAATAGATGCAAAGTGCTACACACAGTGTCCACCAGGAATCTAGAGAAATCTAGTATAATGGCCTTTGGAAGATACAATATCTGATATTTCTATGGTCATAGTAGATTTTCTTCTAGCTTTTACCTTAATTGATTTTCACTTGGGAATCAATGAGAGCTGTGCCTGCAGTTACAAGCGCCGGCCACTACACAGAGGTTCGGCACAGAGACTTCCGCTTCGACCTCTGTGTATTTGCGGCACCAACAACATGCCCCCGCTCAGCTGATTGGTCGGGGTCCCGAGCGACGGACCCTAGACGATCAATTATTGATGACCTATCCTAAGGATATGTCATCAGTAGTATTCTCACTAGTAAACCCCTTTAATTGATTTTCACTTGGGATGGTACCCCTGAGACTGTACAAGATATGAAACTGGTTTTCTACAATGTACAGTAACTCTATTCTCTAAGCAAGGCAGGACATACTGACATGAAATACACTTTAGTCAGTACTTTTGTTATGGCGCTGGAACCTGTCACTGCAGTACATTTTTACAGAACCATTTTATTAAATAATGTTACACGTGAACATATAACGGATACATTTTACTGGACTCTACAACAAAAACAGCCCAAAATGATTGTTAAACAAAAACAATTAAAGTGAATTGATGTTTATTTGTCATCACCCTGCAAAGGCTAAATCAAGATAAACCCCAAGAGGGTTCAGTTTATAATTTCCACTTTAAATTGATGCTATGCGCACACATGGCTTTCTGTCTCTCAAAAGCTTAAGAAAGAAATTCATTAAAATGCATCATGTTTAATAGAACAGAGAATCTTCGGTACTAATTAATATTCATCTCCATATTTCCATGATTCCCAAGTTACAATGTATATTGCATGTTATATATATGTATCATTATCAACACTGCAAAGGAGAATACATTTCAAGCAACAACCATGTGGGGGTGCTTTCTATATTCTTTTCCCACATCTAATCCTTGCACAGCACCTGACTTTAAAAGATAGTCCTGCTTTTAGTTGTATGGCCATTGTAATTGATTTTATTTCTCCTAGAGGCCTATTCAGTCACCAGAAAGAATATAATTTGTACTTCAGATGGAAGCACCACATAGTGTTACTTAGCCTTTTATTTATGTGGTTTTACAGAGCAGAGGAGAGATTCGGAGACATGAAATAAATGCAATTCCACTAATCCCCTCTATCTTTCTTCCATGAATAGATAGAGCAGAAACTACAAAGCCTTTCTTCATCATATTTGTGGTGTTATAGAAACAGCCTGATTTGTAAACTGAAATGTTCATCTCTATTTCTAGACCTAACGAAATCATATTGAAAAAGTCTGATTCCGTCTTTCACACGAAACTGAAAATTGTTTAATGTGCATAGAAGATGATTCTTAACATAAAAGTGATATTGTGTTATGATGATTCATGTCTTAAACGTTATCACACAAAGACCTTTGAAGCGTTGGGAATGGGAGTACTGACCTTCACATGACTCTCCCCCCAAAGAGAACATCCCATTGTCATGGTAGCCATCTCTGCATTCACAGTGGTACCAGCCCGGTAGGTTAATACAGTTAGCACGGCTATCACACTGAACAAATCCTTCGGCACATTCATCAATGTCTAATAAGCAGATACAAAAAAGTAAATCAGCTTAGTCCATGAACATGTACACAGTGTTATGTCATCTCTGAATACATCTTATCCCAGGTCACAGGCTACAGGTGCGAACAAATACTTCTGGCACATCTATTGCATCTTTCTACAAGTAAAGTCCTTTCTTTCTGATAGTTTTCTTTGATATAGAAAGTATCAAATACATTTGGAACAGAAAATAAACACCTTTTGTAACATTTTAATAATATAATAAAATACCCATTTAAATAATAAAACAAGAACTTTTCTCTTCAGTGTACTGGCATTATTCCTTAAGGTGACACTCCACATCCCTCCAATCCCATTTTTGACCATCCAAGATAGCTACTCCAATTTTAACCATCTAATGCGAACTGCCCTCTAATTAGCCATGAGATGAGTGCTGGCCAATCAGAGAGCAGGTATAGTGCATTAGTAGTCTAACACTGCCAATGCACTGTGGGGATTAAATAGTCTGAAGATTGCATCACTCATCTTGGAGGGTCTAAAACGGGAGCCAGAACCAGCCGAGCAGAGGGGAACAGTTGCAGACAAAATATCCTCTCCGGTCCCAGGGCAGAATTTTGTCGCGAAAGCAGAGGGTTGCTTTAAGATGTATATATTTCCATGATGTACTTTAGTCACATATTTTCCATTAACCAAACTTACCTTTTATCCATGACCTACATTACTACAACTGTCACTGGTCATCTATTGGTAATACTACTGTAAGTTAAGCTGAATGGTTCAACATGAGATACATTTAGAGATGAGCGAACCTACTCGTTTTGAGTAATTACTCGATCGAGCACCGCGATTTTCGAGTACTTCCGTACTCGGGTGAAAAGATTCGGGGGGCGCCGGGGGGCGGGGGGAGGCGTGGCGGAGTGGGGGGTAGCAGCTCTCTCTCCCTCTCCCCCCCACTCCCCGCTGCAACTCCCCACTCACCCACGGCGCCCCCCGAATCTTTTCGCCCGTGTACGGAAGTACTCAAAAATCGCGGCGCTCGGGCGAAAAAGGGGCGTGGCCGAGTAGGTTCGCTCATCTCTAGATACATTCTATCACAAGGTTTAGCAAACCAATATTGGGCTTAATGGCCTCAACAACTGGAGAAAAAACATTTTTTTCCCCATGAAAGAAGTGTTACCTATGACAGAGACTCATGCTTTTTGCCACTGCTTTGAGAAAAAAGAAATATTACGGAGTGTGGTTCTTTGGGCCCACTGAAAGAAAATTTGCACATCCACTTTCAGTTGCATTGTGACCTTTATTGTTATCATTGCACACACAGGACATATCATCAATAACATTGAATAGATTATTAACCCCAAATACATAGATATACGTAACAAGGGACTGACAATGGGATTGTCTGATGCTGTTTCTTTTGGGGCCTTAATTGTATAAAAGCCTAAGGCTGGTTTTAACACGGGCGACAATATTGTGCGATTTTCTTGCGATGCAACAGTTCTACAAATCACATGTATTTGAAGCCCATGCTTTCCTATGGGTTCCTTCACATTAGTGATGTTTTGTTGCCTGCTACATTACGAGAAAAAAAAAATCACAGGTTGCTAAATATTGGCGCAATTTGCGATGTATTGTAGCCTATGTTTGCCTATGGAGCCTTCCTTTCTGTTGCATCATATCACACGGAAATGCGGTTTTCATGTGGTGCGATGCAGCTTTTACTGTAGGAATTCCTACTGTAAAAGTTTTAAAATAAGCCCTATCTGATTGGTTTTTCAGTGCCATGGCTCAGTCAATCAGAGCCAGTGCTCAATTAACCAATCACAGCCATTCATTGAATAGCTTTGATTGGTTCATCAAGCGCTGGCTCTGATTGGTTCTCGAGCCATTCAGAGGCAGTGATTCCTAGAGGCGGGGATTTTCAAACCACCGACCAGGAAGTGTTGCCTGAAGACTGAAGACAAGTGCCGGGGACCTGAAGAGAAGAAGTGCGGAGGAGCTGACAGCCCCTTTAAGGTATTTTTTTATGCCCCTAGGGCTTATTCCTCCCCCAACAACCTCCCTGAAAACTCTGGAAGAAAACTGTCCAAAAGTCACGTGACTTTGTAGCAACACAAAATCATATCACTGCAAGAAAACGCAGTGATATTGCACAGAACACTGATACGATATCACTGCGATTTTCTCGCAGCAATGATGCTTGTGTTAAAGAAGCCCAAGTCCAAAGTAGAATCCTCTATTATTCCAGATACGCAAGTCCAAACCGGAAAGTGTCCATTAGAAATAATAGCCTGAGCAAGCTAGTGAGCAATATTTCAGTCCTTCTTGATTTCTTTACACACAAGCAGTTTTTTTTTACTATTTTGGGAAAAATACTGTACGAACAATTACATTGTCCTAATATATACTATATTACATACACTGATCAGCAATAACAGTACAATTACTGTCATGAGAGATGAATAACACTGATAAACTTGTGACAATACCACCTGTCAAAGAGTGGAACGTATTAGGAAGCAAGTGAACTGTCAGCTCTTAAAGTTGATGTCTTGTAGGTAGGAAAAATGGGCAAGTGTAAGGATCTGAGCAACTTTGATAAGGGCCAAACTGTGATGACTAGTTGGCTGGATCAGAGCATCTTCAAAACAGCAGCTATTGTGAAGTGTTTCTAGTATACAGTCATTGAGAGGCAGGGTCATGGGCTCCTAAGGTTCATAGATCCATGTGAGTTGTGAAGGCTAGCCCATCTAGCCTGATCCCACAGAAAAACTACTGTCACACAAAGTGAAACATCACAGATTTCTGCATACCTGCAGAAGACTCAAACTGCCCATGTTGACCAATGTCCACCACTGAATTTACCTACAATAGGCATATGAGCAATCAGAACTGGAACATGGACCAATGGAAGAAGGTAGACTGGTCCGATGAATCACATTTTATTTTCCATGCTTTGAATGGCACTTACCTGGGGAGATGGCACTTAAATGCACTACAGAAAGAAGGCAAGCCAACAGAGGCAATGTGATGCTCTGGGCAATGTTCTGCCAGGAACAGGGTGGATTGGCCATATAGTTTACCAGGAAATTTCCCGGTGGACCGAATGTCCCTGTAGTATACCTTGAGCTGGCAGCCAGTGTAATCTCTAAGCTGCAGGCAACGCGGCCACACAGCTTCTGATCTCCCCGCTCAGTATTTTAGAAAGCCCGTGCACTGCAGAGGCACCGCACTTCCTCCTCTCCTCTCTGCATTCACAGAGACTGAGCTGCCATCGGAGCACAGCTACAGAGCAGGTGATTGATTGCTGTGTGCTCCACTGCGACTCTCCATCCTCAGCCTCCTCCATGTGTTTACATAATAGGAGGATGGATGGAGTGGATCACAGCTGCAGCTCCTGCGGCACTCATCACTACTGTCTCTCAGAAGTTAACTGTGCAGCTTCAGAAGGAGGAAAGGCGGCAGGCAGCGGGCACTACTGCCCACCAAAGTTTCACATGTGGTTAAAAATAGGCTATAATTAAATAGAAATGATAAACATTCATGTGTAATATATATTTCTAATATTTATACGCTCACAATGGCTACTCCAGTATCCCTGCCTTGTGTTAGTGAGCTAGGGAGCATTCCCGCAATGGTTTTTACTATGCTGTGGGATTACATCAGGGGGTTCCATCACAGTTGCTGAACAGCACTGTAACGGAACGGCAGAACGGAAAGGAACAAAACCATTCTTTCCCATTAGTTAAATGGACACCAGTTTGATGTCTGTTTTAGAAAGGTTCTGTCCATTTATTCAGGAATAGTTTGAGGAATGTCTGTAAAATAGACTCGGCCCTATATTATATGGTTCAAGACCTAGGTGGTAGAAGGCCACCAGAGACCCAAACGGAAAGATCCAAGGACATATTAAATTGAAGCCATAGGTCCCATGTTGTGTAATATGTGCTAGATCTAGCCTCCTTCAAAGCTTTCATCTCTTCTATGCGCATTGGAGAATTCACAGCCTCAACCCAAGGACTTCAGGACATAAGAAACTATTTCCACAATCTAAGAATGATCTGTCGCATCAACATGACAAAAAAGTGGAACAAAACCTTTTTCATTTTCAAGATTGGTCTGGGGAACATGGACAATAGGACTATTTCTTGTATCATGGAATTAGAATAAAGACTTAATAACCGGTATAACTTGGAAACATTATCCCGAAGGGATGCAATAAGGAGACATTCCCACCAGATATGAAGAAAGGTCCTTAAGCCAGGGTGATACCAACATATATCAGCTACTTGCATGAAAATCCTACAGTTTGGCTGGAGTCTTGTACCAAAGGGACAAAAGCCTATAGTTCATTTCCTGTAACCGACATGAGAAAGTTATTTTATGAAACCAAAGAAATTATCTTTGTCCCTAACCCCCTCCCCCAAGGTTTTACCTAATTCTCTCTCTCAGAACTGAATATAAGTAGAAGTCAAGTCCCCTATATCCTCCCCAATCAACACATTATAAACGTGATAAATTACATGGACTGGGGCCTCATGTGAAATACAAAACCACTCCCAGGGCAGAACAGGGCCCATCAGCCTTGCTGTCTGAGCCAAGGAGGCAACAAAGCTGCAGAGCTAGTGGTACTGAAACCAAAATCCCAGTCGCATACCACAAGCATCTACAATATCTACCAAGAGCTGCAGCTTCTCCGGAGTCATTGTGCCACAGATAGGGAGAACGGGATCACACAAGAGAGAAAGTAATGAAGGTAGAAGACCAGACGTAGACATGCGGAAAAGTATAGTAGTTAAGAAGAATAGTCCGTGAATATTTTTATAGAAGCCTAGAAGCAGCCAAAACAATTCTTGAGCTCGATGTGGCACCATATCTCCACCCAGAGTTTCAAAGACTGATGGTGAAATAAAGCTAAAACACAATTGCTTATACAATCCTAGTTGTGTAAAATGTAAATAAATGTAAAGGAAAAAAAATGCAATGATTTTAAAATCTCATATAACCATATTTTATTCACAATAGAACACATACATTTTTCTATTTCATTAAAAATTACCAGTAACTAATCTAGAAATTGATGGCAGCAACATATCTCAAAAAACGTTGGGCCGGGGCCATCTCTGCCACTGTGTAGCATTCCCTCTTCTTTTTTCAACAGTGAGGGGACCAGTTGCTGAAGTTTTGGGGATCAGCAGGGATCTGGTTTCCCAGGTGTTTGATAGCAGAAAACTGCCATTAAAAAGGGAAAGACCTCTAAAGATGGGCTACTTCCTGACTGGAAAGGGTAACATTAAGGATCCCCAATTTGTAAATTTTAACCTTAAAAATTACTTAATTTGCTAAACCGTCAAATTCTTGCAAGATAACTGAGAGGCCGATGCTGTGTGATGATATGTATAATAATACCCTGTTTCCCTGAAAATAAGACATACTCTGAAAATAAGACATAGCATGATTTTCCAGAATTTTTGAGGATGCAAAATGATTTTTCAGGCTTTTTGAGGATGCTTGAAATATAAGCCCTACTCCAAAATTAATCCCTGCTACCAGTTAATTTAAAAAAGTCAATTTAAATAGTGTCCAGGCAGCTATACATGTAAAAAAGTGAAACCTTTTTTAACAAAAATTAATATAAGACACGGTCTTATTTTCGGGGAAACACGGTAGGAGATCATCGGTAAAAAGCGAGAGCTTTTGCGCTCAGAGGATCTCATTTTTAATCCCTTAATAGAATCATTTTGGTGGAAAGTGTTGGCCAAAGACTCCATCACTAATATGTAGAGGAAGGGGGAAAGGGACACACCTGCTTCATCCCATTCCTGATCTGGAACCATTTGCACGCACTTATGCAGAAGTATAATGATAGTGTCATGATTCACTCCCATATACGAGTACCCAACCCCACCTCCTGAAGGGTAGCCTCCATGAAGCGCCAATGTACCCTGTCAATTGCATTTTTGGCGTACAATGTTAAAAGACATACAGGGCTTCTATGAAGTTGTATTCTAACTATTAAGAATAGGGTCTTGATGGTGTTGTTTTTCGCCTCTCAGCCAGGAAAAAGTCCCACCTGTTTCCAGTGTATGAGGTAAGAAATTTAAGACTGGAGTCTTATAGCCAAAATTTTCAAGTACAACTTGATATCAATATTAATCAAGGAGATAGGATGGAAATTACCAATCCAATAGATGTCTTTACCAGGTTTTTGGATCACAGATATGTGAACTTGAGAGAGGAAGGGCAACCCTGAGAGATAGCATTAAGTGCATTAACCAGGAGGGGAGCTAAATGCTCCTTTAAGACCCCGTAGAATCTGCTGGTGAAGTTATTCTGGCCTGGGCATTTACTCCCTTTAAGATCTTTTATGATGGCTGCCACTTCATCTGCAGTACAATCAGTGTCCAAATTGGAAGCATCTTCTCCAGAGACAGAGCCAAGGGCAAACTGGGCCAAATAACAATCAAATTAACCTCTGAGCGCTTAACAGGCAAGTGAATACTATAAAGCTTTTCATAGTATAACCTGAACTCTTCTAAAACATAAAAGGTAGCATAAACTGGGCCATTTTTAATTACTTTAATGGAGAATAAATGCGATTTTGGCAGTCTGGGACGAATTGCTTTAGCCAACCACTTTGTCTATACTATATGAATTACTATATTCAAAATAACCCTTTCGAGCCTTGTCTCTAAAACAGAAAGACATCTTTTCCAAAATAGATAAAATCTGCTGCCGTATGGTAGAGATCTCAGCTTCCAGTGAATCTGAAGGTGTATTCTTATTAACAGTCCCCTTGGTGGCTAATGTGGACAAAAGATCTATCAATTTCTTAGAGTTCTCCTTCCTCAACCAGCACCATTGAGAAATAAAAACACCCCTGATCCCACATTTGAGTGCCTCCAATTGCACAGGGGTACTGCGACTATTGTATGGATGGGTTGCAACAAATTCTGTAATAGCTGTGCTGACATCTTTTAGATCTAATGGACCTCCCAGTAAATAATCATTGAGGTGCCACGAGTACTGTCTGGTCCTATCGCCTAGACTGGAAAAACGTACTCCAGTGCATGGTACGACCACAACAACACGTCCATGGAGGATCTGGAATTATAGTACAATAAATCATGGGGTACAAATATATGGTCAATTCTATTGTAGCTGTTGCAAGCCAAAGAGTCAAAACTATAATCCTTAATCCCTGGATGAGAAATTTACCATAGATCTACCAGTTTTAAAGTCGCTAAATTCCTCTTAAGCTACCATAATGCTGATGGGGAAATGGAGGACCTATCTGAAGAAGAGTCCAAACCAAGGTCAAAGGAAAGGTTGAAGTCGCGTTCCAAAATTATTTCAGACCCATCAGAGAATTTGGCAAATACGTGCAATACCCGGGAACCAAACAAAATTTGAGTCTGGTTTGGAAAATAGGTGTTCGTTATGTAAGAACAGAGCCACCATAAGCAATATTAAGGAACAAGAATCTACCATTGGTGTCATATGCTAAGTCGATGAGGATATATTGGAAAGATTTGTAAAATGCTATGGAAAGTTCACAGGCCTTCTTTGAAAGATGTGGGCTGTGATACAATTGAGTATAAAATGGTAAAGTGCACTTAGGAATATTAGAGGCATGAAAATGGCTTTCCTGCAACTTGGCTATCATTATTTGTTCTTTGTGAAGGTGGTACAGAATCTAGCTCTGCTTCTTGTGTTTGTGTAGGCTTAATAATAAGGGCATTAAGAGGAAAGAGCCGCAACAAGAAAACCCTAACTGTGGTCAGCAATATCGGGTACCAAGTCAAAAGTATACGGAGGGATTGATTGGGAGTAGGAAAACGTGGGGCAGTAAGCAGCAAAAAAACAAATATTAAAACAAGAGTGCACTGGAAAACCCACCCTGGTACTAACTGTAGACATCTGTCTCAGCAACACACTGTGCTGCAGTTCCTTAATGGAAACAAAGAAGCCAACAGTCAAGATCGCAGCCCTACTAACCCTGAAAAAAACCCCACTGAATGTAACCATCTACATAGAAAACTAGTACTACTTTAAGTGAAGGTGAATAGAAGCCAATGAATTGTTTGTTTTAACATAGCATTTAAAATGACCGTCATATGACTTTAGGACTCTTGTCAGTGCCCTAAAACAAAACAGGGTTATAACTGATAAAGATAAAAAAGAGCGCCCCATAATAGATAATTGGGTACCCCGGGAGTGAGAACCATCAACTTCAGACTTGGCTATATGATCACATAGTCAGATCTCCAGACCTTCTGAGCCCCTTTTGTGATTTCGGATGAGTTTCTTGCCATTGGGCCCTTGGTGGAGTAATGGCAATGGAATATACTGCAGGTCAGCCAGGCAGCGCTAGCATAGGTATCTCAAAAGTTCCCAGCAATTTAGGCAAATCTCCCAATGACTCAAGGCAGCGGATTTCCCATCTTTCTGAGAAATTAACTGGAAAGGGTAGCCCCATCAATATGGAATATCTCTCTGCTTGAGCTCATCAGTAGCATTTTCAGTGCTTTTCTAAGCTGCAGGGTATGATGGGCTAAATCAGATAGGATAAGGGCTTGAGAATTGGGAGAGTTTCTATCAGAACAGGCTCCGGCGTGTTGTAAAATAGCCTTTTTGTCTCTATAGAAATGGATCCTACAGATAACATCGCGAGAACGCTGTGAGTCAGACAATTTTAGGCTCAGTGCTCTATGAATGTGATAGGTTGACCCTCAGGTCATTGGAAGAGAGCACCAAAAAACGTCTGAGCGCAGTTATCCAACTGAGAAAGCAAAATGTCCTTGCTGAGGCCACATATGCAAAGATTATTGCATCTTTAGCAGTTTTCCAACTCATCAAGGTGTGACAGAATATCCAAAATCTGAGCAGCTTGTTCCTTTATAGCATATTTATGTGTCTCTAGGAAGGTGTGTGCTGTACTCCTCAATATCAGCCACCCTGTGGCCTTTTGTAAGGTCTATATATCCCTTTTAAGTGCATAAAAAGACTATTAATATTATCTGTTGTGGGCATAGCCCTCATATAGCTTTTCCAATACCGCTCTCCGTCTGGCACAAGGGAAGCTGTGTATGCTGCCATAGTAGGAGATACAATGTGACCAGGAAAAAGAGGAGACATGGAGCAGAGCTGAGGTGGAGGTAAAGCTGGTGAAGCACTAGAGTTCAAGAATGAAGGAGCAGGTGAACTGCTAAGTGCAGGTGTTTGGGACCCTCACCACTTACCTGGCTGAATCGGATGTCACCTGGAGAGTCTCTAATTGCAGGCGTGGGGCTCCATTATGGTGCAGTGCTTGGCATAGGTAAAGAAGCCGGCGCTACGTTGGAACACAGTGCATGCTCTGCCTGAGCCGGGAACAAGCTAAAGAAGTGCTCAATACACCGCTTGACTTTCTCCTGTGACAGTACTACAGGCATGGCCTGCAGTTTCCAGCATCACATCTTTCCAGATCTGTAGATGGCTTAATTATTCATGGCGTTCAGGAGCTCAGAAGGGATGCTGCTCACTCCGCCATAGGCAAGCCCCATCCTCGGCTGATTGGTTGTACAGGAAATTGTTTTAAAATATTTCATCAAATATTATCACGCACAAATATAGCTGCATCATATATTCCATTCCAGAGGGGTGTTACCCCTTCATTATGACAATATCCTTTCTAAAACCAAAGTTCTACAGGTTAAGATCACAGGCATGAGGGCTCTTGCCTTGTATCATCATAGCAGATGTCATTTTTACACCGCTCAGGTGAAAGATAAAGTCAGATTCACTTTGCAGACCTATCACCCAATCTCTGATCCAAATACCTCAATTTAACAGCAGGAGACATTTCTGTACCAAGTAACCTGCATATTTCTACGAGCACAAATGAAGGGCTGAATCAAAAAAGACAGCAGATATTCAGTTGGTATTTTTGCTATAAAGCATGCAGACTGTGTAATAAATATATTTTCATGTCCTTAATATGCTTGTCAGGGCCACGAAATGCCAGTTTTAAAATCATCATTTCCGTAAAGCCATTTCATAAAATATTCTTACAGTAAGCAGAATTAATCAGCATTAAAAGCATTTTAATTCATCATTCTGAAAATAGCCGAAATGGCTTTCATTTCCAGATTGTAGAATGACTGCTTATAAAACACAGTGGAACTGGCATGAAAATCAATTCAAAATGAAGGCATTAAATACACTACAGTGCAATGATGCTAATATAGCTAAATTGTTATCTGCATACTTAAAAAGAAAATGTATCAGCACTTTCTGGTTTGGCCTATGTGAGCAGCCCTTTTAATTTATTTCCATGCACTTAAAAAGAGGAAGAGTGCAGAATCAATACAAATTAAAACTTTATTTACTCAGCATTCAGAGAGTGTCTAGAGACATAAGAAGTTTCTGGGTTGAAAGTAAAATTTGTCATAGAAGCCACTGCATTGAGTATAAAGATACAGAATAAGAGTATTGTAGTTTCTAAATAGAGCACACTATTCTTGCCAACAGTTTAGGTTAAAGCACCCCTTCAAAAGAAGCAGTATCACTAAAGCCCTAAACCTGCTCAAGGGATTTTGACTCTACTGTAACAACATAAGGTACACTCTCACTGAAAATCAAGACCATTAACATTTTCAAACTTGACTAGGAACTGATGAAGGAACAACATAGACAAATTCAAAGTTCAAACTTCCACTCCCTCGATCATGCATTTGTTGCATGATGGAGCATGTCACACGCCAATACGGTCCTATGCACCCCACAAAATATTTGCTGCCACCACTGACCGTTTTACTGCAAGGCAGGTCAACCACCTAAATTCTGGTCACGTACTGGGTATGGGCACTCATGCCTCTCCAGCAGGCAAAATAACTACACTTATTGGGGTCTATGTTTTTTTTTAATATAGAGCAACAAGGACTGAACTTATGAAATTTTGAAATTTTATTACAGAAATTCGCAAATACTTATAAAAAGAACTAGTAATTAGTAGGAAATTACAGTAATAATAATAATAATAAACTTTATTTGTATAGCGCCAACATATTCCGCAGCGCTTACATAGACGGGGGGATACAGAAAGACAAAAGTACAAACATTACAGAACCACGGTTACATAGAAATCAGTTGATGGAAACAATAGGGGTGAGGGTCCTGCTCCAACGAGCTTACATACTACGAATAGTGGGCTGATACAGAAGTAAAGGGGCTGGAGATGTGCACGGTATGGCGAGGTGGAGAGTGAGCAATGTTATACACATAGACAATGGTCAGACATTTAGCCGTGTGACGGCAGGATCGGTATGACTGCAGGAGCGGTATATGGTGGCTAGCAGGGATTGCAGTCAGTAGGTCAGGGAGCATGTTATCAGGTGGCGTACAGAGGGGTTTGTTTAGGGAATGCGGTATGCCTCCCTGAAGAGGTGCGTTTTTAGAGCGCGCGTGAAGTTCTGTGAGTCCTGGATTGCTTGGGTAGCCTTTGGTAGTGCGTTCCAGAGGACCGGTGCTGCTCTGGAGAAGTCTTGGAGGCGGGAATGAGAAGTTCGAATTAACGGGGTGCTCAGTTTGGTTTCGTTAGCAGAGCGGAGAGCCCGGGCTGGTTGATGGATTGAGATGAGGGAGGCGATATAGGGGGGCGCTGCGCTGTGGAGGGCTTTGTGGATGAAGGTAGCGAGTTTAAATTGAATTCTGTATTTAACGGGCAGCCAGTGCAGTGACTGGCACAGGGCAGAGGCGTCCGAGTAGCGGCTGGACAGGAAGATGAGCCTGGCTGCCGCATTTATGACGGATTGGAGAGGGTAGACTCTGGTGCAGGGGAGGCCGATCAGCAACGAATTGCAATAATCGAGCAGGGAGTGGATGAGGGCAACAGTAAGCGTTTTTAACGTGTCCACGGTGAGAAAAGAGCAGATTCTTGCGATGTTCTTGAGGTGCAGCTGACATGTTCGGGCCAGAGATTGGATGTAGGGGGTAAAGGAGAGATCAGAATCAAATATGACCCCAAGGCAGCGGGCATGTTGTCTAGGAGTTATGGTAGCGCCACACACTGAGATGGAGATGTCAGGATGAGGTCGGTTAGTGGAGGGTGGAAATACCAGTAAGTCAGTTTTAGAGAGGTTTAGTTTTAGGTAGAGAGAGGACATGGTGTTAGAGACAGCAGACAGACAGTTGGTGATGTTTTGGAGGAAAGGTGCAGAGATGTCACTGGAAGAAGTGTATAGCTGGGTGTCGTCGTCAGCATACAGGTGGTATTGGAGGCCAAATCTCCTGATGGTTTGTCCAATAGGGGTTGTGTAGATAGAGAAAAGGAGGGGGCTGAGGACCGAGCCCTGGGGGACCCCAACAGCAAGGGGAAGAGGAGGGGAGATAGAGCCAGCAAAGGAGACACTGAAAGAGCGGTCAGATAGGTAGGAGGAGAACCAGGAGAGGGAATTGTCCTTTAGGCCAATGGAGCGTAGCATACTGAGGAGGAGTTTGTGGTCAAGAGTGTCAAATGCTGCGGAGAGGTCGAGGAGGATCAGTAGGGAGTAATCGCCCCTCGATTCGGCTGTCAGTAGGTCATTGGATACCCTTGTAACGGCAGTTTCTGTCGAGTGTTGAGGTTGAAAGCCAGACTGTAGGGGGTCTAGGAGAGAGTGCTCTGATAGGTAGCTGTACCAGAAACACACAGTACCAGTGTTTCTGATGGCACATCACACACACAGCAGCTTGATTACCATACAAGACAAACACCACTCAGCTCCTCCCACAGAAGTGACATCAACACATGTCCTTCAGCCCACCGGATCTCTGTAGTGGAGGTAGACCCTGTGCTTTATGTATGTTATAGGAATTTCAATGACATCACCAGGGGCGGAGCGATGACATCACCAGGGGTGGAGCACAAGAATCACACACACACATACATACAGACAAACTCACAGACAAGTGGTCATTAGTAGTTTGATTTAAAAAAAATAATATAGAAAAGGATAGGAATATACAACATATATATACAAGACAGTTACAAAAATCAAAGGAATAAAATAGGATACCGGTTCTTACGAATTAGATTGGTTAAGAAATCTGGGTGATAGGAGATGAGCTGGAAGCTGTAGGCAGACATATATTCATTATATTCTAAGGCTGTATAAAGAGAAGCACTACATAGGCAACATTTGTGAGGGAGTACTCTACTGGCAGTATTGGGAGGCTCTCTCCTGGTACTATTTACCATATGGTATCTTGCTGGCCTTATTGCTTTTGGGCACAGTCTGCTGGCATTGTTAATGGGATCAGTGTGATGGCACTGTTAATGAATAGAGATGAGCGAGCGTACTCGTCCGAGATTGATGCTCGTTCGAGTATTCGGGTGTTCGAGATGCTCGTTACTCGAGACGAGCACCACGCGGTGCTCGACTCCATTATATTTCGTTCACTGAGAAATTTGCACGCTTTTATGGCCAATAGAAACACAGGGAAGGCATTACAACTTCCTCCTGTGACATTCCAGCCCTATCCCAACCCCCTGCAGTGAGTGGCTGGGGAGATCAGATGACACCCGAGTATTTAAATCTGCCCCGCCTGCGGCTCGCCACAGATGCACGGAGAGAGATCAGGGAAAGTGCTGTCTTGCTGTAGCTGCTATAGGGAGAGTGTTAGGTGTTATATTCGTCTTCAAGAACCCCAACGGTCCTTCTTAGGGCCACATCTGACTGTGTGCAGTACTGTTGAGGCTGCTTTTAGCAGTGTTGCACAATTTTTTTTTTTTTTTGTATATCGGCCGTGCAGACCATAGCGTCCTCAGTCTGCAGTCATTTTACAGAGTATAGGGGCAGTACTGGTGAGGCAGGGAAAGAGGTATACAGGCTATATAGGCAGTGGGCTTTTTCCCAAAAAGTGGAAAAAAATACTATATTTGGCCTGCCTGTGACTGTCTTCAGTTTACTGCGTCTCTGCTGGGGGTAGTAGTCGGTGATTAATACCCAGCCTTGCACATAATTGTTTCCTGGCTCTGCTGTGCGTTCCGTACGAGAAGTCAGCCTCCAACAGGGAAATCGAAATACAGCGTATATCACAGGCAGTGTGGTTTTTCCTAAAAAGTTTTTAAAAATACTATATTTGGGCTGCCTGTCACTGTCTTCAGTTTACTGAGTCTCTGCTGGGGGGAGTAGTTGGTGATTAATACCCAGCCTTGCGCATAATTCTTTCCTGGCTCTGCTGTGCGTTCCGTACGCGAAGTCAGCCTCCAACAGGGAAATCGAAATACAGTGTATATCAGAGGCAGTGTGGTTTTTCCCAAAATTTTTAAAAAAATACTATATTTGGCCTGCCTGTGACTGTCTTCAGTTTACTGCGTCTCTGCTGGGGGGAGTAGTCGGTGATTAATACCCAGCCTTGCGCATAATTGTTTCCTGGCTCTGCTGTGCGTTCTGTACGCGTAGTCAGCCTCCAACAGGGAAATCAAAATACAGTGTATATCACAGGCAGTGTGGTTTTTCCTAAAAAGTTTAAAAAAATACTATATTTGGGCTGCCTGTCACTGTCTTCAGTTTACTGCATCTCTGCTGGGGGAAGTAGTTGGTGAATAATACCCAGCCTTGCGCATAATTGTTTCCTGGCTCTGCTGTGCGTTCCGTACGCAAAGTCAGCCTCCAACCACAGGCCAATAAGTGGCACATTTAATTACAGCGTTCTGTTTCTGCTCTACTCGTAATACACCATGCTGAGGGGTAGGGGTAGGCCTAGAGGACGTGGACGCGGGCGAGGACGCAGAGGCCCAAGTCAGGGTGTGGGCACTGGCTGAGCTCCTGGTCCAGGTGTATCGCAGCCGACTGCTGCGGGATTAGGAGAGAGGCAAGTTTCTGGGGTCCCCAGATTCATCTCACAATTAATGGGTCCACGCGGTAGACCTTTATTAGAAAATGAGCAGTGTGAGCAGGTCCTGTCGTGGATGGCAGAAAGTGCATCCAGCAATCTATCGACCACACAGTCTTCTATGCCATCCACAGCTGCAACTCTGAATCCTCTGGCTGCTGCTCCTCCTTCCTCCCAGCCTCCTCACTCCATTACAATGACACATTCTGAGGAGCAGGCAGACTCCCAGGAACTGTTCTCGGGCCCCTGCCGAGATTGGGCAGCAATGGTTCCTCTCCCACCAGAGGAGTTTGTTGTGACCGATGCCCAACCTTTGGAAAGTTCCCGGGGTCCGGAAGATGAGGCTGGGGACTTCCGGCAACTGTCTCAAGAGCTTTCAGTGGGTGAGGAGGACGATGACGATGAGACACAGTTGCCTATCAGTGAGGTAGTATTAAGGGCAGTAAGTCCGAGGGAGGAGCACACAGAGGATTCGGAGGAAGAGCAGCTGGACGATGAGGTGACTGACCCCACATGGTTTGCTAAGCCTACTGAGGACAGGTCTTCAGAGGGGGAGGCAAGTGCAGCAGCAGGGCAGGTTGGAAGAGGCAGTGCGGTGGCCAGGGGTAGAGGCAGGGCCAGAGCGAATAATCCACCAACTGTTTCCCAAAGCGCCCCCTCGCGCCATGCCACCCTGCAGAGGCTGAGGTGCTCAAAGGTGTGGCAGTTTTTCACTGAGAGTGCAGACGACCGACGAACTGTGGTGTGCAAGGTTTGTCGCGCCAAGATCAGCCGGGGAGCCATCGCCATCAGCATGCGCAGGCATATGATGGCCAAGCACCCCACACGGTGGGACGAAGGCCGTTCACCACCTCCGGTTTGCACCACTGCCTCTCCCCCTGTGCCCCAACCTGCCACTGAGATCAAACCCCCCTCTCAGGACACAGGCACGACCGTCTCCTGGCCTGCACCCACACGCTCACCTTCGCTGTCCTCGGCCCCATCCAGCAATGTCTCTCAGCGCAGCGTCCAGCCGTCGCTAGCGCAATTGTTTGAGCGCAAGCGCAAGTACGCCGCCACGCACCTGCACGCTCAAGCGATAAACGTGCACATAGCCAAATTGATCAGCCTGGAGATGCTGCCGTATAGGCTTGTGGAAACGGAGGCTTTCAAAAACATGATGGCGGCGGCAGCCCCACGCTACTCGGTTCCCAGTCGCCACTACTTTTCCCGATGTGCCGTCCCAGCCTTGCACGACCACGTCTCCCGCAACATTGTACGCGCCCTCACCAACGCGGTTACTGCCAAGGTCCACTTAACAACGGACACGTGGACAAGCACAGGCGGGCAGGGCCACTTTAGCTCCCTGACGGCACATTGGGTGAATTTAGTGGAGGCTGGGACCGAGTCAGAGCCTGGGACTGCTCACGTCCTACCCACCCCCAGAATTGCGGGCCCCAGCTCGGTGCTGGTATCTGCTGCGGTGTTTGCTTCCTCCACTAAACCACCCTCCTCCTCCTCCTCCTACGCAATCTCTGTCTCGCAATCAAGATGTGTCAGCAGCAGCACGTCGCCAGCAGTCGGTGTCGTGCGGCGTGGCAGCACAGCGGTGGCCAAGCGTCAGCAGGCCGTGCTGAAACTACTCAGCTTAGGAGAGAAGAGGCACACGGCCCACGAACTGCTGCAGGGTCTGACAGAGCAGACCAACTGCTGGCTTTCGCCGCTGAGCCTCCAACCGGGCATGGTCGTGTGTGACAACGGCCGTAACCTGGTGGCGGCTCTGCAGCTCGGCAGCCTCACGCACGTGCCATGCCTGGCCCACGTTTTTAATTTGGTGGTTCAGCGGTTTCTGAAAAGCTACCCACGCTTGTCAGACCTGCTTGGAAAGGTGCACCGGGTCAGCGCACATTTCCGCAAGTCCAACACGGACGCTGCCACCCTGCGGACCCTGCAACATCGGTTTAATCTGCCAGTGCACCGACTGCTATGCGACGTGCCCACACGGTGGAACACTATGCTCCACATGTTGGCCAGGCTCTATGAGCAGCGTAGAGCTATAGTGGAATACCAACTCCAACATGGGTGGTGTAGTGGGAGTCAGCCTCCTCAATTCTTTACAGAAGAGTGGGCCTGGTTGGCAGACATCTGCCAGGTCCTTGGAAACGTTGAGGAGTCTACCCAGATGGTGAGCAGCGATGCTGCAATCATTAACATCACCATTCCTCTGCTATGCCTCTTGAGAAGTTCCCTGCAAAGCATAAAGGCAGACGCTTTGCGCTCGGAAACGGAGGCGGGGAAAGACAGTATGTCACTGGATAGTCAGAGCACCCTCATGTCTATATCTCAGCGCGTGGAGGAGGAGGGGGAGGAGCCTGAGGAGGAAGAGACAGCTGGGCCCACTGCAGAGGGTACCCATGCTGCTTGCCTGTCATCTTTTCAGTGTGTATGGCCTGAGGAGGAGGAGGAGGAGGAGGATCCTGAAAGTGATCTTCCTAGTGAGGACAGCCATGTGTTGCGTACAGGTACCCTGGCACACATGGCTGACTTCATGTTAGGATGCCTTTCTCGTGACCCTCGCGTTACACGCATTCTGGCCACTACGGATTACTGGGTGTACACACTGCTCGACCCACGGTATAAGGAGAACCTTTCCACTCTCATACCCGAAGAGGAAAGGGGTTCAAGAGTGATGCTATACCACAGGACCCTGGCGGACAAACTGACGGTAAAATTCCCATCCGACAGCGCTAGTGGCAGAAGGCGCAGTTCTGAGGGCCAGGTAGCAGGAGAGGCGCGGAGATCAGGCAGCATGTACAGCGCAGGCAGGGGAACACTCTCCAAGGCCTTTGACAGCTTTATGGCTCCCCAGCAAGACTGTGTCACCGCTCCCCAGTCAAGGCTGAGTCGGCGGGAGCACTGTAAAAGGATGGTGAGGAAGTACGTAGCCGATCGCACGACCGTCCACCGTGACGCCTCTGCTCCCTACAACTACTGGGTGTCGAAGCTGGACACGTGGCCTGAACTCGCGCTTGTCCTGTGGCTAGCGTCTTGTCAGAGAGGGTGTTTAGTGCGGCCGGGGGAATCATCACGGATAAGCGTACCCGCCTGCCAACTGACAGTGCCGACAGGTTTACACTCATAAAGATGAACAAAGCCTGGATTTCCCCAGACTTCTCTTCTCCACCAGCGGACAGCAGCGGTACCTAAACAATACGTAGGCTGCACCCGCGGATGGAAGCATCCTTCTCTATCACCATAAAAAACGGGGACCTTTTAGCTTCATCAATCTGTGTATTATATTCATCCTCCTCTTCCTGCTCCTCCTCCTGAAACCTCACGTAATCACGCCGAACGGGCAATTTTTCTTAGGCCCACAAGGCTCAGTCATATTACTTTTGTAAACAATGTTTATACGTTTCAATTCTCATTAAAGTGTTGAAACTTGCACCTGAACCAATTTTTATTTTAACTGGGCTGCCTCCAGGCCTAGTTATAAATTAAGTCACAGTAACCAAAGCGATTAATGGGTTTCACATGCCCTCTTGGTTGGGCATGGGCAATTTTTCTGAGGTACATTTGTACTGTTGGTACACCAATTTTTTTGGGCCCTCGCCTACAGTGTAATCCTTGCAATTTTTATGGGCTTCGCCTGCACTCATGGTACAGCAAGGTGTGTGGGGTTGGCCTACACTTTTGCTACATAAATGTAACTGGGGCCTTGTCTATATTGCAACTACTGAAATGTGAAAAAGACTGTTATCTCCCTAAACTGGTGCAACGGGAATGTTACTGCGGCCTGTCTTGACTGCTACTACTACTACTGAAATGGAACTAATACTGTGCTCCCCCTATACTGCTGCTTCGGAATTGTTACTGGGGCCTGTCTTGAGTGCTACTATTACTGAAATGGAACTAAGACTGTGCTCCCCCTATACTGCTGCTTCGGAATTGTTACTGGGGCCTGTCTGGACTGCTACTACTACTGAAATGGAACTAATACTGTGTTCCCCCTATAATGCTGCTAGTGATATGTTACTGGGGTCAGTCCCTAATGGTACCGCTGAAATGTTACTAATTCTGGGCTCTGCCTATACCGCTGCTAATGCTATGTCACTGGGGTGTGGAAACGGAGGCTTCCCAAAGACATGATGGCGGCGAGGCCATTTCCTACCAACGCGGTTACTGTTAAGGTGCATATAACCAAAGACACACGGAGAGGACACATAATGCCTCAAAAACATCCCCCTCCTCCTCCAACAATGAAAACATTCTCGGCAAATACCTTTGCATTGGTCCGTCTGGTGGCAGTCCAAGATTTTCACCTTTAACGACACAACAAGAGAGCCCCCCCACCATCCCCCCGCCACGGCCCACTTAATCCTGGCCACATTCCTAAAACCAACTAAATAAAACCGCGCTACTAGGTCCGCAGTCGCCACCACATTCCCACCAACGCAGTTACTAGTAAGGTACATATTACCAGTCTGACTGGGGCATGCACTGTGGGTTGAAGCCCACCTGCATTGTATCTGACGTTAGCTCTGCTGAGCAGGGCACTGCAATGGGATACATTTATGTACCGCCGGTGGGTTCCAGGGAGCCACCCATGCTTTGGGTCCACACGGACTTCACATTAGGGATTTGTACCTGCCTGTGTCTATGTATTAAAAACCCTGGTCAGACTGGGGCATGCAGTGTGGGCCGAAGCCCACCTGCATTTAATCTGACGTTACCTCAGCTGTGCTGGGTAATGCAATGGGATTTATTTATGTAACGCCGGTGGCTTCCTTGGACCCACCTATGCTGTCGGTCCACACGGAGTTGTACCTGCCTGTGTCTACTTATAAAGAACCCTGGTCGGACTGGGGCATGCAGTGTGGGCCAAAGCCCAGCTGTATTTAATCTGACATTAGCTCTACTATCCGTGGCACTGCATTGGGACAAACTACAGGATCAATACAGCGCTAATGAGATGTGCACAGCTACGCTAGCATTGGAGTCCGCTGTAGGCCCGCGATTGCTGAGGGTTTGTGCAGAGGCCTATGTCCTGGGTGCAGTGAAAGTCCGCTTCCAGCCTAGGATTGCTGAATCTGTGGGCCGAGGCCTATGCCATGGGCGCGGGGCAAGTCTGCCATGTTTGGCCGCTCAGATCAATTTTTGGTTCATGTCTTGGGTTTCCTAGGACCCACCTATGCTGTTGGTGCAAACTTAGTTCCCATTTCGGTGTTTGACCTGTCTGGCACAAAGGCACTGACTGACTTGGGTAGGGGGCAGAGCGCTGACGCCTTCCCCCTTGCAGTGTGGATTGAGCTATGCGACACTATCACATCACTGTCCTGGGTAGATTGGCGGAAGTGACGTCAGACGCCAGGAGCAGCGGCACGAGACGGAGGCACGAGCGAGCAGGGAGCTGAAGGGGACAGCGGAGCAGCGGAGCAGCTCAGCAGCCGAAGCAGGTGCGGGAGCAGCGGCAGCCGAAGCAGGTGCGGGGGCAGGAGTGACCAGTGTGACCGGAGCGCAGCAGCCGGCGCCAAGAGGCCACCAGGAGTTCAGCTGAGACAGGAGGGCAGAGTGAGCGGCCGCCGGGACAGCGGGTGACGTCACCAGGAGGAGCTGAGTATCTACCTCTGTGTGTGTTTGTGAGCTGTGTGTCTTCTGTGTATCTGGTTAGTTGTGTCTTCTGTGTGTGTGTGTGTCTGGGGGTCTAAGTGTTTGTGAGGGGGGGGTCAGCGGTTGCGGCAGCGGGTCAGCGGTTGCGGCAGTGGGTCAGCGGTTGCGGCAGCGGCACAGCGGTTGCGGCAGCTGGTCAGCGGTTGCGGCAGCGGGTCAGCGGTTGCGGCAGCGGGTCAGCGGTTGCGGCAGCGGCACAGCGGTTGCGGCAGCGGGTCAGCGGTTGCGGCAGCGGCACAGCGGTTGCGACAGCGGCACAGCGGTTGCGACAGCGGCACAGCGGTTGCGGCAGCGGGTCAGCGGTTGCGGCAGAAGGTCAGCGGTTGCGGCAGCGGGTCAGCGGTTGCGGCAGCGGGACAGCGGTTGCGGCAGCGTGTGAGCGGAGTGTGAGCAAGTCTATCTTCACTACTTCCACAAGTAAATTGTAGATCCCCATTAGGATGAGCTCCATGCCTGGCAATGTCATCCAGTGTGCTACTTGTGCAATGTATGCGGTCCTTGATCAGCCGATCGAGGGTGCATACTGTTGCGCAAGATGCGTACACGTTGCAAATTTAGAAGCCCAAATTCTGGATCTAAATGGGCAACTGGCAACACTGAGAGCCATTGACATCATGGAAAGGAGTTTGGTGCTCACTGAGCAGGCACTCGCTGGGGTAGAGGCGGGGGCGGATGGTAGTACGGAAGAGCAGGGGGAGCAGGCAGTCAGCTGGGTGACAGAAAGAAGGAGGGATAGAGGGAAGAGAACCAGGGAGGCTAGTCCTGAACTGGCACAACCCAACAAATTTGCAAGATTGGCAGATGAGGGGGATGCCATTACAGAGCCAGCACCGCTGCAGCACGACACGCACTCTGAACGCTAGGGGGATGACTGCTCCAGTGAGACGGGGACGGGGAGCGCAGGACAGGCTAGACAGGTTCTAGTGGTGGGGGACTCAATTATTAGGGGGACAGAGAGGGCAATCTGCCATAAAGACCGGGATCGTCGAACGGTGTGTTGTCTTCCTGGCGCTCGAGTTCGACACATCGCGGATCGGATTGACAGATTACGGGGAGGGGCTGGTGAGGATCCAGCGGTCATGGTGCACGTTGGCACCAATGAACAAGTTAGAGGTCAATGGAGGGCCCTCAAAAATGATTTCAGGGACTTAGGGTCCAAGCTCAGGGCGCGGACCTCCAGGGTAGTTTTCTCGGAAATACTACCTGTACCTAAAGCCACACTAGAAAGGCAGCAGGACCTTAGGGAGGTAAACAAGTGGCTCCGGAGTTGGTGCAAGAAGGAGGGATTTGGGTTCCTGGAGAACTGGGCTGACTTTGCGGTCGGCTACAGGCTCTACCGTAGGGACGGGCTGCATCTAAATGGGGAGGGTGCAGCTGTGCTGGGGGAAAAGATGGCTAGAAGGCTGGAGGAGTGTTTAAACTAGGGACTGGGGGGGGAGGGTAAAATGAGAAATAGTGGGGTAGCCAGTGTAATTAGCGATCTGGGTCCAAGCAAAGGGAATGGGGGACGAGCAGGGGGTGGGGTTAGTACAGTTAGAACTGATAGATCAGCCATAAGTACGAATAGCAACAAAACAAATTTAAAAAACAAAAAAAATGAAATAAATTGTATGATCACGAATGCACGAAGTCTGATCGGTAAAGTGGGCGAGCTTGAAGCAAGAATGACTGATGAAAGTTATGATATAGTCGGAATTACTGAAACATGGCTTGATGATAAGTGCGATTGGGCAGTGAATTTGCAGGGGTACAATCTCTTCAGAAGAGACCGAAGGAACCAGAAAGGGGGAGGGGTATGTCTGTACGTCAAATCGAACTTGAAGCCGAGGCTACGGGAGGATATAGGGGTAGGAAACGAACAGGTGGAATCTCTGTGGGTAGAAATACAGGGAGGAAAAAATAACAAAATCCTGATAGGGGTCTTCTATCGACCACCAAAAGCAACAGAAGAAACTGAAGACTTACTACTAAGGCAGATAGAAGAGGTGTCAAAACGATACGAAGTAATTATCATGGGGGACTTTAATTACCCAGATATAACATGGGAGAACGAAACCTGCAAATCTCACAGGGGTGATAAGTTCTTGAGAGTAATTAAAGACAATTACCTGAACCAACTTGTGCAGGAACCAACAAGAGGGAGAGCCATTCTGGACCTAGTGCTAACTAACAAACCGGAACGTATAAAGGGGGTGCAGGTTGAGGGGCACTTGGGGAACAGCGACCACAATATAATCAACTTCCAGCTGTCAATCAATAGGAAGCCTTATCAAGGAGCAACAAAGAAACTAAACTTTAGTAAAGCAAAATTTGATGAGCTTAGAACTACTATCGGTAACATTAATTGGGACAACATCCTCAAAAATATCAGTACGGAGGAAAAATGGGAAAAGTTCAAAAGGATCCTAATCGCCTCATGTGAGCAGTTCATTCCCTTTAAAAATAAAAGAAACTCAGCTAAAAGGAAACCAATGTGGCTCGACAAGACGGTACGAGGGGCAATAAACGAAAAGAAGAAAGCGTTCAAACTACTAAAGCAACAAGGCAGCGAAGAAGCGCTAAAATCATACAGGGAAAAAAACAAAATATGCAAAGATACGATTAAAACTGCCAAGGAGGAAGCGGAAAGACGGATCGCAAAAGAGAGCAGAAACAACCCGAAGCTATTTTTCAACTACATAAACAGCAAAAGGATTTGCAGGGAGAGCGCTGGCCCTTTAAAAAACAATGCAGGAGAAATCATTGATGATGACGAAGGGAAAGCAAATCTACTAAACAGTTTCTTCTCAAGTGTGTTCACCAAAGAAAAGGAAATGCCACACGAGATGCAGGGGAATAAAACGAACCCCTCACAAAATATCTCATACCTAACGCAGGAGGAGGTGCGGAAGCATCTAAAGAAAACTAAAATTGATAAATCACCGGGCCCAGATGGATTACACCCAAGGATACTAAAGGAACTAAGTGACGAGATAGCTAGGCCGCTATACCTAATATTTCTAGACACTATCAAGACCGGAGTAGTACCATTGGACTGGCGCATTGCCAACGTGGTTCCAATTTACAAAAAAGGGAGCAAAAGTGAGCCTGGTAACTACAGGCCAGTAAGTCTCACCCCAGTAACGGGAAAAATTTTCGAGGGGATTCTGAGAGACGCCATCGATGAGTACCTCAAGGAGATTAAGGGAATAACTCCTCACCAGCATGGATTCATGAAGGGTCACTCATGTCAGACAAATCTGATCAGTTTCTACGATGAAGTAAGCTCTAAGCTGGACCAGGGAGAATCTATTGATCTTGTATATCTGGACTTCTCTAAAGCCTTTGACACCGTGCCACATAATAGGCTAATATACAAAATGAGGCAGCTCGGACTGGGCGAAAACGTGTGTAAGTGGGTAAAAAATTGGCTCAACGATAGAAAGCAGAGGGTGGTAATAAATGGTTCGTACTCTGATTGGACCACAGTCGCTAGCGGGGTGCCACAGGGTTCAGTATTAGGCCCCACTCTGTTCAACATATTTATTAATGACCTGATAGAGGGGCTGCACAGCAAAATATCAATATTTGCAGATGACACAAAATTATACAATATAATTAATGCAACGGAAGACAATGTGCGGCTACAAACGGACCTGGATAAGCTGGGGGCTTGGGCAGAAAAATGGCAAATGAAGTTCAATGTTGAAAAATGTAAGACTATGCACATGGGCAGGAGGAACGGATGTCACAAATACTCACTTAATGGGGTACCGCTGGGGAAAAGTGATATGGAAAAGGAGCTGGGGGTATTAGTGGATAATAGACTAAACTGGAGTAACCAATGCCAGTCAGCCGCTGCAAAGGCAAATAAAGTCTTGGGGTGCATTAAAAGAGGTATAGGGGCAAAGGACGAGAACATTATCCTTCCATTATATAAGGCACTTGTCAGACCTCACATGGAATACTGCGTACAATTCTGGACACCGGTGCTCAGGAAAGATGTCACAGTGCTTGAGGGGGTTCAAAGAAGAGCGACTAAACTAATACATGGAATGACGGGACTGGAATACCCAGAGAGGCTGTCCAAATTGGGACTATTTACTCTAGAAAAAAGAAGGTTAAGAGGCGACCAAATAACCATGTATAAGTACATGAGGGGACAACACACGGATCTCTCCCGCGATCTGTTTACACCCAGGACCACGACGGTAACAAGAGGACATCCGCTACGATTAGAGGAAAGTAGGTTTCATCACCAACACAGAAAGGGGTTCTTTACTGTAAGAGCAGTTAGACTGTGGAACTCTCTGCCGGAAGAAGTGGTGATGGCAAAATCCATAGAGGAGTTTAAAAGGGGACTTGATGTCTTTCTGGAGAAGGATATTACAGGATATAAATATTAGGTTAAGTGTCAATCCTGGTATATAGGCAGGTAGGAACTATTAGGGGTTGATCCAGGGAACAGTCTGATTGCCATTAGGGAGTCGGGAAGGAATTTTTCCCCCAAAAGGGCTAATTGACTTCTGGCCTTGGTGTTTTTTGCCTTCCTCTGGATCAACACAGTAGGATAGACAGGCTGGACTAGATGGACAATGTCTTCATTCGGCCTTACATACTATGTTACTATGTTACCTTGACAGAATGAATACTGTGTGGCACATGGATTCCCCATTGCTATGCCCACGTTTGCAGCTCCTGACAGAGGTGGCACAGGATTGGAGTTCTCATTGCTTTTGTACAGCATTGTGGGCTATCGCCCCGCCCCTTTTAAAGAGGGTCGCTGCCTGGCCCTGCCAACCCTCTGCAGTGTGTGCCTCCGGTTCCTCCTCATGGCAGACGCACTTATAAATAGACATGAGGGTGGTGTGGCATGAGGGCAGCTGAAGGCTGCGCAGGGACACTTTGGTGTGTGCTGTGGACACTGGGTCGTGCGGGGGGGGGGGGGGGGGAGTTGGGCAGCATGTAACCCAGTAGAAGTGGCAGCGGAGTGTCATGCAGGCAGTGATTGTGCTTTGTTGGAGGTAGTGTGGTGCTTAGCTAAGGTATGCATTGCTAATGAGGGCTTTTCAGAAGTAAAAATTGTTGGGAGGGGGGGGCCCACTCTTGCCGCTATTGTGGCTTAATAGTGGGACCTGGGAACTTGAGATGCAGCCCAACATGTAGCCCCTCGCCTGCCCTATCCGTTTCTGTGTCGTTCCCATCACTTTCTTGAATTTCCCAGATTTTCACCAATGAAAACCTTAGCGAGCATGGGCGATATACAAAAATGCTCGAGTCGCCCATTGACTTCAATGGGGTTCATTACTCGAAACGAACCCTCGAGCATCGCGGAAAGTTCGACTCGAGTAACGAGCACCCGAGCATTTTGGTGCTCGCTCATCTCTATTAATGAACCATAAGGAGGTTATTCCATGTAATGCCTCATGTCTTAAATAGGTTTTAAAATGTGCATATTCTTTTGTAGAATCCTTCTATAAGAAGCATTCTTAGCAGTGCTGTACCTATAACGTTTCTGAAGACATTTTAACAGCTTAGTATAAACCACACATTCCCAGACAATACACATAGCATAGTTAAGCTTCTCACACTGCAGGGATCCTACTAAATTATTAATACATAACTAAATTTAGCTGCATGCATCCTCTCAAGTAACATGGACACGGCAACTAAATAATAGCAGTCATACTGAGAAAGTCTCCCTAATATGCATATATAATCTGTATAAAATAAATGATATTCACACCACATTAAATACTCCCGGTTCCAAATAATCCATTGACAAATATGGTACTGTTACAGCATTAATAATACAATACTAAGTAGAGAAAGCTTTGAATTACATAGTATTGTAACATTTTAGCCAGTGAACATGTCTAAGTAGTCGGGTCAATAGAATTACACACAGTTAAAGGAGATTTTTAGGACTTTAATATTGATACATTATCCTTCAGATAAGCCATCAATATCAGATTGGTGGTAGTCCAAGTTCCAACACCATCACAAATCTGCTGAATGGACTGTAGTGCTCTGACAATTCCTTATCCCCTTCATTGTTTACAAGGCACACCTTTGTACATTTTGTATGTGTCTGGTATTGCAGTATTCTGCAGCTTAGTCACAATCAAGTAAATGGAACTGAACTGCAATACCAGACACAGCCACTAAAAAATTTACAGAGTTGTGCATGCTAACCTATGAAGGGGAAACAGTGCTCACCAGAGCGCTGCAGCCTGTCAGGGAGCTGATTGGTAATGGCACAAGTAGTGTAACTAAGAATGGGCCATCAATATCAAAGTCAAGGAGGGAGAGGGAGAGAGGGGGAGAGAGAGAGAGAGGGGGGGAGAGAGGGGGAGAGAGAGGGAGAGAGAGAGAGAGAGAGAGAATGGGTTTAAACCTAGCCTGTCCAGTCTCTCTTCTCTCCCAATGGCACCTGAGAACAGTAAACTAAAAAAAAAATCTCATGTCTTTGATCAGCTTCATTTTTAATTTAGAGAAAAAATATTTGGATATTTTGCTGATAGTAATCAATAAGATGTAACATTAAATTGGCTAATTATCTTAAAAGTGTAAATAGAGTGGAATGATGTTGTTTTTAACAGTTAACCATGACTGGACTGGCTCTTTTTGTATCTAAAGCAAAGACATTCACTTTGTAATTTGAGTTACATAATATTCCCTTTGTCTATATTCTACAAACAACTTCTATCCCATCAGCTTCTGTAGAATGTTGCAATTACCTAAACTAACACTTGTGATTTGTGTCTGATTTAAGCTGTTCAAGCATAGCTTAAAGGGGTTGTCCCGCGAAAGCAAGTTGGGGTATACACTTCTGTATGGCCATATTAATGCACTTTGTAATGTACATTGTGCATTAATTATGAGCCATACAGAAGTTATTCACTTACCTGTTCCGTTGCTGGCGTCCTCGTCTCCATGGTGCCGTCTAATCTTCAGCGTCTAATCGCCTGATTAGACGCGCTTGCGCAGTCCTGTCTTCTGTCTTCTGAATGGGGCCGCTCGTGCCAGAGAGCGGCTCCTCGTAGCTCCGCCCCGTCACGTGTGCCGATTCCAGCCAATCAGGAGGCTGGAATCGGCAATGGACCGCACAGAAGACCTGCAGTCCATCGAGGGTGAAGATCCCGGCGGCCATCTTCACAAGGTAAGTAAGAAGTCACCGGAGCGCGGGGATTCGGGTAAGTACTACCCGTTTTTTTTTTTTTATCCCTGCATTGGGTTTGTCTCGCGCCGAACGGGGGGGCTATTGAAAAAAAAAAAAACCCGTTTCGGCGCGGGACAACCCCTTTAATGTCTTGGCCTAAAATTATAAAGCGGCACTTGCAACACCATATTCAGCCATATAGTATGCTGTTCAAGGCATATGAACAACCAATATGGGGTAGAGTAATTACAGTGAGGCATTGTAGTGCAAAATTGTGATGGTAAGATTTAGTATAGTAATAAACAATATATTGAATACTGAGGTCTGTGATTAGCTGAATGAAACCTGTAAATACAGACCCGGCAGGGTGTACGGAGTACACATGGGAAGCCAGGAAAGGATGGAATCTTATTATTTTTGGCCATTGGGAGCAGGAATGAAAAAAAATAACTCAGACAACACCTTTAATCAATACGTGCCAGCAGTCCACCATCAGGGCTGCTGGTTATGCTACATTTGTTATTTTCATTCTTTATAGCCTATTAGGCAGGGTTATTGCACTCTCTGTATGCTGGTAGCATAGCCAGCCCATTGGTTACTAGATGCTGGGTTTATAGATTCTAAGATTTTTTTAGTTCTAGTATTGATTTATCTATTATCAGAACTTGAGTCTTTAGGGATTTATCGTTGAGATTTTTGGAACCTAAGAGATCTATGTGGTTCCTGATAAACTGCGCCCTCCAGGTAAATGCGTTGAACGAATGCAATAAGGAATCTCACAGAATCATTGAACCTTTGAACCAACTCACTTATTGGAATTTTTTATCTTCGATATTATTATTTTCTTGGAGATAGTTGGAATATCAAGCAGACTATTATCTTCTTATCTGTTCTCTATAGACTAGACTCCCACCTCATAGACCCTTGTCCCTGGATACTATTTGACTAACAGGGACATCTGGATCGAGGAAAGGTCCTTATTATACCTTATTATAGGGGATAGATCAGGGTTTGCTTTGCTGGGAAACAGATGTTAGGGCTCATTCTCTATCCCTGGTCTAGTCTGTTATCTTTGGTGTGGGTAGATCTATCTACTTGGTCTATTTTTGTTTTATTTGTTTGTCCAGGTGTTCACGCTATCCCCATGAGCCATTTTGCTTTGAGCTCATCATATGAACTCGAGATTAACCATTTTGTCCATTCGAAGCCCTGTTTTAATCGTACTAATATAATGTAGTTTTAAATATTGTCTATACTGTGACAGGCTTATATCAATACTGAACTACCAGTCCTGAGAACCAGTGCCACTACTGCCTAAAAGAAAGATCAATGAAACTGAAATTTACCATGTAAAGTCATTCTTTACTTTCTTTTGCCTTCCTCTGGATCAACATTGTGGGTAATAGGCTGAATTGGTTTACATTTTATTAAAGAATATAAATGTTGTTTCTTTTAGATAGATGCCAGGACCCAACCCGAGCAGGACCCAACCCGAGCGCCTGCAGAGAGCACCACGGACTCACCTGCTACCGCAGCTCCGGCTCTCTCATGTGCCGGCTGCCGGGCAGCCGGCGCATGCGCAGAGTGGAGCCGGCAGCCAGTGAGTGACGTTTCTGTGCGGGGGTCTGCAAGCCCCGCACAGAATAAGAGCGTGCCGCAGTTTGTTTTCTGCGCGTGATTTCGTGCAGACAAAACGCGGCCGTCTGCATAGGATTGCGTGCTGTAATGCAATCCTATGCAGGCGTCCAGGAGCGGAAATTCTGCGGGGAATACCGCCGCAGAATTTCCACCCGTCTGCAGGTGGCCTTACTGTTTGGCTGTTCAATAGCTGGGTGTTTTTACACTGGGCTATCATCAGGAATGGCCTGCGTAAGGAAGCCTTTAGTTACTAGATGATTTATTTTTAAACTCAGACAATGAGTCACATTTTCCAACAAATATTATTATATGTCTGTCACAGGAAATCCAATCATCTGAACTACTAAAGTGGGGCTTTATGATAATGGCAACATAATAAAAGCAATGTTTTGTTACAGAATGTCTTATTGCTTCCGTTTCACATTTCATTCTTGTCACAAATTGATCAATTACTGGCTGGCAACTCTTCACAGTCCAAACTTCCCTGGTTTTGATCACTTCTAACTACTGAAGACTACTGACTACAAAAGTGAGAGCAGAAATTGGAAGATTCTATTCAATATATGATATAATCGTTTCTAATAAAAAAAAAGACAAAACAAAACACAAGTCGGATTTTGTGCCAGAAATACTAATATAGTAGCAGGCAAGTGGTTGTGATTTTACAAATCTCATGTGTTTCAGAAAAATGTTCTCATAGAAATCAGCTGCATGCTTCTCACTATGAATCCTCAGCACAATTTGTATGTAACACATGCAGATTTTACTGCAAAGAAATCCATAGTAAATCCACCGTGTGAGCATCTTTAGCAAAATAAGTGATTTTACTAATAAAAAATGTACTAATTCTATAATAATTATATTCAGATACTCATATATATAATTCATTCTCATATATTGTCTGGAACAAGTGGAGCATCGTTATAAGGGATGCAGAGGTAGCAGTTACACTCAGGTCCTGGGGCCTGTTGGGGTCAAAAGACTTAACAAATGACACATTACAAATCTAGCTTTAGGGCCCAGTTAAACCACTATGTATTATATTATACTGTTTCACCAAGACTTGTTGGGTCATAGTAGATTGGCTAATCATGTCTGGTTCCAAGTTCAGTGGCAATCTTGCTCTTCTTTTGAGGACTGGAGCCTCAAGGCCCCAAAATCTAGCTTATCTGCAAAGGTCTGAACCCCACTAACCATACTTTGATTGCTTATCCTAAGGAAAAGCTACGAACACTGAGGTCTTAATTAGAGATGAGCGAGCGTACTCGGTTTGGGTGTTTTTGCACTCGAGCACCGCTTTTTCTGAGTAACTGACTACTCGGACGAAAAGATTCGGGGGCGCCGGAGGGTGGCGTGGTGGAGTGGGGGGTAGCAGTGGGGAACAGGGGGAAGCTCTCTCTCTCTCTCCCCCCACACTCCCCTCTGCAACCCCCGCTCACCCCCGGCGCCCCCCGAATCTTTTCGTCCGAGTAGTCAGTTACTTGGAAAAAGTGGTGCTCGAGTGCAAAAACACCCGAAAAGAGTACGTTCGCTCATCTCTAGTCTTAATATACCCTCTAATGTGTTAAAGGGATTTTCTGTGAAAATACTATTGATGACCTATCCTTTGTGCAGGAGCAAGCTGCCAGCGCCACAATAAGAGAGATTGGAGTGGAAGTCTCCGTGCCGACCTCCCATGTAGTGGCCGGCACTTGTAAGTGCAGGCAAGTCTCCCATTGATTTCAATGAGAGCTGTGCCTGCACTTACAAGCGACGGCCCTACACGGAGGTCAGTGCGAAAACTTCCAATCTGACCTCTGTTATTGCAGTGCTGACAGCATGCACTCACACAGCTGATCGGTCAGGGTCCCGGTCATCAATAGTATTTCCACTGAAAACCTCTTTAAGGATCAAATGATGTACATGTGACTATGAGAAATATGCAAGACATCTTAAAAATAGCACATAAAAAAGTGTGACATTTTTAACTTTAATTCGTTCTGCCTGTTCAGGTATACCTGGTTCTGGGAAAGCTGAATAACAAACATGTCAACCATTGTAAGTCTCCTAAAAAGAAGGTACATCTGCATTTCTGGGTAAGCAAAACAATAACCCCCTTGAGAATGGTGGCCATATTGCTTCTCATCTCAGCAACAGTTATGAAGACCTAAAGAGGTTGTCTCAGCCCAGACATGGATGAAATATCACTAGGTTATGCCATAAGGGTCTGACTGGTGGTGTTCTGTTCAGTGGGAAACTTTTTGCACATCTACCACAGGAAAGAAAAAAATCCAAGAAAGAAGTTATGTCCAGCATTGCTATAGAAAAGTTAAACTTTTTTCTTTCGTTTTGTGACATTCTTGATAAATCATATTAGTACAGTATCTCCGAATACAGACTGCAAGCTACAGGGACATCAATAACCTTTGGTTCTATAAATATAAGCCGTTTACTCCCCATAGACATTCACATCTTGATCCCGCATCCAAGGTCACATTAGATCACAATGTGTTAGATGAAATGAAATTTAATTACAGTACATTTGTTTTCTGTACTGAAGCTGTCATCCTGTCACCGTGTTCATGACTCAATGTTGACCCGACTCCATCCATACAATTCTCAGGCTGAATTTCATGATTTATTAAGACTTTACCGGACAACATCTGACTGAGCGACTCTAATGTCTATCCCTTCATGAAAAATTAAAAGCTCTTGTCACGTGAACTTTCCTCGTTTATGCCAAGAGAGCACTAAAAAGATCATACTGTAACAGACAACCAAGACCGTGATATATCATGACCTACTTATGATCCAAAGTTGTTCCTGTGAATTATTTACTTATATTGACGTCACTCTTTATCTGCCGGTTTCTAAAACAATCCAAGTAGCTACTTACTTATTGTCTTACTATACAGGGATTTCACTTTTGTTGGCTGTGTATATATTCGTATTCATGCAAGCTACCATAAGTGATCTCCAACCATTGTCGTGCAATGTACAGAACATTTGATTGGCATTTCTATTTATGCGGCGCCGGTGTACAATACAATTACACTTACGGAAAAAGCATTTTCCATTTCACACTAGCGAACTTGTAAGGGCTTCCAAAGGTTTTTATGTACTTTATTTGCATGTTGAAAGAATATAAAATGTCAAGTACACAAGAAAAGAAGGATCACTCTGAAAGCTAAGCTAAAATGGAAGTTAACTTTAGCTAAGCCCCATTGAGCATATTAAGGAGTTTCAGAAACAGCAAACCTCTAAGGCTCTTTTCAGATGGCATTTTCTTCTTTGCTATGTCGTCCCGATCCTGGATTTCCATCTTATGTGCAAAAAAAAATTGCATAAACCTGGATGGAACCATAGGGGTCAATGTGTGAGACCTCCTTGGCCTCCATCCCACATGGTTCATTCCTGTCAGTCTTTTAAACTGGATGGGAAAGTGCTGTCATGTGAGTAATGGATTAGATGTCATTGCTTCCTGTCTTAGCCGGACTGGAGTGGAGGAGACAGGGTCAAAGACGCCAGATGAGGTCAGGTCGGTTTTTACATGGGCGTATTTGCGCGCAAAATGTGCAGAGAATAGAATCCATTGATTTAAATGGGTTCAGTCACATAGTCTCTTTTGTGCGCACAAAACGCACTAAGAGCAGCATGCTCTATTTTAGAGCCATATGCACACTGAAGGCCCCATAGGAGTCTATGGGAGTGCGCAAATGTACACCCAAGGCCCACGTGATTGTGCAATAATTTGTGCAATGTCATAGGGAAAAAAAACACCGGGACTATTTAGGCTAAGTAGCCTTTTAACTTGGGGTAAGACTGTATCCTGAACCCCTGTGAACTATGTCATAGGGGAAAAAAACACCGGGACTATTTAGGCTAAGTAGCCTTTCAACTTGGGGTAAATATCCTGCACCCATGTGAACTGTCCCAGTCAGCGCGAAAACCACAGTAAATTGAGCAGATGCATGCTTCACCATGCAAAAATATTGTGCTATCGCGTGAGTTTTGCGAATGCTCTCAAGTGAAGTTGACCTCACCAGAACATGAGTAACATCTTTATTTTTTCATGCACTTAAATCCGCATCTCTAACATGTGGCTTTTAATGCAGAACAGAAAATGCCTGGCAATTCTGCGTTAATATCCACATTTAGTCCAGCAGATTTTGGTGTAGCTGTTTGTTCTTTTCCATATAAAGTACATAGCATTTTGCTTCACTTCTAGTCTGTCCTTAAATGAAGCAAAGTTTATGAGTGACTATAAGGAAACACATAAAGGAGGTATAAGCCTAACTATTAATGCAGGAATGCATAATTAATTCTTCATCCCTATCTTCAATCACATCACATACGCTATTCGTGCTTATTAACAGCTATAGCCCATTGAAGGGTCTGGGAAATTTAATATATGTTTATTCTGCATGCAGCAATTTTTCCTACATAAATATTTAGATGTTGTTTATAGCATCTGTCACGTCCACTGCAAATTACTCTTTGTGATAAAATTCATAGGCATGCCAGAAGGCATAAATTAACCTTGGCTCATAACAAATGAAAGAAATGGTCTAGAGAAATATTGATTTCCTATCCATACGACAGAAGCACAAATGGCTTGCCGTTCGCTTGGTACATATTCATCCCTTTTTATTTGCATTCTCACAGTAATGTTTATGCAGATTATGTGAAATGTGTGCTGCATGGCCATTGATGTTTAATATTGTATAGTATATGAAATATTTCTAACCTTTAATACATTCTTTCCTGTTAAAGTCAAATTGGATAAACGAAAATTAAATAGCTTGGCCAGTGCTGCTTAGTGGTAGAACAACTACGGACTCCATGAGCTCCCACAGAAGGGGAACTCACACAAAGGACTGGGCACAGAGTTACAAGTATAGCAGAGCTAATTTGGCATGATGGCTGCGTTATCAGTGATTTTCCACACAAATGCAGGTAAACTGAGGGCCCTTTTACACGGGCCGATAAATCGTTCAGATTTTCGCATTCTCCGGGGTTTTAAAACTGTTCGTTCGGTGTAAATGTATGCCCCGACTGGACGACGAACGAGAATTCATTCACTTTTTATTCATTGCTCAGTTTATGCATGCAGAAAACTGACCGTCGGATCGGTCTGTGTAAAAATGCAGTCGTGCATTTATGAACGACTGCCTGTTTACTGTGAATGGAGTTGGGCGGGCAGCATAATGCAGTCCTAAGCTCTCACTCACAACCTGAAGGTTGTGGGTTTAATCCCCGCTTGGTTCAGGTAGCCGGCTCAAGGCTGACTCAGCCTTCCATCCTTCTGAGGTCGGTAAAATAAGTACCTGAAAGCTCTGTGGAATAAGTTGGTGCTATACAAATAACAAGGCCATTCTCTAGTCAAAAGCAAACAAATGGCTGGTGCCAACAAAATAATGTCTGCAGCGTTTGCTGCACACCATATACACATTGAAAAACATTGCATACAATATAGACACTGCTGTAACAAAAATACCTGAACAGAAATATAGTAAAAAACATCTTAGTTATACACCATAGAAACAGTAGTAAAAACACTTCAAAAGCAGTACTGTGCATATCAAACATAAAGGAAGTGCACCATAATGTGCGCAATTTCCTGTATCATTCCCTAACAAACAAGATGCAAACAACGCAAGACATACGTATAAATGCCACCCAAAATCGCAATTTACGAATGCATAGCTATATGCACATGTGTAAGAACTCAATTGCAAAACAATGCATCAAGCAACATCCTAATGCACAGGGAGTAAATTACCACTAATTCATAAGGTTGAAAGCAGGGATGAAGTGAGAGAACCCCAAGTGTATTGCCACATGTTTTGGCTTCCTCAGGGGTAAGCGTTTAGGATGCATAGTAATTAAAAGTAGAAATGTACAGGTTAGATATATTGTAGATTGCCAGTAGGCCCTTCTGGTGGGCTAGGCACATACAAACCTTCTAGAGAAGAATACATTTCTAATATAGCATGCAATGGAGCATTCCATAATTGTCTTTAATAAACTAGATAAAATCAGACGTACACGGAAGTACGTGTCCATAGCATGGCTTGTATTGCTAAATTATTGATGAGGAACACACATGACAATATTGCCTAGCAGCGATCTCTCCAGTTTACCTGTTTCACAGCTTGGTCCAGTAAAACCCTGCGGGCAAACACACGTATTGGGAGCAATGCAGGTGCCTCCGTTCCTACAGCCATCCTTGCAAAAAGCTGAAAAACAAAATAGGAATGTTAGTAGTTCAATTAGTCGTGTCTTATATTAAATGTATATGCAGATGGAGAACTTTGAATCAGTAGATATGTTTGGTGAATCTGGGTAAAAGTTAAGGGACCATCAAACTGGATGACTTTACGCCGTATAATTACTCGGAAGAGCAAATTCAAATGTGTAAACATGGCCAGAAGGGGGTTCTTTACTGTAAGAGCAGTGAGACTATGGAACTCTCTGCCTGAGGACGTGGGGATGGCAAATTCAATTAAAGATTTTCAGAGGGGCCCAGAAGCCTTCCTTGAGCATTACAATATTATACATCATAGTCACTAATTACTTCAGAAGGGTTGTTGATCCAGGGATTATTCCGATTACCAGATTTAAATGAGGAAAATAGGCTTCTGCCTCCTTGGGAGGTAATAGGCTGAACTAGTTGTATATATGTCTTCTTTCGGCCTAATATACTATGTTACTATGTAACACTGGACAGTAATACTGAACACATGACAACTGTACCTTTACACATAGTTCCATTTCCAGTGTACCCTGGCTGGCATACACAGTTGTGTCCACCCACAGTATTAAAACACAATGCATTTTCATCACAGCTGTGCTGGTTTGTTGCGCACTCATTGTGTTCTGAAAGACAGAGAAATATGCCCAATTAATGTCCATAATGATCAATATCTCACATTTCCAACACCATATTCACTACTGATATGATGATCCTGCTGTGGAACGTAGTATATCGCACTGTTATATCACTGCGCAACTAGAAAAAATTGTCATTTGATCTCAGAAAGCTGATGGACATTCTTATAGTAAACATCATTATGGCCGTGTTCTATCTTATTACCCTTTGCTGAACACAGATGTATCTATGAAATGACTGAATAGAATATTAAACACATGAACAAAAAGGCATAAGCAAAAGATTTATATTTAGATGTACATTTTTGGGGTTAGAAGGGCTCTTTAAAGGGGGTTTACCAGGATTACAAGTTATCCCCTATCCACTGATTGTGGGGGTCTCAAACAACGAATCACAAATGCCTTTCAAAATTTTTACATGACCAAGTCTTCATAAAATAGGTATGCAAGAAAACACTGTATAATCTGAAGTATCATACAGTAGGGTGAAGAAGCACATTCAGCCATTACTCATCCTACTGGTATAAATGATATAGACTAGCGTAAAATACTGTGGATAAACAAAAACAAACAATTCCTACATATCCGATCGATGGTACATGTCTAGTAGGCTTAAAGGCCACAGGCAGAGACTATGTATGAGAAGGAAGGAATGTCAGGAGTGGAGATGTGTATAACGTAATAGATCATTGCATAAAGTGATATTACTAAAATAATAGTGCTTCAATGTTAAGGAGTCAAATGACATGCTTTTTGAAGGTCTGATTCAATATTATTTATACAATTATTTATAAAATACATGAATAAAGCAGCAACCAAAATTTGATGAAAAGAGAATCTTCACAGAAATCAAACTAAATAGTCAAAGGGTTTTCAGTTTCATTTATAACGCGTAAAGTGATTGTGCAGGATTACTAAAAAAGTCATTGTTTCCTAAAACAATGGCACTTGGCTAGTATCCAGTAGTTCAGTCTGATCCACATCAATGGGTATTAGATGTAGTACCAGCGACAGCGCATGGACAGACATGGTGCTGTTTCTGGGAAAAAACAACAGATTTTCTCTAATCCTGGATAATCTCTTTAAACCAGTTTCCCGAAGCTTCTGACATGCTGCAGTAACATCAGAATGTGAGAGGGTTGTAGACTATCAGTACGCCCAGCTGCCAACCATATACTTCTGTAAAGATGTGCAACCACTATGCCTGTTCCCTCACTGAGACTGTACCACGGTGCCATCTACTAGGTAGACGCTGTGTCGCTGTCATTATCTGTGTCGTCCTCCAGTGGAGTCCGGGTTATACACTCTGGCCTACAACCTATAAGAACTGATCTGCTTATAAAAATCTGTCATTGATTTGGCTACTTTGTAAAAACAATATATTAGTTTTAGAGATGAGCGAGCATTGCCCTTAGCGAGTACCTGCCCGCTCTGGAGCAAAGATTCGGGTGCCGGCGGCGGGCGGGGAGAGCGGGGAGGAACAGAGGGGAAATCTCTCTCTCTCTCTCCCTCTCCCCCCTGCTGACTGCCACAACTCACCTGTCACGCGCACTGGCAGACGAATCTTTAGAGACGAGCGGGGAGATACTCGCTAAGGACAATGCTCGATCGAGCAATTGTCCTTAGCGAGTATGCTCACTCATCCCTAATTAGTTTTCAAATTCATACTGCAATCCACCGAAAAAGAGCAAATTTAACTATAGAAATCATACAAGAGAATAAATATTCATTAAAGTGACTCTCCGGGCTTGAACAAACAAAGATGGCCACACCAGCTTCTCTGACTGCCTGAAGCACACTGTACATTCCTATACATCATTAGTCTAATTACGTTTATTGACTAGTGCTGCCCATATGAACAGTGCTGGCCAGTCCGATCGGTATGTAGTGTTTTAGATTACCAATGAATACTAATGTACAGAGTGTATCAGGTAGTCAGAGAAGCAGTTCGGCCATCTTTCTTTCCTCAGACCTGGAGGGTTGCATAAAATATTATGCATTGCAGTAACAACATAATAAGCTGGTCATAATAGCCCACTGCTAACAACATAAGCGTCGTTTACTAGATGATGTGTTTTTTAAAAACATGCGGATATACAAATATAATTAAATGCTTCCAATCAATTTCTACAACCGGGATAACTAGAGATGAGCGAGTATACTCGGTAAAGGCAATTGCTCGAGCAAGCATTGCCTTTATCGAGTACCTGCCCGCTCGAGATGAAAGTTTTGGGTGAGCGGTGAGTAGCGGCTGTCAGCAGGAGGGAGCGGGGGGGAGAGAGGGAGAGAGAGATCTCCCCTCCGTTCTGCTCCGCTCTCCCCCGCAGCTCCCTGCCTGCTGCCAGCACCCGAACCTTTCATCGCTTGAGCAATTGCCTCTAGTGAGTATACTCGCTCATCTCTGCGGATAACCCTTCAACAACAGAACCATTCTGCCAGATCTTTCTTGCTTGCATTAACAGCCTTTAAACAGACATCTTGCAGGCCCTACAGATAAGATTCCGGCTCCTAGACTCGAATGAAGCTAAGATCTGGCGCTGCTGATACACAGTTATCTTCATAAGGATAGATACACACTTGGCAAATCTGTAGCAAAATCCAAGTTGTTATGTGAAATGGGTATGGTAAAACCCATGCATTACACTTCTGCAACATAAATCTACAATTCGTCAACAAAAGGCGTCAGAGGAGGGTGTCAAGAATCTTTCTGATGAACAGGCGGTGCACAGTCATGCAAATTATAGTCAAATGCATTGTTGGCCCTCCAACTAACATGTCTGAAAGGAAAACCCATTCCTTAGCATGAGGCACTATAATAGCAGATGGCTACGGTATTTGCTGGCATCTAATGCCATTGCTGTCTAAGAGAAACAAAAAAGGCAAAACTTCAGTGGGCCAAAGAGTGCAATAGCTGGATCACTGAGCAGCGGGAAAACATTGCCTGGTTAGATGAGTCAAGATTTCTATGCGCCATGCTGATAGGGAGGATCCGAATTTGATGCAAGCAGAATTAATCAATGAACCCTTCCTATCATCTCTTAAGAGCACGTCACTACCTTCATCTAATTTGTAGAAACACATATGAATAAACATGCAGACATACTGATCAGATAAAATGAAAACACCTGGCGAATATTGTGTAGGTCCTCGTCATGATGCCAATGCAGCTCTGACCTGTCGATGCATGACTAGAGAAGACCTACGAAGGGATCCTGTGGTATCTGGCACATAGATGTTAACATGTGACCCGTATGTTCTAAGGAGGGTCCTCCATGGATTGGGTACACATCAGTGATTCTTGAACGCACATGACCCTAGTGCTGGTTCAGCAGTTCTCCTTTATTAGATCACCTTTGCTAGGTACTAAATACTGCACAGTGGGAATACCCAGCAACACCTGCCATTTTAGAGAAGCTTCCACCTAGTCAACTGGCCATCACAATTTTGCCCAATTTAAAGTCGCTCAGATACTGGTACTTGCCCATTTTTTCTGTTCCAACACATCAACTTCACAAACTGAGGGCTCTTGCATATTTGGGTTTTTATTTGCACGTTTTTTTAACGCGATATCGCTGCGTTTTATTAATGCAAATGTCAATGGGACTTTTAAATGTTAAAAACACATCGCGCAGAAATCGCAAAGCACAAACTTGTGATTTTTGTGCGATGCCTTTTTAACATTAGAAAGTCCCATTGACATTTGCGTTAACAAAACGCAGCGAGATCGCGTGAAAAAAAACATGCAAGAAAAACACAAGTGTGCAGGAGCCCTTAGACCTCATGTCCATGGGCAAAAGAAGAATTAAAATCCGCAGCGGATTTTAACTCTTCACCCACCCGCGGACCCGCATCCCATAGGGATGCATTGACCACCCGCGGGTAGATAAATACCTGCGGATGGTCAATAAAAGTGAATAAAAGAAAAATGGAGCATGTAAAAAAACGCAACATGCTCCATTTTGGTGCGGGTCTCCCACAGGCTTCTATTGAAGCCTATGGAAGCCGTCCGGATCCGTGGGAGACCTAAAATAAGAATAACTTATCCGCAGCCGGCCGGGCACGTCTTCGCTTCCTCACGGCTGGATCTTTCTTGCTTCAGCTCAGCAGATGTGCCCGGCGCATGCGCGCGGCATGCCGCCAACGTGCCAAGTTCATCCGCCGGCCGAAGAAAGAAGATCCGGCCGTGAGGAAGAGAAGAGGTGCCCGGCCCGCTGCGGGTGAGTTAATTCTTTTAAATTCTTATTTTAATGCCTCATGTCCGCGGGGCAGGAGGGACCCGCTATGGATTCTCCATGTAGAATGCGTAGTGGGCCTGATTTTCCCCGTGGACATGAGGCCTTACTGTTCTTTTGCTGCCTAATATATCCCAGCACTGCCATTTTAATGAGATAATCAATATTTTTACTTTGCCTGCCAGCAGGTTTAAAAAAATTGTTCCACAATGGCCAATTCTCATCTATCCATAGGGTAGGTAATAAATATCTGATGATTGGAGGGCCGCGCCACTACAATGGACATCTCAAGCAACCTTTTTCTCTTCACTGTATGAATGCAGTGAGGAGGACTTTGAATAAAGCAGTGGTCACACATAAGCTATTCAATGTCTATGGGACCAACAGAAACAAATACAACAAAAGTTTCTTTACATTGTCAATTCAGTTATCTGTAGTGTGTAAAGGACTAGTCCATGTTACTATATGCCATGCAACATTTTTTTGAAAGGCCTTATCTCCAAATCATCTTGAAGCTTATCCTCTTTATCGCAGACCTTTGAACTGTAGTATTAGTACCTTGTACTGTACATAAAAACTAATATTTTCTTCAATAATCTGCAGTTTTAAAGCATCTTGATCAGAGTTGGCTATCAGTGGAAGCATTTTATTTCTGTAATGTCTTTTATTATGATTATGTAGGCCTTGTATTCGCTGAGGCTCTTTCAGCGACTACTGTTTAATGAGGAAATTTGCTAAAATGAATAAGATGACAAAAGCCAATAGCTAGAAGGCTCAATGCAATTTCAATACCCTAAACATGGAAATGGGAAAGAAGAGTCTGTACATATGTGCTGTAAATTATCATTGGAGCAGGCGAATAAACAGTAATGTTCTTCCAATCCACTATCTCCGACACGGTTGTTGCTAGAAGTAGCAGGCACCCAGGACATAAGGCCCTGACTGCCAATTCAAAAATCATTTCGATCTACTTCTGCAGGATACAAACACTATTGGATGCTGTCTACAGCTGGAGTGGGCACTCAACTACAGCTCTCTCTAGGAGGAAGGAATGACCTGTAACCTGCTGCTCACCCACCACCTCCTCCTTCATGGTGTGAGAATGAGGAGTTGAGTTTCAGGGGTTCCCTGACTGCTTCTCTAAGCGAGTAAATTGTTCCAGGTAGGGTACATAGAATTACATTCAAATGGGAAGATGGAACAGTACTTCTGCAGCACCACCTATTGGAAGGTAGCATTCCTGCAAGTCAATGTTAGACCTTTTAACCCCTTGAGTGGCACGCCCGGAAAAGTTCCGTGACGAGCTCCACTGCCCATAGTGATATACCCCGGAAGATTTCCGGGCTATGTATCACTATGGGAGCTGCAGAGCACAATGCCACAAGCTGTGACAGTGTGCTCTGCCTGCACAGACCCACAGAGAACAAAGCAAGGGCTTTGAAAAACCAGCAGAAGATATTGCCGACATGTCGGCAATATCCTGCTTTGTTTACAGGTTGCCATAGAGACCATCGGCTTGTCAGAAGCAAGCTGATGGTCTCTGTGGCAGGGAGAGCTTGGTGCTTGGCTGTCAGAAGACAGATAGGTACTAGCTCTTACAGCAGAGATCAGAGAAAACCTCCGATCTCTGCTGTGTTAACCCTTTACATGCTGCAGTCTATGTGACTGCAGCATGTAAAGGGCTGTCACTGCAGCATGTAAAGGGCTGTCACCATCGGACCCCTGGAATGTGATCAGGGGTCCTGATGGGTCCCTGTGGAAGTCCCCTAAAGGGACAAAAAAAAAAAAAATTAAAAAAAAATTAAAAAAAAAAAAGTAAAAAAATTATTAAAAAAATAAAAAAAACACTTGTGTCCCTTTACTTTGTAAAAAAATCAAAAATACAATCACACATGTGGTATCTGTGTGCGTCGTAATGACCCAGAGAAGGACGTTAATACATTATTTAACCCCTTAATGACATGGTCCCTTTTTTTCTTTTTTCCCCATTTCTTTTTTTCCTCCCCCCTGTTTAAAAAATCACAACTTGCCCCGCAAAAAACAAGCCCTTATATGGCCATGTCAATGGAAAAATGAAAAAGTTATGGCTCTTGAGACGCAACTGCAAAACTAGTTGAAATTCAATGATTAGACCATTTTAAAAAACCTGCCCTGGTGGGCACGACAGGGTGGTAGGAAACCTGCCACTCAAGGGGTTAAACAAGCCTTATAATATAACAATGACTGGGAATTGTGAGCCAAAGCCAGAATAACCATACACAGACAGCTGTTTCGAGGTGATTGCTTGAAGACAATTAGGAGTTAGGGTTATGCAGTGTAAACATTCAAAGGCCACTGAGCCCTGTAGCAGGTATAGCACATATAGCAGGACTGTGGGGTGTGCACATTACACACTGAGTCTACTGAGGGATTTTTAACTGAGGACAGCTCAGGGGACTTGTGCAGTGACAGGAAGAAGGCAGCACATTGTCTGTCACTTGTAAATTCATGTTAGTAGTAAGGTGGGGGCCCTTTGGCACTCTTAGCTTATGGGACCTACAGTTGCAACCCCTATTGCTATGCCACTGATTATGGTGGGTGCTGCACCTTGCCTGCATATTTGCACACTGGCAAGTTCAGTCAGAGCCTCAAATTACCTGGGTGCCCTGGGCAATTACCTATTTTGCCCCCCCAAAGCTGGCCCTGCCTATGGCTGTATTCACAAGTCTAGGTCTTAGTTGTTTATTGTCCCCAACTTTATAGTGGCTGGGAACAGAGACAGATCTTGTACTTTTACTATGTTTTGAGATCCCAGCCACAACTCCTGATCCATTAATAACCATTTCACATGCAAAAAATTATATCTTTTTAAACAGAATTTGTGCAACTATGCTGATAAGGAATGATATTGCAGAATGTAGCAGCATTTAATAGGACCTGAAAGGGATGGATGAATGGATGGAGATAGATAGATAGATAGATAGATAGATAGATAGATAGATATCATGTAAATACGACATCTGCCTTCTTCATGTAGAATCAAGGCTCGTAAAGCCTTGATGTCATTGGTGATATTGTTAATTTCTTCATCAACAGCTACCCTGTGCAGTGCTCAAATCCCATATCTTGAAAATTAACAGTGTGTGACAGATGGTTTGTCCCAAGTTCGTCACATCCATTGGTCTATAACAAGGTAAATGACACCAATTACCATCTGTAATTACTGTTGTTGGCAATAAATTTCTCTTGTGATTATGGATAACAAGTCTGCAGAGCCCATCAGCATTTTTAGCAGTCTGAAAAAGTTTATGTCATTCTTGGTACAATAAAAAAGTAGTATACTATACTCTAGAACAGGGGTGTGCACTCTTTTAACCTTTTTTGGTGTGAGGGGCAGGTTTTCATATTGTTTTACCTTTAGGGGTCGCATAAAATGTAACTTGCTTAAAATGTTAATAGTGCAGCCATAGCATTAGATTATTTACTAGCACTACTTTGGGGTAGATTTATCGTGTTTAACTTTTCACAATTTTTTTGAGGACAGAGTCATGCTAAAAAAAAGAAAAGAATGATATGTTAACAGGGTCATATAGAATACAAATACTAGCAAGTACACAGGACAGAACCGTATGGGATGCAAATACCAGAGCCGTAATTATACACATACAGGGAACGGAAAACAAATTCATATAGAGCACACAGCAAGCAAATAAAACAGCCAAACTTAGTATAAAAGACAGCTAACAGATCTTAATAAAAGAACCCAATAAAGCTGCACACGTCATAAATTCATTAATGTAAAATGAAGTAAGAGAAACTGAAAATCAATCAATTGGTTATATTATAATCTAGGTGCCCATTGTGTGATCAACTATCAGCAGGGTGCCCTCACTGCACCAAATGCCATATTCAGCAGTGCTTTCTTAGCATCTTTACTACCCACCCCCCATCCCTTCCTTCCTTCCTCAAAACAATTATCTCCACCCACTTGTGTTTCTCTCTTGTAAGGTAAGGGTTGCAGTTCGCAGCAGTGCAGGCCACATACAGCCCACGAACTGGACACCCTTGCTCTAGAATTTTCTAGGTTTCGAATACAAGAAATGTATAAAGTCTTCCAAGCACTTGGGTTAAGGTATGTAAAGGAGTACCAAAAAGACTCCAGTTCCAGTGATGATTCCATAAAATTCTTCTTTATTGTAACAACTCTTGTAAATGAATAACAAGGTTCACATGTCCACAAAAAGAGACCCAACGCATTCCAATGTGTTTTCAGCCCTTGGGACAACTCAGCGCTGCTACTTTGGAAAGGGATTCCATCGGTACTGGTGTATCTTGTCTCCACCACAAGTATGAGTGGAGAACTAGTGATGGGCTGTATCCGCCCAGTGTACGCCCTGCAGCTATTGATTGGCTACCTGGAGCAAGGTTCTAGCAGCGCGGGGACTGAGGTTTGCCTTGGATGGAGGGTTAGGGTTAGTTTAAATGTTAGGCTTACATTATTAGCTGTTTACACCTAATAATATAAGCCTAACACTTCAACTAACCCTAACCCTGCATACAAGGCGACCCGTCCCCAGCAGCCTACCATCATCTCAGGCGACAGCTCTTGTCCGGACAGCTCTTATCCGGCCTGCTGCAGCAGTGGCAGTGGTAACCACAGCACACATGCCTGTGCGGTGGGGAGAGGAGCATGGAGCATACTGACAGCAGTCCCGGCCACAGGGAGAGCAGTAGTGGAGATGAGAGTCCGGCGGGGAGAGGAGTGAGGACACCAGTGACAGTGCTCCTGGCTGCAGAGGGCGCAGGGGGAATGGGAGGACAGATTGGCAGTGCGGCATGGAGAGGAGCGGGGAGCACATTTACAGCGGGTGACCGGGAATATGGGAGTGGAGGTGTCAGTCCACCAAGGAGAACAGCGGAGAGCTGAGTGATCGGCTTCAGCAGTGGCCACATGCTGCACGGGAGCAGCTGTCAGTGTTCCCTGCTGTTGCCACAACTCCTCGGCTCTCAGTGTCCTCCCTGCCGCAGCACTACCCAATCAGAAGCTAGGGGCCTGACAGGGGCGTTCCCTCCTGCTAAGTGCTGTCACACCCCTAGCTTCTGGTGTCGTTAAGGTACAACAGTCCCGATTCCATCTTCCACCTTTCTGCACCTCTTGCTTTGAGCAGGCATTGTACACATGCTGTTATCAAGATTTAGCCAGCCATGACTAAAAATGCTCAAGCGAGTTTGAAATGCATTTGAACTCTTTTTGTGTCCATGGGAACATGTGAACCTTGTTATGCTTTTACAAGAATTGTTACAATAAAGAAAACTTTTATAAAATTATCACTGGATCTAGAGAGTTTTTGAGAGAATCTGGAGGTCTGGACAAAGATCTTTCTGTGCCTCGTGTTTGTATTCCAGAAAAAGCAGGTGAGCTGGCATTTCCCGTTTTTTGACTATGTAAGTGTGTACCACCTGATCAGATCTGTTTATACTACTTGTAATAGTTAAACCCCTTAAACTGTTTATAGAGTTATCCAACCTTTTAAAATTGAGGACTTATCCGTAGGCTACCGATATTTGATCAGCAAAGGTTCGACATTGGGCACTCCCATTGATCAGCTGTTTGAAGAGGTTGCGGTATTAATGCAAGCTTTGTGGCCTCTTCAACTTTAACACCAGTTTCATCCTGGTTCATACTTGCAAACACCTTATATATTGCCGAGAGTCGCGTGCCCACTGATCTAATATTGATGGCTAATGACTGCGGTCCGGTCCAATGGGCAGGCCTGGACATCTCTTCTGGCTGGAGTTTTTCACGTCATCCACGGAGCAAATGCGCGGGAAGCTTGCAGACTAGCGCATACATAGATCAAGTATCTCTTTTGTGAGCAGATTCTTTGTTCCTATTTGCACATGCACTGGTCTACGAACTTCTGGGGCGTGCATGAAAGTTCAAGGTACTCCATGGATAATGTGGAAAATAGCAGTTTAGCTGGGTGGATTTATATTAAAAACTCTGGCCAGAAGAAACGGTCCGGGCTCACCCACCAAATTGGACTGCAGACATTAGCATGTGGTAAGGGGAATTTAAAAGAAGTTTTCTGAAGGTATGAAATAGAAAAATAAATGTATTTTTGGAAAGTTCTGTAATTTAGTGGTCTGCCCCTGTAGTCAGTTTGGTAGGGTTAAACCCGCTGATCGGTTCCCTTTAAAGCTCTTTTCACATAAGATTTTCCTCTCTGTTTGCACTCTCCAGCTATAGTTTGCAACTCACATGCCAATAACAGCATTGAGATGGAAACCTTTATGGAACCATTGTTACTTTGGTCTCCATTTCACAAGGTTTCTTTGGTCTCTGTTTCACACAATAAAGGCTATGGTTCCGTCTAAGCTTTTGTCTCAAGGCCATTTTTAACATGTAAGATGGAGACTGGAAATGGAAAGTGGAGGCAGAGGGAAAATTGCAATGTGAAAGAAGCCTTAGCTTACACTATTATGTGACTAGTGGCTGTCACTAAGGTTATTATACTGTTATAGAGCATGTGGATGGCATGGCACTGTTATGGGAGATGTATGGAGAGCATTCTTAAGGGACCATGTGGACGGCATTGTCATAGGGAAATTGTTGAAGGTGCAGACATGGAGGCAACGTGGAAAGCACTCAAATGTAGATTGCACTTTTACCGGACAGAGTACTGATTAGCAAGTGCATGCATTTGTGTTTGTGTTCATGTGTATATGAGTATGTGCTCTTGTCCATGATTTCCCACCCCCTTTGATAAATCCTGCATACACACCTGTTTATCATGGCTAGAGTAATTAGCAAGATTTATCAAGGGAAAAGTGAAGCAGAGCAGTTTTCCTTGTCAACTAATTAGGATGTTGCTTTCTTGGTTGCTAGGGTTACCAGTCCACTTTTTCTTTGTATCACTTTTGATAAATGTCCTCAAAATGCATCTGTGTTGTTAGAAAAGGATTATAAGAGCTGAAGGAATCTGGCCTTACACCAAATGCAAGAATCCCTTTACTTGGTATATCATGGAGAGCTGGGTGCTGAGAAGAAATAACCCTTTCCAATCCACTGTCTGATGTCTAAAGACATTCTGATTGAAGGCTGTACAGCTCCGATGTCAGAAGACGTCCAGCAGGGTTTTCTTCCTCTAGATTACTGGCTGCTCTGTTGTCGGGGGAGGGGGCCCTCCAGCATGTCACATACCGCAGTACTAGCCAGCAGATGGCACAATTGTATAATTGCAGAAAGAGAAAGCCCCCTAGGAAACACTGAATCCAAAATTGGATTGCAAAGGGTTAAGAATAGAGATGAGCGAGTATACTCGTTTTGAGTAATTACTCGATCGAGCACCGCGATTTTCGAGTACTTCTGTACTCGGGGGAAAAGATTCGGGGGGCGGGGTGAGGCGTGGCGGAGGGGGGGTAGCAGCGGGGAACAGGTGGGAGCCCTCTCTCTCCCTCTCCCCCCCCCACACTCCTCGCTGCAATCCCCCACTCACCCACGGCGCCCCCCAAATCTTTTCACCCGAGTCTGGAAGTACTCGAAAATCGCGGCGCTCGGGCGAAAAAGGGGCATGGCTGAGTAGGCTCGCTCATCTCTAGTTAAGAAGCATGTCACCCAAGGGACACGCATATGCAATATTATGGAGTAATCCAAAAAATCAGGGCTAGAAATTCAAGCTGCTGGTGTTCTTTTCCTGTTTCCATTGATCTGAACGGAACCTGTATGGACCCCATTATAGTCAATTGGGTTTGTTTGGTGTTTTCGGTTTCATCATAAAATGGATCTGTTCAGATAGGGGATTCCCCTTTCCTGCTCTTATAGCAGAGCTGGAAAATTGACCCTCGACGCAGATGTGAAAGCAGTCTTATTGTGCTGCTACTTTAAAAGAAAAAAAATCAAACATGTGCTTCCTTAACCTCTTGAAGACTTGACATTTTTATATTGATTCTTGCCTTCCAAGAACCATAACTTCTTTATTTTCCATTAACATAGCGATATGAGAACTTGTTTTTTTTGGGACAAGTTGCATTTTTCAATGGTACAAACTTTTAAAAATGTTTAAGTGGACTGAAATAAAAAAAAAAAAGCAACTGCTCCATCGATTTTTGGGTTTTGTTTTTACGGCATGCACAGGGCACTAAAATTGACATGTTCGCTTTATCCTGTGGGTCAGTATAGTTACAGTGATGCCAATTTTATATAGTTTTCTTTTTTTACTATAAAAATTAAAAAAAACTTTTACTTTAAAAAATTGCTTTGTGCCGTCACATTCTGTGATCTATAACTTTTATTTTTTCACAGGCGGGGCTGTTTGGGAGCTCGTTTTTTTTTTACAGAGTTGGGGGAAGTTTTTATTTGTATCATCATGCGCTACATTTTGATCACTTTTTATTCCTATTTCTTTTTGGGGGCAAAGGGGTGCTCAAAAAATGCAATTCTGGAAGTGTGTTTTTTTTTCAACGGCATTTACTGTGCAGTATAGCTAATGGAATATTTTAACAGTTCAATTAATAGTTTATACAATATACTACAATACTTCTGTGCTGCAGTATATTGTACTTTTAGCAGCAGCCTATTGGGCAGGAATACAGGGCAAACCAGGGAGCCTTCAAAAGGCCCCCTGCTGCCATTGCAACCCACATGCTGCACTTGGTACTCTGTAGATGCAGCTCATCCTGGTTTAGGGGTATATTGGAAACCCAAAATTGCCTTGGTAAAAATTTACAAAGTGGACCCATGTTGTTAGTGGACTCAAACTACCGCAGCAGCAAGTGGAGCAAACACAAGTAGACAGGGATCAGCAAGCTGCCAGCTGTAGCCACAAAGGCGGTAGTAGGAGAGGAGCCTATGCAGCATATATAGCTCACCACAAAAACTTTCTATGAAACAAAAGATGTGTTAGGACTGGAGGTATACATTAAAGGGGTTTTCCAGGCAAATACTATTGCTGACCTATACTCAGGATAGGTCATCGATAATTGATTGGCTGGGGTCTGCTACTTCGGACTCCAGCTGATCAGCTTTTTGGGTGCCTGCTGTCTATGCCACAACACAGAGTACAAAGTGAAAGCAGATTGTTCCGACTGCTGTGTAATGTCCAGCACTGGTAATTGCATATAATAATAGAATGGTAGAGTTGGAAGGGACCTCCAGGGTCATCGGGTCCAACCCCCTGCTCAGTGCAGGATTTACTAAATCATCCCAGACAGATGTCTGTCCAGCCTCTGTTGGAACACTTCAATTGTAGGAGAACTCACCACCTCCGGTGGCGACCTGTTCCACTCATTGATTACCCTCACCGTTAGAAAGTTTTTTCTAATATCTAATCTGTGTCTCCTCCCTTTCAGTTTCATCCCATTGCTTCTAGTCTTTCCTTGTGCAAATAAGAATAGGGCTGATCCCTCTGCACTGTGACAGCCCTTCAGATATTTGTAGACAGCTATTAAGTCTCCTCTCAGCCTTCAAGCTAAACATTCCTAGATCCTTTAACCGTTCCTCATAGGACAAGGTTTACTGACCGCTCACCATCTTGGTAACTCTTCTCTGAACTTGCTCCAGTTTGTCTTTGTCTTTTTTTAAATTGGGGTGCCCAGAACTGGGCACTGTATTCCAGATGAGGTCTGACTAAGGAAGAGTAGAGGGGGATAATGGCCTCACATGATCTAAATTCTGTGCTTCTCTTAGAGTTAGAGCTTGCAGGTGCAGCTCTAACTTCCATTAGGCTGAGCCTACAGCACAGCCTAATGGATTGCTTTTAGATACACAGGGAATATTTATTTGCTACACTAAGTATACCAAAGATCACTTTGCGATGTATCTTGTGGGTCTAAGTAAATAATGGAATAAGCATTAATAAAGTTTTGTTTTATATTGCAAAAGTGAAGGAAAAAAAAAGTATCTATCACTGTATTCATCATGACCGGTATAATTACCTCCACTGTCACTAAACAAAACCCACTCTACCAGACCAACATTACCAGTAATAAAACTATAAAAGAGCCAAATACTTCCACTAGATCATGGCCACCTAATACTACCACATTGTGATTAATACCAACATAATGTCCCTGAAGGAAGACCACTACAAAGATCAATCATAACACTATATATAGATCAAATAACACCCCCAGACCATGACCACATAATATCCCCATAGTATTCCCCAAAAAACACTAAACCTAGACCATTACTACTCCCCATGACCATATAGTGGTAGATACCAGCTCTACACAGGCGCTGTGCAGAATGTATAGGCGGTTATGGTACCACTACATCCATTGATCACAGGTGACATAGTCTCTGAATGAAGTCATTGACTTTCCCTTTTTTTTTTCTCTATTAGCTACTAAAGCAAAATACTCTAAATTTGCTTTAACAAATTTTTATAAACTTCTTCTATGGTACATTATAAATTCAGACAAAATGATGCCTGCAGAGAAAATTTGAATGAAGAAAAACTCTACCGCTTTTATTAGAACGACCTAAAATATTTAATATAGTGGATAAGTCATACAAAGGTAAAACTGAATCAGCGCCAAAAACGTCTAAGTAAATTTTCTCTGTAAATGTATTACTCCAACATATAATATGGATGCACAATTTTTACCTCATTTTTACATATATATTGTTATTCAAATTACTATTTGAAAATGTACAATTCAGTTTCTGTACTTCCTGTACACAGATAAAAGCATATATTCCATAAAAGAGAAATAGCTTTTCCATTTGCTTTCAACAGACCCAGCCATGTGTTACAATTTCTGTCAAATCACTACACCACAAAAGCACCAAGGGCCTTTAGTGATCAAAGCATTCGTCTTACTAGTGATCTGTTAGTATTGCCTGCAGATATTTTTAATTGCCTTACAGTAATTAGTTAGCTGTATATTTCATAGCTGCCTAGATCAAATATACAAAGTAACTTCAGATCTTGTCTGCACAGGATGTGAACTTTTTTTTGTTGTACAGATAATAATTATGGAGTAATATAAAAAAAAAGTTCACACTGACCAGGGTAAAAAAAACTCAGGTCCACCAGGCATCAATACCTGTTCCAGAGGGCGTGCTGTAAGGGTATGTTTACATGTGGCATATACGGTGCATATTTCTAGAGTGCATGAAAAGTGCATGAGATTTGAAAAAAATATCATCTACATGCTCTGGAAAAAAATCTGCGGCGTAAATTGACCTACAGTGAGAATGCTAAATCTGCAGTATGTCAAGTAATGCCAAGGTTTTTCCCCTGGATATTGACCCCTTTAAATGAGCAGATACATCTGCGGTAAATTTGCAGCAGAATCAGCTGTAAATCTGCATGGAACAGTGGATTTGTCAGGCTGCAGAAAATACATCCCATGTGGACATACCCTTACAGCAAAAACAAAAATTGGACCAACACCCTCTACATAGGCAAATGGATAGCAATTGTTTATTTTGTGTTTTGCCTTCTGTCTACACCATTGGACCATTAAAGTCTACCTATCATTTTACTTTAAAGGAATACTAAACATATAAAAAACACATAAAAGCTCCCATGAATTCTGCCCTTAAAGGAGTTGTTACAAGAATGATATTGTTTATACTTAAATGCAGGCCAAAAATTCTAAACATTTTTTGCATTTACACCTAGTTAAAAAAAAGTTTCTACTCCCAGATATTCGGGGACTAATGCTAGAATAGAAACAACAAGTGGTGCTATTCTGTGTCCACCTCAGTAAATGTTCCAGGGTGGTCACACATGCTCTGTCTTGCTTCTCTCTCTGCTCCACTGGGTATGTGGAGGGATCCTTGGTGAGGTGAGTGGCTGTTATGGATTTGTGCCTATTAAGCCCTGCTTGCAAAGGTACAACATACTGCAATACTTAAGTATTGCAATAGATAATATAAGTAATAGAGATGAGCAAGCGTACTAGTTAAGGCAAATTACTCAAGCGAGTATTGCCTTTTGTGAATACCTGCCCGCTCGTCTCAAAAGATTTGGGTGCCGGCGGGGGTGAGCCGTGAGTTGCGGGAGTGAGCATTTCAAAATGCAAGAGTGGTCAGAAAATGATACATTTAAACAGCCAGATATGTTTTCTCCAATTTAAATTTACAAGAAATTGGCATATTTGATACATTACATACAAATATTAATATGTAGTCAACCACTCCCTGTGTCAGCTAAAATAAACGTATAACCTCTACATCTCTATAAGATTACAGTACACATAAACCTAATTTTGACCATACCTGTGCAGGAATAGTCATCAATTTTGATGTATCCAGTTTGGCATATGCACATGAATGATCCTGGTGTATTCACACAAACAGTGTTTTCGCGGCAGTAATGGCGACCTTCAGCGCACTCATCAACATCTGATCATTTGGAAAGAAGAAAACAGCGTTACAATATGTTCTATTATTGTCTTTAAAACAATGTGATTACATATTTTGCTCTTAAACATATGATTTGAAGTAAAATGCTGATCTTGATTACAAAGCTTGTATCAATGTATTAAATCATATACTGTAACAATAGCAAGGGAAATATGCAATGGTTTCTAAGGTCTTGCTTCCTAATTCAGATGTCTGTAGGAGGATGTATAATGCTATTAAAAATTAATATGTCTGAGGTAGAGGTTTGAACAAGAGGTTCCTACAAGTCTGCATTTAGACTGCACAATAGCCGATGGCACAGAACAGCTTTCCACATTTACAGTTATAGGTTGGTATGCTGAACTGTGCCAAAGTAGCAATTTATTTTTCAGACTCTGAAAATCTGTAGAAAATTGTTATTTGTACAATATCATCACCTTCCATGGTGTTTCACATACAGTAGTAAGAGTAGCATTAAGTTCATGAGCTTCCAGCAAATAGCCTGTATTAAGGGCCTACCTCACTAACGGTTACAAGCCATTGTGTATGATGCGACTTAACGCTGTGTAGCATGTTTATACTCTCTGTAGTAAAATAGAGGTACTCAGCTGTGCAGTAAGAAAGCCCCATCTACAGTTACTACATTACCACACATTTATGAAATTTCGGCAAACCTGAGCTGCACTTCTAAAATTGATCTTCTCTTATGTGTGTTTGTAAACTGAATGCGATGGCTTGTTGGTTTGGAAAGTAATGAATGGCATGAGGATGGAATTGGAGAGACATGGAGAGACACAAGCAATGAGTAGTCACAAGCATATATTCTCTGCACTGAATTAAACAACAAGAAATATAATAGCAATAAATAGCAACTTTTTATCAAAAAGTTACTGGACAATATTGCTCCGATACTCGCCAACTGTATTAAAATAACAATTAGAGCTGTACTTACCTGTCCTCTGCCACAGGGATGCAGTGCTGTAGCACCACCATCCTCCCGGCATGCAGATGTCATAGGCAGTCACCCGACCACTGCAGACAATCAGAAGCTGCAGCGTCACTGTTCTGAACTCCTGGCATCATGGTGCCTAGGAGGGGAGCGCTGATGTCAGGAAAACGGGGAGTGACACTGCAGCCTCTGATTGGCTGAAGCAGTCAGGTAACTTCCTGTAACATCATCTAAACCAGTGTTTCTCAACTCCAGTCCTCAGGGACCCCCCAACAGGTCATGTTTTCCTCACTATTGCACAGGTGATGTAATTATTATCAGAGCCTCAGACATTGCCACAGGTGTTCTTACTATAGGATATTCTGTAGTAAAGAACACCTGTGGCAATGTCTTACTATAGGACGCACCAATACTGCTTTTTGGTTATTTTAACACAGTTGGTGGTAGAGGGGCAATATTTATTTAAAGGCAACCCCTTTAAATACCAAAAACATTATGTATAAGATTTAATGTTCACAGGAGTTTATATAAGCAATGATGTAATGCACACCATATTTTAAATTATAATGTTCTCCTTCCTGTCATGACTTGCAAATATTTCTGACTTACCGAGGTCTCTCTTGTGGATATATGTTAGCATGCATATTAGCGGAATGTCCTTCCTCATTTTCTTGACAGCTAAACATTAGCTCTTTCTTCCGATTGTATTTGGGTTCACTAATGTATACATAACCGCTACTTATATATGCCATTGTTCTTTTTAATATAGAATTTCTTGATGTTTTAGAGGTATTTTTCTTTCTTAGGCCCTAGTCACACGGGCGTTTTTTCACGCGATTTGCGGATCGCATGACGGATGCGCATCCGCAAATCGCGTGACCAGTGCGCGCAAGTCGCCCGCAAATCGCCCGAAAATCTGCTCCTAGCCGCGTTTCATTAGAAACGGGCCGGAGCTGTCCAGCGCATTGCATTCAATGGAGACGGCAATAGAGCCGGCTCCATTTAAAGCAATGCGCTGCGGGCGAGCCCGGGATGAATTGTCGGGAAGGGCTTAAATATATAAACCCTTCCCTGCAATTCATCCTAAAATGTGTAAAAATAAAAATATATATATACTCACCTTCTCCCGGCAGCCGGAGCTCCGCGCGGCCGTCCTGCAGTGGGTGTGAAGGGGGTGTGAGTCAGACCTGCCCCCTGATTGGCTCAGCGCTGAGCCAATCAGAGGCATGTCTCACTCACACCCATTCATGAATTCATGAATGGATGTGAGTCAGACCTGCCCCTGATTGGCTCAGAGCTGAGAGGGAGCAGTCACTCACCCATTCATGAATTCATGAATGGGTGTGTGAGTGAAACCTGCCTCTTATTGGTCAGGGCTGTGACCAATCAGAGGCAGATCATTCAGCAGGTGGGGATTTTAAAGCCCCGCCGGCTGAATAGTGCCGAGAAGCAGTTCAGGAGAACTGACAGCGGCCGTGGCTGGACTCCGGCTGCAGCGGAAAGGTGAGTATACAATTTTTTTTTATTTTAACACATTTTAGGATGAATTGCAGGGAAGGGCTTATATATTTAAGCCCTTCCCGACAATTCACCCCGCGCACGCCGGCAGCCCATTGCTTTCAATGGAGCGGCTGTATTGCCGGCTCCATTGAATTCAATGGGCAAACATCGTTCTTCTCTGTCACAGCTGTTACAGCTGTGGCAGAGAAGAATGATTTGTCTTCTATATGTTCTCAATGGGATCGGCGCTGCTGCCGCCGGCCCCATTGAGCGCATATAGAGAAGAGAACAGGAATCGCAGATCGCAGATAGGTGCGATCTGCGATTTCTGTTCTATAATTTATCGGACGAGCGCATAAAAAGCGCTCATGTGTCCGATACCATTGCAAAGCAATGGTTTTATAAAATCGCCGGACGCATGCGCATGTGCAAATCGCGGCTTAAAACGCCCATCTGACTAAGGCCTTAAAGTGTAACTGTTGTTTCACAAAACTTTTTCCATGTCATAGTGTCATGTCGTAAGTATTGATCAGTGGGAGTCTGAGTGCTGAGACTTCACAGCTTACTGAAATGAAGGGGCAGAACCCTTCAAGTGAGTACTGTGCCCATTCATCTGTGATTAGTTTTGCTCCGAGTACATTTTAGCATCTATAATAAGGCCAAGAAACGTGGCACAACAGGAGGTCTAATGACCCAAACTAAGGCCTCCCTCACACAGGGCGTTTGCAGAAACGCAGCGTTTTTCAACGCTGCGTTTACTGCAGATTCCGCCCCATTTCAGCAGCCCTGGCATACTTTATGCCAGCCGAGCTGAAAACGCAGCCAAGAATGCTGAAAAGAAAAAAAAAAGCAATACTCACCTAGCCGTTGCAGTCCGGGTTGCGGCCGCTGGTCTCTGCCGCTGATCCGGGCTTCCTCAGCACCCCCAAGTCTGTTGCCGGAGGCCAGGTTTGAGAACCCCGCCTCCGGCAATAGAGTGCTGTGATTGGTTGTCGGTGCTTGCTCGATGCCCAATCACAGCCCTTCATTGACTGTCTCAGCCAATCAGCGCTTGCCGGCACTGATTGGCTGAGACAGTCAATGAAGGGCTGTGATTGGGCATCGAGCGTGCCGACAACCAACACAGCACTCTATTGCCGGAGGCGGGGTTCTCAAACCTGGCCTACGGCAATAGACTTATGAATGCAGGGGAAGCCCGGATGAGCGGCAGAGAGCAGCGGGTGCGACCCGGACTGCAGCGGCTAGGTGAGTATTACTTTCTTTTTTTTCCTATAACTATCTGGGACTGATTTTCAGCATAGGGCTTCTATTGCAAGCCCTCACCCTTAAAATCGGCGAGCGGTTACCGCTGCCAAAAACGCGGCACCAAGTGTTGCTGCGTTTCCAGCAATGCTAAAACCGCTGCCCATTCATTTCAATGGGCGACGCAGGGCTGAAAACGCCCTAAAAGCGACCTTGCATCACTGTCAAAGCGCAGCGTTGGGAGGCGCTGCGTTTTCAGCCCTGTGTGAGCAGCCCCATTGAAATGAATGGGAGTGTTGTACAGCATTTAGCGCTGGGCTGGAAAGGCAGCGCTAAACGCTGTATAAAACGCCCTGTGTGAGGGAGGCCTAACAGTATCATAGGAATCCACGTGGATACATATGTTATAGATGGCGAACATTTAGTAACTGCTATTTAGTTTACACAGCTACACTAATTTAATCATTGGACAAAATTCTATGGAATATTCTATCCTGCAACTGGATCTTATTGTAGAGAACTGGCCACTCTCATCATTCAGGTGATCGCTCTGTTTGTTATCCTAGTAGTGATCGGCCCATTTTGGACCTCATTGAGATAGCAATTTTTCTTTGTTCTTTTTTTATGCAGGACCAGTTGTATTTTTTAAAACACACCAGATTGAGATACATGCAAGATATCATTTAACTTTTACAGATTTTTTTTACAGTCCCCCTCCCCGACAAAAAAAAAAATCCTATTTCCCCACTTATTTTTATATTGTTCACCATACTGTACAATTGACATACCAAATCTATATAGTTTCCAAAATGTTTTACCACTTTTGCAATAAAATAAACAAAAATAGTGTTGTAGCATTTATTTTCTGGATTGATAGAAAAATGGCGATAAAGAATTTCTATTTTTTTTTCTTTTCATTTTACTAGTTTTGCACAGTAAAAACATTTCAAAAACTTTATTTTTGTATTGCTGCATTCAAAGACCCATAACATTTTTATTATTTCATTAAAGGGGGTTTCCAGTGAAATACTATTGGTGACCTACCATCAGGATAGGTCATCAATAGTTGATCGACTGGGGTCCGTTGCTCGGAACCCTGACCGATTAGCTGAGCGGGAGCATGCAGTCAGTGCCACAATAACAGAGAAGTTGGAGCGGAAGATGATTTCAACTATAGCCATGCCTACAGTTACAAGTGTTGGCCACTACATGGGAGGTTGGTGCAGAGACTTCCACCCCAAATATACAGAGGTAGGAGTGGAAGCCTCTGCACTGATCTCTGTATAGTGGTCGCTGCTTGTAACTGCAGGCACGCTCCCATTGATTTCAATGAGAGCCGTGCCTGCAGTTACAAGTGCCAGCCACTACACGGAGGCCGGCATGGAGGCTTCCGCTATGACCTCTGTGTTATTGCCGTGCTGACAGCATGCGCCCGCTTAGCTGATCAGTCAGGGTCCCGAGCGACGGACCACAGCCAATCAACTATTGATGAGCTATCCTGATGATAGGTCATCAATAGTATTTCCCTGGAAAGCCCCTTTTTATCATATTATATGATAGCTTATTTTTTTCAGGAGGAGATGGAGTTTTTATTTGTGTGATTTTGAAGTGCATCCTTTTTGACTGCTTTTTTCCTGTTTTTTGCAGGAAACAGATGAATAAAACAGTAATTTTTAGCTTCATTTTAAAGGTGCATTTACACTGCAAAGATGATCGCTCAAAAGATGGCTTTTGAGCCATCATTTTGCATAAACTACCACCGGTACTTGGTACTAATGCCTATTAGTAACAAGTAGTAGCGAGTGAGCCCCTGGGAGCTGTTCCCTGAATACATTCCATTTGTTCTGCCACGGGGCTGACAAGTGAGAACAGCTGATACAATGTTATCAGCTCTCCCCGGGTAGAACACAATGTGTGGTCCTGTTTATCTGCTGTTCTGCTGAACGATGGTTTTCAAGCAGAACTGAAAACTGTTAGTCAGCAGAAAACTGAAAGATGGGCACGCATTTGCACGCAACGATTATCACTCAAAAGACAGCTTTTGAGTGAATTTTGAGCAATAATCGTTTTGTCTAAATGGGCCTTTACAGTGTTTACTGTGCCAGATAACTAATGTGATCATTTTATACATCGATACAAAGGGAAAAGTATCCAGCAGCACTCAATCCATACCCACTAGGGGTGAGGTTGAAAAATGCAAGCCACTCAACAATGAGTCTGAGCCTCAAGACTCAGTAGTCAATCACAAAAGTAATAGGGAAAAAGTGGCAGCATGCAAAAACTTTATTAAAAAAAATCTAATTTTATTACTCCATAGTCTTAAAAAGGTAGGCTAAGTTTTGGCCTTAGAAGACTTGAAAAAGGCCTTCTAAGGCTGAAACGTAGCCTACTGTTTTATAGTTAGAGTCATTACAAATGCGAGGGAAAATCTAATATTTTTTTACTTGGGGTTTTTGTCTAATAGCTTATTGAACTTTTTTTAAATAAAATTGTTTTAGTCTCCCAAGTTGACTTGAAGATGCGATCATTTGATTGCTTCCATAATATATTATACTATTATATAGTGCATTGTATTATGCCACTACTATACTGACACCTAACCTGTTAGACCCCGCTTCTGATCTTGTCATGGCAACCCAATTGGCACACTGAGAATGCATCGCGTAGTGGGGCAAGGGGTGACAAAGGAAGCCCACACCCTCTAAAATCACTTTCATTCTGTGGTCATTATTGACCATGGCATATGAGGAGTTAGACAGCAGGGCTCAGAAGTTTCTCTGGTTCAAGCCATTAGAGCAAAAGCTCAGCTGTCATTAAACACTGCCAGGCTAAACGTGTCGTGTCACAGAGGCATTTTTGCAGGTTTAAGGCACCCTATTGACCACTGTGACAAAAGCATATTGCTGATCATTAAGGTGTTAACATGGTTTTAATGTTGTCCTGTGGTTACGATTAGAGATGAGCGAACGTACTCAGTAAGGGCGATTTCGCAATCGAGCACCGCGATTTTCGAGTACTTCACTACTCGGGTGAAAAGTACTCGGGTGCGCTGTGGGTGACCGGGGGGTTGCAACGGGGAGTGGGGGGGAGAGGGAGAGAGAGAGAGCTCCCCCTGTTCCCCACTGCTACCCCCCACTCCCCTCTGCAACCCCCTGCCCCACAGCGCACCCGAGTACTTTTCACTCGAGTAGTGAAGTACTCGAAAATCGCGGTGCTCGATTGCGAAATCGCCCTTACCGAGTACGTTCGCTCATCTCTAGTTACGATTATTAGTTGCTATCATAACTGGGGTAAGAGGTTGTGATGAGAGATGACACAATGGACACTACCTGAGCTGAAGTTGACGACTTCTATGTGTTATATTAACTATGACACTGGCTTGAAAAGGGCCCTACAAGGCCAAAATACTGCCTTTTCATACTACGCATAAATAAATATTAAGTTTTATTTTTTGCATCTGATGCCTTGAAAACTCTTTTCTTCTGAATATGCAGTATATCCTATCATAGCTACAATTGAGCCATGGTTGGTTCATAGCCAGTTCAATATGGGTTTTCTCTAACCTTCCATGTAATGAGCATCTAGCTGTGCAAATTCTTGCATCCATTCTGATTTATATCGATTTAACCCTTTCCAATCCACCGTCTGATGTCTTCCTACATTCTGATAGAAGCTTGTACAGCTCCAATGTCAGAAGATGTTCGACAGGGTATTCTTACCGTCTATTGCCAGCCACTGCACTGTCAGAGCCTCTCTGGTGCACACACACTGGCTTTAGCCAGAAGATGGCACCATTGTATAACACCAAAAAGAGAAAGCCTTTTAGGAAACCCTGAATCCAAAATTGGATTGGAAAGGGTTAATAATTGATTAGACCCTGACAAGAAGAATTAATATTTTAAATTGAGAAGCATCTATACACTAAGCCTTTAGACTATTGATATGGTGGTCATTGCACACCATGCACAAAGACAGGAAGATGGCAACAGTAACATATAAAATGTGTTACTCGCAGCACTGGATGTATTTTCATGGAGCTTTCATAATGCTAAATCTTATATTAGCATGCTCTCCTCTGCAATCACTTGCATCACTGTCTAATATTAGAAAACAATGAGGCTCCTATAGCAGTGCATAAAAAATAAGGCTCCAACAAAAGTTAAGTGTTGATTAAAATGTTTAAGTCTGGGACTGGAGCAGCAAAAGTCTGCTTATATTGTGGTGTGGACAGCAGCATTGTGCAATTCAAGTAAAATAATTTCCTTTTTTCCCCAACTTTTCAATAGAAATCATGAGCAACATATATATTTCTCGCCAGTAGCGCTAACTGCATTCTGGCCAGACATGAGATATAAACCGGCCATCAGAAAAATGACCAGTTGTTATCCACCTGGTAGCATTACCAACATAAGGGTTAATTGGTTTTAACTAGTGATGAGCGCGCATACTCGCCAAGGGCAATTGCTAGAGCGAGCATTGCCCTTAGCGAGTACCTGCCCGCTCAAGAGAAAAGGTTCGGCTGCCGGCGGCGGGCAGGGAGCAGCGGGGGAGAGTGGGGAGGAACAGAGGGGAGATCTCTCTCTCCTTCTCTCCCCCCCCCCCACTCCCCCCTGCTCACTGCCGCAACTCACCTGTCACCTGCGCCGGCAGCCGAACCTTTTCTCTCCAGCGGGCAGGTACTCGCTAAGGGCAATGCTCACTCATTGCATATGTCCTTATATGCTATGGTCACTATTAACCACAAGATCAAAGTGATTTTAGAAGGTGCGGGCTTCCTTTGTCACCCATTGCCCCACCTTGCAATGCATTCTAAGCCTGCCAATGGGTTGCCATGACAGATCAGAAGCAGGCTCTAATAGGCTAGTTGTTAGTATAGTGGTGACATAATACACTGCAATACATAATAGTGTAATATGTTATGGAAGATATCATAGAAATCGCATCTTCAAGTTAACTTGTGAGACTAAAAAAAATTTGTAAAAAAATTCAGTAAGCTATTAGTAAAAACAAAAATCCCAGGTAAAATACCCGATTTTCCCTTACGAAATACATGTATTACTTAAAAACAGAAAAGAAACATGCAAATTGCTCTCTGCACATTGAGGATGTTAAGTGTACTGCTGTATTGCTTTTCTTTCATTTGTTGACATATACTTTGTCTTGATAAATTGCTCGTATTTCCAACTTTTTAGCATTTTAAGTAAACTTTATTAATGCTTCGCCTTTGTGTGAACCTATTTATTCCTGTATCCCCAAATCCACTGTAAACTAATCACATGTGTGGTGCACTGTGTGACATGGTAATTAATGGTCTTACAGTAATAGTTAGACTATTACCCTTTTATTTGGACACTGCAGAGATACTTTGGACAAAGAACACCACTGTGGTTTGAAATCCTTAAAGTCAAATTTATTTCTGCATTTTATGGGATATTATTTGCCCTTTCAGAAATATAGTATAACTAAACAATGTGCAAGTAAAAGTTGTTTTTGACTGTTCTTCTGTGGCCATGTGACTTCCCCCGCTCAGGAAATGTGGTTACAAAATGGAGCATCTGTTTAACAGGTCATAGAGTTTGTGTTATAACAGTCTTTAGCACTAAAAGCATTTATCATGAGCTATGTGGTAATTATGAAGACTGAAAAAAAATGGCCAAATTCAAATTAAAATCGGCAATGAGGTCGTAGAATGCGCATGAGACTTCATCTTCATTGGTTCGAAAATTGACCAGGCTGGAGAATCTATGCCAGAGATAAAACGTAGGATAGCATTGGGGCGAAGCACAATGCTAAACATGGACAAAATCTAGAAAAGTAGCGATATCTGCATCACAACTAAACCCATGATAGTGCAAACCACTGTTTTCCCCATAGCCATGTATGGATGAGAAAGCTGGACTGCGAAAAAAGCTCATAGAAGGAGGATTGATGCGTGTGAGCTGTGGTGCTGGTGAAAGCTGCTGCGTATGCCCTGGATGGCGAGAGTATCAGAGAAGTCCTGAATCGTATAAGATATATCACTGGAGGGCAAGCTGGCCAGGCTCACGGAGGCTGAGGTGACCAGGCTCAGGCTCACGGATTTTGGCCGTGTAATGCAAGCAGAATCGCTCGAAAAATCTATAATGCTTGGACAGATCAGTGGCAAAAGAACACCCGTCTACCAAAGAACACGATGGCTGATACTGTCAGGGCGGATACTGGCATGGGTATCACACAACTGAAAGAAGCTGTGCAAAACCAAAAGACATGGAGGGAGCTCGCCTTAGGGTCACTGAGGGTCACAAACGACTAAATGGCTAATAGCAACATGCAGTAATTTACAGAAGGTGTCACAGACATCACTTATACTAATCACAGGTTTTACAAACCCCAGACCCGAACCTAGCTACAGCTTCGATATACTTGGCCCCATATGCTCAGCATGTCTAGCTAATATATGTTTCATTTGGTATAATTGCAACAGTTGGCTGAAATTTCTTCAGTTAGAATTCAGAGTTACAAATTTAGTCAAGGCATTACTTTAGGAATATATTATCCTCAGCATTTCACTAAAAAGCTGCTGAATTGTTTTGTGACTGACAGTTCAGACCTTACAAATGCTATTTTAAGTAAATAATTCCACTAATGTAGTTTGAGGATAAACCTTTCTATTTTTATTTAAAGTATGCATAGTATATGCTAAAAACTCCAGCTGCTGAATGTCCCCGCCCTCTGATAGCATTGTATTAGTTAAACAGTAGTTATGCAATTCCCCAATTAAATCATTAAAGTGGCTTTAACTTAAAATTCTAGAGAAATTTAAAAATGCTTGATAATTCTGAGAACATATAAAAACCAGCTACATAAAAGCCACTTTTCTTTCACCCTTTTTCACACTGTTCATAGTCAGATCTGCTCCCTCTCCTTTTCCAATATGGCATCAATGCTGTTGCTTCTTAGGTTGTGTGTGTGTTGATGCGCTAGGGATGTCCAGGTTCCACTATGGCTTTTTGTGGCCACTTCCTTTTTAGGTTCTATGCATGTGCCACGCCGTGGTGCATGTGCTGATGATCTTCATATTGTGTAGGTTTCCTGTGTAGATCTAACAGTGCTGCTACATATGTGTCAGCCTAATAGATTGCGATTTGAGATTAGCCAAGCAAATTGCCAGGTGCATAGTGTTATTTCATTGGGCTCCTTGCTATACAACCTTTGCAGGCTGGTCTCAGTGTATCCCCTTGAGAAAGCCATTGTGCAAAATGTGCGTTGTGGTTTACCATACGTGAGAGTTTGTATATGCTTTAATGTTTATTTTGTCTATTGGTCTCAATGCATTTATATTGTTTATTGGCTACACCATATCATACCTTTTTCTCTCTGTAATTTTGTACATTTCATTATATGTTGATTATGGTGATAAATGTATTTGCAAATGAGTATAATTTAGTGGGACTTTGGGGGCTTTATGTATATTTATGCATTTTATTTTCCCCATGTATTACCCTCATGTTTTAGTTTTTATCATGACTTGGCCTTTACCATTTTATAGTTTTAGATTAAGTTATGATTAGAGTTGAGCGAACATGCTCGTTTGAGTAGAAGCATACTCGATGGTGCTCGTTACTCGAGTGAGTAGCACACTGAGTTCGACCTCTTCACCCGTTTTTACCCCTCACCGCATTACCACTTCCTGCTGTGACGTGCTAGCGTCCACACGTCCACAGCAGTATGCGGAGGGAGAGAGGGAGAGAGGGAGAGAGGGAGGGAGAGGGAGAGAGGGAGAGAGGGAGGGAGAGGGAGAGAGGGAGGGAGAGGGAGAGGGAGAGGGAGGGAGGGAGAGGGAGAGGGAGAGGGAGGGAGAGAGAGAGAGGGAGGGGGAGAGAGGGAGAGAGGGAGAGAGGGAGAGAGGGAGAGAGGGAGAGAGGGAGGGAGGGAGGGAGAGGGAGAGGGAGAGGGAGAGAGGGAGAGAGGGGGAGAGGGGGAGAGGGAGAGGGGAAAAAAAGCTCAGCACCGGGCAGGTCAAATACCAAAATGCTCGTGTCTCCCATTGACTTCAATGGGGTTCGTTACTCAAATAGAGCTCTCGAATATTACGAAAAGCTTGACTAGAATAACGAGCACCCGAGCATTTTGGTACTCGCTCATCTCTAGTTATGATCAATAATGATGTTACTCATTTTTTACTGTTTTTCACTCTGCTAGTCTGTTTTGTGGATCTCTCTTAGGTATTTACTTGCAATCGGATGCTTGACAAGGAGAAAAGAAAAATTAAATTGTCATGAAGCACTGTACTGGAAAAATATCAGAGAACATTTATGTAGATCCGTGTCATAAACATTTTCATCATAAAAGTATTATGATAATTCTAAACACAAAGGTAACTTGAGCTAGTAAGTTAGGGATTTGCTTTCTGACACACGGTTGCAATTCTTCCTGTCCTGAGGAAATGTTGAGCTGACCAGTGAGCATTTTTATGCCCAGAATATTGAGCTGATCAACCAATAAACAAGCATTTGTTCGACAGCATATACTTTGTACTTTTACATAGTCCGACGATCAGAAAAATGAACTTTTGGTCATTTGCACACCTTCTATAGACTTCTATGGGGACCCTTGCTGCAGAAAGATAGAGCAGGACCTATTTCTCGCGTGCGTACGAAGCGCGAGCAAAAGAATAGATCATGAGAACGAACCCAGTGACATCTGTGTATTGCTAATTCCGCAAATGCGATACATGGCACAAATACGTCCGTCTGAAGCAGCCCTCAGTCACAGATAGACTGGGAGGAGGAAGAAAAACCAGAAATGAATACTTTATGATTTCTGCGATGATATAATCAAGTGAGTCAATCCAGCTTAGGCAAGAAAATTGCATGTCATGCTCTGCAGTTTTGTGGCAGTTTTTATGCACTTTTTGTGCCATACACAGGAGTGGATTCAAAGAGGAGAGAAAGTATCAGTCTCTCCTTTATACTTTTCCTTCTTTTGGATCCACTTCTGGCTTTGCTTCAAAAACCTGCATTAAAAAAAGTCAAAAAACTGCATGTATTCCAGCCTAAAAGATATGTGAATGTCATCTTTAGCAAAGATGACATTCCAATGTAGGATGTTTTCACACATGCAGTTTTTGATTCAGGGGTTGATCCAAATAGGAGAGGAGATGTATAAAAAAAGAATTTAGGATGTATCCACATGTGGCAGATTTGTTGCAGAAGTTTCAGTAGGGCATGTGACCCGGGTTCAGTCAAGACAGAGGGAGGGGGGTGCCAGGTTAGCAATTTAATCCCCTTACAGTTAACCTGGAACAGAGCTGGATCTACAGGAAAATGACATTACAGTTTTCAGCAAACTAAGCTTGTTCTAATTCAAACGGCCGTAGCTCTGGTTTTATCTGGGCTACTGACATGCTTCCGGCATCATTTTAAAGCCAGGATTCTTCAAAAGCATGTATATAGCACTTATAAAATCAGAGTTACTACCAATTGAAATAGACTCGGGATTATTGAATTTACAGCTGTCATATCTGTGTGCAGAGCATAGGGGGGTTGGGAGTGGCATATCTGTCCTATGGAAGGGCTGCCATGGACCTTTCATCTTGTGGGCTAATGTAGGATTTGTTTTAAGGGCAATCATGGTTGTATGGCTTGTTGGATTTTTAAACATCGGAGTCCCTACCTCTCTCTTTAGGGGCTCAGTCACACGGGTGCCAATGCGCCCGTGTTACTGCACGATAACACGGCCGCACCGGGTGCGGACGTCTCTCTGCATGACCGGCTCCATTGCCGGCCATGTGTTCTATCTGCCGGCCGGTGCAGAGAGTCGTCCACACAGGCATTTCTGCGGTCCTATCCTGCAGAAACACGGGCGCATCGGTGCCCATGTGACTGAGCCCTAATAATTACATAAGTTCTCTGCTAACATTGTAAGTACAACCTCCCTTGAAGGGATGCAGCTGAACTCACACCGTGTGTTGGGTTTTGTCAATAGAATTGGGACACTATCACTGCATACGTTTGTCCTTGTTATATGTTATTCTTTAATAAAACAAATTAAAAATAGAAAAATGGCAAACTATCCAATTTCTGTTCATCTTGCTTTCACGGAACAGGAATGTACAGTAATCAAAAACTTGTATATATCTCAAAATGAAAAAAAAGAGGGGGTTAGCGAACATAGCAAAGTGTGATTGTTCTCAGAGAGAGAAACCAAGTAATTTTGGAGATATGATACCTTTTAATGGCTAACAAAAATACATGATGCTACAGCAAGCTTTCGGGTCTTCTATCGATCCTTTATTAGGCTAAAAATGAAACTGGTTTGGATGGGGCATACATAGACATAAATGTACAGACATAAAAACGCACAGGTTTGTACTTAAAACCATACCAAACAAGATGAGCAGAGAGGTATATACTTAATCAGTCAACTGGTAAGGAATGTGACAATTTTATGATCTTTATATTGATACTAGGGTGTGACAGGCCTGTGTGTTAGCTCTCCTTCAGACTGCACATAAGGAAGATGAAACAATACCTCTGCAGCGCTACCGATTGGATGGCAGCATTCCTTCAAATCAATGTATGAATTTTTATGAAGTCTTTAAAACAGTGATTGCGAAAAGCACCTCTCAAGATATACTCATGTTTGTCACTCTTCCTCTGCTGCTGTTTCACTGGCACCTGTTAACATAGTATGTAAGGCAGAAAGAAGACATATGTCTATACAGCCTAATAAACCTGCAATGTTATTCCAGAGGAAAGCAAAAAAAAAAGCAAAAACCAATAAGGTAGAATCCAATTTTCCCCATTTATGGGAAAAAAAATTCTTCCTGACTCCAATGTGGCAATCAGAATATTCCCTGGATCTGAAATAATTGGTGACTATAACATGAAATATTGTATCACTCAAGAAATGTGTCCAGATCCCTCTTGTGTCCTTTTATCAAATTTGTTATCACCACGTCCTCAGGCAGAGAGTTCCACAGTCTCACTGCTCTTACGGTAAAGAACCCCCTTCTGTGTTGGTGTAGAAACCCCCTTTCCTCTAGATGTAAAAGATGCTCCCTTGTTACAGTCACAGTCTTGGGTATAAACAGATCATGGGAGAGATCCCTGTATTGTCCCCTAATACATTTACACATAGTTATCAGGTCATCCCTCAGCTGTCTTTTTTTTAAACTTAATAATCCCAATTTTAATAACCACTTTGGGTATAGTAGTCCATCCATTCCATTTATTACTTCAGTTACCTGCCTTTGTACCCACTGAAGCTCTGATATGTCCTTCTTGAGTACCGGTGCCCAAAATTGTACACAATCGTCCATGTGTGCTCTAACCAGTGACTTTTAAAGAGGAAGAACAATGTTCTCATCATGTACGCCTAGACCTCGTTTGATGCACTCCATGATCCTTTTTGCCTTGATGTTTTTTGGCCTTCACTTCTAGGTGTAGAGCGTTGACATCACTGACATCTGGTCATGTGACCATCAGTGCTAATCACTGGTTGAAGTTAGCCAGTGATTAACTGCAGCTGTCACATGGCCCTGGTGTTGAAGACATCATCGCCAGCTTCCTGCATCTGCAACTGAAGACAGGAGGGAGGAGAGCCCCAAACTGACTTCTTTTTCCTTGGTGATGCAAAGCTTAGTCTAGAATACCTTTTCTGCATTGCATTTACACATGGCAATAACCTTATCCTTCTCTCTTTAGTATCCAGTATGGTTAAAAAAAAACTGCACCGAAAACTGCATGTGTGAATTCAGCCTAAAGTAGTTTTCTGTTATCTCTAATTGTGTACAGTCCAGTACTAAAATAATCCTGGGTGTCACAGCATGTTTCTACTGCTGCAATTCTCATTTTATTTTAGTTTTTTTTTTGAAGATTGTGGAACTGCAAAATAATAACTTGACAGACTATTCAGTCCTCACTTTTATTCTTCCACAGCCAGAAAGAAAATGTGTCACGCTTCATTTTCAATGTTCCCTTTTCCCATCATTATCCAACTTCTAGGCAGTTGCCATGGAGGTCTTTTTCCAGAGCAATTGAAAATATGTGATCAGCCAAAGTCCTTTTTTCACCATAGTCATATAAGGCTGCACACTTCTAATGCTACTGTCCCTGGCTTACTGGGCTCACAGCAATTCAAAGTCAAGACATCTCTAATTAAAACACAAAACCTGACATACAGGAAAGATGAAAGCAGCAGTTACTGTAAGTATCACCTGGGATTTATCCAACCTGGTGAATTTATGTGACAATAACATTCTGCACAAATCCATAACCTAAAGTATTTCCTATTCAGGCTTTTGAACCATAATGCTGTACATGCAAACAGTTCTTCTGTAATTACATTCACAGTCAGGTTTCTGATTAGAATTCTCAGAAGAACTAGGAATTCACAATTCGACTAGAGCAACTCTGATGCTCTTGCAAAACACACAATAGAATTACTACAGAGATATACTGAATTCTAGTCGGTGCTACTTGTACCATGTAAAAAAAATCACATGAGGTGAAGCACAAACCTAAAATGTAAATTGTCGCCATGTTTACAATTCACTATTGCTAAATAATGCGTGACATGGATTCGCTCACTGTATTCTATGTCCTGACGGATGAGGTTCATACACCTGCTTAATTTCCAATTATAATATTATACAAATGTTAATTGTTCAGGACGTTTTATCACATGCAAGATAATCCTGACTCTCGCAAGACCAGAAGGTTGAGCAGAGAAAACTGGCAGAAAATGATAGTAGGATACCTGTATTTTTTGTAAACACTGTATCTGTATCTAACTTTGTAAATTCCTTTTACATACATTTTAACCCTTTGCAATCCAATTTTGGATTCAGGGTTTCCTAGGGGGCTCTCTCTTTCTGCCATTAGATAAGGGTGCCATCTGCTGGCTAGAGGCAGTACTGCGGTATGTGACATGCTGGAGAGGCCCCCAAGAACAGATCGACCAGTAACCTACAGTAAGGATACTCTGCCGGACATCTTTCAACATGGGAGCTGTACAGCCTTCAATCAGAATGTCTTTAGACATCAGACAGTGGATTGGAAAGGGTTAATCACTGTTTAATAGTCACAGGTATTTGATAATCTGGCGCTTTTCAGTTACCATTAAAAGGGGTTGTGTCACTGTTCACTATTTATGACCTATCCTCAGTAGTGGTAATCAATAGCAAATCAGTGGGAATCTGCTGCTCGCCATCTCTGGGGCCAGTCACTGTCAATACAGAGCTGTCTTTTGCCAGAAGCAGATAGCTCTGTACACAGCGCAGCGGCCCTGGCTGGCACTGCATGTTGAGTTCTATTCACTTCAATGGGACTCAGTGTTTAATACCAGCTGGGGCCACTGCACACTGTATGGAGCTGCCTGCTTCCAGCAACAAAGACAGTTTCGTACTGACAGTGACCGATCCTGGGAATCAGATGATCAGTGGGGATCCCTAGTAAACAGCGGGACAACCCCTTTAATGTTGGCTCAATATACCTAAATGACTCACAACACGGTAAAAGTAATGTTTTACAATTTTATTAAACTCATCAAACCTCACTAAAAATGTTTTGGATATACTATCATTAGGTGTCATCAAGTTAAATTTCAATGCCTATTAGCCATATCATAGTTTGGTAGGCCGAAAAAAGACTTATGTCCATCCAGTTCAGCCTGTTACCCCCCCAATGTTGATCCAGAGGAAGACCAAAAAAACCCCAATGAGGTAGAAGCCAATTTTCCCTTTTTTTTCCACTGAAGGGAAAAAAATTCCTTCCTGACGGAATAATCGGAATAATCCCTGTTTACCGACCCTTTTGAAGTTATTAATGATTATAATATATAATATTGTATCACCAAAGAAAGCCGTCCAGGCTCCACTTGAACTCTTATCAAATTTGTCATCACCACGCCCCCAGGCAGAAAGTTTGATAGTCTCACTGCTCTTACAGTAAAGACCCCCCTTCTATGTTGGTGTAGAAACCCCCTTTCCTCTAGATGTAGAACATGCCCTTGTTACAGTCACGGCCACATAAACAGTATTCCTTTATAATAGAGTGTCTACTATTTGGGTCTTTTATCTTGTCCGTGTTAGCAGTGAATGAAGGACTACTGTTAAGTTAGCACCTTAAAGGGCAAGTGTTTATTATTTTCATAGCACTAAGTGTATGTGCCGCCAGTGGTCGCTGTGTTACCACTGGATTTCCTTGCTGCTGCTGAAATGTCAAGAAAGATAAAGCTATTAGGACTTTTATATGGACTGAGCGTGCCGCTGTGTCTTCGCTGCCCCACCCATTGCCACTATATAATATTATATATATATTCCTATTGTTGACTTCCATTCACCTAGGGAAGTGTTTTGTTGTGAAGTCAGCAACACATACATTGCATACACAGAATGTCTATCTGTTATAAAAGCTGTGCTATTAGTACTGAAATACAACACAAATTATAGCCTACGGATTTTAAATAATATTATCCATGAAACCACAGCGAACACAGTGGGATATGCAAACTAAGGCATTTCTTCTACCTGGTGTAATAGCTGTGCAGGTCACCTAATATGCACATTATAATCCAGTATTTTTAGCTTTAATGGTAATTTTCCTTCAGTCACCTCTGTTAAATTGCTTAGCAATTGAATGTGTTGTGAATCATCTTAGAGTGTGGCTGTCAAGTCGTATTTCATTACATTTAATCTCATATACTTGTTTTCAAATATTACTGGGATAGATTTTTGAAGTACAAGCACAGATGATATTATAAATGTCATTTTCAACCTTCAACAGCGAGAGACTTATCAATCAAATAAACCTCAAGCCCTAAAAGTGGTTCCACCCTCGGCCTATAAAAAGGCTCTCAGAGGTTACTTGTGTGTAGTGGACCTCTTTCCGCTTGTGTAGAGCTTATTGACCACTAGACGCCTCTGTGATGCAATCAAATAGATTTCACCCAGTTAACATTATTTGAAAGGGGGCACATTATTGGAATACAAAAAGCTGGATGGTCATACCGATGAAATGCCCGACACCTGGACTATTCTGACCAAACTGTTAGGAGATGTTGGGACTAGTGAAAGCGTGAAGGCAAGTACACAAGGTGACGGGGCTCAGGACACCTTTGACAGACCACCAGTAGAGATGATCGTCTCATTGTCTGACAAGCACTAGCAGATCCAACAGTTTCGCTGTCCGCTAATCAGAGACAGGTAGCAACATTGTTACAGGCCTGTGTCTGTTGGAACCATTTCCAGCCGATTGGCTGAAAAAGATTTGGTCTTATGGTGCCAATTACGTGCACTGCCTTTGATACCCAACGTCGCCTTCTTTTGCATAATATTGTGAATAATATTACGGAGTGGAACCAGGTTGTCTTCAGTGACAAATCCAGGTTTACTTTGGGCACTGACGACGGCCATGTTCGTGTCTGGAGACCTAGAGGTAAGCGCCTCAATCCTGCCTTTGCTGTGGGGCCGTAAACTGCCCCCACTGCTGATGTGACGGTCTGGGGGAAGCCATTGCATATGACAATCAGTCAACCTTAATAGTGGTATGAGGGACAATGACAGCTCAGTGATATATTCAGTACATCCTGAAGCCACGTGTTGCTTCTCAGGGTTTCCAAGAGGCATTTTCTAACAGGATAATGCTTAGCTGCACACAGCAAGAGGGTCACTGGAATGGCTCCAACATTGTCACACTTCCGTGGCCTTGCCAGTCACCAGATTTATCACCAATAGAACATGTATGGGACTATCTGGGATGCCAACTTGAACAGCCTATGAGTTTGCACAATATAGGAGTCTTAGTAACAGGATACTAGAGCCTCCATGCTCATCTGTATCACATCTTGCATCTAAGCTAGAGGCGGTCCAACAGGGTACTAGAGCCTCCATGCTCATCTGTATCACATCTTGCATCTAAGCTAGAGGCGGCCCAACAGGGTACTAGAGCCTCTCTAAGTGTTCCGTTTTCCACAATAAATTATCCTTTTGCTCTGATATTGTAATCACTTACTTACATTAACCTTACAATCACGCATAGAAATTTTTCTTTGATTCAGACAACTCCTAGGGGGATGTATTTTTTTTTACCATGAGTGTATTTTAAAGTGTGCAACATTATAAAACATTAAAAAGTTATTCTACCCTTGTAATGCAAATTTAGTAATTGTGAAGGTGCTAAATCAGAGAGCACACCCCCCACAATCTAAAATAGTTATGCAGTGCTTACCCCAATGGTTGTGAAATATTTGCTCTTTCCATGCTGGTAATGGGGAGGAGTGTATACCACATAGCCCAACTACAAATGATCGGAGTAGCAATAAAGTAAGTTTTTGATCAAAACTTTAACACGCTTTTATTCCATGCTGTTCAAGTGTCGAGGAGTCAACTGCTGATACTGGTAGGTATGAGAGCTACCATCCAAAAGTTAGTTTTTACTTTAACTAATCGGTTCCTGATCAGTTGTTCATTCAACAGAAACGCATTGAACCGAACCATAGCAAATGCGTTCAAATCAAAAGTTGCTCAAACTCATTTTAAGATAGACTATTGCAACTGATGTAGTCTGTGAACTAGGCATTAGACTACATTATAACCTGGCACTACATTATAATGCTTGGTAACTAGATATGCCTGGAGAAAAGCCGCTCACGATATGTAGGCAGCAAATTCAACTAATTTGATAATTGAATGGTCCAGAAAGGGGTTAAGAAGAATAACCCCTCCAGAAACTTCAGCATCAGTCTCCTCGTAGGTCACGTTTCCATTCAGTGTACTAAGGACCTGAGTTCTGAAGTAACCATTTGACAAGTGTTCACGTACTACAGTGAACGCGGAGGAGAGTGAGAGAGATCCCTCTCTCTCTCTCCCCCTCCCGATCCCCTATGCAACCCCCCGCTCACCCTTGTGGCCCCCCCGAATCTTCAGGGACGAGCCAGCAGGTACTCGAAAAAGGCGATGCTCTCTCGAGTATATCACCTTACCGAGTATGTTCGCTCATCTCTACTTTCTATACATGAATAGAAGGACCTTCAGAGACAGAGGTCACATGATTGTGACATCTCTAAGGTATTGAAAGTCACTAGGACTAGCTCTGTGTGCTGGGGATGTGCATGAGAACTAAACCCTACCCCAGGTGATGTCATGGCGGCCAGATTGGATTTATGAAAGGAATTTCAGCTACGCCACAGGGGTGCAGTGGCATCAGCAAAGGAGAGACTGCTTGGCAACACACACAGGGCCTGGACTATAAGAGGGCCATCAGTAAATGTGCAGAGTATATGGAGGCAGCCATGGAAGAGGAGTGACCAGAGTGCTCTCCTCAGGCTGGGGAAGCGGCAACAAAATATGGAGTGCTGTGGCTAAAAATAGCAACAAAGGGGCCCAATGTCCAAGGGTCCAAAAATAAGACTGTGTTGAAGGAGAGGGAGTCCCCCTTTTCCATAGGAGATGTGGTCCTCAAACAAAAGAACTGCACCGTATACCTGTAAACAGTGACAGCTGCAAGAGATGTAAGAGCGGTCCAACACAACAGCATGTGTGCGCACACTATAGGGACACCGACAATGATGGATGTTCATGGACTGGGGGAGCATCTCCCTAAGGGGGTTGTTGTTATGCTGGGATTGTCATTAATTGAGAGGTTTACATAATATTTTTGTTGAGGTTTATAAGATGAGAGTTATATAATGTTCATTAATGGGGGACGGGGCACTTTGGGGATAGCAGTGTTACACACCAGCATGAGATAACATAAGATGTAGAGGAGACAAAGTGTACTTCAGATGTTGATTCACATCTACGGTGCATGTGGCCACACTGACGAGGAACTCTAAAATTTAGTGATGTACTCTGGCACCTACATTGCATTAAGCTGCAAGGGGGACATGCCGCGGACCTACAGTAATACAGACTACAGTTATGGTTATGGAGTAATACAAGTAAGATGGATAGTTATAATGATGGTGTCGAAGTGTATGGTCGCTCCTAGACAGTTGAAGATATGTGCCTCTGTACCTATAGTGCATTTAACCCTCATACCACGGAGTACGGAGATAGTAATGTGGAGATATCTGTTAAAAGTGTGAAAGTTTGGTTAATTATGCAACATTTTAAACAACAGTGCCATCCTATGGAGTGTTACAGTTAACGAACTAGCAAAGAGTTAAGTAAAAAACTGGCAAAGGGTTAATTGTTACTCTCCAGGAGGGATGGTCTTTCAGAGAATGGAGACAGAGTAGCCAGAGATCTCTTCCAGCCACCCACCTCCATTCACTGCAAACAGGCAGTCGGTCATACACGGGCTGATAGTCAATTGGTCAATTAGTTTATATCTCAGCTAAAAATCAAGCAACTCCAACAAGCCAGTGATTTCTCGCTCAATGCCATGTTGGCGGCAACATGTACACGGGACTACTATCACCCAAATTTGCTGTTTCCAGCGATTATTTATGCAATAATTAACCCCATGTAAAGATACCTTTAATCACTACAGCAAGCTAGGTGTAAACATTGAGCAAGTAGCAAGACATGGCTGCTTTCTCTACAAACAGCACCACACTGGTCCACCAGTTGTGGCTTGTATTGCAGCTCAGGTCCATTTAAGAGAATGAAGCCGAACCACAATACCACATAGTTTTGGAAGCTAACAGAAATGTTTTTCTAACCCTGGACAACCCCTATAAGAAACAATCCATCTATCCCACTTTCAATTGAAGAATATTTACTAGTATTTACACAAGTAAATGTAAAGGTTTTTTGACTGTATATTTCCTTTTTACATTGAAAGAGACAGTGACATGTGACCTATTTATAGTGATCACTGCTTGGGGGATTCCACCATGTAGGGACCCCTACCACACTCCTCAGAATGAGTCAGAGCAGGGCTCAACCACTAATCTTTGAAGTTTGGCAACCCATTGTCTGATTCTCTTATCTTGAGCACCATATACCATTGTTATTTAGACAGTGTAAAGTATGTCAATATCAGTAGTGTATTGCATTATTATTTTGACATTGTATAATTTTAGCCTAGTTTTCCTTATCTTATTTCCCTTTTCAAAAAAGAGATCAATGATTTGCCCTAAAGGCCCTTTTACACTCAAAGATAATCTTTCAAATGACTGAAAGATTTAGTGATCTATTTGCATATAAAAGGACCTCCATGGGTTGTTTGCAGAGCCCAGCATGTGTTCTCACAGGTAATGGCAGATTGCATTGTTCTCCTCTCAGCTAGTGTAAACATGCCACGGGGAGAACATCCTGCAGTCTTTTGAAAGATGAGCAAAATACATTCAAATGGAATGTATTTATTCAATCTTTCAGAGGCTGTACAATGGATTTTAAGTTTAGCTAAAATCCATCTTTCCAGCGAAAAATGGCAATGCCAACGTTCACATGTAACGATATTGCTCATTTTCGGACGTTTGGATGAATTTTGAGCGATAATCGGTATGTGTGAAAGGGCGTTTACACCGACATATACTATAATCCAGCCCTGCAGCAATATCTCTATTGTGACAGACTTTATAGTAAGCTAAATAAAGTAACATGGTAAAACTTTAAAGGGGTTGTCCAGTTGTCAATAGTACATCAGCAGGGGTTTGTGGCCCAGGACTCCCACTGATTAGCTGTTCACTGTCCTGGTGCACTTGTGTGCTGAGCAGACAGCTCCTTTACCACTGCTGTGGCCTCCCAGTAAAATGAATGTAAACTTTGCCTGTAATACCAAGCCTGGCCATGGTAGTGAGAATGAAGCTGTCTGCTTCAAGTAGAAATCAGCTCAGTGCAGAAGAGCAGTAGCCCAACAAACAGCTGAACAGTGGGGTTCCCAGGTGGCGAACCCCCACCAAGCTCCTACTGATAGCCTCTCCTAATGATGGGCTATCACTAGTTTACAACTGCACAACCCCTTTAAACATGGGCTTCTATTTAATTATGCAGGATGTCTGATATGCTTCAGCCTTACTGTGAGTGCTTAATTAACTTACAAATCAAGCTTATCTCAGTGTCAACGCTTCTTATATGCAGCAGACATTTTTATATTTACATGAAATATATGTACCTTCGCAGTATGCATTGTCTTCTCTAAGAGCCCGAAATCCATCACGACAGATGCAAACAGCTTTGTCATCTAGATTTTTGCAGTTTGAGTACTCCATGCAATTATGTCCTTCCGAGCAGAAGTCATAACCTGATGATAACATAAGCGCAAGTTATTTTACATCGCATTCACTGGTTGTGCAGATTAACTATCCATAGAAAATAAAGGAAACAAGGCTATAAGATCTTCAAAAACCTCTGCATGTACTATAACTAATAAATATACTGCAGCAGGCAATAAGCACAGGCAATGGACAATTCTGGCTCTTGTAACAAGTGTTGGCTCTTCTGTAGACGAACAGTAGGATGGTATAAGAATACAGGTATTGTGTAAGTACTGTACAAGTATACCTACCCCAAACAATTACTTGCACCCTAAAAATCCATAACACATCCTCAAAAACAGTATATTAAATACAACTTTTTATTTAAAAGATAATTGGGCACGGCTCCCTTTAATCCTCAACCAAGGGCAAACTGAGCTGGCAGAACAGATTGAGATAAAATAACACCCTGATTACAATTAGTCCCTGGGTGTCTACATGACCAGAGAACAATACTGCTAAGCATCATTAGCTTTTATGACTTACTGTTTGCCAGCTTTTTGTTTCAGCTCACCCATGCTAGGCCTACTGGTAGAGTTCTTTACATCTCATTTAGCATAGACATAAAAGATTTCTTGTTAAGCACCTGTACATATATCTGGACACACAGGTAAAAGCTATGTACTACTTTGATGTCTACTGCAACACTCTCGTAAAGGTTGGTTTTACACGTACTTCAACTTTTTTTTTTTTTTTAAAGCCACAGTTCTTTTTGTAATTTATGATGCAGTTTTTTGATCCAAAGCCATAACTGGATTAAAAAGGAATGGGAAACATAATGAAAGGAGGACTTATACTTCTTCCTGCTGGGTCCTATTATGGCTTTAGCTAAATAAACATTAACATATTTGCATTACTCCGCTTATATAGTCCCTGTTTAAATAAGATCTTTTACATATGAAATGCTATCCAGTAAAAAAAATACTGATCTGTAATTAGTGACATTTTCCCAAATTTGCAATTTAGAAAGTTCACATCCCCTTCTCTCCACCAAGGGATATCCTCCTGATTACAGAATTCCCTAGTAGATCAGTATTTTGCTAAATGATGTGACTGCTTCATCCCAATGCTATTTATTATGAAATATAGAAGTGTCCTAATTTAACTTTCCCTTTAGTAAAGGGGAACATTTTCAAGGTTTCATTCTATAGATGTTTCTTCTCTACTGAAATTCTGCACAACAGTGCACATGTTGACAAAGGTACAATGTGCAGTCTTTGTATCTATACCAGAATATCCTAATCAATAATACAAAAACATTACATTTCCACTATGCCACTGCTATTTGCTGTGACCAGTAACCATGGTAATAAATGGATTTTGACAAAGACTCTACTATGCATTGTGAGATAGATTCTACTTATGAGAAGAGTGCTATCAGATTACTATAACTGTATATTATCCTCTTCTCGACAGAAGGAAAGAAAGCATGGGATTACTAATCAATGTACTGCTGTGAGTCCTACATCCATAAAGGATGAGCAGCAAACATGCAGGCAGCTCAGATTAATGCAGTCTACATACAGTATGTAGGAATATTGCAATAGAGAGAGGGTTAGTGGCCTGATTTCACAGTGAAAATGAGATATCCTTGATATATAGTAATAACTGCATTAAACATACAGAATTTGAGGCTGCTATATGACCTTTTTTCATCCAGCAGGTTTGAGTCAGGATGTGCTTTAATGCTATTCACAATTATCTGGGTCATGTATCAATGCAGTTAAGTTACTTATCTAGCCTTGGTGTACTGAAAAAAAGCGATCAGTAGGAAGCCATATATGAAGGTTCCTCAAAACTTTTAACGAAACACAACTTTTTTGATTGTGTTCATAAAACAGGGGCATGCATTCTCCCTGTCTGAGCCAAAAATATTCACTAACACTTTTCCTCTTTCCCAGTTGGTAATTCATATGACCCCTTATGTGTCTAAAGGTCCAAATATATTTGAGAAAAATTGTCCATACCCACCAGTTTTGGTGGGACTGACCACGTATTGCAAATGTTTGGGGACCTCCTACAATCCAAGACAGATAATGTCAGGAAAAAAAATAAGGATCAGGCATGTTGAATTTCAACGCAATGGTGAAAGATGTCTGGCAGCAGCTTACTTCCCTTTCCCTGCAATAGAAATACATGAGCGCTCAACTGAACCAAGTTTTTATGTTATATGGGAGCTGAGAAAAATAGCTGATGGCCAAACAAGCATAACTGAAGGTGTATTGGCACCTTAATCCTTTCCAATCCCGTCTGACATCTGAAGACATTATTATTTAAGGCTGTACAGCTCGGATGTTGGAAGACATCCATCAGGGTTCTCTTACTGTATATTGCCAGCCCTTCTGCTGTTGGAGCCTATCCAACCTGTCACCTCATGCAGTACTGGCTTTAGCCAGCATATAGCGCCGTTGTATAATGTCAGAAAAAGCGTAAGGAAACCAGGATACAAATTGAATTGGAAAGGGTTAAGTCTCTAGAAGTCCCATATGAGCTGCTGCCCTAAAAATTTGCAAAAATTTCAACTATGACTACAAATCCAAAACTTTTTGTTAACTCTTATCATTTTTATGTGACTGGTTTTTAAACCTTTAATTTTCTTTAACAAAGATTTTTATATATTTTAGTTAATGTCTTTTTGTAGGTTTGTGTATTTGTTGGAGCATTCCTGTTATTTACTACGTAGAGATATCTATATCTAGTTAGTAATTGATTTCCCATACGATAATTTAATGCCTGGTGGTATTCTTTTCTGCTAACTAATTTGGTTATCTAAGAATTTTTAGGTATTGAGACAACTGTGCCCATATTAGGATTTAAAGGGGTTGTCTCGCGGCAGCAAGTGGGTCTATACACTTCTGTATGGCCATATTAATGCACTTTGTAATATACATCGTGCATTAAATATGAGCCATACAGAAGTTATTCACTTACCTGCTCCGTTGCTAGCATCCCCATCTCCATGGATCTGTCTAATTTCGCTGTCTTCTGGCGTTTTTAGACGCGCTTGCGCTGTGCGGTCTTCTGCCTGGTGAATGGGGCCGCTCGTGCCGGAGAGCAGGTCACCGCGTCGTCATCGTAGCTCCGCCCCGTCACGTGTGCTGATTCCAGCCAATCAGGAGGCTGGAATCGGCAATGGAACGCGGAAGACAGAAGAAGAAACTCCACGGTGCACCATGGGAAGACCCGCGGTGCACCGTGGGAGAAGACCAGCGGTGCCATCTTTAAAAGAAGAAATGAAGAAGCTGCAGAACGCTGATGCAGGTAAGTGCAATTTTTTAAAAACTAACAAACGCTTTCTTTTTCACAGGGCATAATGCAGGGGTCCATTTAAAAAAAAAATTCGCTTTCGCCGCGAGACAACCCCTTTAATTAAAATGGCTTTGCAACATTTATGATTAACCTACGATATTCTCCCTCAGCTCTTTCCTTATCTCTAATATAAAGTACCTTAATAGAAAGTACCTATGTATATATTGCCACTTTCACACAGGTACTAGGACCAGGCTCAAGTTCTCAGTACTGGTTGGACTCTCATCAATGGCATTTAATTGCATATCCAGAAGATATGCCATAAATATCTTGGGAAGAATATTCTGTTAATGGTGTCTAAGATACCTTTGCAGACTTTGCAGCACCTGTTCTTCAGCAGTATTTGCTGTGATTGCGGACAGTTGCCCGGTATGCATTCTGGAAATTCTGCACGTTGCATTTTGTTGCCCTATAAAACACACAAGACGTCATGTGAGACATTACATTATAAAGTCAGCGTAGCCATCTAAGATCATCACAGTTATGAAAACTGACAAATAGCTTTGGGGGTAGAAATGGAGTTAAACATGTGAAAGAAATGTGCGCTGTATTTATGAAACATCTGGATGCCATTTTAGTCTGGGTTCACACGACCAAAATCCCGTAGAATGTCCGCAGCAGGACAGCACGGAAATTCAGCAAGATTTCCGCAGCTGAAGTCCTGAGATATTTGGCGTGGGTTTTGAAAGTGGCTTATTCCGCTGCAGCCATCTCTCCCCATAGAGAAGAGAGAGTCCACAGTGGAAAAGGTAATACATTTGACATGCCATGGCTTTGAATTCCATGTGGCACATCAGTTTCAGCGTGGCTTACCCGCAGCAGACTGTCCAAAGCGTGTGGATGAGATTTTTGCAAATCTCGTCCACTTTGCTTCTTAGTCTCCGGCTTAGGTTTGCAGACGGAATTTCCGTGCGGAAAGACTGCACGGAAATTCCGCAGCACTTACGTTCCATGTGAACCCAGCCTTAAACGGGTTTCCCTCACAGTTGAAAGTTTTCAGGTTGTGGGTATAGACTAACTTTTCCAAATTGCCAAATAACTTACTCTCGGTCAGACCAGGCATATATATTTCAGTATTAAAAGTTATTTTCCATAAATGTGCCCCATATTAGACGCATTGAAAGTAGTAGTACGCGTTCAAAACGCATTGTCATTTAAAGCTCAGTCGTACTGTACCTTTGGCTTTATCATGTAGTTTTCATGGTCTAGTGTTGTGCCTACATAAGCTGAATAGGATTGTGGTATTTAATAAGGCATAAGCCTTTGGTTGTTATATATAGGCAATTGCATTTGAATGATGGCACATACTGAATAATTACTGTGAACAGATGATCAATTGATGAATCACTAATGATAGCCGAGGTTTAAAGAAAAAACAAACTGTGCAGAGTACCTAGGCAGGTAGGTAGCCATTAAAATAACATATGGCCTCATTATATGGTTCCATTAGGAGTCGTTACAAAATTTCAAATGCAAATTCAGTTTCAGCTGGAGTGTTGGATAATTCGCCCACCACTAAGTCTTGCCACCACTTTTCAGATCTGATTGTCATTGATGAAGCGGTCGGCATGAAGGTAATATGCCAAGTAAACCTGCTCTACAGCAGTGAAGGGATGCGGCAGTCAACATTTCGGCTTCATATTTCAGGCTACATGAATTATAGTGGCTACATGTGTCTATATGTAGATGGGTTATTGCTCTCAACAAACTCCTAATCATGTTTTACCTGTTCTACCAATCAAAATGTTAGCTATGGAAATATATTTCCTCGGCCGCAGATGGCAAAACGAATGTTTCCTAATTTGATTCTAATGCAGCACTGAATTCTCACTAATAAAAAGGTTTTGTAAAGAAATGAAAAACATTGAGACATTATACCCAAATCACTGTTGTTGCACCGCGGTGATTAAGAAACTGAGAAAGTAACTTGCAGTCATATTAAAGTGTTTATCATTTTTGTTAAAGTGTATGCAAATGCATTTGTATGCTGTCATACAAGCATATGGGTCTGCCAACTGGGATTTTCCATTGCCATTAGATAAACTAAATAAAAACACTTCATCTGCTTGTGAAAATGAATGTACTTTCGAATAAATTACTCCTCCATCTGTATTTCCATGCATTAGTGGATTTAAACCCAGAATCGGGGATTGTATTATAATCATTTAGCGCAAGGCTTTCTTGTCTCAACTGTTTAAACATGAGCATTAGATGATGATTGAATGGCTTTGTATTTGGTGTTCACGTGAAAAATCTTTGTTTAAAGAACAGAACTACTCTGCTTGTTCTTGATGTGTGTCACGGTTTTTCTTTTTTTTTTTTAAAGAAGGACTTGCGCATGAAACAAAGGCACAGAATGTATTCACACAAGCATTACAATGACAATTACTTTAGCAGATGCTGTGCGGGGGGAAAAAAGAAACAATGAAATGATACACATCTATAAAAGCATAATAATAAGAGCTCTACGTTTGCAGCATGGCACTAAAAGAAATTCACTTTGCTGCATACATTAAAGGTTGTTTAAGAATCTTTCAGAAGGTCCACAGCAAATCGCTATCATTTCATGGGCTGTTTTTGGGCATATAGGGAATTTTTAATAGACTGGCATAGTTAAAAATGAATCTGTCACCTCTGAAAACACCCTTAAAATCAGTAAAAAAGTCAGTAAATCGTTTTAAGGAAACTGATTGTGAATCTGTAATTGGCATCTGTCTTCTCACTCGCATTCCGGCACTGTAAACGCACAGGCAGGCCAGGCGCTGTATGCTAATGCATACTGAGGACTTCTAAACTCATGCAATCTAATTAAAAGGACCACATCAGCGTATATGACCCGTTTGCTGCTGGGGAATGCAAGAGAGTAGAAATTACAGATTTGCAATCAACATCTTTTCAGCCATTTACTGATTACTGTAGTCGAGGGGATTTTTGAAGGTCTCTTTAGGACATAATAGAGGTTCATGCACATGGCATTATTACAACTCCATACAAGTTCCAATTTGTGGACACCCTACCTTATAGAATCTGTAGGGTAGGGACTGAACAGCTGCTTTGTCAAGTGAATGGAGAGGGGAGAGGGGAGGGGGGAGAGTGAGGAGAGAAATCTCCTCCAGCCGCCCCGCTGCGAGCCAACGATACTCGCTCCTGTGCAATAGCACAGGAGCGAGTACATGCGGGGACAAGTGTCGGGCATCATTTTTCCAACAGTTGTTCCGTGTAAATGGAGCTTTAAGAAGTCTCAGCCTATTATTAGGCTTAGTGGATTGTATGCAAAATACAAGATATTAGTTTTTTAAATACAGTGACATGGAAAATTTAAAAAAAAGACAACAATTAAAAAATGTATTTAACATTAAAATGTGATTTAAACTAGAGATGAGGGGGTATACTCGCTAAGGCTAACTACCCGAGCAAGTAGTGCCTTAGCCAAGTACCCTTCCGCTCGTCTGTAAAGATTCGGGGGCCGGCGGGGTGCTAGGAGCGGCGGGGGAGAGCGGAGAGGAACAGAGGGGAGATCTCTCTCTCCCTCTCTCCCCCCACTCCCCCCGCTCACCGCCGCAACTCACCTGTTACCGGCGTTGGCAGCCGAATGTTTAAAGTCGAGTGGGAGGATACTTGGCTAAGGCACTTCTCGCTCGAGTAGTTAGCCTTAGCGAGTATACTTGCTCATCTCTAATTTAAACAATAGGTCCCTTTCTGATGGCACATCTGAACTGATGTTTGCATTCACGCTTTTGCTTTCATGATTTGACCCTGAAATCTCTGTTGATTGGGAAATTCAAACTTATTATAAACTTTAAAATTTCTCCAGACTGTTAACTTCCTACCTTCTCCTGAGGGTGCTTGACTGCCCCTGACAGAGAGGCACTCAACCTATGGGCGCATATGGCTTCTATTCAGCTGGTCATCTACTGTGCATGTAAAACACTATGCTGTACAATAATGCCCCTTAATGACCTAGTTCATGTAGTTCAGACCTGCTTGACAGATTGCTTTGTGGCATTTTTCTGTTACTTTTCCAAGAAATCTATAAGCTTACATCTAGTTATTACCAGTGGGGAGTGTCCTTAAACAGTTTGATGCTGCCTAATCAGTGATGAAAATGCCAGACTCTATACTGACACCCTGACTAGGGGAATGGCAACATACATTTATACATTTCTATGAGAAATGACAGGAATGGCATAAAGCAGACTTCTGAAAAGAGAAGTTCCATCAAAAATGGAAATATTTACTAAAACAGATGTCAAGAGTGGCGACAGCTTTTCTGTAAGGAGCATCTATGCAGTTTATCTTAAAGCTGTAGGCCTCTTTCACTCGGGCTACAAAATCTCACTACAAAACGCATGTATGTGAAGCTCATGGTTTCCAATGGGTTCTTTCACATGAGAGAGGTTTTGTGGCCTGAAAGAACCCATAGGAAACCATGGGCTTCACATCCATGTGTTTTGTAGCAAGATTTGTAGCCCATGTGAAAGAGGTCTTAAGCACCCCATGTAGATTAAACTTTAGTTGGCCAAACCTGCCAATAACAGTGGGGCCAGCTGACTCTCTAATGTTTATGGGGGTCACTGAACTTTCCCCAACAGATGATGTTGGGACAAAAAAGGATTGAGAACACTAAATTTGAAGGCCTAATTCCTTTGTTTCTCGGGAGATAAACCGATGCCAGGGCTGTCTAGCTTCAGCTTTCCTCCCTAAACACATGAACAATTAGTTGAACCCAAAGATTCATGCTTATGGGGGAATCGGTGGAAACAGCTGTCAAACAGATTGTTCTCCCGACAATTATTGATGTATGGTCAACTTTAGAACATTGAGTACTTGTATTATTTGCATTTGTCCTTTGTACCTCAGATTAGCTTTCCAGATAGTTTTGGTTAGTACAAGTGTTTACCAACATGATATAATTTCTTATTTACTTAAACAATGATATTACTAAGATAAAAGATAGACATTATAGCAGCAGATTTTGTTATTCACCAGCATGATGCTCTTTATTGCTTCATCTCATAAATTGTCCTATTTATCATAGTCACTTTTGTGTTACAATGTAAAATTATGGAAGAAATTAAACATCATAGGAAAAAAAATGGGTAATAGAAATACGCACCTGCCATTCCTTATACAATACAGTCACCTTGTCTATGCAAAACTAAATGAAAAGAACGGTTTACCTTGCATTGGAGCAATGTGCAGGCTCCAGAACTAGAATAGACGGCTTGATTCTCTCCTTCAAAATACAGTTGGCCTTGATATACACATACAGCTATTAAAGGAAACAAAGAGAATGGTCAGAACTTTACTGGTTGTTTGTACACCACAAGTATAAACAGGAAATTCACTGTACAATAGTATCCAAAATCAACAGAACACATTCTGAATTGTTAATACAGTAATCTGTCCATTTCAATGTGCATTGTACAAGTAACACAATGATGGATCACAACACATTAAAATATGCAGGGGAACATTTTTTATATAGAGGGTAGGGCAATTTTTTCACTATGCATCACGAAGCTGATCTTTTTTAAAGCCCCAAATAAATTCCTGTGCTACATCTTTAGAAGAGAACATTCTATTCATCCTCTTTCCAGCTATCTACTCTTTAGATTTCAGCTGAAATGCAATGTATACACCCCTTGTACTTAAGCTATTGATGTCTAATGCAGGCACACGTCTCTTACCCCAAATTAGAGGGAAAGCCATTTAACCAGTGACAATAAAATACATAGAATGGAAAACAAAGACAAGAGATAATGTGTGAAAAGTGTTCTAACATTATACAACTACAACTGAAAAAAGGTTTGAGATACACATATACATATTTCAAGCCCAATTATGGTAGTTTAGTACTTTGCAGGAAGACGTTCAAAATGTCAGAGGAATTGTTTTCATGTAATGCATAAGTGTCATGAGCTCTAACAAGCAGGCTACAATATTAAAGTCAGAATAACAGGCTTGGAAAAGTTGGCAAAAAGTAGTATTTTATCACTATTTTCTCCATTTTGTAAAACCCACACTTTGCATTCAAGAGACATTACTAATTGCTTTACTGCATTATCATGATTCATACATCTCCACAATATCTAGACCTTCTTATTAATTACAATGTTCTATTTCCACTGATGTTCTATAGCAGAATATTCCAGTTGGAATAGATAATATTTTGCACATGTCATTTGAGTTGCTAAAAACATAGAAGTTAGGCCACCAATGCACAAACAATATGTAATACCACCATAATATGCACATCTCTTTCTTGACTTCCATGAAAAATCATTTCTGAATTTATTTAAATTTAGACTTTATAATAGTTTAAAACAAGATTTACAAGACAAAGTATTAATTCCTTTTCACCCAAGGACTCAGATTTTAAGTTTCTTCCCCTTACATGCAGGTCAGAAGGATTTTCTGAATACCATGTGTGGATTCACTGTGCCCCTGGCCCTAGGCTGTTAGCCTTCACGAAGACTATTCCTAGGGTAACATAGTCAGAGAAAGCTGGGAATATACACATGGTTCAAAACCAGGAGCCAAATTGGAAACGGCAACACCTTCACAGTACCAACAGAACGTACTGCTCTGGCACCCAGAGGAAGAGTATGTCTTAAATTGCCCAGAGATCATCAGGACTGGTTGATGATGGGGAAAGCTGGCCCTTTATAAGGTGGAACAGCCGTGCAAACTCTATGGGAGACCTTTAGGGGAGAAAGGACAGTCCAGGCCACACAAAAAAGCCAAATACAGGAGGTAAAATATTAAAAAAGAAACATGACTTTGATTTCATCCAATCACCCACTAATTAACTGATGCAATGGAGAAAATTCTGACATCAAAATTTTGACAGACAGCTGGTTATTGGACATTTAGCTGACTTATTAATGGTTTACATCCCATAAAAAGCATTTAAACTAACTGTTTGGGTTAACATTTGTCTAAATTCTATGGCCAATTTTATAGTTACACATAGTTTATATAATGCTTAAATGGGTTTTCTGAGAGCAAGTCTATTGGTGATAGTTCAGCAATAGCAAAATGGCAGAAGTTCACAGCTTGGAATCCCCACTGATCAGCCAACTACATGCTGCTATGCTTGGCCAGAACTGTGGAAGTGCTGGACTCCTGCCCGTCAGCTATTGGTAACCCATCCGGAGGATAGATCACCAATAATTTTGCTCATGGAAAACCTCTCTAATAAATATAAACTAATATGATTAAAGGGGTTGTCCCGCGGCAGCAAGTGGGTCTATACACTTCTGTATGGCCATATTAATGCACTTTGTAATGTACATTGTGCATTAATTATGAGCCATACAGAAGTTATAAGAAGTTTTTCACTTACCTGCTCCGTTGCTAGCGTCCTCGTTTCCATGGAGCCCGCCTAATTTTCGGCGTCTAATGGCCAAATTAGATGCGCTTGCGCAGTCTTCTTCTTTTCTCAATAGGGCCGCTCGTGCAGGATGCCGGCTCCGTGTAGCTCCGCCCCGTCACGTGCCGATTCCAGCCAATCAGGAGGCTGGAATCGGCAATGGACCGCACAGAAGCCCTGCGGTCCACCGAGGGAGAAGATCCCAGCGGCCATCTTCAGCCGGTAAGTAAGAAGTCACCGGAGCGCGGGGATTCAGGTAAGCGCTGTGCGGATTTTTCTTTAGGTCCCTGCATCGGGGTTGTCTCGCGCCGAACGGGGGAGGGGGTTGAAAAAAAACCAAAAACGTTTCGGCGCGGGACAACCCCTTTAAGGTCACACAGTGCAGATAAGATCTCACACGACTCTAATCAATGTGTCATGTACTGTATGAGGGCATGTATTATTTTACTATTATAGTTGATCATGACCATCTAATAAATAATATAGTGTATGAGCAAAATTGGAAGCTCTCCTTTGCAAATATTGCTTTTCTTCACCATGATTGGACACAGGGGTACTCTTGGGCTTTGCCAGTAAAATGTCTTGAAGACAGTAAAGGATGCACGTGCTCTTACAGATAATTATCTGTTGGACTTTAGACCCCCAAACTCTAATCTGAGGTGCTGCTGCTACAGGGCCTTGGGAATCTATGTGCTGATGCCTGGTCCATGGATATGAAGTATGGGAACAAATTTATAACCAGATGGAAATGTCAACCCCCGAGATCATGGCTTAGTGAGTGAATTGTAGCACATAATTTATTACAAATACTTTATACTGACAGAGAACCCTTTTAAAGTGTCACAGGAGGCCGGCATTATTACTTGAAGATCAGCACTATGCTCTGACAGCCTGCTAATGGTAGCTTTAGTTAGTGAAATATCATTTAACCTTTGCGGAGGCTCTACAAATGGTTTGAACATGCAATCTACAGAGATATTAGTACCTTAAAATATGATCTAAATCAATTTACATCATCATTTTGCAAAGAGAGTGGTTGGTAAAAAGTGGTTATTTATGTTACATGTATCATAAAATACACATGGATTGTATTTTGTAATATAGCAAATCACAAAACATATCTTCTAGAAAAAAAAACAACATTGCTTGGTTAGTATTTGCAATTAGAGGTGACACAGTACTCCCCACAGGTAAACTGGCAAGAAATGTAAGCTTTTTATCGTTAAGGACAGCATTCTAATTATGTCAAGAAAATCCACTTATTTGCTTAATGATTTCCCTGCTCCAAATTCTGCAAGCATCATTGCGCACTGGTTCTCTATTACTCCATAGGAATCAATGATCTCTGGGAAACAATTCATCTTCTCTATATCTTCCATCACCAAAAGGGGAAAGATTACCGGAAACCACTTGTGTACACATGTTCCTTCCATAATCTAATATTATTTCACTATTAGATGTTCTTCATGCAAAAAAAGAAAAGTGTCATACTGTATGTAGTGACTTATTAAAAACTACCGTAGGCCTCATGTAGAACATTTGTTTTAACTCTATTAAACTGATAAGAAACCAAAGCAAAAACATTGGACAGGAAATTGTCAGAACCTGCAACTCTCGGGGCCGCCGTGCCCACACCACCGGTCCTGCCACCCGGGTTACAGGAGTGCGGCATAGGGGAGCCCCGGTTCTTGTGATCTCCCCGGGCTGCTGTAAGACTGGTCGCCGCCGGGTTGCTAGGGAGGCAGCTGGTGCTTCTAGTCACTTGACTACCAGGCTGGCTTCCCTAGTAACTGTCTGTGCAGCAAGACTGGGGGCGTGCCCCCAGCACCTCCCTGATTAGCCCTGCTGCTGTCAGGCTCCCCGCCCCCCACTCAGCTTCTGGGGCGGGAGCGCTGACAGCATTTAAATATGTGTGTTTTCCTTTCAGCCCTTGCCAGTGTTAGTTTGGTTCTCCAGCTGCACCCGCGTTTATCCTGACTACTCTTTGTGACCCCGGCTTTCCTGACACCTGCTTTTGGACTTGACTACGTTTTTGCCTGACCCCTCCGTACTGCGTACCCTCTTGTTGCCAACCCGGATTGTCTGACCATTCTACCGTTGTTTTGTCTCAGTGTCTGTTTGTCTTCCCGTGTCCCGCTTCCCTAGTGAGGGTAGGGACCGCCGCCCAGTTGTCGCCCTGGGGGTTAGCCCAGGGGGGCAAGTAGGCAGGGACAGGGGTTGCGGGATATCTCAGGGACCCCCATATCCCGGACACTGTCCTGACAGTAACACTGGCCGAACGAAGGTCAGACCCTTGCATCCGCCCGGCAACTTTGAGCCCCTCGATGGAGGCCGTGGCGGCTTTAGCGAACCAGGTCCAGGTCCTTACGACCCTTGCCCAGGACCTAACAGCCCGCTTGCAGCTACAGGAACAAGTGGCAGCTGCAGGTCCCATGCAGCCCCCTTCCGCTCAAGGAACAATGTCAGAACCTCGAGCCACGCTTCCGGATTGCTTCTCCGGAGAGAGAGGTCAGTTTTTTGCATTTAGAGAGAGCTGCAAGCTCTACTTTGATCTCCGCCCCACTCCTCTGGTACTGAATACTAGAAAGTGGGAATCGTAATTACCCGCCTGAGGGGAGAGCCCCAAAATTGGGCTTTCTCGTTACCAGCTGGCTCTCCCACCCGACTATCCCTTGACGCCTTTTTTTCCGCCTTGGGTCAAATTTATGACGAACCCGACCGGGCCGGCTACGCAGTCTCCAAGCTTCTGGCCCTGCGCCAGGGTCGCAAGATGGCGGAGGACTACTGCGCTCTATTCCGCCAACATTGTACAGAATCCGGGTGGAATGATGGCGCCCTAAAAGACCTATTTTTGACCGGTCTGTCTGAGGGTCTTAAGGACCTACTCGTGGCCCACCCGGAGCCTAGAACCCTGGAGCAAGCCATGTCGCTGGCTATTCGGGCCGACCGACGTTTGAGGGCCAGACACGCCGCTCGGACCACCCCACTCCCCACGCCCACTTCTTCGACTGACCCGACCTTTTTACCTCCCACCACCGAGGCCATGGAGCTGGGAGCCATGAACCCCAAGCAACGACGGGAATACCGCCTGAAGAAGAACCTCTGCTTCTACTGTGGGGAGCTGGGTCACCGCATTGCAACCTGCGCTAAGAAGCCACGGCAGGAAAAACTTCCGCTCCTAGGCAGTTGTCGGGAGGACTGTCTAGGAGCCAAGGTACTCCCTGTGTTGTCCAAAATGTTATTGCCCTGCACCCTAGAATTTCATGCTTTCCACCGTACTGGGCAAGCCTTCGTTGATTCTGGGGCTGCTGCTAATTTCGTTAACTTTAATTTCGTTGCTCAACTGTCCGGGGTTTTGTTACGTTTAGAGACTCCGATTTTGGTTTCAGGAGTGGACTCCACTCCATTGCAAGCAGGGGTTGTTAATCTGGTTACCCCTGAAGTAAGGTTTACTATAGGAGCCCTACACGTTGAAACCTGCACTTTTCTGGTGATGAGAGATTTGTCTGTGGACGTCGTCCTAGGCCTCCCCTGGCTCCGGGAGCACAACCCGGTAGTAAATTGGGACACGTTGGAACTGGTAGAGTGGGGTCCCCGCTGTGCCAACCACCTTTGTCCAGTGAAGGTGGGAATCTCCACCTGCGAGGGGAGTCCCCTACCAGATTACCTCTCCAAGTTTTCTGACGTGTTCTCCAAGCAATTATCTGAAGCTCTGCCCCCTCATAGGGAATGGGACTGTAAAATCGACTTGATTCCTGGGGCCAAACTTCCTAAGGGCCACATTTATAATGTTACGGTTCCAGAGAGAGAATCCATGAGGGACTATATCCAGGACAGCTTGGCCAAGGGGCACATCCGGCCCTCAGAATCCCCGGTGGGTGCCGGGTTTTTCTTCGTTGAGAAAAAGGATGGGGGTCTCCGGCCCTGTATTGACTATAGAGAGCTAAATAAAATCACAGTCCGAAACCAGTATGCTCTTCCACTCATTCCTGACCTCTTCAACCAGGTCGCTGGTGCCCAATGGTTTTCTAAACTTGATCTCAGGGGAGCATACAACCTCATCCGCATTCGGGAGGGGGATGAGTGGAAAACCGCCTTCAATACGCCCCTCGGTCATTTTGAATACCTAGTTATGCCTTTTGGATTGTGTAACGCCCCCGCCATTTTTCAGGGGTACATGAATTCAGTGTTTCAGGATATCATGGGGGTGTTCGTTGTTGTATATCTAGACGACATTCTGATTTTTTCCTCCGACTTGCCGAGTCACCATACTCATGTTCAGACTGTGCTAGCTCGACTCAGACATAACAAGCTGTTTGCTAAACTCGAGAAATGTGTTTTCGGGGTACAAAAGATATCATTCTTAGGGTATATCATCACGCCATGCGACTTCCAGATGGATCCTGAGAAGGTGAAAGCCATCACGGAGTGGGCCCAGCCAGGTTCATTGAAAGCCCTTCAACGCTTCCTCGGCTTCGCCAACTACTATCGCAAGTTCATTAAAGACTTCTCCGTGGTGGCTAAACCTCTAACGGACCTCACCAGAAAGGGAGCAGATGTGAGTACCTGGTCTTCTGAGGCTCTGAGGGCCTTCGATACCCTAAAGGCGGCGTTCTCTTCTGCGCCCGTCCTAGTACAACCGGATCTGTCCTGCCCTTTTGTGGTGGAGGTAGATGCCTCTGAGTTTGGTGTGGGAGCGGTACTGTCCCAAGGTCCCTCCACACTCACTAACCTTAGACCGTGTGCCTATTTTTCTAGAAAGTTCTCTTCCACTGAACGGAACTACGATATAGGCAACCGGGAATTGCTGGCTATTAAGTGGGCTTTCGAAGAGTGGAGGCATTTTTTGGAAGGAGCCCATCACCAGATCACGGTACTCACAGACCATAAAAACCTCACCTATTTAGATTCCGCTAAGAGGTTAAATGCTCGGCAAGCCCGCTGGGCCTTGTTTTTCTCTCGGTTCAATTTTGTTGTTACCTATAGACCCGGTTCTAAGAATGTCAAGGCTGATGCCCTGTCTAGGAGTTTTGGTTCTCCGGAACCTTCCGAGTCTGAGCCTGAGAGCATTCTCTCCCCTGGGGTGGTCCTCGCTGCTGTCTCCTCCGACCTTTCACCTCTCATACACGCCGCTCAACAATCAGCTCCTGAAGCCCTTCCGGAAGGCAAATTATTTGTCCCGTTGTCACTGAGATTGAAAGTGTTAGAGGAGACACATGCTTCAGTCCTAGCTGGACACCCCGGCATCAGGGGTACTCTGGAGTTAGTAACCAGACTCTATTGGTGGCCGCACATGGCCAAGGATGTACGGTTATTTGTGTCCGCGTGCCCGGTTTGCGCAAGGGGGAAGAATCTCAGGAGACGTCCTGAGGGTCCTCTTCTTCCCTTGCCCATTCCGTCCAGGCCATGGTCCCATTTGTCCATGGATTTTATTACTGATCTGCCATCCTCGCTGGGGAATACGGTCATTTCGGTAATAGTTGACCGTTTCTCTAAAATGTCACATTTTGTTCCGCTTTGCAAGTTGCCTAACGCCAAACTTCTGTCTGAAATGTTCATCAAGGAGATTGTTTGGTTACATGGGATCCCCGAGGATATTGTGTCAGATAGAGGGGTTCAGTTCGTCGCTCGCTTCTGGCGAGCTTTCTGTAAAAATCTAAACGTTAATTTGTCTTTTTCCTCCGCTTTCCATCCCGAGAGTAACGGACAAACGGAACGGATGAATCAAGAACTTATCCAGTACCTGCGACTTTTTGTCTCTGATAACCAGTATCAGTGGGCCAACTACTTACCTCTCGCCGAATTTGCTATTAACAACCATGTTAACTCGTCGACCCAATTGTCACCTTTTTTTTGTAACTATGGGTTCCATCCCCGGTTCTCGCTTTCTACTCCTTTTGTCTCGAACAATCCGGCCGCTGACTTATCCTCTGAGGAACTGTGCACAGTTTGGGCCCAGGTTCGTAAGAACCTTCAGGGTTCCCAAGAGAAACTGCGTAAATACTCAAATAAAAGATGTACTATCTCTGCACCTTTTGTGGTCGGGGAGCAAGTTTTATTGTCATCCAAGAATCTGAGACTTAAGGTTCCCTCCCTGAAACTTGCTCCTCGGTTCATTGGCCCATTTACTGTTTCTCAGGTTATCAACCCGGTGTCATATAAGTTGGCACTTCCTGACTCCTGGAAGGTCCACAAGGTTTTTCACAAAAGCTTGCTTAAGAAGTATGTGACTCCAGTTCTACCCACCCAGAACCCGCCCCCTCCTTCTCTGGTACAGGGGGAACTGGAGTATGAAGTAGAAAGGCTTGTTGATGCCCGACGGGTTAGAGGTGTGCTGCAGTACCTGGTCCACTGGAGAGGATTTGGCCCTGAGGATAGGACGTGGGTCCCTGCCAGGGACGTTCATGCGCCACGCCTAGTCCAGTCATTCCACAGGGCTTTCCCGCTTAAGCCCGCACCTGGCCATGGGGGTCCGGTGTCCCCCCGTAGAAGGGGGGGTACTGTCAGAACCTGCAACTCTCGGGGCCGCCGTGCCCACACCACCGGTCCGGCCACCCGGGTTACAGGAGTGCGGCATAGGGGAGCCCCGGTTCTTGTGATCTCCCCGGGCCGCTGTAAGACTGGTCGCCGCCGGGTTGCTAGGGAGGCAGCTGGTGCTTCTAGTCACTTGACTACCAGGCTGGCTTCCCTAGTAACTGTCTGTGCAGCAAGACTGGGGGCGTGCCCCCAGCACCTCCCTGATTAGCCCTGCTGCTGTCAGGCTCCCCGCCCCAATCAGCTTCTGGGGCGGGAGCGCTGACAGCATTTAAATATGTGTGTTTTCCTTTCAGCCCTTGCCAGTGTTAGTTTGGTTCTCCAGCTGCACCCGCGTTTATCCTGACTACTCTTTGTGACCCCGGCTTTCCTGACACCTGCTTTTGGACTTGACTACGTTTTTGCCTGACCCCTCCGTACTGCGTACCCTCTTGTTGCCAACCCGGATTGTCTGACCATTCTACCGTTGTTTTGTCTCAGTGTCTGTTTGTCTTCCCGTGTCCCGCTTCCCTAGTGAGGGTAGGGACCGCCGCCCAGTTGTCGCCCTGGGGGTTAGCCCAGGGGGGCAAGTAGGCAGGGACAGGGGTTGCGGGATATCTCAGGGACCCCCATATCCCGGACACTGTCCTGACAGAAATTAATCAGAAAAATCATGGTTTCAGGAAAAGATGTAACTAAATAACACACTGAGATACAAGAGTAAGAAAATAAATATTATTATAGTCTCTCATAGCTTCTCCCCTCCAGCAGCTACCAACCAAGGCACTAATATGCTTTGTGTCTTCATTTCACATATCTACTTATCGAATAATCTGTAAACCAACTGTCACACAAGGTCAATTATGGCATGTGCAACTGCTGAGGCACAGTGTGAAGTCTTCTTCAGTGACATTACTCGGTTAACTTTAACTATGGCTTTAAAATTTACAAAGAGGTAAAGCAATATTTCCGAAGGAGAAGAGCATGCGTTGACTTAGGGATATGCGATACACACAGGAGTACAGTAGATTGTGAGCAGCAACACCCTGCTTCCAGTGCCAAAATGATGTGACCAAGGAAATTGGCCAAAGGTTTTCAAAATGTGACAAGACAGCAGTCATGGACAGATATTTCGTGTCAACTGTCCAACCTTACCCACATAGAGAGCTTACAAGGTTCAGTCACAATCTTGGCCATTACATAATTTAGACACAATGATGCAGAATAAATCCAGTCTGTGTAACAACTATGTACAGAAGGTAGTTGTGGTGGTGACGGTGGCTACCTTTGTCTAGAGGTAATATCTGTAGGGACTGCAATGCCTGACACTGCCGCAGCGTATCTGTGGATCGATCTGCTAATAACTCTGCTGTAGACTCCTCTCTCAAACTGTTTCTTTATCAGTCTTCAACTGCAGCCCTTAACTCTCTATACTTGCCATGACCAGGGCTGCCAACTGTCAGTCACAAAAATGGTGTCTTTTGTTCTGCTGACCATAGCATCTGGGTGCAAAAAAAACCCCACAGTCCTTGATTTTGTGTAGCTTTTTTTGCAGTTTGCAATTCTCATGCACAGTGCAAGCAATGCATTTCTTGGTTGGAGAATTAGTGGAAGTATGCCAGAGACAGATAGTGGGCATTTTAAATGGCCAATCCGCACTCTTAATGCAGATGCTGGCAGAGACAAAAGGGCATCTAGGAAGAAGGTACACTGTATGTGCATGTGTGCACTTGGCTGAAGAGTAGATAAATTAGTACCGCTGTGTCAACTCAGTAGTGCACAGGATTTATTGCGTCTTCCCCTCGGGACCCGGAGTCTTTGATGTGCTACAATGTGTCAGGACCTGCCTTCTTCTCTTAGTCTGACACTACCCTCCTTTTTCAGTTAGCAACTTCTCCTTAGTTTCTTCCCAGTGTAATCTATCAGTACAGCCCTTCTCTTGCCCTCCTCCTTTCCTCAATGCGTGTGTCTTCTGAACATAATACTATATTCTCATCAGTGGCGATGGTTCTGTTTGGAGCCTCCATTGCTGATTTCCGTGAAAATTCTGCAGCATACTACGATATTGAATCTGGGAAAATGCCAGACAGCTAGACGGAAACCAAACTTACTCCATTATTCTCAATGGAGTCCATATTAGGCCAGTGGATTCCGTTTTCATGTTCCCATAATGGATGAGGAAAATGGAATTCACAACACAAATGTGAACACTGCCTAACTATGGAAATTTTATGAATGCAAATAATGTCTATAGCACAGACACTTCCCTGCACTCTCTCTACAGAGTCTGAATTAACCCTTTCCATGCCCTTTCTTTCTACGTTAGGCTCTTTTCCCATCTGTGCTCAGCGCAGATCCAGTCCTACATTTTGGACAGTAGCACAGTATGCTGCTCTATTTTCTCCGCTAAAATACAGAGTAGGACAACGAACACCCGACTGACTTCATTATAGTCAATGGTATTTGACTTTTGTGATTTTGTTTTTTTGGCCCAGCATAAGAGTAGAACAACAAAAATCAATAGTGTGAACAAACTCTTACAGGTAGTCCAGCCAGTTTTAGTAGCTGGTTCCTCATGTACGAAGTTTTCCAATCACACAAAAGCTGATTTTTGTAGGACATGTGCATCTTTTTCATATTATGGTGCCAGATTATTTTTTAAGTATTGGACAAGCCCTTTAATTTTAGGCTCTTTGTGATTTAAAGGGGTTGTCCCGCGAAAGCAAGTGGGGTTATACACTTCTGTATGGCCATATTAATGCACTTTGTAATGTACATTGTGCATTAATTATGAGCCATACAGAAGTTATCAGAAGTTATTCACTTACCTGTTCCGTTGCTAGCATCCTCGTCTCAATGGTGCCGTCTAATTTTCAGCGTCTAATCGCCGGATTAGACGCGCTTGCGCAGTCCTGTCTTCTTCTTTTCTGAATGGGGCCGCTCGTGCCGGAGAGCGGCTCCTTGTAGCTCCGCCCCGTCACGTGCCGATTCCAGCCAATCAGGAGGCTGGAATCGGCAATGGACCGCACAGAAGACCTGCGGTCCACCGAGGGAGAAGATCCCGGCGGCCATCTTCACCAGGTAAGTAAGAAGTCACCGGAGCGCGGGGATTCAGGTAAGCACTATCCCGTTTTCTTTTTTAACCCCTGCATCGGGTTTGTCTCGCGCCAAATGGGGGGGGTATTGAAAAAAAAAAAAAAACATTTCGGCGCGGGACAACCCCTTTAACACCATTATATTAAGTCTGTGATGTAGAAGAATGGTCTCTAAAAAAGGGGTGTGGTGTATGGAGGACCTGCACAGATTGGTCGTGTGACCATAAGTCCTGCACACATACAACACAATGCAATAACATAGCCTCACAATTCTGCAATCATTGTCTTTTGCTGAAGCAGAGAGGGTTAAAGCAGATTTAAAAGCAACCCATTAAATTAAGGAACTAAATATCCCAAAAAAGATTCCACCATCTTACACCAGCGAGGCTTAAAGGAATAATCTGGAGCTGCTGGGAGATATTGCCTATGAGCAGAGGCGTAACTTAAAACTTCTGGGCCCCATTGAAAAAACGGGGCCTCCAACTCTAAAACTTTATTAATAGTATCGGGCTCCCTAAGGCTTCTGGGCCCTGGTACAATCACACCCTCTGCATCCCCTATAGTTACACCTCTGCCTGAGAGAGAAACAAGAAGAGGCAATAGAGAGAGCTTTTTGTGGGCAAGAGGGCTGTGGCCAATGAGTGAGAAGTAGGAGCAGGGCAGCTGAAGAGGGAGCGTGTCGACTGCAGCGAGAAGTATATGTGGTATAATAACAAGAGACCTTGGATTGCATGCTGTGGGCCCTGTTGAGGACTCTGGTCAGTTACATGAGGGTGGTGCGAGCAGGAGGGCAGCTGATAGTTAAAATGGCTCCAGTGGCACAATCAAGCACTGGGACATAATGGTAACAGGTGGAAAGTGGAATCTTTCTACATTTCAGATGAGCAGGGGGAGACTGGAGTCTTCTCTCACAACAGTTTAGACATGGAGGTCTATGTTCTTCTTATCCAGACAAAGAAAGACTGATATCTATTGTGGAAGGATGACCCTTCTCCATGCTGCTAAGATAACACGGGGTAAAGGTCTATGAGCATCAGGGAGGAGAATGACCAGCTGCCCCACCGTATCCATTACGGTGTACATAGAGATTGTAAATTATTATAGGAATAATCAGCAAGCATGAGTGCCTCTTTGTGAGTGAAACTGTTATACTTAACAGTAACTGCTAAGCTGTATGCCCTCATCTGAGAGATTGTAACCACCAAGATTTGTACCTCTTTTGAGTATCAGTAAAGTTAAGTTGGACATATTCAAATTACCAAATTTGGAGTTGGGAGGGAATTTTTCCCATAATATGGAGCAATTGGACTACTACTCACAGGGGGTTTTGTCTTTCTCTGGAACAACACAGATATGGTTGGGGCCAAATGAATATTTGGCTTGCTAAATGTGTTTGTTTAATGTGCTGAATGATCGATTGGTGTCTTATGCTATTTGTGTAGCCCACTGCAGTTTATTGCCTACTGCACTACGATAGCAGCATAGTGCGACATAAAATACAGTTTAGAAGTATTGCATTTGTATGTATGTTTAAAGCAGTATTCCAAGACATTTTTAGCTTTTGCCATTGATGACTGAGAGGTCATCAATAGAGGATGGGCAGGCCGTTCAAATCCCTGCCAATTAGCTGATTCCCAGTGCCACTGTTGCTATGGACAGCTGGGAAAGCAGAAAGCAGTCTGGGTTGGTATTGCAGGCACAACTCCAATTGAACTCAATGGAAGCTGCGCTGCAGTACCAAACTAGGCTGCTGCGCTGTGGTCAGCGATTTCTGGTTCTTCTGCTGACTATAGCAAGAGCGGCATCGGGAATCAGCTGATCAGCGAAAACCCAAGGAGTGGTTCCCACTGATCATCTATCGCTAACGCAATAGCAAAAGTGAAAACTGTCCTGATATACAACTTAAACTGCATTTCTGAGTATGCACAGAGTTTTGAATTATCTTCTTATCTAGGTTGGGAACCAACTCCCTGAGCCTAAACTACCAGAGGGCTGTGATTTTATCTGGTTACGTTTCACTATAGAGTAACGTCTGTTCACAGTGTTTTTAAACTATGTAAACAAAAAAAAACTTAAAAATTCTGCAAAACTCTGTGAATCTAGCCTACAGGATTTTTCCCTACTTCAGAGAAACCTTTTTCATATGCGAGACGTTCTGAACTCTGCATTAGAGGGTAACACTGGATATTCTGGACATCCATTAAATTCAGTGGGTTACTTGTCATACTTCATTTTCCATGCAGCAGCATTGCAGGATGAGATTTCATATTTTGCCATTTCCTTGTATATAGGCTGATCCTAGGCGCTTTTAGCAGTAGAACTACTATACTCATCTCCAGGGATGGCGACCTGGAATTCCAAACTTCTCTTTTAATACTCACTACCATTGCACTATAGTCATGTGCAGGAGAGGGGGTGATGCAGTGGAAATCCGTTACCTGAAAATACTCTTAGAAATGCTTAATCTATTCCTTGCCTTATGTCTATCACACATCATAGTGGCACTCATGTCTTCCCTTCTAGATAGCCACAACATGTAGAAAGACTAAGTCAGGGCTTCTTCACAAAGGGGTATGCACAACTATGTTCTCTGCTGTGGAGCGTAGTTGTGCATCAACAAGGGAAATCTTTCTTTTTTTTAACTTTCAAACTTTGCACTACTCTGCGCGAGTTTGAAAAAAAAAAGTGGGTAGATAGGGCAGGGCCTATCTTTCTCGCATATAGTATTAACTACCTGAGAAAAAGATAGGGCAAGTCCTATCTTTTCTTGCCCATACTATTAACAGGCGAGAATACCGCTAGTGAAAACGAAACCACTGAAATCAATGGTTCCATTTCGTCCCGTTATGCGGCCGTCGTAATGGTACAAAATCACGCCCATCTGTTTAAGCCCTAAAGGGCTAAGTCACACGGGCGCATCGGCGTCCGTACACCGGCGCCGATGCGCCCGTGTGACTGACAGTTAGAATTCGTCCGTACCTGAAGACGACAGTCTCTCTCCAGCGCTGCTGAAAGAACACATGACCGGCAATGAAGCCGGTCACATGTTCTTTCCTCTGGCGCTGCAGAGAGACGGCCGTCTTCAGGTACGTCCGTCTCCTTCCTGCAGTTACACGGGCGCCGATGCGCCCGTGTGACTGAGGCCTGAGGCTGCCTTCACATGGGTGAGAAACCTCAGGACATCAAAATGAAGCATAAGCCAAACAATCTTTGATCAATGTCCATATCTAACTAGTATATTTGTATAACCAATGTGCAGAAACGATCTTGGTTCACTGCTCCATAGAACTGCATACCATTATTTTTTATTTGCCAGAATTAATACATTGCTATTCTCAATAAGCAGTGAAGTAATTGCTTTTACTAATAGCTATTAATTCAGTGATAGCTTACATAATGGAACTATTCGATGGAGATTAAGCATGTAATAAATTTAATGTAAGCATTTTAGCGCTGTACAATTAATTTGGTAATTACATTAATAAGTGCATGCTGGTGGTAAACGAATGGCGATTTTCAAGCACAGATAATTCCGACTGATGAGAGTTTGTATTGTATGTGTATAGACTATATCCTTGCTTGATTTGTAACCCCTCAACGACCAGCCTATTTTGGGCCTTCAGGACGGGGTAGTTTTTGTTATTGTTTTATCAACACATTGATTAAGTTAGAACTTCTTCATATTGAGAAAGCTGTATGAGGGTTTGGACTTTGAGGGACAAAATGCAATTTTAATTGCCACCATTTTGCGGTAAATATAATTTAAAGGGATTGTATCAGAATATCAAGTTATTCTGTATCCACAGGATAGGAGATAACCTACTGATCGGTGGTGATCTGAAGAACAGGGTACTGTGTTCCCCTTCCTCCTTATTGCAGACTTACTGCACCCCCTTCAGCGAGGAGGAGACTGAATAGAGAGCTGATTGCACAAGCGCACCAGTGCTCCATTCACTTTCAATGGGACTGTATCTTTCCTGATGATAGGTAGAGATGAGCGAGTATACTCACTAAGGCACATTACTCAAGCGAGTAGTGCCTTAGTCGAGTATCTCCCCGCTCGTCTCTAAAGATTCGGGGGCCGGCGCGGGTGACAGGTGAGTAGCGGCGGGGAGTGGGGGGAGCGGGGGGGAGCGGGCGGGAGAGAGGGAAATCTCACCTCCGTTCCTCCTCGCTCTCCCCCGCCGCTCCCCGCCCCCCCGCCAGCCCCCGAATCTTTAGAGACGAGCAGGGAGATACTCGGCTAAGGCACTACTCGCTCATCTCTAATGATAGGTCATCAATTGTATTTTATGTGGAAAACCCCATTAAGAAAAAAATTTGAAAATGACATATCTTTTTTTAAATCTATATAGTATAAATGTATTCTGCAGATCTGTATGCAGAATCCATCCAGTAAAGCACATAATCTAATTTCTCTATTATACACCAGGAGTAATTTCAAAGGAAATGTATTAATCCACCAGTACATTTCTAGGGTGCAGAAAAAAAACTGAGTAAATGGAGAAAACTGAAGCCAGAGGAGAGAAAATGTAATCCGGTAGAATCTTTAAAGAAGCTTTGTTTTGTCTGAATATAAAATTAGCTCCAACTGACATCACTTTTCAAAGATTGGAGTTAGATGCTGTTCATATTTCCATCCTAGCTTGCCTTCATGGTTTCCATCATAAATCTAAGAAAAAGATAGAACAGCATGCAAACGTGAAGTACTTTCGCTATCTATGTAGGGAAGTTACCCCTGCAGGTCTTACTCACACGACTGTATATATGCAGCTAATTTAGCCATGTTAAAAAAAACCGTGACCATCTGAATAATTGGATTCCAATGTATTCATTCAGATGAGCAATTTTTAGCTGCGTGAAAACATTGGGCTGGGAATAATAGGACATCGGTAAGTGAAAATGGCAACTGATTTTATACGGCATGTGAAAAGATACATCTTGCCCTATCTTTTGCAAAGAAATGCTGGAGGCTCCCATAGACTTCTAGGCACAGCAGATGTAAGTTCCCTGTGCCACACATTGGTTTGGCTTTTGGCCAAATCCAGAGGTCTACACCCTTTACCCTGCCAGTCAGGATCAGGACTTCACTGCAGGTTTCCCAGGCTGTTACTCTGAAAGTGGTCACAATAATGTGGCAGCTGACACCAGTATAGATAAGGGTGCAATACCTGAGGGTGTGAACAAGAGCACAGTTCGGGTCAGAGCAGGCAGCATGACTTGAGAACAAGGAAAAAGCCAGAGATCAGGTCACACAAAACAGGTTCAGCATAATACAACAAGCCAGAGGTTGGGGCAGGCAGCAGACAGAAACATGGTCAGTATAACAAGCCGAAATCAAGAATGGAGAATACAAAGTAGCCAGTGTATAGCCAGAATAAGTAACAAGGAGTTCAGAATAAATGAGTAGCACCTTGGGCTGGACTAGGGGGACCAACAGTTAAGGAACCTTCTTTAGGGGTAAGGTGCTTGATATAACCAGAGGTGTTCAGGGATTTGAGAAGAACAGAATTACAGGATGTGTGCTGGCTCTTTAAGACACTGGGAGTATGCGTACGCACCCATCCGGCAGCAGAGAAGCTAGCAGAAGGCCATAGCATGGCATGTTCCATGGACAGGATGAGAGCATGGGCAGTGGTCAAAAATAGACAGGTGAGCTAAGATAGTACATACAGTGCATTGCTAATTAAATAAAGGCACTCAAAGTCTGGTTACTGACAGGTTTTGTTAAACTTAGCGTGAACCATGTTTCAATGCAAACAACTTTCAGAAGATCTCAGATGACATTATATAGATGCATAAATGCTGGAAAAGTCTGCAAAAGCATTACAAACAGGGTATACATCAATCCAGGGGTGTCTACTATCGATCAAAGCAGCAATATATTTGATCTATTATCAGTCTCACTTTATATTATATGTAGTTGTTCCACTTTTTATTTTAATCATCAGTACTAAAAGTTATCACCCTTTCCTTATCATCATCTACAAAGTTTGTAATGCGGATATCTTTGGCTCCTCACTTTTCCAGGACCCCAAACACTTTTACCAGCCTACACAAGCTCTTCGTCCTGCTGATACACCCAATTCTGTATCTGAGATTGCCCATTCTACCCCTATTACTGTGCATACTGTGTAGCACCGTGCCCCCATATACCGCACTTCAGAAATAATAATGTCCTAACTATACCTATTCCCAAAAAATAGTGCCACACAGTCAGTATCCCTGAAAACAACAGTGCCTGATAAATAGTACCCCATATTGTGCTACAGACATTGTTAGTGCACCACAGAGTATAAGTTCTACCTTTTGTATCGTCACACGGGCGTTAGCACGTATACGCTTGCTATCGAATTGTATATGTGCTATGCATGGCACACGATCGCGGGCTATTGCACCGAGGTCGGTGCATTTTACTATACTATATTAAACTGATAGGACCGCTCACATCAGCTTGGTCCTGGTAGCGCCATGTTTGAGTAGGCAGGCCAGCCTACTTAGTAGGTGAGACAGCCTACTTAGTAGGTGGGGCAGCTGGCTCGGTAAGTGGGTAAGCTTACTTGTTGGCGGGTCAGCTGACTCGGTAGGCTGCATGATTTGGGGTAGGCGGGGGCCTTCCGTGCGCAATTGCGCAGAAAGATAGAGCGTGTCGCGTTCTTTTCCCTATGCTTGAAAAACCACATGTGAGGCAACCCATTGAAGTCAATGGGTTTATTTGCTATGCATTGCAGGCACAGATTTCGTGATTGGAACTGCGCTCGTGTGAGGCCACCCTAAGAGAGAATCACTCCAAGAGCACAATGTGCAATCCTGAAAAAGGTGAAAAAGAACCTAAGAGTACCAGCAGCATTTTAGCATGATTGACACTATTCTTCACTTTTTATGCCAGAATTCATGGTTCTGACATTCAAGCCTTTTTTGTGCCATCTAACAAACTCAGCTCTACTACAACTCCTTTATCCCTCTGTAAAATAGATTAATCTCCTCCTTATGTTATTCATAAGACAGAAATGCCCATTGGTGACTTTGCAGTAACGTCTCAGGTATGTTTCAATCCATGCAATTAAAGGGGTTGTCCCGCGAAAGCAAGTGGGGTTCAGCACTTCTGTATGGCCATATTAATGCACTTTGTAATGTACATCGTGCATTAAATATGAGCCATACAGAAGTTATTCACTTACCTGTTCCGTTGCTAGCGTCCCCGTCGCCATGGTGCCGTCTAATTTCAGCATCTAATCGCCCGATTAGACGCGCTTGCGCAGTCCGGTCTTCTCCCTGGTGAATGGGGCCGCTCGTGTCGGAGAGCTGGTCCTCGAAGCTCCGCCCCGTCACGTGTGCCGATTCTAGCCAATCAGGAGGCTGGAATCGGCAATGGACCGCACAGAGCCCACGGTGCACCATGGGAGAAGACCCGCTGTGCATCGTGGGTGAAGATCCCGGCGGCCATCTTAGTAAGGTAAGGAAAAAGGCGCCGCAGCGCGGGGATTCGGGTAAGTACTAAACGTTTTTTTTTTAACACATGCATTAGGTTTGTCTCGCGCCGAATGGGGGGCCTATTGAAAAAAAAAAAACCCGTTTCGGCGCGGGACAACCCCTTTAAACTCATCTGAGCATGTGCCATTCATACAATGTGGACCATTACCACATCCAGTGTATTACCAAGTTACTGCTGTGATGAATTAGGGCATGCAATAGGCTCAATGCAGCAGCAGTTAGCTTTTGACATTGTTATATCAAGGTTTGCACCATGACTTTCAATGATGTCTCCTTCATCTATCCGAGGAACTAGGTTCAGAGCGCCTTCCTGGGGTTTTCCATGAACCATAACACAGCTATGTATAATCACCTGACATTTACGGACGTCAATGTGTTCATTAGCAGGTAGTCCACTTAATTAAATGCACTTTTGACTGCCATAATTTATTTAACATTTACCTTTGCTACTAGAGTGTGCCTAAATTCCACAAGGTGTACTTGGCTACAACGCTATAAGTGAGCCAGGTCTACACATAATACACAATGCTATACGTCAAGATGAATTTAGCTCTGCTGCTAACTATGTATCTACCAAATGTATTAGACATTAATTAAAATGACAAACTAGTGTAATGAATGCAATTGTTAAAGGAATAGTTTTGTCTACAGCAAGAAGTACTGCATACACAAATTAGAGTATATTACAAATAAATATAATTGTGATAAATGTCTTTACCTTTAAATAAATAACTTTATGTTCAAACAACTTTCTTATATTGCATTTTTCCTAAAAAAAAGTAGTAGAAATATTTTAAAATCCATCTTTGTAAGGCTAACTTCACACTGGCGAGTGAGATATGGGGCAGAGTGTTAAGGCAGCAGTATGCAGTCCTAAGCTCTCACTCACGACCTGAAGGTTGCAGGTTCAATCCCCCGCTTGGTTTAAGTAGCCGGTTCAAGGTTGACTCAGCCTTCCATCCTTCTGAGATCGGTAAAATGAGTACGCAGCCTGCTGGGGGGTAGTAAGCCTGCGCTGCGGATTAAGTTGGTGCTATACAAATAACAAGTCCCTTTCCCGTTCCCCCTGTGAATCACGGGCCGATATCGCACTCCCCACCATCTGAATTCCCCATGGATGCGAGGTGTTTTCATGTATTGATCCTCCCATTGTTGTCAGCATGTGGGATGCTGCCGCTGGCCCTATTGAAAACAATGGGCACTGCGATGCGAGAGCACACAGAAAGACAGAACATGCTATGGTTTGTTTCCTGCATCCCATTGCGGTGCCATGGAAGCATCAGTCATGCGAATGACCCCATTTAAAAAAATGAGGTTCATATTTGGGCGAGATTTGTGCATCTCACAACACACAAATCTCGTACGATTTGCTCGTCTGTGAAAAGGGGCTGGTGGCAGCATCACACCGCGTGCTAAGTGCACGCGAGGGAGGTCTCCAACACCTCGCATTTTCTGAGAATTCACATAGTGGGGAACGCAATATGGGGCTGTGATTCACAACTCCATATCGCGCTCGCCAGTGTGAAGGTAGCCTTGCATCTGTTTCTGGAAAACCTGGCAGATAATTACAATGGCTTGGAGTCTTGAAGGTATGGATGACTACCCCGGTAAGAGCTCTAATGGTGGTCATATTGCCATTAAATCTCTACTGAACTAAATAAGTTGTAGCATAATCTTTAACCCATAGAGGACCAAGCGCAGTAAATATACTGCACCTAGTCCTGGGCTTAAAGCACCGCTGATAGTAAAATTACGGTGGGGATTTAAGCCTCCTGGCTCTGCAATCAATCAGAGGGAGGACAGTTGTCAGCTGTTACTGACAGTTGATAACCTGCAGGAGAAGGCAAGAGGGATTTTTAACCCTTTCTGCCTTTTCCTTCCCTGAGTACACAGAGCTCAATGAGCGCTGTGTACTAGAAAGTGGAAGTGTAGCTTCCCCTACGGGAGCTGGGGGTTCACGTGACCACCAGGATTCCCTGCTATAGCAAAGCTGCAGGGTCGTACTGACCAGCTCTGCCAGTGACTATTGTCACTACAGGGGATGTTTTGCCCTGTAACTGAGGCTCCTATGGATGCTGCTGCAATGGATGCTTCAGCTACAGTGGGAAAGTGTCAAAAAAAACCCTAAAACATATGAATGTGCCCCAGAGGTCTTATTTGATGTCACGGGTGACATAGATAGTAAAAACTATAATTACATAAATAAGTAAAACAAAATTACAGAATAAAACAACAATATATACATAAGAAAGAAAATAAACCAAAACTGATGCCAACCAAAACAGTCACTATAAGCGCCCTGCAAGCCAAAACCATGCATATTATATATCAAAACGTCCAAAACAAATAGAGGAAACCATTCCAATACTTCATTTTAGCATAAATATACTAATTTAAAAAAAATAAATACAAATGTTTTTAAAAAATCATTTTTTTAGCTTTTTACCCCCAATAAAAAATTTTTAAAAATGGAAAGAAAGGCAGTGAAAAAGATATTTTTAAAAAATCACCCTATATGTCAGGGGAAAAAAATGCAGCAAAAATAATTTTGGTAGCTAAATGAAAAAAAATAGGGCAGTTAAACCACCACATGGGTAAAATCTCTAAAAAATGTCTGGTCATTAAGGTACAAAACAGCCCGGTCCTTAAAGGGTTAAGATGTTGTCTTGTTGAGATAACCTTATTTCAACAGACGTCAATCAGGCGATCAGCTGATCGCAGCAGGTCCAGCTATAAAACCCCAGCATTTAGCTGATATTGTTGGTTAAGGCTAGTGCCAGCCATACATTTCTGGAAGTATTACAGGAAGGCCAATAGATTGTTGGACATATTCTGCCATATTCTCATTCTAAAAGTACTAAGAAAAGAGCCACTTTTCTTAGTACTTTTTGTTTTACTGTATGCTTCCAATCTAAGACTAGTTTCGGTATTATACTCATCTATCTATTGTGTTTGGCTCACCCAATTTCTTACAGATGCTACGACACTGTTGAAAGTAATATTGCAAACATTGATATAACATTTTTTCATAGTTTTGTCTACATTGTTCTTCATTTACCACTACAGCTGCATAGACTTATCAAAACCTATCTTTGTAGCATAGCGATGCTGCCACAGCAATTCATTGCTGAGCAGCTGTATTACGTAGCAGAGGGGTGCCAAGTCCTTGGTCAGGACAGCCAGGGAGGGAGTTTCGGCTTGAAAAAGAAGTGGGTGTGTAGAGTTGTTCAAGTCAGTGCACATTTGAGCAAAATGGTTTCTGAAGTAGCTCATATGACAGAAGCAAGGGATGAAGAAGTTAAAGTTATTACAGTTCAAGGCTGTCTACCATATCCTTTAAGTAAAAAAAAGTAAAAAATTAACTGCACAATTTGCCTCGAGTCCTCCTAAACCTTTTACCCTAGGCCCTAGGTAAAAAAAAAACAGCTGTTTGCTGCTGACAGAGGTGGGTATTATTGTATCTTGACACCACTAGGAAGTCCTGGAGGAGACAAGAATGACAGGGAGGTGACACCCCCTATTGCTGATTGGCTGCCAAGATGTATTCCCTGCAGGTTCTGGCAAGCCAGTATGATTCTTCTCTCCTGTTCCTGCGCTCACCCCCCCCCCCCCCCGCCCCCTTGTTCCGCTCCTCAGGTCCCAGCAGCATGCTCATGTTCTGCCCGCTGCGGACACTCTGTCCCCGTTGAGTTGCAGCACTCCTCTGGTCCTAGGAGCCTGCTGATGTTCTACCCGCTGCTGACAGCGGCCACCACAGTGTGCTGGGATCCGGCCACCCTCCTTAGCTATGCTCCTGATTTTTCACATACACTGAATCCTCTACCCCAAATTCTGCATTAACTGATAGACATGTCCTCTGCTCCATGCTGAGCTTCAAGTTATAGGGGCGGGCTGTACCAGCCTTTCCCCACCTGCATCCTGCAGAGTGACACCTCTCTTCCTATACACAAAAGAGGAGAGAGCTGTCAGTCTTCATGCAGCATGCAGGGAGAAGCTGGCGTGGATCTGTCCCCATGACTTGGAGCTCAGCTGAAATTTCAAAGTGTATTTATTCTAAAATGCCACAGCGTTTCATAATAAGACACCCATGGGGCAACAGACATCCCTGTCCCGGGTTCGTGCTACTCATAGCTCAGGCCGCATGAACCTGATGACAGATCGCCTGTAATTTGTAAACATAATTTAAAAGATGCAAACTCTTGCAAAAATACTCCACATAAGCTCGTTCGAATATAATCACCGGGGTTCTTCTGGTCTATTCAGGAATATAAAATTAAATAAACAAGCCGAGTAACTTAGGGATAATTACTTGTTTCAAGAAACCCTTCATTTAATAGTACTTGTAAAAGCATTTCAAAATGATGATGATCAATTATGTGTTAAACACAGTCCAAAGCATCCGTGTATCATTCTACAATAACTGCAGAAGACTATAGCATCTGCACTGTAAAGATCTAGAACATCTATTTCATCTGCAATGATGGATCTGGCAATCATAGTGTTAAGCAGTGAGTTTGTCAAGAAGAATCCTGCAGAAGAGGTATATTTACACAGGGCTGCAGCAGAGAACAGCACCAATACCAACCTGCAAAAAGCAGATACAAGCTATTTTTTTCTGCAGTATTATTTCAGTTGAGGGTTTTAGAAAAAAAAAAACAATTCTCGGTAAATGCTCCACAAACTAACTACAATTACAGTTGCTTTAACTACAATTACAGTCTCTTGGAACCCCCATAGATAAGTTCTGATCTGTGGGGCAACCTGACAGCAAGATTTCAATTTCCCTGCAGTGCCACCACAGGGTAAGGTAAGCTTTACACAGTTACTGTAACACATCATTCACTGAGAGCTTGAGAACCCTTTGTAGCCAGCGTCTGCTCTGGTTAATACTATAGATAAGGGTCATGAATGGGGGACCCCTCTGTATCATCTCAGAATATTCTAATAGTGTATTTGAAAATGGATTTTTAAAGTCAGCCAGCATACTGTATATATGGAACATGTGGATATACTTGAATACATTATGTTGCATAGATATAGCTTTTTCCTAAGGTTACATTGTTTCCTTGCTGAGGTTAACCTGCTTATTTAACCAAGCCACTTGGGACAATGTAGAGCTATGTGGGCTGTAACGCAGCATGCGTCTTGGGGGTTATAGCTGTGTGGAGGTGGTCTCTGCTGTAAACACTTTCCGCACAGCACACAATTCCTGGCATACAGACAACTAATCATTTGCCTTCTGCAAGAACACAGTCCTAGGTTCTCCACTAGTAAAAAATACCCCATACAATTACCTATAACAATCAGCAAAATGACTTTAGATTAGCATTTATTAACACAATTCCCCATCCACATACTTTCACAGTAACTCACAGGGGAGACTGAAGCATTTTCCCCAGAAGCTTTCTCTTAGGCTGTGAGTTCTACGTCATTCATTTTTGAAAAAGGATAAAAATAGAATCTACCAGCGGTGTAAATAATTTATTTCCTTTGCTTCTGAGAGCAGCCTTTTTGTTTCACTGCCAGCATGGCTTAACACTCAAGCTTCTATGATAGATACTGTATCTCAAAAGAACACTTCTAGGTTAATTACAGCACAGCAATGTGACCTGCATTCCACACATATAAGAGCTTTATCAATACTAGGAAAAGAAGCAACAATGCAAAATAGGTTGGTGGGACATATCGCTACATTTTTCAAAGATTTCTAATGTGATTAGATACAATGACAATGCATAGAAAACATCTGGGCTCACTCTACTGTATAAAAGAGTTTAGTAAACGGAACATGTTTATTTGTATATGACATGCTAGTATTGAAACTTCAATAAAAAAGAGATTTAACAAAAAAAAAATATTAGTAGAATATTCAGAAGTATAGACGATAGCTAATCTGTCTATTCCTACAGTTAAAGGAACACTCCAGGGAGGAGTGGCACACTGTGTTCGGCTTAGTGTAATGCATCTTTTACAGGGGCAGAGAATATCATAATTCTCGTTTGCCCGAGCGAACGATGTGGTGACGTCATCACCAGCTTGTTCACACTCGGGAAGCCCATTTAGACTGTATGATTCTTGTTGAGTATCTTACAGTTCTCATGCACTTATCATTCAGTGTTTCACATTCCTATGTGAAACACTGAACAATCAGTGTTTAAACCGCACGAGAAGTGACTGAGCCTATGCTGGTTTTTATGCCGGTTGAGGGCTCAGTCAGACGGGTGTTTTTTCGCGTGATTTGCGCATGCGCATGCGTCCGGCGATTTTATAAAACCATTGCTTCGCAATGGTATCGGACACATGAGCGCTTTTTATGCGCTCGTCCAATAAATTATAGAACCGAAATCGCAGATCGCACCTATCTGCGATCTGCGATTCCTGTTCTCTTCTCTATATGCGCTCAATGGGGCCGGCGGCAGCAGCGCCAACCCCATTGAGAACATATACTAGACAAATCATTCTCCTCTGCTACAGGTGTAACAGCTGTGGCAGAGAAGAATGATGTTTGCCCATTGAATTCAATGGAGCCGGCAATACAGCCGGCTCCATTGAAAGCAATGGGCTGCCGGCGATCGCACAATGAATTTTTGGGAAGGGCTTAAAAATATAAGCCCTTCCCGGAAATTCATCCAGAAATGTGTAAAAAAAAATATGTATATATATACTCACCTTGTCCCGGCAGACAGGGTTCAGCCGCGGCGGCCGGCAGTTCTCCTGAACTGCTCTTAGTAGTATTCAGCAGCTGGGGCTTTAAAATCCCCGCCTGCTGAATGAGCTGCCTCTGATTGGTCACAGCCTCACCAATCAGAGGCAGCTCTCACTCACACCCATTCATGAATTCATGAATGGGTGAGTGAGTGCTGCCTCTGATTGGCTCAGCGCTGGGATTGGAATTGGGATTTTAAAGCCCCGGCTGCTGAATACTACTCAGAGCAGTTCAGGAGAACTGCCGGCCGCCGCAGCTGAACTCCGTCTGCCGGGACCAGGTGAGTATATATATATATATTTTTTTTTTTACACATTTCCGGATGAATTTCCGGGAAGGGCTTATATTTTTAAGCCCTTCCCGAAAATTCATCGTGAGATCGCCCGCAGTCCATTGCTTTCAACGGAGCCGGCTGTATTGCCGGCTTCATTGAATTCAATGCGCTGGACAGCTCCGGCGCGTTTCTAATGAAACGCGGCTAGGAGCAGTTTTTTCGGGCGATTTTTCGGCCCCGGTCACGCGATTTGTGGATGCGCATCCGTCATGCGATCCGCAAATCGCGGGAAAAAACGCCCGTGTGACTAAGGCCTGAAACTGCACAATTCTCATTCATCATTCGGTGGTTGGCTGTATTTAAACTGAATGATTATCCCTCAGTTTTGCTTGTTTGAATGATTTACTAAACGATAATTGTAAGTGTAAATGCACCTTAAGGGCACATTCAGCTGGGCTTTCACGCCGGCCGATATATGGCGTCTCTCTCTGCAGGGGGAGGAGGCTGGAAGAGCCGGGAGCAGTGCTCTGAGCTCCCGCCCCCTCTCTGCCTCCTCTCCACCTCCCTGCACGGGGGTGGAGCTAATTCCCAGAACTTTGCCCCACCCCCGTTCTGCCTCCTCCCATTGCAAATAGTGCAGAGGGGCGGAGAGGGGGTGGAGAAGGGCGGAGAGGGGGCGGGAGCTCAGAGCACTGCTTCTGGCTCTTCCAGCCTCCTCCCCCTGCAGAGAGAGACGCCGTATATCGGCTGGGCGTGAAAACCCAGCCGATATACGGTGGTCTGAATGCACCCTAAGACCCAAGGGGGCAGTGTATGACAAATGTTCACATAGGCGGATTTTGCCATAAATTGTCTGCAGCGGACATTCCGCTGCAGATGTGCACCTTGAATTCTGCATCAAAATCAGCACCATTTGACTTGGGTTTTAATGTGGAATTCACCCAGTTATTAGAAGAGGTCTAATCCACACAAAAATTTGGTGCTAAAATTGACATGCTGCATTTTTAAAAACCACACTGGATAGCAATTTCCACACGGGTTTTGTCCTTATTTTTTCTGCAACACGTGGATGAGATTTTGAAAATCTCATCCACTTAGCTGCTACTGTTAATGCCACAGTTTTTATTTGCGGAGGGTCCGCATGAAAAATCCATGACAAATCCACACCATGTGAGCATTGCTTTAGTGTTCTTTGAATCCCCCATCTTGCATCGCTCTCTCATGCCCACCACTAGGCATAACACAGTGTATAGGTTTACAAAGGCGTAGGATTAGCATAAATTTACACAGTCCTATACTAGATGGACTCCTACATCCAATTCCTCTTCACACTAGATACCTAGATATTTTAGGCAGCAGGTAAATGCATTGGCCAGCACTCAAGTTTAGTCAGCTGCATGTAAAGAACAGTGTTACATTCGTGCTGGACTACTAACAAAACCCTGAGATTACTTGGTACTGCAGCAGTCAGGACTGACATGTTTGCTTGCTAGACAAGTGGCTAGACGCAGGAGCAGATAGATACAAGAGGTAGCGATCAGAGTAAGGCACTTGGAACCCCTCCAACAGAACCCACCTCAAAGCAGAGCATCTGTCCCAAAAGGGACGACCCCATTACTTCCAGGACAGGTCCAAGATCAGAGGGGAACCAGAGTACAGTAAACCAGGGACAAACAGAAACTGACAATAAATAAAAGATGAGAACACAGAACACAAGACAAACAGAAACACATGGGACAAACCAGAACACAGGAAGCAGACAGGAGAACTGAGCAAGCTTACTTGATCAGGAACACTGAAATATAACTGGTACCCCCAACCAGGAAGAGCTGGGTTATATAGGGAGTGGGGAGAAATAGAGCAGCTCGAGAAACAAGCCTTGGAGCAGGGAGTGGGAGGTTTAGACTACAGCAGAACATATTCTAAGGTCATTAGCAGAACAAAGAACACAGGGCGGTAGACAGAAATGAGAGAGGAGATTTAGTTTGGTGCAGCACTGTGGAGAGCTTTATGGTTGAGAAGGAGGAATTCTATAGTGCATGGGCAACCAGTGCAGTGACTGGCACAGAGTGGAGGCATCAGTGAAGTGGTTAGACAAAAAGATGAGACTGCCTGCTGCATTCGGGATTGATTATAGGAGGGGACAGTTTAGTGAGGGGAAACGATTAGTATCAGGATTAAGCAGTTTAGATGGCAAAAACACAAGAAGTTCAGTTTAAGAAAGATTCCATTTCAGGTACGGTACATGATATTGAAAATAATGGAGAGACAATCCCTGCTGTTTTGTAGTTGTACAGGGGTGATGTCTTGGGAAGAGATTATAATTGGGTGTCATCAGCATACAGATGGTACCGAAAGCCAAATCTGATGAAAATTTATCCAATGGGTGCTGATTAGATACAAAAAGAGGGTAACAAAGATAATACTTGCTGGTACTTTAAGTGTTAAATAAGAAAGAAGTGCTTTCGCTATGCAGAGTGTTGCACCTTCACCATCAGTATTTTACCACATTCTCTTTATAAAAAAAAGAGGGGGCCTGGGACCAAGCTCTGTAGATCCCCAACGACAAGAGGAAGAGTAGAAGTGGAGGCGGCAAATGACCCTGCAATCTTCTGATCTTGATTATCAGAATCTGTTGTGCTCTCCTAGGTACCACATAGGGACCATAATTCTATGTTTTTGTTGACTGCAATTATATATTTCAGTTCCTCAGTCTAAAGTATGTAGCTAGTGAATGAGGTATGATATAAATTATGCCATTCATACAACTATGGTATTTATGCTTATGATCATGATCTCTATTAGATTCCTGTGCCCAATAAAAATATGTGCTTATGTAGTTGGATCTTGGTCAACATAAATACAAAAGCAGTTTAATTGTATTCATATAATAGAAGAACAGATTTGTGAAAATCTGGGTAAATCTTAGACTAACTGTAGAATACCTGTGGTAAGTACAACATTATTAAGATATTTGAAACTTCAATTCCTTAATGGCAGCCCATTTTATGTCTTAACGACCAACTAATTTTTCATTATTTTTTCATTGTTGCATTGCTAGAGTGGGAGGATTGGGGGAAAAAATAAATTCTACAATGTTTTTTTGGATTTCCTTTTTTTGGCGTTAAGCACGCAGAATAAATAATGTGAAAACATTATTCACTAGGTCAGTAGGATTCCAATGATATATATAGTTTTTTATTATGTTTTGCTATTTTGTACACTAAAACCTCTTATTTTTTTAAAGATTTGGTCTTGTTATGGTCTTGGAATGTGGAGACACATTTTTAATTTACCTTCAACTGAGCTGGCACCAGCGCTCCATTCTCTATCAATGGGACTGTGAATATAGCCGAGTAGTTGCCGCTCAGCTATTTCGGTCAGCCCCTTTGAAATGAATGGAGTGCTGACCACGCATGCTTGGTTAGCGCTCTTATTCACAGTGATGTCTCTGTGAGGGGAGAAGCGACCCCCACAGTTATAGCAGAGTGGGACATAGGAGTCATATTTTCGAGAATGGCATGGGTCTCAGTGGAGACCCCTATTGATCAGCAAGTAAGATAACTTGTAATTGTGGTACTACCCCTTTTAAAATAGAAAAACACAACAGATTTATCACATGATAGAAACAAATCCCACCCAATAGATCCCATTAACTATGGGGAATAAAACAGAACTGTTTAACTCAGTTTTTATTTCCATTTCTCTACTCCTTAAACAGAACAGAGAAACAAAGATGCATAACTGAGGCCAACGGCAGAGCGGATGAGCCGTAAAAAAAAAGGCAAAAAGTAAGGTGTGACCTTAACAATAAGCAGTATAGGTAAATCATATTTACACAAGAGTTTAGTAACTAAAAATGTTATTACAATGAGATTGCTTTAAATCTGAACTTGTGTAAAATGTAGAATAAAGCAACCTAATTAGGTAAAATAGCAAAAAATAATAATAATAATACTAATTATTTTGAAATTATGTAACTTGAGAAAGCATCTGGGATTACTCTGTGATGGTGTCACTGGTTTATCATCACTCCTGCTATGTGAAGAAGCCCAATATACATATATTTGACAGCAGGCGGTACATTATTCCCTTCAGTGTTTAGTACTTTTATGTGATGCCATTAGCCACCCTCCGTTCTCTAGCTGTAAATGATTTGAAAACAATTTTGGATTTTGAATGGAAATATTAGTGTAATCATCATTATAAGGATGATCACTCTGGAATATGGAAATGAAAACAAAACATTGGTAATATTGTGGTCAGAAATACACTTACGTTGGCATTCTTTGCAACATTTGCCAGGAGCAAATGCAGGTGCAGAATAAGCCGGACATGATGGTTCAGTACAGACTAATGCTTCACACTGAACAGTCCCATTCTGTGAAGAACAAACAAGAAAATTACTATCACATTATTCTAAGTAGCAGTAGAAAATAATAGTATCAACATAAAACCCTGACTCACATATTACATTACCAGCCCCACGCTGCTAATAGAAGCCTCCTACAGAACAATTTCAGTAAGCTGATACTGTACAAAATGTAACATAATAACACAACAGGGAAGGCTTCATCTCTATTGCCGAGAGCATGGAGGAGACATGTTCCTATCACTGAGGATCTGCATTGATTTTGAATCTTGTTCTTTTTGGTGGTTGCAAACTCTACAGTATTTCCAAAGCCTGTACAAATGCATGATATATTAATTAAGGGCGGCTTCAGAGGAGCGTATGCGCAAATTGTAGAGTGAATGAGGTTTGTTTGAGTGCGTTCCTGCATACCTTACTGTACGTATTTGCGCAGGCATGGCATGTTCACATGGGTGGAGAACACCCAGCCCTGCCCTGATTTAAATGGCTGTAAACTCTAATGAGTTCCTGATGTATGCTTTTCCCAGCAGGTTTTCACAATGAATTGCGCATCCCGTTGCCTAGTGCATGTGCATTGCTACACCTCCCATAGACTTCTGTGGGGACTTTTTGTGCAGAAATACGCAGAAAAATAGAGCAGGTCCTATTTTTTTGCATACTTTAAAGATGCGTGTGCAAAAAAGGGAAATGAGAACTAACCCATTGACATCAACGAGTTATATTCACTGTGTACTGTGTGTGTGTATTTTTTTATATCTTTTGTGTTCAAATATGTCCATCTGAAGGAGCTCTAAGTAGTATAATTAGAGTTGAGCGAACGTACTCTGCCAAGCTTGATGCTCGTTCGAGTATTAGCATACTCGATGGTGCTGGTTACTCGAATGAGCATCAAGCCGTGTTCGACCCCGCCCCAGTTTTTGGCTCCTCCCCGTTGTGACTCAGTGCGCGTCATTGGCAAATTTTTTGTCTGGTAGGCAGGAGGAGAGGGGGGGAGAGAGTGAGAGAGAAAGAGAGTGTGAGAGAGGGAGGGAGGGATGGAGGGAGGAAGGTAGAGGGAGGGAGAGGGAAAGAGAGAGAACCTAGGAAAGAAAAAAAAAGCTCGGCACCCGGCATCCCACATACAAAAATGCTCGGGTCTCCCATTGTAGTCAATGGGGTTCGTTACTCGAGTAGAGCTCTAGAATTTTACGAAAAGCTCGACTCGAATCCGCGGACTCGAGCATTTGGGTGCTCGCTCATCGCTCACTATTATGTAGAAAACATGCTGTCTAGAGATGAGCGAACGTACTCGGTAAGGGCGATTTCGCAATCGAGCACCATGATTTTCGAGTACTTCACTACTCGGGTGAAAAGTACTCGGGGGCGCTGTGGGGCGGGGGGTTGCAGAGGGCAGTGGGGGGTAGCAGCACGGAACAGGTGGGAGCTCTCTCTCTCTCCCTCTCCCCCCCACTCCCTTCTGGGACCCCCCACTCACCCACAGCGCCCCTGAGTACTTTTCACCCGAGTAGTGAAGTACTCAAAAATCGCAGTGCTCGATTGCGAAATCGCCCTTACCGAGTACGTTCGCTCATCTCTAATGCTGTCCAAAAGAAAAAAAAATCAAATAGAATTAAATAGCGTGACCCATAAACAGCATTTCACAAAAAGCACACGACAAATACATAAGAAAAAAAGTGGTTGTACATGGTCAAAAATGCTTTGAGAAGTTTTCTTTGTTATAAGAATTATTTTGTAAGGGTTTAAAAGTTTCATAATCCGCACCAGGTGCCTTAGACTACTAAATAAGACTAGGAAATCAAGTCTTATTTAGCCTTTTTACCGCCTGATATGAAGAGAAAAATGGAATTGCCTTCTTCTCCCTGATGCAGAGATGGCAAGATGCAGTAATGGACTAAATACTACTAGAAAGCTTCTTTGCACAGTTAGGAGATGGGTGCCACCCGAATTAAAGCTCTCCAGCCAAACAGATGGTGACTCCCTGGCTTAGACCTTACTACAGGTATCCAGAATGCAGTGACATTTTTAAAGTATTCTTTAAAAATAGGCACTTTCAGATCTCCATATTGATATACTGTAATTGCATTTAAAGGGAACCTGTCATTAGAAAATTGGTATATAAGATGCCTTCCATCTACTGCAAACGTCTAGAATGCTGTTGCTACAATTGTTTGCACTATGATGCCAGCTTATATACCAATTTTCTAGTGACAGGTTCTCTTTAAGTTGACAAGCAATATAGTTCTATTTTTTGTATTTCTTTTTTGAACTGTCATCAGAATAATTATCCAAGTGAACCCCACACATCTAGACCGCATTCTGCCATACCGAGTTTACGTTTATATTAGTTTCACATATCTATTTTCTATAGGAAAAGTAAATTTCATTTAGAAAAAGTAGGAATTTTTTTTTATTCCTTTTTTTTAATGGATAAAAAAATTGATTGTAATTTCCTGGGATTCTTGCAATGGTATCAAGTTTAGACACAAGCCAACACTCTGAATTCCAGACTACAGGGTAATACCTACCACCGTGATATATTGTAGCAACCCCTCAGAGTACGAGTCAGATTGTTCTGCTGCGCTTAGCCAATACTGGTACTTTATAGAAAAGCTCTTAGTCATCAGACGGCATAGGTGTACAGCTTCTCATTGCTATGAATGCTCCGTTCACTGACGACAAGCAAAACCACTGACATTCCATTAGGGTATGTAGTTGCCAGTAGCAGCCAATCAGATTTCATCCCTTTTGGGTAATGAAAACAGCAGTCAATAGCTTTGGAGTTAGCCATCTTCTTTTACGGTAGTTTTTTTTTTTTGCTTAGATTTTAATTCCCTTTTTTTCAATTTCTCACTCTTTTTAAAGGGGGACTTTATAAGAAAAACTAATAGAAAGCAAATGGGGAGTAACTTCCTATAGGCACCAATCAAATAGTTCCTTTCACTTTACAAAGAGCCAATAAAAACTGAAAACCAGAAACTGAGTGAATGCCATCTACAAGTGAAAAAAAATTATCCTTCCCTGGTTTTTATATAGTTAATATCCCTTAAAATATGTTCAAAAGTTGAATAAACTTTCAGACTGGACGGTCCCTTTAATTCTTTGTGTACAAATAAACTTAGAAAAAAAGACTTAAAAATCCTGTACAAATCCTGAGCAAAATGTCAATCTTTTTAAATACATGTTAAATAAATGGTCTTACCATGCATGTACACTTCTTACAGCCGTCTGTCCAGGACTCCAGCTCTCTGTACACATTGCCCTTTACAGTGCAGGATCTTTCACAGTAGCATTGATCTAACCTATTCATCCTCTGCTCAGCTCTTGACAGCTGCAAAGAGATTTCAAGTAAGTAATGAAATGTGTGACACAAACAGTATTTTCCATAATTCCACAATAATACACAAAGGGTGAAAAACAGCTTTGATGTACAAAGCAAATGGCAGGTTTATGTAATGAAAATCAGCAATACAATCTGATGAAAGAACAATGCACGGATATTGGTTACTGAATATATGGGTGCATTCTACACAAATAACAATGTAGAGAATGACAGGCATTAAACATGAAGATGAAGTGTAGGTATTGTTAAAGTCATGGAAAAGAAATCATTTGTGGAGTAGTACTTTTTGTAGAGCAGTACTGTATTACAGCTACTGAGTGCTGATCTGCTGCTGTACCACATTAGGAAAACATGGCTGCTTTCTTCCAGAAACTCTGCCACCAACTGTCTATGGGTCAAGTCTGGTATTGCAGATCAGGTCCTTATAAGTAAATACGCGTGTTGCATACATTTTTGTACCATATGTGCTTTCTTTTTAACATCCATGTGTTATCCGCTTTTCATGTGTGCAAAAAATAAAAAAAGCAAGAAGGTCCAATTTATGTCACTTTTTTTCACCGCCTGCTGCAAACATGCGTAAAAAAACACAGTGCAAAAGTGTGTAAAACCCATATTTGCTGCGTTTTTTTAGGCTCCCTCAGGTCAATTTCACAAGGACGAGTGCAATATCGGGCTGTGAATCACAACGCGATTTCATGCTCACCAACATGTGAGTTTGACATGGATGTGAGACATTTTTGTAACAAAACTGCCTCGCATCATTTCAGGGAAGTAGCGATCACTTCAAGGATCGTGGAGTGTCTTCTATTGTTTTCAGTGGAAGACCTCATATCGAATCGCACTTGTGTGCACCTACTAAGTAGTTCGATGCTGCCACCAGCCCCATTGAAAACAATGGGCAATGCAATTCGAGAACACGCCCAAAGATAGGACGTGCTGCGATCTGTTTCCCCACACTGCAGGGGAAAGAAAAAAAACAACGCTCATATGTATGACCCAATTCAAATGAATGGAGTTCATATTCATGTGAGATTTGTGCGACTCACAATGCACAAATCTCGGGCGATTTTCTTGCTGTTCTACATAGTAATTATGGGAAAAAGTACATGTATACTATGAAGCCCAAAGTTTCATTAAAAATAGAAAATGTTCTTGAGGGGTGGTCCTGTCAAAGGAGATGATCAGTATGCAGGACATATGATAGATGGAGATTTCCTGTAATCAATCACTATCAAGCACTAAAAGTACTAAAACATTTGCAGCAAACTGGAACTTTAAAACATCTGGATCTCAAAGTTAAAGGGGTGGTCTCGCGAAACCAAGTGGGGTTATACACTTCCGTATGGCCATATTAATGCACTTTGTAATGTACATTGTGCATGAAATATGAGCCATACAGAAGTTATTCCACTTACCTGCTCCGTTGCTAGCGTCCTCGTCTCCATGGTTCCGTCTAAATTCGCTGGCAGCTTGCTTTTTTAGACGCGCTTGCGCAGTCCGGTCTTCTCTATTCAGCACGAGCCGCTTCAGTGTGCTCCCCGCTACAGCTCTTCTGCGCATGCGCAGACGAGCTGTCACTGCTCGGGAGCGCGCTGCAGCGGCCATTCTGCACCTTCCTCTGTTAGAGGAAGGTGCAGAAACTGGAGCTGCCCAGCGGAGAAGCCCAGCCCAGCAGCCCCGAGAAGCGTCCCAGGTAAGTGATGGGTCGGGGGGGAACTAGCGCTGCGCCGGGGGAACTAGCGCTGCGCCGGGGGGGGGGGGGCTGCCGCTGTGATGGGGGAACTAGCGCTAGGCCGGGGGGGCTGTCGCTGCGATGGGGGGGCTGCCGCTGCGATGGGGGGGCTGTCGCTAGGCCGGGGGGGGCTGCCGCTGTGATGGGGGAACTAGCGCTAGGCCGGGGGGGCTGTCGCTAGGCCGGGGGGGGCTGCCGCTAGGCCGGGGGGGCTGCCGCTAGGCCGGGGGGGGCTGCCGCTAGGCCGGGGGGGCTGTCGCTAGGCTGGGGGGGGCTGCCGCTGCGATGGGGGGGCTGTCGCTAGGCCGGGGGGGGGCTGCCGCTGTGATGGGGGAACTAGCGCTAGGCCGGGGGGGGGCTGCCGCTAGGCCGGGGGGGGCTGCCGCTAGGCCGGGGGAACTAGCACTGGGCTCCGGAACCTAGCGCTGGGCTCCGGGGCCTTCACCTGGGCTGAGGGTCTAGCGCTGGGGAGCCGGGGGCTAGCGCCTTACCTGCTGCCTGGCGGTGGGCGTCTGGTCGGCGGCTGCGGGGCGTCTGGTCGGCGGCTGCGATGCGTCCGGTTGCCATGGAGACACAGCTGGCGGCGTCTCGGGAGCGCGCACGTCGGGCTGCAGCGAGCGACGGGGAAAGAGCCGGCGGCCATCTTGAGAAAACTTTTATAAGTTGCTGAAACGCTGGAACGGTAAGTACGAACCAGCTAGAAATGTCATTTACAGGGGGGCTTAGTTATGTATGCTTAATGGGGGGGACTGGGCAAAAAAAAAATTTAACTGCTTCCTCGAGACATCTCCTTTAAGCGGTTTCCATTGAGCCAATTGATTTCTATGATGAGTAGCTGAGCAAGCATGGCCAACTTTCTTTTCCAGTAACAGAAGTTTCCAAATGGTCATGTAATCACTGATCACACTTTTATGACTTGTCTAAGTAACAGGTCATATAAGGAAATACTTGTTGCAGATAACTTTTTTATTTTGAATAACAGAGTGATAATGCAACTTTCAAATGATTTCCAATAGTGGGGTAGAAAAGTGACAATACTAGCATACCTGTGACTCAAAAATACTATACAAATGCAGGTAATGGTCACCGATATGTATCTAAACTAGTAGGTAACTTTATATATCTACCGAGATTTATGACCATATTTAACACTGGTCAACAGTGAAAATCTTTCAGACCTAATAATAGGTATTTCTTAATCATTTCACCATGGCAGAAACAAACATGACATTGAAAGCTTTGAGTTAGCTCTTGGCTCTGAGATGTAGCCCATTTAAGTTAAATAGATGTACCTTTATTCAGATCCACAAAATTAGATGAGTGACATCATTAACTAAAAGTATATATAGTAAAATAGCTGTAAGTCAGATACCATAATGCCTAAATCTTAGAATTGATATATATATATTACAATAAAATGCAGCTAAGTGTTCTCCAACTTGTTTTTTTTTCGTAATTTCAGGTTAGAATCCAGGATGCCACGTAATTGTAAAAACTCTTCTGAAAATTTATGTTACAGGTGGGGAGGTGACATTTTCTGGCCAGAAATGTTGAATTACTCCAATCTGCATATCGCCAATATTTCGGTATTCAGTTAGGAGATCAGGACAAGCACTGGGCACCGCATATTGTCTGCAATTCATGTGCTGTGAACCTACATGGATGGTTGAACAAATATGGCCGTCCCAATGATTTGGAGGAGTTTAGTTATTTTGAGAAAAGAAATCACTTCAAAGTGTATTTTTAGGATTTTGATTTGCGATTAGTAGCTCTTAAAAACTAGAGCTAATAGACAAAATCGAATATTCGTGTTTCTCAACCCAAAATTAGGGTAGTTTAACTATTTTGAGAAAGGAAAAAAATTTCAAAATGCATTTTTGTTGTCCAGTGTAATTACAAGAATAACTTTTTATGTATTCTACTAAGATTATTCTCACTAGCTAAAGAGGCTAGATGGTATATAGGTATAATGTATTAACAGGCGGCACCAAAATACATCATGTTCTCCAATTACTGGATGAGGTTTTCAGCCCATTCTCTTCTCTGCCTTAACAGCCAATAATGAATATATGACTGCCTTGTAAGAGTAAATGCATTTTATTTTTGCCCATTCCCGGTCATGATGCATGTAACGCTGGTAACTGCAGGCCTGACTAACAGCCGCTTATTCCTCCAGTTAAGTGAATTCCTCGGTTTTGTCATTTTGAGCTCTTAATATTGTGCATACAACACTATGTATGCTGGGCTCTTGTAGCATACATCTCTGCAGAGTAGTACAGTACATTGGCAAAATAATAACTGTTATGAACATGAATGCTGAAAAAACTTTCAGGCATAATAGCTGTAGTATGTAGTGACTGAGAAGAGTCTATGTAATAACCAGAAAATATCTTTTTTTTACTAAGTGGCCTTTTTCTACTGAGGTCAGCATTACAGATGAAGTTCTACCTTGCTACAGTTTATATAATCATTTGTTATTCCCATCATAACTCCATGAATATTTATGAACAATCTCTTTACTTCGGTACCCAAGACTATTTTATTCTGTGAAAGTTAATATTTAAGAAGAAAAAAACATAATAAACCATATTGTCTTCTGGATTTCTCAGTTCCCATTGGAATGGTATTTATTACTTGTTTCAATGTACTCTAGATTATAGTGACTTTCTACATCGGTACAGCTTTGTTACAAATTCATCAGTATTCATCATTATATGTATTTTTCCTTACAATTAGGACTAATCAGTAAAAGGGGTCACATCTATCAAGGCACAGTGAAAAAACTATTTTTTTTGATAAATGTAAAACTTAACTTGGCCACAGTGACTATATAGTAGCAGGCTGTAAGCTGCCATGGTCATATGATGCATCACCCCCAAGGATGGCACATTATTGGTGTGGCAACTGGCAAGTATACAGGGGAGCAACAGGGAACTCAGACATTGTCAGCAGGGAAAACAAAGCATAATCATAAAGATCAGAATTGATATTACTCATCCAGGTGAATAATGGAATATTTGTATTTTTGCTTCTTACATTTGATTATCTCTCTTTGTTAAAAATGAGTCAGAATACTGCAACTTGTATACTGTGCAATCATGAGAAAAAATAAAGTATACTTTCTTTGGAATCTTTGGTTTTATGTATCAGGACATAATAAGAAACATCCTTAGAAGATCTTAAAATTTGGTAAATACAGTCTCAGAAGAACAACAACACATGAAAAACTACAACGTGTCATTATTTCACAAAACTAGGCCAAAATGCAGAAGCAATGTTTGAAAAATTAAGTACACCCTTACTGCTTCCATAGGAATTAAAAGGGTAAGTAGCAGTCAGGTGCTTCATATCAAATTCCCTTGATTAACTGATCGTCAGCAATGATCAACTCAATGACTGCAAGGTACCCTGGTCCTGTGGGTGCAAAGCAAGCTGAAATTATCACTTCTCTATCATCGTATTCAACAGTTGGTATGATGTGTCTCTGCCGATATGCTATGTTGGGTTTTCACCGAATGTGGCACTGGGCATTATGGCCAAACATTTCTACTTTGGTCTTGTCAGTCCAAAGGACAGAACATTGTTCTCAAAGTTTGGTGGTTTGTTCAGATGCAACTTTACAAACATTAGCTGTGCTACCATGTTCTTTTTAGAAAGGAGAAACTTTTTCCTGGCAACCCTTCCAAACAAGACATACTTGTTCAATTTAATTTTACATGTAATGTCAAGAACTTGAACATTTAGCATGCTAACTGAGGTCTTCAGAGTCTGAGATGTAGCTATTGGGTTTTTCTGCAATTTCTCTGAGCATTGCACAGTGTGACCTTGGGGTGAATTTGCTGGGATGTCCACTCATCTGACTCAAATGTTTTCCACTTGTGAATAATATTTCTCACTGTAGACTGATGGACTCCAAATTGTTTAGAAATGGCCTTCTAACCCTTTGCAGATTGATGGACAGCAACAACTGCTTCTTTAAGATCATTGCTGATACCTTTCCTCCTTGCATTGTGCGAACACATGCCTGAATGCTCCAGACTAGCAAATTGACAAAACTTCTGCTTTTTATGGAGGTGGTCACACTTGCTGATGATCAATTAATCAAAGACTTTTCCACAGCAGCAGCTGGCTGCTACTTACCCTCTTACATCCTACTGAAGCAGTAGGGGTGTACTTAATATTTCTCACATTGCTTTAGCATATTGGCCTAGTTTTTGTTAAATAATGACATGGTATAATTTGTCACTTCTTGTAGTTCGTCTAAGATTGTATTTATTTAATTGTAAGATCTTTGAAGGACCAAATGTTTTATTATGTTCTGATACGTAAAACCATACAATTCAAAGAAGATGTACTCAGTTTTTGTCCTGACTGTATATAGAAAACATTATATGAGTCTTCTACTGTGAAATGACCTAAAACATTTTCTCCTGCACAATTTAATCATTTCAAGTGCATTGCTAGAAATGAAAGTGCAACAGTTTTATTTGATATTTTATCCCTTTTCTGATCTGAAACAGGGATTACCAGCACTTGTAATCTGTACTGTGCTTGCCTTCTGCAAGATGTTTCAGCTCTCTCTGTAAATGTTACAGGAAAATCAGTCTTGAGTTTTCCCCAGTCGGAGAATTATCTAGCAGTTGTTAAAGAACATAAATCCTTTTGTTAAAAAATATTCTATATTAAAAAAATGTACCTTTGCCGATGTTTTTGCCAGGATATCTTGCAGTTCCATGATTTTCTGCACTAGTCCATGGAAGTCATTACATGTCGGACATGCTGAAATAATAAACATTGTAATGTAAGTTTGTTTGGCCATTTCTAGAATTTGATCTTATTCTTTTAAAAAATCATGCTGGATACATACTGCGATTCAGATCAGGACACTGGGAAATAAACCCTTGCGGCATGATAACGATCTGCAGATCTTGCATGATCCCCTGTAGATAAGGACACTGGGTGTAAACATGTTTTCACATAGTATGCTACTTTGCACAAAGGAATCTGTCATGTACAATAATTTTTTTTCCAGAAAATCAATTTTCTACTATGTAACTGAGCCCAATTAAGGTATTTGCAGCACACAATTGAAAGCTGCTAATAAGTTAAATAACATGGTTTGCCTTTCCCTGAAGGATATTGCTATATTGATTTTTGCCTTTATAATGAATTCTAGCCAAGAGCATTGATGGAAATTAAATAGTACCACCATAGTTAATCTACATTACAGAAAATAAAAGTAAACATACAATTAAAGGCGGAAGAATAATAAACTGTATTTGAAGCATACAGTCTTAAGGCTGATTTAGACACAACGAGAATTGCTCAAAATTCGCTCAAAAGAATCTTTTGAGCGATTCTCATTCTGGCTAAATGCAGGGACATCATGCAGTTTTCTTGCACGAGTTGCTGATCGCTAAATTCTAGCTTTCTAGAATTAAGCGATCAGCTGTTATCAGCGGAGCAGGCTGTTATCAGCCGGCTGCACTGATAAGAGTCTCAGTACCTGTGTCCTGCTGTGAATTCACAGCGGGGCACGGGCTGTAAGCACAGAGAACACTACAGTTGTTTATTCATGCAGAACAGCTGTAGTGTTCGGCGAGAGTTAGCGGCGGTGTCCCGATGCGCCTGCATAGCTCTAAAGTAGCTAATTAGCTACTATAAAGTATGCAAAGATGATCGCTCAAAACTGTCACTCAAACAGCAGTCATATTGCTAAACTCCCTCCAACCAACCCTTCTCCGGCAGCTGTCATAGGGTCCATAGGAGTCTATTCAGCGGCCGACGTATTCCAGACAGAAAGATAGTTCCAGGACTATCTTTCCTGCTCAGAATAAAAGCGCCCTTCTGAAATGTGCTATCTTGGCCAGCCGGGCATTTTTATGCGGTGCAAAATCACCCACCTGATCTGATGCATTGGAATCCAATGCATCAGATGGTAGCATATATCGGCCGGCCGTGGAAACAATGGATGATATACGCTCGTGTGAATAAAGCCTTAGTATAACAAACAAAAATCCTATGAGAACAATAGGATACACTGTACTGAAAGGCAAGCTGCTCTTTGGGTCATCCCCATATATTACACCAAGGATGCATAGCCGAAGGCCACATTCACCCTAGGAGGTAGCCATGTCCCATATGAGTATAGTTTATGGAAGTAGTAAAGCAGTTGGCAATTTCAGTGACTCACAAACTACAAACATGAGAGCTGCATACAGGAGCAAAGGGGACTTCCATTTCCAGGACTCCAACCTACTAGGAGAATGGAACTGGCATTTCTCAAACATTTATGGCATGTAACTTTGATATACCATAAATATCTCAGATGGTATTACCCCTTTAAGTTTCATTGTGGCCCTTGGAATTAGTTCAATCTGACAATGTGGCCCTTGGACTAGAAAAGGTTGTGTATCCTTGCATTAGATGCTGGCTGGTCATGCCAAAGTCAGCAGGTTTGGCTAACATTGACGTATGTAGGCACCTTAATGAATCCTACATAGAGCCACATTTGTCAGACAGACAGCCACTAACGGTTAATAAAGAAACAGTTTAAAAAGAACCCCACTCTTTTCTGTTTAAAAAATGGACAGAAATACTCTTATTTTATTTATTTTCTTATCCACTGTATCTCCAAGTGTTCCAAGCTGTCCATACATTTTAGACAGCAGTTAGCCAAACAGCTATTCCAACTCCCCCATACAGATGTACACTGAGCTTGGCCAAGCTTGCATGTGTTCATCAATGGGGAAAGGAAAATGAGCTGCTGTCAAAGTCTTCTGGCAGTGGCTTATCTCCCAGAGGAACAAAAAATTGGATATGCTTAAATCCAACATGCCGGATCTTGCTTTTCCACGACATCTGTCCTCGTGGTAGAGTTTACAGATACCCATGAGCATTAGAGAGTCAGCCAGTTCCACTTAAATCAATGGGATCTGATGACTTTCGTATGAAATGTATGCCTCCAGACATTTTCATTATCACTTGTCCCTTATGTGGCTTGCAATAATGACCCCTACACTGGTGTGTATAGCAGTCTACAACTTCGAAACTCACTATACTAAAGCCATTCAATTTTATTGGGTTTAGTTCAATAAAAATAGTGAAAATGTTGAAAATAAAAAATATTGAAAATAAAAAAACTACTTGGATTTGGATTTAAAATTGAAGTAGAAATTGGCTAAATTTAAAACCTATGGATTGATAGTGATCAGCAATTTTCCCTTACTGTGTTAGGTGCAATCTGAATATTTTTTAAGGGTGACAAATTGAAAAAAATGTGTGCAGTGATATTAGACATATTTCAGATAAAAGAATAATATTCAGTGATATGCCAGCTATGTTTGACGAGCAAAGCAAGGTTGACTTGATAGAGATAGGACTGACATTAATGGATAGTGTGAGAGATCTTATTTTCTTCACACACCAGGTGGATGAATCACTTATGTCTGTTTGCCTTTCCCTGGAGTAATGGAATACGAAACAAAGAGGGCACATGCTGAATAATGGTGTAGGGGATAATGTATTGCAACACTGTCTAGGTTTCCGTTCTCGGAATTACACAAAACATAACGCCAGTGAAGTCTACATTCACCTAAAGTAGTAAATAAGAAGAAAACGTAATCTGATTTTTATGTATACACTAGTAAAGGTCCATTTACATGTGAAAATCGTGCAAGATGCATAAAACTCGCACAAAAATACAACCTATTATTTGTAACGGGTGTATTTACATGAGCGACACTTTGAGACGGAAAAATTGCAGTATGTTCTATTTTCGTGCGAGTCTCACATGAGACCCCAACATGCGGATGCGCGTCTCCCGCACAGAATGTAGAGTGTCCGTGCGGTGTGCGATATGAGTCGCACCCAAGAATGTTGTGCGTGTGAATGCACCCTAACACAGTAACCTAATGTAATTGAAACCATATGCCAAGGGCTTCAATGTGATCTACTGACAATACTATTGGTAGTGCTCTCAGACAATCTTCTCTTCTTTGTTCCTTAGATGTGGGTATCTAGTAGATACACCTTTCCCTCCCTTGCAAGAATGTAAAATTAACATTAAAGCCCATATTATTGGGGTTACGGGATTTTTTTCTCTTATTATTGCGCAGGAACTTGTGTTCACTCTATTAAAAAAAATTATATTGAAACACACCTAGGTGATAACGAGTAACTGGGGAACTTACTACATTCACTAAACTCATCCTTGGCCAAACAACATACTTAAAATCCATTATTTATGTCTATCTGGCAATCCTGGGTGGTTATACGGCGTAAATTACAACCGGCTAATCAAGTGTCACTTTCCCAATCCTCCTGTAATAGTTCTGAGAATGGTAAGAGGTCTGGTAGACATTCGTTCCAGTGCGGTCTTCTCATTTCATCAGGCATGCACCTTGCTTCATTCTGTGCACTCTCAACTGTTGCATTATATGCAAATATAAAACTATGCTACAAATGTAATACACATGCTCACCAAAAACAACTGGGGCAATAAAATAATAAAAGAAATTTCCTCATGGGGAATATTTCAGACCCAACTTGTTCTAGTTTGGTGGGAGTTTTGGCGGATCATTACTATTGTCTATAGGCATGTCCCCGAATTCTGTCATTTTGTAAACTAATACCAATCTTCGTCTGAATGCATACTGGTTATGACACAGAACTAACCCCTGCCTGGGCCCTCTTTACTGATATAACAAACATTGGTGCACCTATTTCACATTTCACGTAAGACTATCTTGCAGAACTCATTTGTACCACGTGTTCCCACATTGATATTTTTGGAAGAACTCTGCTTTTTATTTAGAATGGACTGTTAAGCATCTCTCCAAAAGAAACAAGGTTGCTATTCATTAATATGTGCCTACCCCCTGTGAAGCACAGAGTGAGGGAATGCTTTCAGATGACCACATGGTTTCTTAAACAAGCAATGCATCTCCATAATGTCACTGCAATATCTAATCCGAACATATATTGTTAACTTCTTGGGGATCTTAATCCATGATCTATAATTGCTAGGCTTTGTGGTCTAATTTTTTAGCACCCCCCATCCCACCACCACCATTTTCATTATTCTCGATGCAGTGTAAAAGTACACACAACAAGGTTTTGGTTCTGACAACTTTATTGACAGATAAGTTAACCGAGGATTTTGTGATCTTTAATGAATAAAGACTGTATACCTCAATAGGGAAAAGACTATCTACACGAAAAACTGCCTTAAATCCAATCTTTGAGCCTTGTCACCAGAGTCGGTCCCAGAGTTGGTCACCACAAGAAAACTAAAGGACAGATTCCTGATAAGGCTACCATTTTTACAGAGATTGCACTATATTGTACATGTAGGGATAACCATAGAAGGGTCTTCTAGAGAGATGATACAGCAGAAATAAAAGAGTTGTCTGAACCGCGGTAACACCATAAACGCCTTATGCTGTCCAGGAGCTTTGCAGCTATATTTAAGGCATCAACTGTGATGTAAATGTTTTTAGTACAGTGAAGATAAGATATGAAAAGCTAAGATTCAATCTTCCCAGTCAGTGATAAGATATATTACTTATAGAGGAAGAAATGTATACAGGTGTTACAGCTACTATTTCATCTCTGTATAAGTGACATGATTGATACGAGTGGGATGAAAGTTCAATCCTTAGACACTTTCTTATCTGAATCGTCGCCTACTGTGTCACATCGATTAAAAGATCTTTCAATAATGAAAGGAATATGACATTACATAAACCTATAATAACTCTTCAAATGCCAAGTCAAAACATACAGCAAGCCACATACCTTAAAATAACCATGTGCACTGTTTCTTTGTCCGACCCATAAAGTCGTCCCCGATGGAATATCCATGAATGGCTTTTCCACAATTCTTTCATAAATCCTATTACACAAAATACACATTTTATAAAGTGCAATCAAAAGTGTGAGAAAAACCATTATATGCATGGAACCCGGACCAAAAAGAAAAGTTGGTTGGGGTTAAATAATTGAAGCCACCTGCGTTACTGTACGTCTGGCTACATCAGGTAGTAGCTATGTAAGTAGCTTTATCTTTTACACATGCTAACATTTTGGCAATATAAGTGTGTTTTTCTAACAGTGGAACTGATTTATGAAAAGTGTCTAAAAGAAAAACGGTCTTTGTTGCTCATAGCAACCCGTCATAGAGCAACTATTACTTTTCAAGAGCACTTTGAGGATTAAAGCTGAATTGTGATTGGTTGCTGTGAGCAAAAAAGACAGTTCTTGCTTTAGACCATTTCATAAATCTCCCCCACTAGTGGAGAGACTCAATACATATGAATTTTTTTTAACACATGATAGTTTCAATATCTTCAAAATCTATAAAATGGTTGCCCCTTGGGTGGAGTCATACAGATAAAAAAGTGCTATATAGTTCCTTACTTGTTACAATCCACATGTAAAACCAAGTGAGAAGCGCTGATTGCCAAGGAAAATCTATGCCATTTGTCATCTGCCAAAATATAGGGAAATACTTCTGTCTGCGATCGATGACTCCCTGAGCGGTAATGTAATCTAACTTCATTTCGATGCCCACTACTTTCAAGCTCAAGATACCTGTGTGTCAAAAAATAACATAAAATAAGGAACAGGAAGATAATCAAACCAAAGAAATGAAAAACCATGTGTCATGGTTACTAGATATTCCAAGATACACAGTAAGTACAGTAATAATGAAATTTATTGTACTAATCTAAGCATTGCTCTTGAAATCATGTACAAATATGTCCTAACATTTTGTGTTTGTTAATATTTCCTTCTTAGAAATATTCATTAATTTATAATTTTACTATATATGAATAAAAAACAGTAAAACTGAATCAAGAAATGAAGGAACATAACAATTGGGTGACAATATACACTTTTTGTAAAAAAATAAATAAATCAAGCACCTAGAAGGAGTTGCTGTTTTGCTGCAAAACTCGATATGCAGTTACAGTTCAGACAGAAATGCAAATGATGAGAGTTGTCGTGTGATTAGATGAACGGTCTTACTACCAGAGATCCGAAAAGTGGCTTCACCCATGGCCTATAAAAAGGCTCTCAGAGGCTACTTGTGTGTAGTGACCTCTTTTTCCGCTTGTGTAGAGCTTGTTGACCACTACACATGTCTCTACCATGCAATCAAAGAGATTTTGCCAAATTAATAGAGTTTGAGAAGGGATGCATTATTGGAATGCGAGAAGTTGGATGGCCATATTAACAAATTGCTGGCCACCTGGGCCATTCTGACCAGACTGTTAAAGGGTCTGTCTCGCGCCGAAACGTTTTTTTTTTCCCCCCATAGGCCCCCCCCCCCGTTCGGCACAGGACAACCCCAATGGATGTGTTAAAAAAAACAAAACATATTACTTACCCGAATCCCCGCTCTGCGACGTCTTCCTTCTTCCTACTTCTTCCTTCAGCAAGATGGCCGCCGGGATCTTCACCCACGATGCACCGCGGGTCCTTTCCCATGGTGCACCGTGGGCTCTGTGCGGTCCATTGCCGATTTCAGCCTCCTGATTGGCTGGAATCGGCACACGTGATGGGGTGGAGCTACGATGACCAGCTCTCTGGCACGAGCGGCCCCATTCACCAGGAAGAAGACCGCACAGCGCAAGCGCGTCTAAAAACACCAGAAGACAGTGAAATTAGACGGATCCATGGCAACGGGGACGCTAGCAACGGAGCAGGTAAGTGAATAACTTCTGTATGGCTCATATTTAAGGCACGATGTATATTACAAAGTGCATTAATATGGCCATACAGAAGTGTATAACCCCACTTGCTTTTGTGAGACAACCCCTTTAAGACATGTTGGGACCAGTGGATGTGTAAAGACACACACACACAAAAGACAACTAGGCTCAAGAAGCTCTTGACAGTCCACCAATAGAGAGGATCGTCTCATCATCCAACAAACACCAGCAGCTCCAACTGTTTCATTGTCCACTATCCAGAGACAGGTGGTACCATCATTACAGACCACTGTGTCTGTCAGAACTATTTCCAAGTGCTTGGCTGTAGGACATCTAGTCTCACAGCACCCATTACGTATACTGCCTTTGACACCCACACACCATTGCCTCCATTTGCAGTGGAGTCAAGATCGATGAAATTGGATTGCTACAGAGTAAAACCGAGTTGTCTTCAGTGAGGAATCCAGGTTTAGTTTGGACACTGATGATGGCTGTGTTTGTGTCTGGAGACCTAGGAGTGAGGGCCTCAATCCTGCCTTTACTGTGGAACTGCACACTTTCCCCACTGCTAGTGGGATGGTCTGTGGGGCAATCACATATGACAGTTGGTCAACCCTAGTAGTGGTATGAGGAACAATGACAGCTCAACACTATGTTCAGGGCATCCTGCAGCCACATGTTTTGCCTCTTGTTACAAGGCTTTCAAAAGGCATTTTCTAGCAGGATAATGCTCGGCCACACACACAAGTATGTCACAGGAATGTCTCCACAACATTGTCACACTTCTGTGGCCTGTCTGGTCACCAGATTTATCAACCATATAACATGCATAGAACCATCTGGGATGCCACCTTCGACAGCCTACATGTTTGTATGATCTAGAGGCTCAGTTACAGCAAATATAGAATAGTATGCCGAAGGATGCCATATGGAAACTGTATGCCTCCATGCCCGTTCGTATCACATCTTGTATCCAAGCTAGAGGTGGTACAACAGGGTACTAGAGCCTCCATGCCCACCTGTATCACATCTTGTATCCAAACTAGAGGCGGTACAACAGGGTACTAGAGCCTCTATGCCCACCCGTATCACATCTTGCATCAGTTTTCCATAAAATATTTTTCTTTTACTCTGATATTGTAATGACTCCCTTATATTAACATTACAATCACACATAGTTTAATTAGATTCTGATAACTCCTTCTAGGTGCTTGATATATTTTGACAATGAGTATATTTGAAAACAGTCCTTAGCAACCCACGTGCATACAATATCAACTAACTGATAAATGGCACATACAGATAAAGAAAACCTTAACCTGACATTTAATGTGTAATGTTAACTCAATTTACAGCCTTGTAGTACATTGCAGTTGACTTATCAAGATGTGCCAGTCACATCCGCGTTAAGAGCCTATTTCAGAGGAATGTGAAAACAAAAATCGGGTATCTTAGCGCAACTCTCCAATGATAGTCGTACAACAATAGAATTAAATATCCAACTTCTCCTATTACTTAGTGAATTAAAACCCAGCAAAAATTAAGCATTTCGGGGATCCCAAGTGTTCTGGTTACACCAGTGGTGGACTGGTGCTGTGACACCAGGAGAAGCCCCAAGCTCCACAGCACTTTTGGGTCCATACCTCTGTAGCCCTAAATGTATCTCCCAGCCTGATTGATGAAGGGATTCATCCCGAAACGTGTATCTTTTGCTGGCTTTTAATTCACTAAATAAAATGTGAAATTGTATATTTCATCCTATTGTCTCATGAGAGAGTTGCGCTTAGATACTAGATTTTGGTTTTCGCATATCTAGTCCACCTACCATTGGTGGGTCTACTTGGTTAGTAGCACCTCCACCACCTACTTTTTATAACCCTCCTAAAGGCTGTTTGAGTCCTGGTCATACACATGTGACTCAAGTCTCTGACACTTTGTGTTTGCTCCACCCTCCTCTGCCGCCTGCAGACGGGCGCTTCGGATCTGGCAGCGAGGATTCTCGCCGCGGGACCCGACCCCAGCGCCTGCAGGGAGGAGCGCGTACTCACCCGCGCCCGGTGGCCCCGGCTCCTTCATGTGCCGGCTGCCTGGCAGCTGGTACATGCGCAGGCCAGAGCCGGTGGCCGGGTGAGTGACGTTTCTGTGCGGGGCTCTGCGAGCCCCGCACAGAAATAGGACATGCCGCGGTTTGTTTGCCGCGTGAGATTTCGCGCGGCCAAACCGCGGCCGTCTGCATAGGAGTGCGTATTGTAATGCACTCCTATGCAGGCTTTCAGTGGCGGAAATCCCGCCGCGGGATTTCCGCCCGTGTGCAGGCGGCCTAACACTGTGGTATTTTTGACAACAAGAATACTGAAGTCTATAGTGCTATACTGGATGTGTAATGTAGAAAGGAGGGTTGGGGGCGACTGGTAGCCTGTAAGTCTGTTTTCATTATGACTGAATTTGTGTTATGTTTCAGCAAGAGAAATCAAAGAACATCTTGTCAGAAATAAATCAAGGTTGAACTAACAAAGTAATAAAATGGAACAAAAATGTTAAACTAAAGGCAAATAAGCATTTCATTCCAATACCAATGTTCCTTCAAAGAGAAAATAATCAGCAAGGACACAACATGTTTTGTAATAGTGTGGTGGATGTGGGTGGATTAGTGTCCATATGGTGTTAGCACATTAAAGAATAAAAATGCAACGACAAGTATCCTTGGAAACATCAGAGCTAAGAAGCAGATCATTTTATTGATTATCTTGTACATTCCGCTGTGTTATTCTAAGCAGAACGCACTACTAATTAATTTGTACATTGGTGACTAAAGTATGACTTTTTAACATGATTTTTTTCTGTTACATGTAACAATCTCTACAATTTGTTTTATACAGTGTACATTGCTGTTAAAAATGTTGATGACAGTTATAAGATAATTTACATAACACAAGTAGAAGACTTATTAATACTACCACACATAATGTTACTGGCACATCAACAGAGATGAGCGAGCATACTCGCTAAGGCAAACTACTCGAGCGAGTAGTGCCTTATGCGAGTACCTGCCGCTCGTCTCTAAAGATTCGGGTGCCGGCAGGGGAGAGCGGTGAGTTGCGGGAGTGAGTAGGGGGGAGCGAGGGAAGAGAGTGAGAGAGAGATCTCCCCCCCCCCCTAATTCCTCCCCGCTCTCCCCCGCCGGCACCCGAATCTTTTGAGACGAGTGGGCAGGTACTCGCATAAGGCACTACTCGCTCGAGTAGTTTGCCTTAGTGAGTATGCTCTCATCTCTACACATCTGCATCTCCCTCCCCCTTCTTGTTCAGTCTTCAATAGACTCATTAACAGGTCACACACACCGTATTGATGAATTTTTTTGTAAACAAAAATCAACCGCTAGTTAGAACTGACTTTTTGGACCATGTTCTTAAATAAGTCCACTCGAAACGACATTCATGTGTGTGTGCAACGTGCGACAAGAAGCCTGTACTCTGAGTAGTTTCTAAGAGGTGGCCTAGGAGCCATGTCACGGTGGTGATGAGTGCAACGCTCTCTATATAATTATGCGCACAGATGAAGGTAGACAGCAGGATATGGTTGACTAATTGAATTAACTGAACGTAACACCAATGCCTGTATTAGAAGAGCTAGGTAGAGAAATAAGACTACAACACATATTTAAGCAAACTGCAGGCACAGTTTAAACTTTGATACATGGATAAACAAGCTCTGGGGTGGCAACACCTGAGATAAGGGGAAGCTATAGAGAAACAGACTACGACTGACAAAATAAAACCCCTGTCAATCCCAACTGACAGTTATTTGCTGCCTGAAACAGAAGCTAACATTCTCCAGCACTCACTCAGTGACTGTCTAGATATTCAGTGATCTTTGCAGCTTGTGACGCGGTGCCTGGTCACGCTGTTCAGTGAAGGAGGAATGGAAGGCATGGTTTGGAAGGATTTCAGGTCCAGTGGGGGATTGGTTCACCGCACACAGGGTTTCTTGCAATTGTCTATAAGCGTCTCTACTTACAGGACAAGCAAGGGAAGAGCCAGTGTGATAGCTTCACCTGACTGTGAACATCCTCCCCTCTCCTTCTCCTCTGCGTCTCCCTTTCTGACTGAATTCACTGACTGCTTCTCTCCACTCCTCAACTCTTTTATAATTTTCTTTTACAAATGAGGAGGAACTGGAAATCTTTCCGCCCCCTCCACTCAGGGAATTTGTATCAGCTCAGCCCCCTGCTCTCAGGTATCTTGTTTTTAGCTTGGCTGTGGTCATCTCCACCCCCTGACCAATCAGAGATCTTCTTTCCTCTGCTGGGTCACATGATCTCCTTGTTACTGAAGGTCCTTCCTGGTCCTACCATGATTGTATTGCTGTGACATTAACTATTTAGTTCCCTATCCTGACTCCATCTTCTTATAAAAAAAAATCCAGCATCACTACTTTTTTCTAAATGAGCTGTAATTAGGACAGTTGCTGTTGACTTGCAGTTAAGTACTTTTACTGTAGTATCACACTTCAGGTCACTACATGTGTCCAGATTTAATGTCGCCTAAGGGATTCTTAAATATGGTGAAAATACATTTATAAAATTTGCTCAATGATTTGTAATCTGAAAGATTGTCTGAGTCAAGACTATGTGGCCCAAGTCCACTGCTGATATCTAAGGCCAGTGATTAGCTGCAGTGGTCACATGTATTAATATCAACTCATTGCTGCAGCACTGCAAACAAAGACTGTAAAAAGTACCAGAGTGGTTGGATTTAACAGGTAATAGCCCTTTTACACAGGCTGATTATTATTCAGATTCTCGCATGCATCTTAAACAGTTGTTCACTTTTGAACGACTGTCTGTTAACTATGAATGGAGGTGGTGTGTGTGGGGGGTGGGGGTGTGGGTGGGGGGGGAGACGATCCCTGGTCTGTTTGCCCCATTTCAGCAGTGCTCTTGTGCTCATCTCATGTAAAAGGACCGTAAGTAATGCCTCTAGGCCAAATTTTATCTTGATCCCAGACAACTCATTTAATGATAAATAACCTTTATGTCATATTCACTGGTCTGCCGGTGCACCACTTAGGACCAGAATCACACCGTTTTGCTATGGTGCCATAGTAATTTTTATATCAGGAATATATTGTATTAAAATAATTAATGTGAAGTAGGGGGTGGTATTATGGCGCTGTGGTGACAGATGGGGTAGAGGCAGCACATTTTTCAAAATTAACTTTACTTAACAGAAGCAACTGTTTGAATTCTATCACTTCATAGGAGGGCTCATGATACTTAAAGTTTGCATTAACATCACGCATAACCAATAATTATTCAGGTACATGGCATTCTACATCTAGCAGTAGCAAGTCACCGAATCATCTTGGGCATTCTCTCAATTTGCCCAATATGGATGCAACACGAACCTTACTGCCTGTGGTCTCGACCTTCATTACCCCATTGGAGCCGTGTATCTTCACACAATACACCAAAAGTCATTGACGTCACAATCTACTTCAGGTCTACTCTGCTATACCAACTTCTCTCAAACTCTCTCCACCAGCAGGATTGCTGCGCCATTACATATAGTATAGTACTTTAGGCATAACTGGAAATAACAATATTTGACACTTTGTATGAAATAATTACAACACCAGCAACACACTCTTTTAGAACCATCATCGCAACTTAATATGCACAGTTCATAAGTAACAAAAGCACCATACACAACCTAAGAATTTGAAAACACTCCAACACTAGCGCCCAAGAAGCCCATACTCTCCAACACTAGCATCCAATAATTCCAGGCTTAAAGGGGTTGTCTCGCGGCAGCAAGTGGGGTTATACACTTCTGTATGGCCATATTAATGCACTTTGTAATGTACATCGTGCATTAAATATGAGCCATACAGAAGTTATTCACTTACCTGCTCCGTTGCTAGCGTCTCCGTCTCCATGGCTCCGTCTAATTTCGCTGTCTTCTTGCTTTTTTAGACGCGCTTGCGCTGTGCGGTCTTCTCCCCTTCTGCTCGGTCCGGCACGAGCGGCGTTCTGGCCCCGCCCCCTTCTACGCGTCATCGCGTAGCTCCGCCCCGTCACATGTGCCGATTCCAGCCAATCAGAAGGCTGGAATCGGCAATGGACCGCACAGAGCCCACGGTGCACCATGGGAAAGGACCCGCGGTGCATCGTGGGTGAAGATCCCGGCGGCCATCTTGGTGAAGGAAGAAGAAGGAAGAGGGAAGACGTCGCAGAGCGGGGATTCGGGTAAGTAATATGTTTTTTTTTTTAACACATCCCTTGGGGTTGTCCTGCGCCGAACGGGGGGCCTATGGAAAAAAATAAAAACGTTTCGGCGCGAGACAACCCCTTTAAGGATTCGAGTTGTATCAGCCTTTGTTTTACTATCCTATTAGCAGGCCTGCTGGTTCCTACAAAGCATGCACACAATACAGCTTTTAATGAGACTGAGCTCACTAACTACCCAACGCTGCATAAAGTCTTAATGTCCCTTTGGTGGGGCCTGATCTGTCGCATCAGCAGCACAACTTTGAACTCAACCTCTCCTTTGCAAATTGCTGCACTGGTATCTGCTCTTTGTGCCCTGGTCATCAGGGTCCTTTCAGTCCTGATCATCAGTGCCCTTTGGTAGCATTTCCCTGCGCTGCTCCACAACACTCTTCTTGCAGCAGCTTCTTCTTGCAGCGCGTAATGAGTGGCTGAGCTAATCAACTTGTAAGGGGGAGCATTGGGCATCCTAAGATTGGGCATGCATGCGTAAATGCAGGCTGCTCATTATTGCATAGGTGGTGATTGAATTTTGAAAATACACAGAAAATGTTTGCATTCTATGTGCTGAATGCAATGAGCCTAATTTATTAAGTCTAGAAACAGAGGATTGATAACAGAAGACGTCTACATCGTCCATCTAGTTCATCTCCTTCAATTTTTTTTACGCAGTTGTTATTTTAGCTAATGTTATTTAGAGTGTATTTACACAGGATGGTGATATGCTCTGAGGCCAAAACCAAATGAATATGATTTTGTGATGTAGTTTTAAGTCATGTGGTTTTTACAGGTAAAACATGTTAGAAACATGTTTAATGTGTAAAAGGCACACAGCCAAAAACCCTACTGCAAAGCTGCAACAGTGGGTGCCATGCAGGTTATTACTGCCTTGTGTAAATGCACCCTTATTGTGTATATTATTGCATCAATGTAGCATGATAAGCCATGGAGGGATGCAGAGATACTGTATGTGCACACAGATATCAGAAGATCCCCATTCAAGAACAGTACATGGACCCTGTGTTCTTGAATAGGTATTGTAGCACAGCGGGGGTTAAAGAGCACTCCAAACCGTCACTTTTCTTCTTGCTTGGTTTATTTACACAGTCTTTAACAGAAACATAAATACCAGGGTCTCCAGATAAATGGTAAATGATAGCAACAACAAAAGTCTCTGTTCATGTTTAACCCTCCTCAGTCCGGAGGTGACGCAGGTAAATCCTCAGCTGAGGAGACCATACAAGTCCATAGAGGTGCACAGACCTGTGGATGTCCAGGGCGCAGCTGGTCCTTATGCCTTCAATCTCTCAGGCTCTAGTCCAAGGGTAGGCATATCCCCTCCAGGGGTCCTGCTGCAACCAGGCAGCGCCTCTCTGCTCACACTGGAAGTCACAGAGAAACTGCAGCCTGTATCTCCCAGGCGCACACACCTCCCTCTACCTTCCACCTGTCTCCTTAAATGGCATGCTGGACAGGTGGTAAGATCTGGCCTGGAGTGAAAGAGGACCAGACTACCTCACAGAGGCTAATAATCTCTGTGACACATACCTTCCACTCCAGACCATTTCTCTCACCCTGTTACAGTATGCATACATCCAAGGCTGGCCTCATGGGCATGCGAGCAGTGTGGTCATACAGGGGGGTGCCTCTTACTTTCCTGAACTATAGGGCAGCAGTGAAAATAATCTTCCTCTCTCCTTCCTTCGTGGCATTCTGCACAGCAAGACAACAGGCAGTCAACGACACATGGCTGGATTAAAAGCTTCACCATAAGCACCAACTTTTTACGGAATTCATCTACTGGCTCTAGGCACTTTGCACTAGTGTCCCTTCCCTGAGGCCCTAAAAGTGGTTCTACCTTTGGCCAATAAAAAGGTTCTCGAAGGCTACTTGTGAGTAGTAAACCTCTTGTGAAGAGCTTGTTGACCACTAGATATGCCTCTATAATGCAATCAAAGAGATTTCACCCTGTTAACAGAGTTTGAGAGAGGGTGCACTATTGGAATGCGAGAAGCTGGATGGTCGTATAAATGAATTGCCTGCCACCTGGATTGTTCTGAACAGACAGAAGGTATTAGGACCAGAGGATATCTGAGAGCAGGCACACAAGGTGATCGGGCTCAGGATGCCCTCAACAGACCACCAGTAGAGAAGATCGTTTGTTCATTTGAAAAACAGGAGTAGCAACAAATGTTTTGTTGTATGCCGTCCAGAGACAGATGGTATCATCGTTATAGGCCCCTGCGTCTATCGGAACCATTTCCAGGTACATGGCTGAAGGACATTTAGTCTCACAGCGCCGATTACATGTACAGCCTTTGACACCCACACACTGTTTGCTCCGTTTGCAGTGGTGTCGTGAAAGATAAAACTGGACTGCTACGGAGTGGAACAAAGTTCTCTTCAACAACAAAATCCAGGTTTAGTTTGGGCATTGACGATGGCCGTGTCCGTGTCTGGAGACCTATGGGTGAGCATTTCAACACTACCTTCACTGTGGAGCTGCCCCCCCTGCTGGTTTAATGGTCTGGGGGTGCCATCGCATACAAGAGTTGGTCACCCCTAATAGTGGTACAAGGAACAATTACAGCTCAGTGATACATTCAGGAGATCCTGCAGCCACATAGTATGTTAATCTGAAGGGAGATGTGTTGTCTCTCACGACAAGGCTTCCAAGAGGCATATTCCAACAGGATAATGCTCGGCTGCACACAGCATGGGTGTCACAAGAATGTGTCTACAACATTGCCAAACTCCTATGATCTGCCCAGACGCTAAATTTATCGCTAATAGAACATGTATGGGACCATCTGGGACGCCAACTTTGACAGCCTACAAGTTTGTACAATCTAGAGTTACAGCAAATGTGGACCAATATGCCACAGGATACCATACAGAACCTGTATGCCTTCATGCCTGCCTGTATTATATCTTGCATCAAGCCTCCCTTCAAGTGTTCTTTTTTCCGCAACAAATTATGCTTTTGCTCTTATATTGTAATCACTCGATTATATCAACGTTACAATCACATATATAAAGTTTCATTTGATTCTAATAACTCCTTTTAAATTACATAGACTTCGGTACCCTTAAGACACAATTATTTGAGGCCTTGAGAATGTTGCTATTTTTTAAGTTTTTCCATCACCCCTTTCTTGGAGCCATAACTTTTTAATTTTTCTGTCGACATAGCTGGTTTTGCAGGACCAGTTGGTTTTTTTGGAGTAAGTATTGAAAAAAAAAAAAACATTTTAAGGGGAATGGAAAAATCCCAGCAATTCTGGCTTTTTTTAATACTTCTGTCTAGGATAAAGAACATAATAATACTATTGCTTGTGTTATTATAGCTATAGCATTATTCCTGGACAGCCTTCGCTTTGTTAGGACCAGAATGTCAGGCTTGCTAGAATAAGCGCTGCGGAATAAGTTGGTGCTATACAAATAAAGATTATTATAATAATGTTAAAAGGAGTTACCTTTCACACACAAGGAATATTCCACAAAACGCACATAAAGATGTAGCTTAATAATCATCTGCTGCAGATATTTGTGCTCCATACCCCACATGAATACATGCAGATTTTGGTGCAGAACTTTCTGCAGCTTAAGGGCTCAGTCAGACGGGCGTTTCTTCGTACGATTTGCGCATGCGTCCGGCGATTTTATAAAACCATTGTTTGCAATGGTATCGGACACATGAGCGCTTTTTATGCGCTCGTCCGATAAATTATAGAACAGAAATCGCAGATCGCACCTATCTGCGATTCCTGTTCTCTTCTCTATATGCGCTCAATGGGGCTGGCGGCAGCAGCGCCCACCCCATTGAGAACATATAGTAAACAAATCATTCTCCTCTGCCACAGCTGTAACAGCTGTGGCAGAGAAGAATGATGTTTGCCCAACGAATTCAATGGAGCCGGCAATACAGCCGGCACTATTGAAAGCAATGGGCTGCCGGCGATCGCACGATGAATTTTCGGGAAGGGCTTAAAGATATAAGCCCTTGCCGGAAATTCATCCAGAAATGTGTAAAAACAAAAAATATACTGTATATATACTCACCTGGTCCCGGCAGACGGAGTTCAGCTGCGGCCGGCCGGCAGTTCTCCTGAACTGCTCTGAGTAGTATTCAGCAGCCGGGGATTTAAAATCCCCGCCTGCTGAATGAGCTGCCTCTGATTGGTCACAGCCTCACCAATCAGAGGCAGCTCTCACTCACACCCATTCATGAATGGGTGAGTGAGTGCTGCCTCTGATTGGTCCCTGCACTGAGCCAATCAGAGGCAGCACTCACTCACCCATTCATGAATGGGTGTGAGTGAGAGCTGCCTCTGATTGGTGAGGCTGTGACCAATCAGAGGCAGCTCATTCAGCAGGCGGGGATTTTAAATCCCCGGCTGCTGAATACTACTCAGAGCAGTTCAGGAGAACCGCCGGCCGGCCGCGCTGAACTCCGTCTGCCGGGACCAGGTGAGTATTTTTTTGTTGTTGTTTTTACACATTTCTGGATGAATTTCCGGCAAGGGCTTATATTTTTAAGCCCTTCCCGAAAATTCATCGTGAGATCGCCCGCAGCCCATTGCTTTCAATGGAGCCGGCTGTATTGCCGGCTCCATTGAATTCAATGCGCTGGACAGCTCCGGCCCATTTCTATTGAAACGCGGCTAGGAGCAGATTTTTCGGGCGATTTTTTGGCCCCGGTCACACGATTTGCGGATGCGCATCCATCATGCGATCCGCAAATCGTGGCAAAAAACGCCCGTGTGACTAAGGCCTAAGGCCGGACTCAGACAAATGTATATCGGCTGAGTTTTCACGCCCAGCCGATATACATCGTCTCTCTCTGCAGGGGGGGAGGCTGGAAGAGCCAGGAGCAGTGCCCTGAGCTCCCACCCCCTCTCTGCCTTCTCTCCGCCCCTCTGCACTATTTTCAACGAGAAGAGGCAGGACGGAGCGGGCTAATTCTCAAAACTTAGCCCAGCCCCCGTCCCGCCTCCTTTCATTGCAAATAGCGCAGAGGGGTGGAGAGGGGGTGGAGAGGAGGCAGAGAGGGGGCGGGAGCTCAGTTCCTGCTCCTGGCTCTTTCATCCTCCCCCCCCCCTGCAGATGAGGACACCGTATATCGGCTTGGTGTGAAAACCGAGCCGATATACGGTCATCTGAAACCACTCTTAGGCATGTCTTGCAGAAATATTCCACAAGTGTGAAAGGTCCCTAAGAGTATGTTCACAAGGCATATTAACCACAGAATTTTCCGTGGTGATTTTCGCTATTAAAAGTTGCATTAAAAAACGCAGCAAAACACTTTTATGTGCGACTTTTGCTGTAAGAACCTATCTGTTATAAGACAAATTTATCAAAAAGTCGCACATTGTATGTTAAATGTAAAATGACATGACCAAGTGTAAAAAAGAAAATAGTCTTACAGCTTTTATAAGGATAGCTTCACACAGGCGATCGCAATATCGCTACGAGGAAATCGCAGCAAAATCGTATCTTTGTTCCTTTGATTTTTCAGCATCAGCGCTGCTTTTTCTTGCAAAAATATTGCTGCTGCTTGCGATTTCTGGTGCGAGTTTTCAGCACAAAAGTCAATAGGACTTTCCATTGTTAAAAATGCATCGCACGGAAATCAAAAGTTTGTGCGCTGCGATAAAGGAGGCTCCATAGGGAAACATGGGCGATTTAATAAAAAAAATAGAAAACACAAAACGCAGTAAAATAGGATATGTTGCAATTTTTCCGTGAAAATTGCGCGATTTTATCGCCCGTGTGAAACCACCCTAAATCTGGCACATGTCACTAAGACTAAAAAAAGACACATTACAGACCAAATCAAGGCTCATGAGCTTTCATAAATCTTCCCCGATGTATTTTTTCCTAGTCGAAAACAACAATCTATACTTAACTCATTTCCTGCGTCTGTATCCTTATACTATAAACTGCCTAAGTTTCAATCTTCCGCCTCCTCTCAACATCCTGCATGTAAGCTTGCTATCCTCCCACAGAAACAGAGATGAAAAACATTCAGTAATTGGAAAACATGATGTAAGTTGACGCTGAGGGCTACTGCAATTAAAGACTTCAAGTTTTTCTGAAGATATTTTGAACATGAAAGTCTTTTAAATGGGAAATCTTACTAAGCACCTTCAAGGACATAGCAGAAAACCGTAAAGAATAAGCATTTATTCTAGTTTTTTTTAACAGAGCTATAAAGTTGTATTTCCTATTTAAGCACAGTAGAAATCGCAAAATGTCCTTTAATATGAAACTCCCACTTTGAAAGCACACAAATACCAAGAGTTTCATAACTAGAAATTTCAAATCGCCGTTTTCAGAATAATTCCATTTAAAGTCTATGCTAGTATTCTATAAATGCAGTACAGACTGTCAAAAATGGTACATCTTCCTTGCTAATGGCTTATGAAGACCACTGGTGCGTAATCTGAAATCCATAAATCTTACATAACAATTTGAGTAGCTATAACCTTTATTAGATATGCACTAAAATTCCCTAGAAATACAGTATATAAAACTTATCAGGCTGACTAGACTAAATTGTGTCTTTCATATAAATATAGATCATGCGGTGCAAATCTCTGGTTCTCATCAAAACAATATATAAATAACAAACTGACGTGAGATGTTCAACCCATGGTTTGATGAACCATTCTCCAAGGTTAATGTTTCTGAGGGACCGTCATTTCTTGTAGGGAAAGTGGGGTTTAAAAAAGCAGGAACCAATGGACACTGCCCCTATTGTGCTCCTATTGCTTTCTACCTATAGACAGAGCTACTGCTCTGACAAGAGCGACCCCACTTCTCTATGGCTATCCATCACCTGTCTGCTATTACACCCTTGGCACAAAGTAATAAATTTCTGTCACCAGCTCCGGAAAGAAGGGCACAACGCATTTCCCCACTGGTTCTATGGTTTATCTAAGGGAGACAATGGTCCTGTTTTTGACAGTCACAGTACACAGTCCTGATATCCTTAGGATTTTCTGCTGCGAGGACAGTGTTCCAGTATAGATGGAAAAGAGTAGAAACGCAATACGGATAGTGTAAATTGGTTTCTGTATTTTTGAACCCCACTTTTCCATAAAATAAAAAAGATTTTTAAAAATTCAAATAAAAAAAAAGAACTTTTTGCGCACTTTTTTTCATAAAAAGAGTAAACTGTAGAATACGTCTTTGGTATACCCACATTCATAATGACCCGTACAAGAAATTTAATTTATTTTTTATCACACACAGTGAACACTATGTAAAATAGGCAAAAAAAAAAAAACAAGTACTGTTTAATCCATTTTGCCTCCTAAAAAAATACAATAAAAATTATAAGAAATAGTAAGAAAGTCACATATACCCCAAAATATTACCAATAAAAACTATAAGTCACCAAACAAAGAAACAAGCTCTCACAACTCCACTGATGGAAAAATAAAAAAATAAAAAGTTACGGGTCTCTGTATGTAGTGATGCTAAAAAATAAATAATTTTCCAAAAAATTTTTAAATTGTGCAGAAGTTGAAAAACCTAAAAGAAAATATATCATTTTTGTATCGCCGTACATGTACTGACATGCAGAAAAAAGTGATTTTTTAAATCTCATTTATAACACATAATGAACAGTACAAAAAATAGCAGTTGATGTGTTTTTTTCATCCCGCTCCCCACCAAAACTTATGAAACTTGTACTTTACATTGTATGCACTCCAAAACGGTAACAATAAAAACTACAGCTCCCTGCGCAACAAACAAACCCTCATATGTATGTTGAAAAATCGTTCTTAGGGTTTATTCACACCAGCGTATATTGGCCGTAGCCACGCTCCGCCCACTCCCATTGCTGGCTGCGAACAAGGGGTGGCGAGGGGGCGGAGCTAAGCTAATGGGGAGGAATGAGGGGGACTGCTGAGTCGGGAAGCGTATATTGGCTGGCCGTGAAAACACTGGCCGATATATGCTCATGTAAATAAGCCCTGAAGTAGAAAACTAAGTTGCATCCTTAGGGTTCTTTCACACAGGTAGAATATTTCCACTTCAAAGTCCGCAGGGCTAACTGCAGATTTTGATGTGGAGTTGAAAACAGATTTAAGCCATTTTCTTTCTGCATCAAGATCCACAAGTAGCCCTGCAGATTTTGGTGTGAAATTAACCGCAATTTTGCCATGCGCAATGTTTAAAATTCTGACCATATGAAAGGGGCCTTCGAGGGTTAAAGAAACACATTTTCTATACTGTGGCAATCTGCTTTGCAGAAAAAAATCTGTTTCTAAAATCTATACATTTTAATACATTTGTGTACACATTTACCATAAATTAAGTTTTCCTAACTTAAAAGTTCATATCAGCATATCAGTAATATAAACAGAACTGACAAGTCTACAAGTACCTACTGTTGCTAAAAATTTAATAGTAGCACTGAACATGCAATCTCCTCAAGCAATAGAACATGCAATTATGTTTAGTAGGATAAATATATGTGTAACAACAATAATAGCAACATAGTTCTGACTTCACACACTAATCTATACACCACAATCACAAGACACATGAAGGAGTAATTATTACTCAGAAGCAAAATGATCAACTGCGCTAGAAATACTTCATTGAACTGAATTAAAGAATAATAGACAAATGGGATTTAATTGTTATTCTTCAAAAAAGTACACCATTCCCTTAAAAAAGGAAACGTTTTAAGGAGGAGAAACAAGAGTTATTTAAAGTACACTTCCTGTTGTCATTTTTAGGGAGATTAATGATGATCACTTGGCAACCTAATAAAAGTGAGTTTTCAAGAACTGCAAATCACCTACATGTGACAGCAAAAAAATAAAAATAATGCTTTCAATTTAACTTGTATTACCAATAATCTGCCTTTTATCTGGTGTGGTTGTGCCATGTCCCCTTGTCAGTCCTCTTCAGTCGTTTGTGCATACGTAAGTGTTGCCTGTATTGATGTCACATGACAGCACACAACCATAGCATGAGGCAGGGACCCTGCCTCCATCATGATATGTTGTGATTGTCTACCACATTATAATTAATTCTTTCCTATTTATCACTTCCTGAATGGATAGCCTGGTAGGCTCATGTTTACACACAGTAGTCAATTTTACAAAGCCAGACTTGGATTAAAAAGTAGCCTTGGTATGTAAACCCCACATAAAATATCCCCCTTCATCTCATATTTCAAAAATAGCAACATGCAATGGAAATTTTGCATTAATTGGTCACGCCCCTCTTCACTCCCTTAAACATGTAAACCATACAGTCAACACAAAGAGCAAACTAAGGGCTTATTCACACGAGGAAATTTGCGCAGATAACTTACATGTGAAAAAAACGCGACCAATGGTTTCCTATAAAAATGTTCAGATGAAGGAATTTTAGCCGTGCAAAAAAAATAAATAAAAATCACATCTAAAAAGAAAGGACATCAGCAAAGTAAGCAACTGAAATTCTCTGCTGCACGAAAATATAGGTCTTGACCTATCTTTGGTGTGCAATGTGCAGGAGCCTTCATAGACTCCTATGGGAAACTATGCATGCCGGCCAGGCCAGCAAAGGAAGATGAAGGGATTCCCTCGCAGCAGGGATGGAGGGGTTCCCCTGCAGAGAAGATGGAGGGATTCCCCCTCAGTAGGGATGGAGGGGAACCACTTCCATCCCTGCTGCAGGGGAATCCCTTCTCCCCTGCAGGGAAACCCTCCATCCCTGCTGCAGCAGAATCCCTTCTCCCCTGCAGGGAATCTCTCCATCCCTGCTGCAGCGGAATTCCTTCATCTCTCCTGCAGGGGAACCTCTCCATTCCACTAGGGTGAAGGGGGTCCCTGGCGATGAAGGGAAGCCCTGGTGGAACTCTTTTCATCTCCCCGGGGGGCTTCCCTTCACTAGAAAGAGAGAGAGAAAGAGAGATGAAGGGAGTCCCCAGGGATGATGGGAACCCTCTCCTTCTTCGTGGCGGAGCTTCCCTTCACTGCAAAGAGAAAGAGAGAGGAAGGGACTCCCTGGGAGTTCCCTTCATGTTGGGGATGAGGGGACTTCCTGGGGATTCCCTTCATCTCCCCAAGTGTTTTCTTGATACAGCTCTTGACAGAAGTCCCTCGGATCTTACTCTTCTAAACACCACTAACACACTGATGCTTAGAGAGCAAGATTGCAAGGTAAATCACTCAATCTCGGCTGCTGCACTGTCATCAATCACAAAGATTACTGGGACAGAACTGCTCTGATTGTTTCCCCAGCAGCTAGCAGTGATTAGCTCCCTGGGAAGTCCTCTCATCCCTGTGAGGAAGGGAGCCCCCAGAGAGATGGAGGGGAGACACAGAAGGGTTGAAAGGAGTCCTCAGCAGGGGTTCCCTTTATCACTGACGGGCACTCCCTTCATCCCCGCCGGGGACTAACAGCAGGTTACAACCGGACATTCAGAGGGACTTCGGGACTGCTGCCACGATCTCTCTCTCGTCCCAAAACTCTCAAACAGCAGTACATTTTTTCCATCGCTCATCAGCGTTTTTTCAGTGCTGATACAGCAGCTCAGGACTGCAGTGCGAAAAAGTCGTTCATTCATGATTTTCACGCAATTTTTTTTGCTTGGCTATCTTTTTTGTGCAATTTTGATGCCCATGTGAACGAAACAAACAAAATCACACAGACAGGCTTCCATTTTACAGTTGAGGACATGCATGTTACCACTATAAAAGCACCAATAATACCACCACACATATAGTGATCAGACACTAGATCTACATGCACTCTCTGCAGGTTGCTGTCACACAGCAGACTGTACTAGTGAATGCAAACTGGTGCAACACATTTCCTGCTTCAAGACTTTCAATAATGAACCAAACAAACTACTAATGACAACCTGTCCGACTGTGCGTGAGTGACTTACATTATCTGCCCCTGATCACATGACAGTGACATCATCAAAGGTCCTTTATCTCCAGTGGGGGAGTTACATTTTCCACCCCTGATCACATGACTGTGACATCATCACAGGTCCTATACACACACGGCTGCTGTCCTGCTAGGTGTTCGTTAGTAATTTATAGGTACTGAGGCCGCAGGGGGTTTGTAGACCACCTGTAATCAGCACAAGGATGCAGGACATTTGATGATGGCACAGTCATGTGATAAGGAGCGAAGCATGTAACTCCCTCACTGGCGATGAAGGACCCTTGATGACGTCACCATGATGTGATCAGGGTGGAGCATGTAAGTCATTCACTCTGAATGAGCATCACCGTGATGTGATCAGAGCAGAGCATGATAGTGACATCATCACAGGTCCTTCATCTTCAGTGCTGTGCCGCTTCTGATCCCTGGTGTATGGGATGAACAATGTATTTAGCAGTGCCGTGTGTGATGTGCATGTAGCACAGCTTTGTTGCACACTGTGCCACCAGAAGCACTGGTACTATAATTTCCTAATAACTACTAGTCAAACTACTAACGACCACTTGTTAGTTAGTATGTGAGTGCTCCTGATACTCCACCCCTGGTGACATCATCGCTCCACCCCCTGGTGACGTTATAGAAGGTCCTACAACCTATATAAAACACAAAGCCTGACCAACAGAAGAACAACACAGTTAGACCTCTTGAAAAGAGGAGGACAAAAATAACAAAATGAGAATACAACTAAGCAGTTATTAACTCAGTGATCCTGACAGAAGACACCGACCTATCACCACCACAGAGATCCGGTGGGCTAAAGGACCTGTGGTGACATCACTGCTGTGGGAGGAGCCATTGTGCAGTTTGGTAAAAGAGATCTGGTGGGCTGAAGGACCTACGGTGACATCACTGCTTTGGGAGGAGCCATTGCGCAGTTTTGTAGAAAATACTGTATACTGGGTAAACTGACAGCAGCCACCAGGACCTGTGATGACATCACCATCATGTGATCACCTGTGGGGGTGGAGTCAGGAATCACATGAGCAGGGGTGATCACTGTATCCAGGAGTCTGGTGATGTGTGGAATAGCAGAGCTGTGTGTGTGTGAATCGAGATATAGCAGAGCTGTGTCTATCATGTGCTGTGTGCGTGATGTGTGGGATCAGGATGCATGTAAATGGATGTACAATGTAGCAGAGCTGTGTGTGTAATGTGCTGTGTGCGTGATGTGTTGGATCAGCATGCAAGTAGTAGAGCTGTGTGTGTAATGTGCTGTGTGTGTAATGTGTGGGGGCTACTGAAAACTGAGACCAGACACCTAGGAGTACTGTGATGCTGGTGTCCAGTGTGCAACTTAGTACAGGATATACATATTTCACTCAACTCAGTCACTGAGCCTTACTGACTGACTTCAGTTCTCACAACACTCACCCAGTGAGTGCCATGCCTTCCAGGGATGAAGTGTAAACCTGTTCTCGGGCAAGGTGGGAAGTGGAGTTTGAACACAGTGAGCAGGCAAACACAAAATAGGCATCATAACTTCTGCCTACACAGAACATTGCCAAGACTATCAGGAGGAGCATGGGTGTGCCGCACCCTGTCCCCAGGATAGGAGGACCAGTAAGATCAATCACGCAATTTAAACAAGCTAGCATCAATGGCCAACTGTGTAGTAAGGCAATGTGGCCCTCCGGGAATAAACCTCTTGGGCAGATTGCCAATCTGGACCTGAAAGGACCACCATTAGCTGAAGAATATAACTTGTAGGTAGAAATTAACTACATGTAATAACATAGGTTTTTACTGTCAAAGCTGACAGTGGCATGGATATCAACCAACCGAAAGGAGCAGTGCAAAACCATAAAACATGGAGAAAGCTCGCCTTTAGGGTTGCCGAGGGTCATGAACAACTAAATGGCTAACAACAACAAAGGTTTAATTTTTAAGGCCCAAACATAATTTTAGGGTTTAGAATTTGGGATTGCTCATGTATAAATGAAATAAAACCTGTACTAGAAGACATAGCAATGAAAAAAGATCATCGACCGATGATTAACAAATTTTTGTCATGCCATCAAATGTAGTGATACTGTTAAACCTGACACTGAATAGAGTACCTCCTAAGAAGTGGTTACTTGGCCTGGTAGCTATTGTAACTTGCATAAAATAAGGTACTCAGTGATCCATTCAGAGTGTTAGCAGTCGAGGTGTTTGCACAGATGAATCATGTGGAACAGACAGAATTCCTATGACAGAATAAGCCGGGCTGTAAATCTGAGATGTGTGCATCACATTTAGAATCCACACAGTGGGCTGACTCCCATAATGTTGGAGTACATTCATTTTGTCGCTATAATGTAACCAGATGGATAGACATCAATCTAGAGATTTATGTGCACATTGCAGCATACACACCTCCAGTGTGCTCAAACAGAGCCAATGTCTCAAAGCAGGAGTTTGGAATCAGAACGAAAGAAGGTTCAAATTCAGACTTCAGTATTATACAGACTGAGCTCCTATTATTTTATTCATTGTATGGCAATGTGCGCACAAGTTATGTCTGTTATGTCGGTACCACACCTGACTTTTTAACAGAACATCGTGCTAGAGGCAAAGCCAAAAAAGGGCAACATCTACATGAAGTTTGTATCTTTGTGTGCATTTCCTCCCACACGCCAAAAAACCTACCTATAGGTTAATTTGTATCCCCTGAAGTTAGCCCTAACATAGGTGTCAAGAAATTGTGAGCCCCACTGGATACAGGGACTACTAGGAATGATGGAAATCTCTTTACAGCGCCGTGGAACATTGGAAACATTGTAGAGATTTATGAAATCTGATAAAAAGGAAAAAGTGCTAGTTGTGCTCCCTTACCCCATTAGGGTTTTGTGTGTTTGTGTTTCTCTTTGGCGCTTGCTGATGGGTGTCTGGGAGAGAAAAAACACGACAGTACTTAGACAGGAGCTGTATGCTCCATTTAGTTTTCCTTTAGGTCCATTTACAGTTTATTTAGGAGACCATTAAATTAAAGTTTGTTTTTTTTTCTTTTATTCCTTTCTCTCTTACTGGGTCCGCCCTACTTTCTTCTTCCTTCCTTCCTATTTAACCCCTTATCGGCCAAGCTTTTTTTTTTTTTCGTTTTTTCCTCCCCTCTTTTAAAAAATCGTAACTCCTTTATTTATCTATCGACAAAGCTGTATGAGGGCTTTTTTTTTGCGAAAGAGTTGTATTTTTCAATGGTACTATTTAATGTGCCATATAATGTACTGAAAAACCTTTTAAAAATTCCAAGTGGAAAGAAAGGGAAAAATAATGAAATTCCGCCATCTTTCGGTGTGTCTTGTTTTTACGGCACACAAACTGTAATAAAAATGACATTATTCTATGGGTCCGCAGCATCACCATACATGATTACCAGGAGCATGTATGGTGACGTATGTACAGTTACGTTCAGGTCTCTGATTTGTGGCAGACAATACCTGACTTCCTCTGGGCTGTCTACCTGGATGTCACCGCTGATACCGGTGGCGGCCCTTCAGCTGTGTCCCAGGGCTCCAGGACAAGCAAGCATGCCCTCTTTTTTTATTTTAGGCCGGGCCAAGCAGGTGGACAGGGTTTTGTTGTAATGACAAACCCCTTTAAATAAGAATGTCAAATTTAACTATTGTATCACTCAACACAAGGCTTGAATATACCAGAAAAGGGATCCTCTTTAAGCTTGTTAAAAGTCAACGATCAGCCTTATCAGGGCCGCACACTGAGTTCTCAGCAGGATACAGCTGATACGATTGTTTCAGCTGGCATCCCGCTTGGAGAACAAATCAAAAGTATGCAGAAGACAGCGGTCCAGCTCGGAGTGCTCAGCTGTATACCAGCTGTGCGCTCCGAGGAGAAAACAGTTGTATACAGAAGACAAGTGGCCCCACTTGTCTTCTGTATACCCCCCTCAGAGCGCTCAGCTGTATGACAGCTAATTCTTAGTGCTGTCGGTGCAGCCTTTCTCCCGGTGCCCAGCTTGATTCAAATGTGGCCTTCTTAATAGGTTGTAAGCCTGCATGGTGCACTACACGTACCATGTGGCCCAACACCCTGTATTTACTCTTTTGTGTAAAAATAAGCACTAAGCAGCCGCCCCCCTCAGTATAAGGAGGGGTTGTGTGTGGCTGCTCATCAGTGTCCTCCACATGTGTTATTTGCTCCTGCATTCAGCAGTCTGGCTGTCTGCATGTTTGGGTTGTGGTGCTTCTGCCTGCCCTCTTGTATCAGTATATCACTAAATATTTGGCCAATTTCTGTATTTTTTTTTTCCTATTAGGCATTATCAGACACATTAGATACTGCAGACAAAGAGTATCCTTCCCTGGACCATTACAGTATTCAATATCCTCTTCTAGAACCTTTACCACATCATTAGCTTACATAATAATCTGGCACCGTTTACCATTGTGTGCCCTCTGTGGTTTTGCACTGGGCCTTAGCTACTGCATTATCATAAAGGGATAGTACCAAGAATAATTTTTATCACCTATAATACAATAGGTGATATAAGTATGATGGTTAGGGGTCTCACCATTGAGACCACACTGGTCCCATGTCCCTCCTCCTCCTCACTGCAGGCTCACTGCACCCCCTGCAGTGAGGAGGAGCTTGAATGGAGCGGCAGTCATGCAAACACGGAACTGCTGTATTCATTTTCTTTCAATATTTTTTATTGGATTTTAAAGTAAACAAAGAATAACAAAGTTGACATATTTGTTGCGTTAGAATACAATTTCTTTACCGTGACATAAATATTTTAAACATGCAATGGTTGTTGAATAGTAATGAAACTTATGTTCCTTTTTACAAAAGAAAAGAAAAAAGTTGCCAGATCAATGTATTTTGTCACTGGAGTACTAGATATCAACTTCAAACCAGAGACTAAAAATTTGGAACGCTTCACGAATTTGCGTGTCATCCTTGCGCAGGGGCCATGCTAGTCAAACATGTAACCATCGACAAATGGATTATACAAGTTCTCTGCCTATTTACAAAGACATGTTGCCTATAGATTCAATTTCTTCTGCTCATCGAGGAGCACATAAACATTTTCTTATAGCATTCAGAATCTGCATAATGTCAAATGACTTTCCAAGATCCCCAACCTTACAATCCATCAACACTTTATTATATCAGCAGGGTCTGGGAGCAATGCTGGGAGAAATACCAAAGCATGTAACAACTAAGATCGGGCTCAGATGCCCGTGTTTCTGGCGTGCCACACACATATTTCTTGCGCACGAGCATGCAGCAAGTACGGAATGATAATGCATACTTACTGCATGTTTCCAATCCCCATACACTATCTTGGCGTGTATTTGTACGTAAGATAGAACATGCATGTGTGTGCGGCCCAATGAAAATGTATGCATCGGTAATACGCAAGATGCACACGGACATGTGAACCCGCCCTAAGAAGGGCACAAAAGCCAAAAACATAAAAGATGCATGGATTGGCATTGCGAAGACCAAAAAAGTGTAACATTTATTTCTGATTTGTTTTTTGCCTAGCTATACAGTTCCCACAAATGTAGCAGAATTGAATTTGTCATTAAGCTGTTCCTTTTGTGCCCTGTAAAGGGATTCTATCAACTGTGCAACGCCCTTTCAGAATACAGCCAGCTAGGCGAAAAGCTGATCACCTATTACATCAAGGGGAAGATGTGGGCATCCACACACTCATCCATACATTTCCACATTATATGGTGCCTAGTCAAATGATCTGCAGTCATATGAAAAAAAACCTTAAAACACTCAGAGGAGGTTTATTCATTCTGTTATGCCAATTTTATACTAAACACCTAAGATACTTAAAGGGGTTGTCTCATGAAAGCATGTGGGGTTATATACTTCTGTATGGCCATATTAATGCACTTTGTAATGTACATCGTGCATTAATTATGAGCCATACAGAAGTTATTCACTTACCTGTTCCGTTGCTGGCGTCCTCATCTCCATGGATCCGTCTAAAATCGCCTCTTCTGGCGATTTTAGACGCGCTTGCGCTGTGCGATCTTCTGTCTTCTGAATGGGGCTGCTCGTGCCGGAGAGCGGCTCCTTGTAGCTCCACCCCGTCACGTGTGCCGATTCCAGCCAATCAGGAGGCTGGAATCGGCAATGGACTGCACAGTGAAGATCCCGGCGGCCATCTTACTAAGGTAGGTAAGAAGAAGGAAGAAGTCGCCGCAGCGCGGGGATTCGTGTAAGTACTACCCGTTTTTTTTTTTTTAACACATGCATCGGGTTTGTCTCGCGCCGAACGGGGGGCCTATTGAATAAAGACAACCCCTTTAAGAGGTGACATTGCTTTCCAGTTGCTCATCGTGCTTTTAAAGTATGATTAAGCAAGTCTTTTTGTATAAAAATCACCCGTTCAGTTTCGTAGCCCTGACAAACTCAACTCAAAAATGGCGCATGTCTTCTTCTGACAGATTTGCAGTGTAATGGGAAATTTGAAGATTAACCTTTAAATTTTATAACAGAACTGTAGAGGAGATGATTACCTGTGATCTGACTGATGAATAGAGAGAATAACACCTGAATTTAGAGCAGTCTGCTTCAGCGTCACCAACACAGTGAACTCATGTTTATTCCTCAGTTTCTGAAAAAGTTTTTCTGATGAGACGGAAGAAGCTTTTAAATTTCTTGAAGAATCTGGAGGAGGAGAGGAGAAAAAACATTTTCATTTTGATGTTCATTGCAATCCAACACAATCAATCATTTAGGCTCTTACAGTCCTGTAAATGTATTAATTCTCATTGACCATGGTTGTGTTGATAGAACACATTCACAACGACTGCAGTATAAGCTTAGTAGCCCTCAGTGTTAAACTTGAATGACTGACTTAAAATATTGATGACCTGCTTTTAACCGCCCCACGTAGATTTCATAAATGATTCATAGGTCCAAGCTAGGGCGGCCCTTAAGACTCACATCTTATACATAGAACTGTGTCTACATCTCCAGTTACATTTTCAGTCTCCCAATGTAGAAGAACACTTCTACTTATTTACACAACCAATTAGAATGTTGACATTGCTATTAAGATCACACAAATAGAAAAAAGTATAGCAGCAGTCCTTATAAGCTATGGCACTTAAAGGGGTTGTCCCGCGCCGAAACGTTTTTTTTTTTTTTTTTAACCGCCCCCCCCGTTCGGCGCGAGACAACCCCGATGCAGGGGTTAAAAAAACAACCCGCACAGCGCTTACCTGAATCCCGGCGGTCCGGCGTCTTCATACTTACCTGCTGAAGATGGCCGCCGGGATCCTCTGTCTCCGTGGACCGCAGGGCTTCTGTGCGGTCCATTGCCGATTCCAGCCTCCTGATTGGCTGGAATCGGCATGTGACGGGGCGGAGCTACACGGAGCCGGCATTCTACACGAGCGGCCCCATAGAAGACAGGAGAAGACCCGGACTGCGCAAGCGCGGCTAATTTGGCCATCGGAGGCCGAAAATTAGTCGGCACCATGGAGACGAGGACGCCAGCAACGGAGCAGGTAAGTATAAAACTTTTTATAACTTCTGTATGGCTCATAATTAATGCACAATGTACATTACAAAGTGCATTATTATGGCCATACAGAAGTGTATAGACCCACTTGCTGCCGCGGGACAACCCCTTTAAGATCTTAACATTAACCCTTTCCAATCCACTGTCTGACGTCTGAAGACATTCTGATTGAAGGCTGTACAGCTCCGATGTTGGAAGACATCCAGCAGGGTATTCTTACTCTCAGAGGCGTAACTTGAAGTTTCTGGGGCCTAATGCAAAATCTGTAACAGGGCCCCCAACTATAATGCTTCAGCCATAGTACTGGGCTCCCGATAGGGAGAGGCCTTATGGGCCCCCTAAGGCTCCTGGGCCTGGGTGCAACCACATCCCCTGCATCCCCTATAGTTACATCCCTGCTTACTGTATATTACTGGCCGCTCTGTTGTCGGGAGCCTCTCCAGCATGCCCCATACCGCAGTACTGGCTCTAGCCAGCAGATGGCGCCATTGTATAATGGCAGAAAGAGAAAGCACCCTAGAAAACCCTGAATCCAAAATTGAATTGCAAAGGGTTAAAGGGTGAATGCCCATGGACGTATTTGTAATGCAGTAATCCACATGTGAATTCCAACAGCTTTCTACTTGCCAATACTCACATGCGGAATTCTATTGTGGAAAAAATTGTTGCATGTTCTATTTTCCACGGATTTACGCCGCGGGAGGTCTCCCTTAATATAGCATTAATGGAGACCATGTAAATCCGAGATCACTCGCAGACACTTTTTTGTTTTTAATGGCGGTACTCCCATGGGGCTCATGGGCACGAGCCCTAGGATATTAACTCCCTGTGAGCACCACATCATTTTGCCACAGATTTTGCACCCAAACTTCATGTCATTTTAGCATTCTATTCAATGCCATGGAAATCTGTGAAGATTTTGAAATCCCTGTCAAGCAAAAAAAAGAAACAGAATTCACATGATTCTTCGAAGCTGAAACCGTGTCAGGTGGTTCACTGGGGTTAAACTGGTTTGTGGAACCAGCCTTGGATCTCTGCCGCAGATCAAATGCCAGATCCACATTTTAAAAATCTGCCATGGATCTGACACTCTTAATACCGTGTGACCGAGGCATTACACCGTTCTTGTAGGATAAACATTATTGTGCAGTGGCGATGGCAAACCTTGCCAAAAGACTGCCCTACATGCCATGCACCAGAATTATTATATGTTTTAGATACTTTTCAAACATTGTAGGGAGGTGCAAAAAGTGTCTAAAAAGGGGATGTGATTAAGTAGACTCAGAAAATTATTAAAGGGGTTGTACCAAGATTGCAAGTTATTCCCTATCCATAGGATTGGCAAGTGTTTCCCATTGTTTTTAATGCGAAACTTCACATCACATCACACTCGCATGCACCTTGCATGCTGTGCAATGTTTTTGCTGTCAAATAGGTACGTGCAGGCGCAGACTTTTAATTTAAATATAGCATATATGTTAAACGTACATGGAAAAGAGGTACATTAATGTATGCAGTTTTAAGCTTACAACTGCCTTTTTTAGTATAAAAGTTCAATATATAGCCATAGATTTCCATTTTAACCTGAAAAACGTATGTTTTTTTTTTACTGCAAACAGAGCAAAGACCAATGTAATGGAGGTAAAAAGTAGTTAAAATTGTGTGTTTTTGAACTACACATGACCAATTCTAGTCTATGGGTACATAAAGTGATATGTTTGAATACTTTTTTTGTTTAAACGTATCCACTCGATGAATAGCTAAACATGATGTAAACAGTCCTTTACTGACTACTGAGATCCGTAGAGAAGATATTTGCCCCAGCTGAAACAGTACAAATAATAATGTGCCCAAATGGCTACTAATTCAAATTAGACTGATAAGGGCTCATTAACATTAGCATCTTAGCCTTATACATGGTTTAATTATAAAACATAAAAGAACAGATAAATCAAAGAATTCAATTGATTTTAGTAGAATTTACTATGGCAATTCTGTCATTAGTTTATATCCGTATGGATGCCCTACTCAAAACAAATTGAAGAAATTGATCCGTTCTAGAATAGGAAAACAAAAGACGTGCCACCCCCCATGAGATGCAATCGTTATCCTAGGCTAGGCATTCTAGTAAGTAATCTGGCTTCTTGAACAACATACAATTCACCACTGCTTTTTTATATATATCTAAATATAATGTAAAGCACAGCAAATTAGTACAGAGGCCACATGAAGCGTGTGTAGTGAGGCATTCCAGCTTGTGCCAGGTAAAAGATATCAAGCTGCTGGTTTCCTAACAGAATTAATTATACAATGGATTTTTTTCATAGGTTTATGTTTCTTTTAAAGGGCCTGTTCAGTTGTAAACTATTGATGGCCTTTTCTTAGGATAGGCCACCAGTAGTAGATCAGAGGGAGTCTACCGCTCAGGATCTTTGCTGATCAGCTGCTCTCTAGACAACTGTGCTCATGCACTGAGATGATTTCTGCAGGAAGCAGACAGCTCCTTTTCCACTGCAGTGGCAAGGCCTGATATTATAGGCAAACTTCCCATTCACTTCAGTGGGAACTTTGCCTGTGATACCGACCTGGCCACTATAGTGAGAACGGAGCTGTCTGTTTTCCGCTGAAATCTGCACACTGCACAAATGCACTGGCTGAGCGAACAGCTGATCAACAGTGGTCATGGGTGGCAGACCCCTTCCGATCTACTACTGATGGCCTATCAATAGTGTACAACCCTTTTAAAGTGAGGAATTCTCATTAGATAGGAGACTTAGGTCAATGATCTCACTCCTGCCAAGTCTGGACAGAAAGGATGAACCAAAAAAAGAATTAACATCACATAGGACTAAATTTCAATAAAAGTATGGTGGGCGAAGTGGAATTCTTCTTATAATAGTTTATTGGTAATTATATCCTTTAAATAAATAATGTATTTCAGAGCACCTTGACCCATTCTTTGGATCATTCTCACTGACTTTAAGAAGGGCTCAAGTTGTCAAGAAATATGTTATTTGTTCGGCTCATTGCACATATTGGCCACCTGACTACCTATATGAGTCCCAAGTGATGTCCAGACCTTGGAACATTCATCTGTTTAAGGGTTCCTTCACACGGGCGCTGCGATTTTCGATCAACCACATCTCCTGTTTATGAGCCCACCGGGTGCGGTGAGTATACGCTGCACCTGGAATACTGTCGGGCAGGGGGAGAGAGTTTGTTAAACTCCCACGCCCTCTCCGCCCCTCGCTGGCTGTCAGCAAGGGGAAGGTTCGGGAAGGGGTGGGAGCTAATGTGCTAATCTTCCGCCCCCTCCCCTTGTTGGCAGTCGGCAAGGGATGAAGAGGGGGAGGGAAAGGGAAGGGAGTTTAGCAGAGCCTCAGCTAAACTTCCTTCCACCTCTCTTTTTTGGCAGCTCCCATAGGAGTCTATGGGACCGTCCGCCGTATTCTGGCAGGAAGATAGTTCTGGCTGGCGTAAAAATGGCTGGCCGGAATGCACACTGTATGCGCCGGCCGTTTTTATGTACAGGAAAATCTGTACAATTGTGCACAATTTGTACACTTTAGGGTTTATTCACACAAGCATATATCGGCTGCGATTTCGCGGCCGGCCGATATACGTGACCATCTGATGCATTGGATTCCAGCGCATCAGTTCAGATGGCTGCATACATTGGCCAGCTGTGAAATCACGTCCGATATACGCTTGTGTGAATAAGTCCTAAAGTGTACAAATTGTTGAGCCTACTACACAACAGCTATAGGTGAGCATATCAGCTATTGCCTCACTATTGTTGGCCGTTATACCATTGTTTTCAAACATACTGTCTCAAGGGTTTGTTCACATGTAGCTGCATATTTTTGCACATCTTCAGCAGATTTCACCTTTTTAATTAAATTAAAATTGAATGGGTTAAATCTGCTAGAGATCTGCATAATTATCTCTGACAAAATCCACAAAAATCATGATTCATCATCTATGGGTGAACATACCCATATAAATACTTCAGCTTGTTTCTTTCTTCTAGTAATTGATGTCTGTGATGTTGCCTCCCTGGGGTACAAATACTGTCAGTGAAAAGGTCAAATGGTTCAATGTTGAGCACTGAACTATGTTGATCGATGGCTCCTTTCATATAGTAAATATTGTCTACCTGTCCTTTTTTACAACAGTAGAATTGCTTAATTCCATATGATCAGGCAATGTCAAATGTGTAAAACTGGTACAAACAGCAAAATGATTACCAAAAAGCCTAATACTGAAGGTCATTATAATTCCAGTGTTGGGAAGAATTACAATGTGAAGTGTATCTATGCTAAATATTTCATTGGGATCAGAATAATTGCAGAACATCATGTACAGTACAGTAGGTACTCGGCTCTGGCCATGTAGTTACTGACTATTGTTGCAAAAAAATATATAAATGTAGTGAGATACTTCAAGTTTGAGAGGCACATAGTTAACTCTCTTTAGTTAGCATCATAGTTCCTTTTAATTATGATTCCTTGGCTTTCAAAGTCAACGTGAAGCAAGAACAGCAAATCAGAATTAAACCGGCTTTACTGAAAGTTAATTACAAACATATTATGGATTCTGAAGAGGAAGCACGTTTGGATTATCCTAATGCAAGGTTACACGCAGGTTTAATTAATCTTTGTTTTACAAAACAGCAGCCTCCTTTATTACAAATCTGACTTTATACTTTGTGACCTAAACTTATTGATGTCTCCCTATAACTTGTATTATGCACTCAGTAGCCATTCTGGTAGGTGTGAAGTGCATTTGAATAAACCAAATTATCTGGAATGTTCATGGAACTACTTGAAATTATAAGCTGTTTCATGACATTGAGCGTTATCTTGCCAAAAGTAGCCATTAAAGCATTAATCCCATGTTAGGTATTTATGGCACATCTACAGGATATGCCATAAATCTCTAATAGAAACACGGCTCACCTCTGGGATTTGCACCTGTCTCCAGAATATAGGTCCCCCAAGCCCTTGCCGCGTTTTGGTCAAATCACTGTTCAGTCAAGCTTACTTGGTTGGCTTTTCTCATAACACCCACAGAACTGAATGGAGAGCAATGACGTGAGGTCTCTTCTCCACCTTGATGACAGCGGCCCATTACCATGTGAGATGGGTGTTATGGGATTCCAATTTTGGAGATAGGTGTGTGTTCCATAGGTGAGACCTGAATGTATCAGACATTTATGTTCTATTCTGTGCAAAAGAAGGTGCTAACAACATTGCAGACCCCCAAATAGCCAGAATACTGATGGAGATGTATGCGTTATGGAACTGAAGTGCTGCACCACAATGTTGGTAGGAGGGTGTGGAGAAAAGTCTATTTAAGGGCAGTGTTCAACACTAAAGGACAATGTACAGTGAGAACACATGAAGGGCTGAAGTAACCTGTCTTTGGCCGAAGTGGTGATTATACCTGAGCTTGTCCACTGAGGAGTGGGCCAGTAGAGAAGGTGACTGTGTTCCTAAATGAAAGCTGTGCAATAGGAAAGAGAAGACGAAAACAACATCAACCAGCTAGATGTCACCTCACCAAACAGCACCCATAACTTAATTTATGGTGGCGTTTGGTGGTGGCAGGTTCCCTTTCAAAGTGGTTTGGGTGAAGATATCATTAACCTGTCTGTAGTGAAAGTTAATCCGCGTGGATTGTTTTTACAAGTCTACTGCTGTGTTGCTGTCATTGCATGTTAAAGCTCAGTGGTCCTTTAAGAGGTGGTATTTTTTGCTGAAAAGATCTTGGACTGCAACTGTGTGACCACTCAGTGGTGTAGACCCATGCTCTTGTTGCACAGAAAGCCGGGCAATGTGCACATTTTCACATTTGCAATCGAGGGTGGTTGAGAGTATATTTTATGAAAGGTAGTGTGCTAGCGGTCTTGAGGACACACATAGACAATGGAAAGAACTATACAAAGTAATGTCATGGTCGACCAGGGTGCAATGCACAGCTCGACAGGATAGATGCAAGACTGTGTCAGCACCGGACAAATGGGAAACACAATGCTGTAGTAAAACCCTATTAAACAAAGGAAAATGTAAAATAAGAGGGAAAACCAACCCTCCTTCTAACTGGGAAAGGTCCCAACCTAATAGCAGATTGACTGCTCTGATAAGTGCGACCCTGCAGAAAGCCTTACGGCCTGCTACCTGACCCTAACAGGGGGCAAGGAAGAAGAGCGAACCCCAGTAAAAATAACCAAGAGAGAGGGAAATAAACTGCAACTTAAAGGAGATGTCCCGAGGCAGCAAGTGGGGTTATACACTTCTGTATGGCCATAATAATGCACTTTGTAATATACATTGTGCATTAATTATGAGCCATACAGAAGTTATAAAAAGTTTTTTACTTACCTGCTCCGTTGCTAGCGTCCTGGTCTCCATGGTGCCGACTAATTTTTGGCCTCCGATGGCCAAATTAGCCGCGCTTGCGCAGTCCGGGTCTTCTGCTGTTCTCTATGGGGCTCCGTGTAGCTCCGTGTAGCTCCGCCCCGTCACGTGCCGATTCCAGCCAATCAGGAGGCTGGAATCGGCAGTGGACCGCACAGAAGAGCTGCGGTCCACGAAGATAGAGGATCCCGGCGGCCATCTTCAGCGGTAAGTATTGAAGTCACCGGACCGCCGGGATTCAGGTAAGCGCTGTGCGGGTGGTTTTTTTAACCCCTGCATCGGGGTTGTCTCGCGCCGAACGGGGGGGGGTTTAAAAAAAAAAAAACCCGTTTCGGCGCGGGACATCTCCTTTAACTAAAAGATGCACAGCTAATTCCAGGAGGACTTGGACACAGCTCCAACCACCATGGCTAACTGAGCTGCAATAAACAGCAATGAGCTAAGAGAGGGGTAGGAATATAAAGCCCTCCCTACCTGCTGATAGGTAGACCAGACAAGAAACCACACCGAATAAAACCTCTCTCAGAGGTGGGAGACTAGGAGGGAAAGACCAACATGCAACTATACGGATACAGATAGTAGCAGGCAACCCCCCACACAAAATGTATCAACCAGCAACCTGCAACCCGCATCGTGGTCAATGTACTATGACACCATCGTGATCAGCAAGCCGCTCTTGGGGCTTATAGTGCACGCCTGTGTCTGAACTATGTGTTGCTCCATCCATAGGTGTACAGATGCCTGTGTCTCAAATATATCCTATTTCATCCGTAATTGTCCTATTTGTAGTTTGCTGTGTCTGGAGCTGCTCTGGCTATGTGTGGTGTTTCCTCCCTCTTTCCCTATTTCCACCTAGGGTGGGTCATGTTTATCCTATGTTCCTTGTTGGGAGGATCACTCTGCTTTTAGGCAGGGTTCCAAGACTTCGGAGATGTAGGGTCAGATTTCCCTTTAGCCCTGTATTATGTTCATGTAGGTCTCTGTTCACACGCCCTGCACGGACATAACAGAATGACCAGCCTTACCTTAGCACAGACCTACGCAGTGTATTGATACCGTGATTTTTATACCAGTTTTCATCTCCCTCTGGGTTACCCATAGGCATTTCGTAGATACTTATGGTGTGAACTTTTTGCAACTGAGGCAGCTTTTGTAAAGCGCAACAGTCTTGTTAAAGTGGCACAGCTAGAAATGGTCTCTTCTGGGTATGACATAGTAAGCTTCTGTACTTGGCCCAAATGGATAAGTTCTTTGCAATGTGGTGTTGGAAGGAAGAGCTACAATTTTAATTTGCCCTGTGGGTCTGGAGGCCCAACTTTAAAGGGGGGTACTGTTACGTTATGCTCCTACGGCGTGGGGTGCTAAGCACTTTCAGGAGCACATCTCTGGAGGTGGGGGCTGATTCGGCTGGCTGATAGTGTTGATTAATCCAGCCGGCCAATCAAAAGGGGTCTGTGCACAAAAATACCAGCTCCTCCAGCTAGAGGGTGCTGTTTATTATATACTTTTAAATCTCCTAACTGAACCTGGGTGTTAGGATGCATGCTGTGCAGATCTATGTTTGTTTGTGGCTTGTTCTGTCCACCTGGTTTGTGTTCTGCATGCATGTGTTTCTGTTTGGTAAATGTCTGAATTCACCTTCAACTGTAGGTGTGCAGACCACTGGTCAGTGTCAACTATGTCCTATTTGGTTTATATCTGAATCCCTTCTATCCTTAGGTGTGAAGACGCTTGAATTTCCCTTTGTCCATAGGTGTGCAAACGCCCATTTATGAACTATGCTTTGCTCTGTCGGTAGGTGTGTGGACACCTGTGTCTCAACTATGTCCTTTTCCATGCATAGGTGTGCAGACGTCCATGTCTGACCTATGTCCTGTTCCATCCGTATGTGTGCCAACCTGGAGACCACTACAACTGTCAATCAGAGCTAAGCAGCAGCTTAATGGAAAAAGTGAAGGGTACTTGACCCTTATAGCACTTCCAGCAACAGCAGCGCCAGAGGGATAAAATTTAGTTTTCTTGAAGCTGGTGATCACCACGCCTGCCGATCAACTGTTTGAAGCAGATGTAGTGCTGATGCAAACCCTGCATTCTCTTCAATGTTTACATACTTCCAGCACACTGTTGGTACTCAGAATGCTGTACTTGTCATAGTGGCTGTTCAGAGTATTCTCCCATCCTAAAAATTGTCCATCAATTTTTAAAGTTTAGATAAGTCCTCTAGAATCTCCAAGTACAAACACCTCTTAATCATTTTACGTGAATTTTTAACTGATTTTTTAACAGATTTTTCAGTTTACATTTAATATTCTCATATTTAGTAGAGCTAATATATATATAAAACACATTATGGGGGAGATGTATGAAAGCTCAAGCACCTAGATTTTGGTCTATAATGCAACTTTTTCAGTTAAAGGATACATGCACACGGGCGGTTAAAAAGTAGCACCCGAGGTTCTTGGGTGCAATTCAGATTGGACCGTACTTAGACTTCCCATCCATATGCTGTCCAATGTGCTGAATACAGCACATTGCCATGTACTTTTCTCGTCCAAAAATGGGACAAGAATAGGACTTACTCAATTTTTTTTTTTTGCTCAGATTTTCAGTCAAAGTAAAACAAAAAACCTATGTGCGTACACGCATTCAAATCAGACAGATAGATCATCCGCGTGCTAGATTTCTAAAAGCTGTGAGACTATTTTCTATTATTTACCCCTTGTGATGTAATTTTACTTTTAGTCTAAATTTGTGGACATGATTTAGGTGGTGTAATGGTTTATAACGTGCGAAGTTTAAAAAAACTCACATAAAAAGTTGTACAGCTACTCCAATGCTGAGAAGGTGTATTTCCAACACCAACTTTCACGCCACAAAGAAAGAAGGTATTTGCTCCTAATTTAACATACAGTGTGCGACCTTTTGGTGAATTTGTCGCATAATAGATCAGTACTTAGAAGAAAAGTTGCACATAAAAATAATATATGATAAATCTCCACCATGTTTTTAACTTTAAATATCTTTTATTTTTTTAATAATTGATTAAACTTTTTTCTCATTTTAACATTTTTTAGTTGCCTTGAACTTGTGATCATCTGATTGCTCCTGCATTATAATGCAATATATACCATAGTATTACATTATACCGTGATCTAACAGGCAGTCTATAAAGCCATGCCACAGGCATGGCTTCATAAGCAATCTGCAATGGCAGCCCTAGGGGCCTTCAGAAGTCCCCCGGCTGTCACGGCAACCAAACAGCACCCCACAATCTCATCGTGGAGGAGCTAATTGGGGAATTTAAATATCACTGTCAGAAGGGACAGCGGGATATAAAGGATTAATAGCGCTGATCATGGCTGTGGTTGGTGGGTGTCGGCTGTCTTTGTCAGCTGTCACTTGCATTGTATGAAGTGGGATTGACCCCAGATCCTGCTCCATGCGAACCCCAAACGTCCATGACATAACTGTATGTCATGGTGTGTTGATGGGTTGAAGAGTATGTAGAGAAAAGCATTGAATTTTGATTTCTTCCTGTGAAATTTTACCTTGTGATTCTGCAATCATCATGGTAAACCCGCATTGTACTTTTACATACAGTAAACTTTACTGTAACACAGCATGACCAGCATATGGCTACTTCTTAAGCAGTAAGAATATACTAATGCCTTGTGCACATAGACTATGATGGTAGGACCCAGTAGCAAAATCAAACTAGGATTGGGGAGCCCTTGCAGGTAGGATCCTAATGGGCCGCTCCAGAGCTCATCAATCTCCACCGATCTGTCAATGCCACCCCACTAACTGTTATTGTGTAAATCATCATGATGGCAACTACACAAACGCCTGACAAAACATATTCCCCTGCAAACCGCCTCATCAGGTAGGCGATTCATGAGTATAGAGTTTAATAACAACAGATGTATCAAACATTAAATTAACACATTATGATAGCTTAACTACAATGTGCTACAATGTTGTGAATCGAACCAGTCATGTTAATGATTGGCTGTATCTGGGCACAGTGATATTAAATGTAGGATATTTTCCTGTAGTCCTACTGTATGTACAACCACAGATGACATCACAAATTGTTGCGCCAAGTAAGAATCCCAATACTGCTACATTTGTACAGCGGATTATTAGACTTAGAATAGACTAAATATAGTCCTTTTATCCGCTGTATATGAAAATCTGCTAGAATTAATACACAATTCCATGGCCCCCACATGAAGGATGGTAGCCCTACCCGTGACCAGGGGGCCCGGCCGATCAGGAGAAAAAATAATTTTTCTGATACCAACAGCAAAACACAGAGTATGTTACCCTGTCATGTCCCTACAGCACCCAAACCTAAGATAAGGTGCTGTGGGGACATGACGGTGACCCGAGGATGTGATTTTACTTAATGGGAACACGCTGACAACCAATCTTTTCCCTTGCAGCAGCGGCTTCTCACTTTACTGTACTGAAGTGAAATGGCCCGGATTTGGAGGAGGGCAGGCTGTCAGCGGGGACCCAATAAGTATAACAATCACATCTCCAGGTCCCTGACATGTTTCCACAAAACCCTCGGGTGCTGTGCAGACATGACAGGCTATTTTAACGCTGGTAAACACTGACATTTTTGTGTGTTTGCCAGCGTAATATGCCCAAAAGATAGGGCAGTGCCTATTGTTTTGCGTGTTGAAAATTCCATCAACAAATATGCTATACTAGTGAGAATTAACCCATTAATAACAATAGGTTCTATTCTCTGTGTATTTGATTGCCAGAATTTCCATCAAAAACCGGCCTATAAAATAGTTAATTAATCATATTGTTAAATAAATTGCAAAACCAAATTCCTATTTTTCAGATTTGAAAACAATTCAGCTTTATTTGATACTGAGGCTATTAACACGTCAGGCCATTATATACACAAATCAGGCGCACAAAAGAGAAAAATACAAGTTGAATGACAATCAAAACAGTCAACTGACCGTCAGCTCATAACCAAATATTTCAAGAAAGAAAATGTTGCAGGAATCTACAAGTGATTGCAATGCTACCGTGGATCCATCTACTTCTATCCAAGAATTGACTAATGATGAAGGTGATCAGTCCAAGAAAGTCGAATTTGACTTAAATATAGATGATGTCCCTGAAACAAAAATAACTGAAGATGAAGATGTCAGATCTAGTCATGATGAAGAAAATCGTCATGGTGTTTCGGAGAGGAGCTCATTAAGCTTGATGATCTAATTCAGTGTTTCTCAACTCCAGTCCTCAGAGACCACCAACAGGTCATGTTTTTAGAACATCCTATAGTAAGAACACTGGTGGTAATGTCTGAGGCACCAACAATAATTACATCCCCTGTGCAATACTGAGGAAATCCTGAAAACATGACCTGTTGGGGGTCCCTGAGGACCGGAGTTGGGGAACACTGATCTAATTGACATAGCATCAACTTCTACTGCAATATCTACTACTGTTTCGACTTCCAGTAACATATAATATGATGATCCAGGGACATGGCCAACAGAAATATCTGATGAGGAGACAAAATATTGTTAGCTCATATGTTGGCGTTGAGCTTGACATTATTCAAAAGCTCTCTAATACAATACCAAGTACTCATACTGGGAAAATTTTCAAAAAAAACTTGTTTTAACTGAAAACAAAAACATATAGGAACAAGTAAGACATGTCCTCATTGACATGGCTCAAATGAAAGCTTGCAAATAGCTTTGTAAAGGATTGTACCCCTTTTTGAACACTCATTTTGTAGTTTGTATTCTATGAATACTTATTTAATAAAACAACTTTGTTACCTATCGTTTCATTTTTCTACCTTAACTAAAACGCGCAGCGTACCGTAACAAAAAGGCCGGTTAGAGGGTGGATGGGCTAGGGGGCAGGGTGTGATGGGGAGGGGGGGGGGGAGGGGGTGGCAGTTGGTATTCTGGTAAGGAGGCACCTGAAAAAATGTGGGGGCCTGGCACAATCCACCCATTGTGGTGCATGATTCTTTGTTCAACTAAACCACTTGTCCATTATGTTGAAAATATAATAGTTTGACTCAGATTTCACAGTTCAGTTTGAATTAAACAAACCTACACATATAAAAAACCGTAACTTGATTGGGATAACTTCTTGTGACATTTTTTGATTGAAAACAATTTTTCTCTCGTCTTAACTCAACAAAACCTACTGTAAAGCAGTTAAAAGGGTAAGCAAACTTGTAGCTCAGAAAGTTATCATAACACATTAAGGACGCTTTCACATAGGTAACAAAATCGCGTGATGTTCTTGCGACGCGACAGCGCTACAAATCACATGTATGCGAAGTCCATGCTTTCCAATGGGTTTCCTTACATTAGTGATGTTTTGTAGGCTGCTACATTGGAGAAAAAAAATTGTGATTTGCTATGTTTTGTAGCCCATGTTTCCCTATTTAGCCTTCCTTTGTATTGCAGCGCACAAAAACTTTTATAGTAGGAAATCCTATCGTTTCCCCTGAAATAACCCATAGCTGCATTAAAAAAAAAAATAAAAAAAAATATATATATATATATACCACCTAAGGCCGAATCCACAGGGCCAGAAACCGACCCTGTGCCCAGCCAGGGACCCCTGCATACCTGTCCGGTTCTCTATTGTGGATGTGCCGGTTGGCACATGCGCAATACAGATTAGGCCGCACCGTTGCTAGGTGATGGCATGGATTCCACGGCTCGTCCGCAGTGTCAGCTGCGGATAAGCCTTGGATTGGACGGCTTCCATTGACTTCAATAGAACCCGTCCATGTAGAATCCGCACTGGAAAAGGACATGCTGCGACTTTCCCTCTTCAAGTGGAAAATCGCAATTGATTTCTGCTCCGGATTTTGCAATGAAAATACGCCTGTGTGTATTGGGCCTAACAGCGCTGTACTTCAAAGCTCTGGCACACTTGTGTGCAGTCTTCAGCCAGCATTTCCTGGTCAGAGGGTTCAAAAATCCAAGAAGCGCTGGCTCCGATTGGTTCTCGAGCGCCGCTGCTCAGCCAATCATTGCAGCGCTTGATGAACCAATCACAGCCAATCAATGTGACAAAAAAAATTCCAGCAAAAGAGTGCCACAAAATTGCAATATCGTTGCAAGATAACACAGCAATATCACACAAAACACAGCTACGATGTCACTGCAATTTTCTCATGGCAATATCGCTGTCAACTATGTGAAAGAGGCCTAAATCTCAAGTTAAACTCTACTAAATCTGTATGTAGTAGACACTTTAAATGTAAAAGTGCCCCAAGTCGCTGCCAGTTAGTGCTCACCAATCAGCTGTACGTACCAGTGGCTAACCTCCCCTGCTATGGAGCAGACCTGCAGGCAGCTGTGGGATAAGGAGGTGCTATCCTTACCACACAGCTGCCAACCGGGTCCGAATTTGTGGACTTTCGCTCTAATGTGCCTAGACATTTGCTATTGATTGTCTAACTTATGTTCTCTAACATAAGCTGGGGTGTTCACTTTTGGAAACCCTTATGTTTGTCTACATTAAACAGCTCCAATTGAAATCAATGATCTGCCCATTTAATGCATGGACATACTAGTTCCTTATTATATGAGATCTTCATTCGGCTCTACTACTGAGATCTACTACTGCTCTTTATTCCTCCTGTAATAATACCTCCCTCACTGCCTGCTCTGGGCAAGTTCAAAATATATATTTTTTCCTATTTTCCTCCTCTAAAACTTCAGTGCGTCTTAGGCCTTAGTCAGACGGGCGCTTTTTCACGCGATTTGCGCATTGCATGTCGCATGCGCATGCGCAAATCGCGTGACCGGCGGTGAAAAATCGCGGGAAAAATCTGCACCTAGCCGCGTTAATCGTCGCAGCAAAACGCCTGTCTGACCGGAGAAAAATCGCCGTGCGCATCAAAATGCGCATGAAACTGAGACTGACCGGCGAAAAAAATGATTTTGGTGTGCACATAAAACACAGAACGCAGATAGGCGCGATCTGCGAATCGTCGTGTCCTATAATTTTTCGCATATCCGCATAAAAAGCGGACATATGACCGATACCATAGCGAACCATTGGTTCTATATATGCGCAAATTGCATGCGCATGCGCAAATCGCGCGAGAAAACGCCCGTCTGACTAAGGCCTTATAGAGTGAAAAATACTGTAATTCTTTTAATTTATATTCAGGGATGAGTTATTTTTATTGCATTAATTAATACTATCCTGTGGCCTGTAACAGAAAATACTATTATCATACTGACTGAAAATTTAGTGATAAGATTAAAATTTGCATTTATACCAATTTGAACTGTATACAGAAAACCAGTAGTTGGGTGTTAAAGTGTGATACATCTCTTGACATCTCAGTGTGTAGCAGTGTTAAAACATGTTTATCTTTTTAATTTGGGTAATGGCATTTGTTGGCACTTCTGTTTGTGTTAAACTGCATGAATATTTTTTTCTGGTAGCCTGACCGACATGACTTCTACTGTAGCTCTGCCAAAAGTAGAGTGTAGGGTTGCGGGAGGCTAATTAAAAACAAATACCGCAGAAATTGAAAAGGACTGATATTTTTTTAAGACCTGAACCTATTCTGTTAATTATGGAGGCTGTTCATGGGGCTGCAAATGCATCCAGCCGAGTTCATACATGTACATTGTAAAATGATCACATGGCATCCACATATAATTATGTCAACAGATGAAAATAGCATGATAGGGAATTTAGTTAATGTACGATGTGATCCTACTAAGCTCCAACAATATCCGCTCTTCTAGGAGGGCCTCCCACTGGAGTGTGAAAGGACTGTCATATGATTCATGTGCATTTAATTACACCAACATTAGTGAAGTTGGACACTGAGATTAAGCAAGTCCTGGCTCATAGCTGTAATTCCAAGCCATGTAGAAGGGGTTCAAAAAGATTGGAATTGAGACTTGTCAAACTTTTACATACCATACTTAGCCAACTAAGTGATGCTCTTTAGTACATATAGATTTGGGCGAACTGTAGTACTAAAGCATGGAAGGGCTTTTCTCAAACTGTGGCCACAAAGTTGAAGGCATAAACTTCTTTATTCTATTTCTATTCTTTAATTTTATTTTGCCTTGCTCACACTTCCTGTTTAACCTATACTACTATATTTGAAAAGATACAATTGTGAAACTTTTGTCTTATAACTTTGTTCAGCTAACCGTACATGAAAGACAAAATGCAACAGATTTTGGCCATTTCAGCCAACCATAATTTGAAAACTATTGTTTGCATAGGCCCTTATGTCGGCCAATGATATGATCGGCTAGATCAGAAAACTTAAACTGTGGTTGATTTAAGAATATATGTGTTTGGTATGAATGGCCAACTATAGCCAACCAGTTGTCACTTCCTGCAAGAGCACTGGGATTTCTGTTTTAAAATCAATTCCCTGATTGGTCAGTTTTGGTTGTCATGTTGCTAGTAAGATCATTTGGATCGGCGACTAATCGGCTGCATCTTAGGCATATAGCCATCTTTACTATGTTTTGAAAACTCAGTGAAAGTTATGTTTACAAAGAAAAATTAAATTGATTTTCTTTTATGGCAAGTAAAGAGTCCCACCCAAAACATGAAAATTAGCCCCCAATAGAAATACATTTTTCAACATCACAACTGATAACCCTAGACTGTAAAACAGTGTCAGACGGCTGAACCATTGTTACGTAATCTGTTCAGAGAATGTACAGTATTTGCACTGCTCCAAAATCCAATGGTGGTTTGATATACAGCTCTCTAGTCAACAGCTGTCTTTATGTAAGTGATGTGGCTGCAAAGTCAACCCATGAGCTTCCCAATTAACTCCTTTTTTTAAAACGATCAGCTCAGTAGTAAGTGCTACAACCAAGGATTGACAATCCGTGGCTAAGCAGCGCTGTTGAGAATGTCACATCTACTGGAGCAGCTCTATCTGGACAGAGCTTTGATAAATGTATTAGTTGAGAAATTAGAATTTCTTGACAGTATCATATTGAAAACCACTGAGACAGAATTCTTCAGTAACGGCCTTTCTACTGCTAAGGTTAGACACTAGGCAATAATCAGAATGATTAAATCCACTAATTAGAAATGTGTTAAATACCTGGCCATGTAGCTCAGTTAGGACGAAAAAGACTTTCTTACTAGTTTCATTTTTCCCTTACATATTGTTTCAGTTGCTCTATAGGAAAAATAGTGTATGTACAGACTTATTACAAAGCCAATTTGAAATACTCATAACTCATTACTTGTTTGTTAAAGGTCCCCTGGTGCAAGCACTGAGTTATGGCCGACTCCTAGGGTGACATCTCAACGTGATGTTTTCTTGGCAGACTGTTTTTGCGGGGTGGTTTGCCATTGCCCTTCCCACTCATCTTTACCCCCCATCAAGCTGGGTACTCATTTTACCAACCTTGGAAGGATGGAAGGCTGAGTCAACCTTAAGCCGGCTACCTGACGCACGCGGGGATTGAACCCGCAACCTTCAGTGCATGAGCAAGACTGCTGCCTTAACACTCTGACACTCAGATACATAAATTTGATACCAATGGAAAGAAACTCAAAAATTTTCATTTAGCAAAACTGTCTAAGGGTGCCTACCCACTGGAGTTTTTTTTTCCCCCGCGAAATTCGCTGCATTTTTTTTTCTGCAGGGGTCTATGGGACTTGTAATGTTAAAATCGCGATCGCGCAAAATCGCAATTTACCGCGATTTTGCGCGATCGCGATTTAAACATTACAAGTCCCATAGACCTCTTCAGAAAAACAAATGCTGCGAATTTCGCAGGGGAAAAAAAACTCCAGTGGGTGGGCACCCTAACAGTAAGACTATCCTTGTTGCCCACAGCAACCAATCACAGCTCAGCTTTTATTTCTAAAGCTGTTGAGGTAAAATGAAAGCTGCACTGTGATTGGTTGCTATAGGGAACAAGGACAGTCTTACTGTTAAAAATTTTTGCTGAATAAGGCCCAAACTTTTTATTCTACCATACTCATTGGTAGGGGGATATGAGACAAAATGACTGCCAATAAAGACATTTTGTGTCCTTGATTTTCATGTCTTCCAGTCTGTTATTGATGTGTAACAACATCTTTAAACAAATTTTTGTGAAGAACCACCCAGTGGGCACACAATTCGTAAGTGGTACTCCAATTTTAAGGGAAAACGTTGCATCCGGCCGTCCACCAGTAAGCCTGGCAACAGCTCTATTGGGAACAGATGGTTTCAGGGAATCTTTGGGGTTTACTGATGAAGCCACCTTCCACCTTTTGGGCATAGTTAACAAATGTAATGACAGAATCTGGGGGAGGAAAAACCCACATGTCTACGTGGCGCATATGTACCACTCCCCTAAGGTGAATGCGTTTTGCTTTTAAACCTCTAGTAAAGTGTATGGTCTCTTCTTTATCCATGAGAAAACAATCACAGGCATTTCGTACCTGGGCATATTACGGAGTGACATTTTTTTCACTATAGCTGGGGAATCCACAGCAGCCCCAGTTGGGCCCAATGTCCACGTGCGGATTTTAATTATAAAATCGGCGTGCATCTCCTGTGTGAGAGATCCGCACTTCTTGCTGCCATAGGGATGCATTAGCATCTGCACAGCAAGTAAAAGCATGCGGATGTGGATCGCATGCATGCGAAGAAATCGCAGCATGCTCCATTTTACTGCGGGTCCCGCAGCGACAGCTTCCATTTAAGCCAATGGAAGCCGTCCCGCCGCGACACACCCAGAGCTATCAGTGTGGAGGCTCCGTGGATTCATGGGAAAACAGGAGATCCAAAATAGAAAAAACGGCACTCCGCACGTGCCGGGCGCGTCAGCCGCCACGCCTAGGCACATCCACCGTGCTGCAGAAAGAAGATCCACCCCACACAGAGGGGACACGCGCTGGATCTCTCCTGTCATGTTGCGGGCACACATGGATTCCACTGCAGAATTCAGCAGTGGAATCTGTGTGTGCAAGTGAACATAAGGCCTTATAGGGGAAAACATCCCCCTGTAGTGACAATAGTCACTGTCAGGGCTGATCAGGGTTTTCTAGGACCATGTAGTTCAGCTGTGCCAGGGGATTCTGGTGGTCATGTGACTGCCAGCTCGTGTAGTGGAAGAAAAACTTCAACTTTTACTCTTTAGTACATAGCACTCATTGCAGTGCTGTGTACTAAAGAAAGGAGAAGGCAGAAAGGGTTAAAAAACACTTCACCCATTTCCTCTGGGTTATCAGCTGTGACTAACAGCTGACAACCAGTCCACCTTCTGATTGATTGCAGAAGCAGAGGCTTTAATCCCACGCCCTATTTTTACTGCCGGCTGGGGTTAAAGCCCAGGACCAAGCGCTGTAAATTTACAGTGCTTGGTCCTTGATGGGTTAAAAGGGATTGTTTTATAAAGAAAAACCTTATCTTTTAGCATATAGCTGCCAGAGATGATGGTTCTCCAGTTAGGTCCCCTCTATGAGCCAGATCGGAGAGCTGCTCTGAATGGCAGTTATGTAACGCTACATTTGGCCTCTGCAGGAGAAATATCTGGCTGGCTTTGTCTTGCCAGGATTTGAATCCGCAGTCATCAGCTGATATGCATTGCAGCTTCAATATGAAAGAGGATGCCTCTGATGAGAAATCTCTTTAATGCTTAATATAGCAGCATTACCGGATGTACTGTATCCCAGTTCTCAACAGCCTTGAATTATGCTGTACATAAATTTATGATATTTTTCCACACAGCATAATCATATGCCATATTGTGAAAACCTGCATGATGTATTAGAATATAGCATAGAAATTGTCTTTCATGGTTTTGAATAAATCATAATAAAATTGTGTTCCCTTTTCAGTTTAATGTACTTTTTGCTTTAATTTACATAGGATTAAAGTTTTCTAGAAGCTTCTACAGTACAGCGCTTTGATTGGAAGAGTCTATACAATGTCAACTTAGGTAACAAAACTGACAGCACAGTTCAAAATGTTCATTCATTCTGAGAAAATTTCATAAAAACAGAGAATGCTGCCCTGCATAAAATGTTAATACAACACGTGGTGCAGGTATAGAGTATTTATGGAGGGCTTACTGTCCTATAAGGGGCAGCATTAAATTGATCAATATGTCTGACATACCAAAAATGATGATTAGAGATTAAACGAGATTCAGAGGCTTCACACAGACGTTTTATTTACAGGATATTTACACGCCTTCTATCAGCACCGATTAGTGAATATTCGTGAATCTGTTAGCGCATACTAATATACAGTATTATATTGAATTCATATAATCAGTTTTGGGAAACATTACCCTTCCATCAAAAGAATAATGACAAGGAACATATAGTAATGGAATGTAGAACATCAGTTTATGCAAATTACTTAATCTCCTCGTTTTATTCTGTAATTATACTACTGCAAGGAAAATGCATAGCTGCCGACTCCTTCCTCCAGAAATATCACCTATATTGGGGGGGTTTACATCCAGACCAAGTCACCAGCCATGGCTTACAGAAGTTGTAGTCTTCCTTAGGCCTCCTTCACACGGGTGACACGGCATCACCGCCAAAAAAAAATTGCGATATTGCATCGCTGCTCAGTGCGATCTCTTGCGGCAATACCGTGATTTTGTAGCACTACAAAGTTGCATGACTTTATAGCACCTCATACGAGGATTTTTTTGGGGGGGCTTGAAATATAAGCCCTACCTTGAAAATAAGCCCTAACTGCAGGCTTTTTTTTTTTAAGTATACTTGGCCTAGAAGCGCTGTCTAGGGCTCCGCTGCAGCCTCTTCCTGGTTCCCTGCACTGGTCGTCTTCACTTCTTTGGGCTGGGGATTGAAACCCCCCCCCCCCCTCTTGGAAGCGCTGACTGTGATTGGCTGACGCTTAGCCAATCAGAGCCAGCGCTCAAGGAATGGCTGTGATTGGTTCATCGAGCGCTTGCTGTGATTGGTTAACTATCGGCCAATCAGAGGCAGCGCTTCCAGGAGCGCTTCTAGGCTGATGTATAGTTTTTTAAAAAATTTTTCCTGCAGCTAGGGCTTAGATTAGGGCTTTGACAGTAGGATTTCTTACTGTCAAAGTTGAATCGCACTGCACGAAAATCGTATTTTCGTGCAATGTGATGCAACAAAGAGGAAGGCTCCATAGGGAAACATGGGCTACAAAACCTCACGAGTCGCGTGCGTATTGCTGGACCCGCAAGGTTTTTGTGTCGGGATGTCGCATGTTACAAAACATTGCAGGTGTGAATTAACCTACAGGAAAAGCATGGGCTTCACATACATGCGATTTGTAGCATTGTAGTAAAGCTACAAAATCGCCCGACTTTGTTGCCCGTGTGAAGGAGGCCTTAGACAGCCATTTTCATGCAACAGTTCTAAATGCCATGTTTTCACAGAGCCTCTAAAACGGATTTGGTATCAGAAATATTGCAAGACAATCAGTACTAGGAAGCAACACACACACACAGTAGGGTGGCCCAAAAAAACTTAACTTTCGACTACAAGGCAAGACACCCTCTTATTGTGTTCCTTTTAACAAACCTTTATTTGGGGCAGTTTCAGGTTCTCATGTCTATGACAAGGTTGCGCTCAAAGACCATGAATTTTCAGACTTTTTACTAATAACGAAGAAGAAAAACAACTGTTGTTTCAAGTCATGGAAGCAAATCACAAGGATGTTCCAGCACAGATTACAAAGTAGTCTGCTGTCCAGTCCTTAAAGGGGTTGTCCCGCGGCAGCAAGTGGGTCTATACACTTCTGTATGGCCATATTAATGCACTTTGTAATGTACATTGTGCATTAATTATGAGCCATACAGAAGTTATAAAAAGTTTTTTACTTACCTGCTCCGTTGCTAGCGTCCTCGTTCCCATGGAGCCGACTAATTTTCGCCCTCCGATGGCCAAATTAGCCGCGCTTGCGCAGTCCGGGTCTTCTGCTCTCTTCAATGGAGCCGCTCGTGCAGAATGCCGGCTCCGTGTAGCTCCGCCCCGTCACGTGCCGATTCCAGCCAATCAGGAGGCTGGAATTGGCAATGGACCGCACAGAAGAGCTGCGGTCCACGGAGGGAGCAGACCCCGGCGGCCATCTTCAGCAGGTAAGTATGAAGACGCCGGACCGCCGGGATTCAGGTAAGCGCTGAGCGGTTTGTTTTTTTAACCCCTGCATCGGGGTTGTCTCGCGCCGAACGGGGGGGGGGGGGGTTAAAAAAAAAAAAAACCCGTTTCGGCGCAGGACAACCCCTTTAAGCACTGACTGACAAGGATTTGGGTCATAATTGTGACTATTTTCATATATTTGTAGGTATTTTTGTAGGAGCAGCACAAATGTGTAGATTGTCAGGACAAATGCCATTGTCAATACAAGTATAGTGATTCTCTTACAAAAGCCAATTGTTAATATTAATGCTGTAGCTTGTGGAATTGGAAATCTTAAGCACCATATCTCATAATTTACATCAGTTTTGAGCACCATCTTGCAGTTGGAATTTAAAGCTAAGACCTTACCCTAAAATGCCTATTAGTGGGTGTAACAAATTGGGGAGGTGTCTTGGTGTGTAGGTGCCACTTTATTTTTTGCCATACCTCTATGGGCCACCCTAATACACAGCCATTACAACAATCTTTACTTCACAATTTGCAGTCCATATATTAATGAATGGAATATGATGCAAAGAGAAAATATGAAGACAAAACATGTTTAAATGATCACTAACTTCTCAAGAAACTCAACTGAGATTCATCTGGATTTTCTTTCACATGTTTATCGCTAAAGTTCAGTCTTTGTGAAACATATCTGTTTGAGCATAGGAAGGCAAACATTAAAGCGAAGACACAAAGACTAAACTTGAGTGATAAGCATGTGAAAGAAAATCCAGATGAATTGCAGTTGAGTTTGTTGAGAAGTTAGTGACATTTCAACATGTTTGCCGTATTGCTCATTTGCATCATATTTTCTCTTTGCATCCTGTTCTATGTATTAATATATGTTCTGAAAAATGTGCAGTAATGTCTGCATTAAAAAATAGAATTGCCATGTCAATACTTAATAAGCTGTGACTCCGCCCTTGGATTCCCCATAAAACAACAATTCCAGAGCATCTTCTTCTTAGAACTCTGCATTGTGCCATTCCTCTGTTATTTCCCCCCTAGAAATATATTAATAAACTGATAACTGGGTTTTTTCATTTCTCTTGACAAAGGAGTATTGCCCTATACAGACTGATACTGTTAGACTGGGTAAGAACGCACCTCCAACTGGTAACACTCAGTTTACTATTAATTTCTGGGTGAAATAACAGGGGAATGCCAAATACAAAACTTCTAAGAAAAAGTGCTCCATAATTGTTATATTTTAGGGAATACAACTATTTAGTAAGACAGACTTGTAGATAGTAGGTCCTTTTTAATGAGTTATATAAAGTGACTTTTAATGAGTTTCTTGTACTGTGAAATAATTAGCTGATACTCACCTCTTCTTCGCAATCATCACTGAGCATTCTCATTGGCTTTAGCAGCTAGTTTGTAGATGACTGCAGAGTGTAGACTGTAAAGTGACATTAGCCAGAAGATGAGCGCCACTGGGGGCGGAAAAAATGGGGAGTAGGTAAGAGGTGAGTAAGCGGATTGTTATTTTACACCATGGCGGGACTCATTAAAAGCCACTTTATAGAACTCAAACAACACCTTTAAGCTGCCATCTTATACATCAGGAAAAGAAATTAACTGGTGACTCCATTTTTTTTTTTGTCAACCCTGTCGGCAAAGCTACCATGAATACATTTTCCAATGTTTAAGGTTCTTATATTCAGATAACAGTGTTCTTGGAGGATACTATGGATTCTTGGACCCTGGTAACCAGATGCATCTTTAGTAGAGATGAGCGAACGTACTCGTCCGAGCTTGATGCTCGTTCGAGTATTAGCGTGTTCGAGATGCTCGTTACTAGAGGTGAGCACCACGCGATGTTCGAGTTACTTTCACTTTTATCTTTGAGACGTTAGCGCGCTTTTCTGGCCAATAGAAAGACAGGGAAGGCATTACAACTTCCCCCTGCGACGTTCAAGCCCTATACCACCCCCCTGCAGTGAGTGGCTGGCGAGATCAGGTGTCACCAGAGTATATAAATCGGCCCCTCCCGCGGCTCGCCACAGATGCATTCTGACATAGCTCAGGGAAAGTGCTGCTGCTGCTGGAGCTGCTATAGGGAGAGTGTTAGGAGTGATTTTAGGCTTCAAGAACCCCAACGGTCCATCTTAGGGCCACATCTGACCGTGTGCAGTACTGTTGAGGCTGCTTTTTGCAGTGTTGCACCTTTTTTTTTTTTTTTTTGTATATCGGCCGTGCAGAGCATTGCGTCCTTAGTCTGCAGTAATTTTACATAGTATAGGGCCAGTAGTGCTGAGGCAGGGACAGTGAAAAACGTGAAAGACATATACTGTCTATATAGGCAGTGTGCTTTTCCAAAAAAATTTGGGAAAAAAAATAATATTTGGGCTGCCTGTGACCGTCCTGACTGTACTACGTCTCTGCTGGGGGTAGTAGTCCTAATTAATGCACAGCCAGCTAAGTGTTACAGCAGGCTTGCGCAAAATTCTTTCCTGGCTCTGCGTTGCCCGTTACATCATTGCTGTAATCCTGCCCAGAGGGAAACAGTCTGCACTGCAGTAATTTTACATAGTATAGGGCCAATAGTGCTGAGGCAGGGACAGTAAAAAACGTGAAAGACATATACTGTCTATATAGGCAATGGGCTTTTCCAAAAAAATTTTGGAAAAAAAAAAATATTTGGGCTACCTGTGACCGTCCTGACTGTACTGCGTCTCTGCTGGGGGTAGTAGTCCTAATTAATATGCAGCCAGCTAAGTGTTACAGCGGGCTTGCGCAAAATTCTTTCCTGGCTCTGCGTTGCCCGTTACATCATTGCTGTCATGCTGTCCAGAGGGAAACAGTCTGCACTGCAGTAATTTTACATAGTATAGGGCCAGTAGTGCTGAGGCAGGGACAGTGAAAAACGTGAAAGACATATACTGTCTATATAGGCAGTGGGCTTTTCCAAAAAAATTTGGGGAAAAAAAATATATTTGGGCTGCCTGTGACCGTCCTGACTGTACTGCGTCTCTGCTGGGGGTAGTAGTCCAAATTAATATGCAGCCAGTAAGTTTTACAGCGGGCTTGCGCAAAATTCTTTCCTGGCTCTGCGTTGCCCGTTACATCATTGCTGTCATCCTGTCCAGAGGGAAACAGTCTGCACTGCAGTAATTTTACATAGTATAGGGCCAGTAGTGCTAAGGCAGGGACAGTGAAAAATGTGAAAGACATGTACTGTCTATAAAGGCAGTGGGCTTTTCCAAAAAAATTTGGGAAAAAAAAAAAAATATTTGGGCTGCCTGTGACCGTCCTGACTGTACTGCGTCTCTGCTGGGCGTAGTAGTCCTAATTAATATGCAGCCAGCTAAGTGTTACAGCGGGCTTGCGCAAAATTCTTTCCTGGCTCTGCTGTGCGTTCCGTAAGCGAAGTCAGCCTCCAACCACAGGCCAATAAGCGGCACATTTAATTACAGCATTCTGTTTCTACACTACTGGTAATACACCATGCTGAGGGGTAGGGGTAGGCCTAGAGGACGTGGACGCGGGCGAGGACGCGGAGGCCCAAGTCAGGGTGTGGGCACAGGCCGAGCTCCTGATCCAGGTGTATCGCAGCCGACTGCTGCGGGATTAGGAGAAAGGCACGTTTCTGGCGTCCCCACATTCATCTCACAATTAATGGGTCCACGCGGTAGACCTTTATTAGAAAAGGAGCAGCGTGAGCAGGTCCTGTCGTGGATGGCAGAAAGTGCATCCAGCAATCTATCGACCACCCAGAGTTCTGTGCCGTCCACTGCTGCAACTCTGAATCCTCTGGCTGCTGCTCCTCCTTCCTCCCAGCCTCCTCACTCCATTACAATGACACATTCTGAGGAGCAGGCAGACTCCCAGGAACTGTTCCCGGGCCCCTGCCCAGAATGGGCAGCAATGGTTCCTCTCCCACCAGAGGAGTTTATCGTGACCGATGCCCAACCTTTGGAAAGTTCCCGGGGTCCGGAGGATGAGGCTGGGGACTTCCGGCAACTGTCTCAAGAGTTTTCAGTGGGTGAGGAGGACGATGACGATGAGACACAGTTGTCTATCACTCAGGTATTAGTAATTGGAGTAAGTTCGAGGGAGGAGCGCACAGAGGATTCGGAGGAAGAGCAGCAGGACGATGAGGTGACTGACCCCACCTGGTTTGCTAAGCCTACTGAGGACAGGTCTTCAGAGGGGGAGGCAAGTGCAGCAGCAGGGCAGGTTGGAAGAGCCAGTGCGGTGGCCAGGGGTAGAGGCAGGGCCAGACCGCATAATCCACCAACTGTTTCCCAAAGCGCCCCCTCGCGCCATGCCACCCTGCAGAGGCCGAGGTGCTCAAAGGTCAGGCAGTTTTTCACTGAGAGTGCAGACGACCGACGAACAGTGGTGTGCAACCTTTGTTGTGCCAAGATCAGTCGGGAAGCCACCACCACCAGCCTCACCACCACCAGCATGCGCAGACATATGATGGCCAAGCACCCCACAAGGTGGGACGAAGGCCGTTCACCGCCTCCGGTTTGCACCACTGCCTCTCCCCCTGTGCCCCAACCTGCCACTGAGATCCAACCCCCCTCTCAGGACACAGGCCGTCTCCTGGCCTGCACCCGCATCCTCACCTCCGCTGTCCTCGGCCCCATCCACCAATGTCTCTCAGCGCAGCGTCCAGCCGTCGCTAGCGCAAGTGTTTGAGCGCAAGCGCAAGTACACCGCCATTCACCCGCACGCTCAAGCGTTAAACGTGCACATAGCCAAATTGATCAGCCTGGAGATGCTGCCGTATAGGCTTGTGGAAACGGAGGCTTTCAAAAGCATGATGGCGGCGGCCCCGCGCTACTCGGTTCCCAGTCGCCACTACTTTTCCCGATGTGCCGTCCCAGCCCTGCACGACCACGTCTCCCGCAACATTGTACGCGCCCTCACCAACGCGGTTACTGCCAAGGTCCACTTAACAACGGACACGTGGACAAGCACAGGCGGGCAGGGCCACTATATCTCCCTGACGGCACATTGGGTGAATTTAGTGGAGGCTGGGACAGAGTCAGAGCCTGGGACCGCTCACGTCCTACCCACCCCCAGAATTGCAGGCCCCAGCTCGGTGGTGGTATCTGCGGCGGTGTATGCTTCCTCCACTAAACCACCCTCCTCCTCCTACGCAACCTCTGTCTCGCAATCAAGATGTGTCAGCAGCAGCACGTCGCCAGCAGTCGGTATCGCACGGCACGGCAGCACAGCGGTGGGCAATCGTCAGCAGGCCGCGCTGAAACTACTCAGCTTAGGAGAGAAGAGGCACACGGCCCACGAACTGCTGCACGGTCTGACAGAGCAGACCGACCGCTGGCTTGCGCCGCTGAGCCTCCAACCGGGCATGGTCGTGTGTGACAACGGCCGTAACATGGTGGCGGCTCTGCAGCTCGGCAGCCTCACGCACGTGCCATGCCTGTCCCACATCTTTAATTTGGTGGTTCAGCGCTTTCTGAAAAGCTACCCACGCTTGTCAGACCTGTTCAGAAAGGTGCGACAGCTCTGCGCACATTTCCGCAAGTCCCACACGGGCGCTGCCACCCTGCGCACCCTGCAACATCGGTTTAATCTGCCAGTGCACCGACTGCTGTGCGATGTGCCCACATGGTGGAACTCTACGCTCCACATGTTGGCCAGGCTCTATGAGCAGCGTAGAGCTATAGTGGAATACCAACTCCAACATGGGCGGCGCAGTGGGAGTCAGCCTCCTCAATTCTTTACAGAAGAGTGGGCCTGGTTGGCAGACATCTGCCAGGTCCTTGGAAACTTTGAGGAGTCTACCCAGATGGTGAGCGGCGATGCTGCAATCATTAGCGTCACCATTCCTCTGCTATGCCTCTTGAGAAGTTCCCTGCAAAGCATAAAGGCAGACGCTTTGCGCTCGGAAACGGAGGCGGGGGAAGACAGTATGTCGCTGGATAGTCAGAGCACCCTCCTGTCTATATCTCAGCGCGTTGAGGAGGAGGAGGAGGTGGAGGAGCATGAGGAGGAGGGGGAAGAGACAGCTTGGCCCACTGCTGAGGGTACCCATGCTGCTTGCCTGTCATCCTTTCAGCATGTATGGCCTGAGGAGGAGGAGGAGGAGGATCATGAAAGTGATCTTCCTAGTGAGGACAGCCATGTGTTGCGTACAGGTACCCTGGCACACATGGCTGACTTCATGTTAGGATGCCTTTCTCGTGACCCTCGCGTTACACGCATTCTGGCCACTACGGATTACTGGGTGTACACACTGCTCGACCCACGGTATAAGGAGAATCTTTCCACTCTCATACCTGAAGAGGAAAGGGGTTCGAGAGTGATGCTATACCACAGGACCCTGGCGGACAAGCTGATGGTAAAATTCCCATCCGACAGCTCTAGTGGCAGAAGGCGCAGTTTCGAGGGCCAGGTAGCAGGGGAGATGCGGAGATCAGGCAGCATGTACAGCACAGGCAGGGGAACACTCTCTAAGGTCTTTGACAGCTTTCTGGCTCCCCAGCAAGACTGTGTCACCGCTCCCCAGTCAAGGCTGAGTCGGCGGGAGCACTGTAAAAGGATGGTGAGGGAGTACGTAGCCGATCGCACGACCGTCCTCCGTGACGCCTCTGCCCCCTACAACTACTGGGTGTCGAAGCTGGACACGTGGCCTGAACTCGCGCTCTATGCCCTGGAGGTGCTTGCTTGTCCTGCGGCTAGGGTCTTGTCAGAGAGGGTGTTTAGTGCGGCTGGGGAATCATCATAAGCATACCCGCCTGTCAACCGACAGTGCCGACAGGCTTACACTCATAAAGATGAACAAAGCCTGAATTTCTCCAGACTTTTCTTCTCCACCAGCGGACAGCAGCGATACCTAAACAATACGTAGGCTGCACCCGCGGATGGAAGCATCGTTCTCTATCACCATAAAAAACGTGGACCTTTTAGCTTCATCAATCTGTGTATTATATTCATCCTCCTCCTCCTGCTCCCCCTCCTGAAACCTCACGTAATCACGCCGAACGGGCAATTTTTCTTAGGCCCACAAGGCTCAGTCATATAATTTTTGTAAACAATTTTTATACATTTCAATGCTCATTAAAGCGTTGAAACTTGCACCTGAACCAATTTTTATTTTAACTGGGCTGCCTCCAGGCCTAGTTACAAACTAAGCCACATTAACCAAAGCGATTAAAGGGTTTCACCTGCCCTCTTGGTTGGGCATGGGCAATTTTTCTGAGGTACATTAGTACTGTTGGTACACCAATTTTTGGGGGTCCTCGCCTACAGTGTAATCCAATTAATTTTTTGCCCACCTGCATTAAAGCTGCCGTTACATCAGCTGTGCTGGGCAATGCAATGGGATATATTTATGTACCGCCGGTGGCTTCCTGGCACCTACCCATGCTGTCGGTCCACACGGAGTTGTAACTGCATGTGTCCACTTCTAAAGAACCCCAATCTGACTGGGGCATGCAGTGTGGGCCGAAGCCCACCTGCATTTAACATGACATTACCTCAACTGTGATGGGCAATGCAATAGGATATATTTATGTACCGCCGGTGGGTTCCAGGGAGCCACCCATGCTGTTGGTCCACACGGAGTTGTAACTGCATGTGTCCACTTCTAAAGAACCCCAGTCTGACTGGGGCATGCAGTATGGGCCGAAGCCCACCTGCATTAAACATGACATTACCTCAGCTGTGCTGGGCAATGCAATGGGATATATTTATGTACCGCCGGTGGCTTCCTGGCATCCACTCATGCTGTCGGTCCACACGGAGTTATAACTGCATGTGTCCACTTCTAAAGAACCCCAGTCTGACTGGGGCATGCAGTGTGGGCCGAAGCCCACCTGCATTTAACATGATATTACCTCAGCTGTGATGGGCAATGCAATGGGATATATTTATGTACCGCCGGTGGCTTCCTGGCACCCACCCATGCTGTGGGTCCACAGGGAGTTGTAACTGCATGTGTCCACTTCTAAAGAACCCCAGTCTGACTGGGGCATGCAGTGTGGGCCTAAGCCCACCTGCATTTAACATGACATTACCTCAGCTGTGATGGGCAATGCAATGGGATATATTTATGTACCACCGGTGGCTTCCTGGCACCCACCCATGCTGTGGGTCCACAGGGAGTTGTAACTGCATGTGTCTACTTATAAAGAACCCCAGTCTGACTGGGGCATGCAGTGTGGGCCGAAGCCCACCTGCATTTAATCTGATGTTAGCTCTGCTGTCCAGGGCACTGCAATGGGATATATTTATGTACAGCCGGTGGGTTCCAGGGAGCCACCCATGCTGTGGGTCCACAGGGAGTTGTAACTGCATGTGTCCACTTCTAAAGAACCCCAGTCTGACTGGGGCATGCAGTGTGGGCCGAAGCCCACCTGCATTTAACATGACATTACCTCAGCTGTGATGGGCAATGCAATGGGATATATTTATGTACCACCTGTGGCTTCCTGGCACCCACCCATGCTGTGGGTCCACAGGGAGTTGTAACTGCATGTGTCTACTTATAAAGAACCCCAGTCTGACTGGGGCATGCAGTGTGGGCCGAAGCCCACCTGCATTTAATCTGATGTTAGCTCTGCTGTCCAGGGCACTGCAATGGGATACATTTATGTACAGCCGGTGGGTTCCAGGGAGCCACCCATGCTGTGGGTGCACACGGAATTCCCATTGCGGAGTTGTACCTGCCTGTGACTATTTATAAAAAACCGTGGTCTGACTGGGGCATGCAGACACCTTGACAGAATGAATAGTGTGTGGCACATAGGTTCCCCATTGCTATGCCCACGTGTGCAGCTCCAGATGGAGGTGGCACAGGATTGGATTTCTCATTGCTTCTGTACAGCATTGTGGGCTATCGCCCTGCCCCTTTTAAAGAGGGTCGCTGCCTAGCCGTGCCAACACTCTGCAGTGTGTGCCTGCGGTTCCTCCTCTGGCAGACGCACTTATAAATAGACATGAGGGTGGTGTGGCATGAGGGCAGCTGAATGCTGCGCAGGGACAATTTGGTGTGCGCTGTGGACACTGGGTCGTGCAGGGGGGGGGGGGTTGGGCAGCATGTAACCCAGGAGAAGTGGCAGCGGAGTGTCATGCAGGCAGTGATTGTGCTTTGTTGGAGGTAGTGTGGTGCTTAGCTAAGGTATGCATTGCTAATGAGGGCTTTTCAGGAGTAAAAATTGTTGGGAGGGGGGGGGGCCCACTCTTGCCGCTATTGTGGCTTAATAGTGGGACCTGGGAACTTGAGATGCAGCCCAACATGTAGCCCCTCGCCTGCCCTATCCGTTTCTGTGTCGTTTCCATCACTTTCTTGAATTGCCCAGATTTTCACAAATGGAAACCTTAGCGAGCATCGGCGATATACAAAAATGCTCGGGTCGCCCATTGACTTCAATAGGGTTCGTTACTCGAAACGAACCCTCGAGCATCGCGAAAATTTCGTCCCGAGTAACGAGCACCCGAGCATTTTGGTGTTCGCTCATCTCTAATCTTTAGGGGTGTGTGACCTGAGGAGTCACACAAAATTCATCAACTGTCTCTGCTAAATTGAGCACCACTGATGGTCAGGCTGCATTCCAGTCCTCCAGGCAAATCTAACAGGCCATGTTTTCAGGATATCCTATAGTAAGAACACCTGTGGCAATGTCTGAGGCACTGACCATAATTACATCACCTGTAATCCTGAAAACATGACCTGTTGGGGGTCCCCAATGACTGGAGCTGGAAAACACTGGTTTATAGTAACATAGTAGTGTAGTTTGTAAAAAGACATATGTCCATCCAGTATAGCATATTATTATCCTACAATGTTGATCCTCAGGAAGGCAGTAAACCCCCATGAGGTAAAAAAAAACTATTTTCTTTGTCCTAGGGAAGACATTTCTTCCCAACTCTAAATCTGGCAATCAGAATACATTCCTGGATCAGTGACTCTTCACCAGTAATGTAGAGAAGGTTTTAATTATGTTTGCTCCATTACATATAGCATTAGTGTACCGATCTAAGGGTATGAACAATGATCGATTAAATACTGTAGGTAGAATGGAAAATCATGATGACATATGTAGGTCAGTATTACTACCACTTAGTACCTCTAGAGATATTATTACAATAAGGCTGCTATTACATCTGCTGTAGTGGTTTCGTTTTCCTGCTCCGTTCAGTGAGGAGGAAAGGGGAATCCCCTGGCTAAACAGGTCCGTCTTATGAGGGACCAAACAGTGCAGAATGGACCCCTTTGACTATAATGGGGTCCATTCGGTTTCTGCTCAGCAGCCCGGCATTTTAGCGGAAGAAAAAGCGCTGCCTGCAGCACGATTTCTTCTGGCATTTTGTGCTAGATCTGCTATGGAATCTCCGAATGGTGGTACCAGCATAGATGTGAACCCGGCCTTAGCTATACAGTTAATTTTCCACCATCTACTACATGAATCATAGAGTGAGACAGTTGTTTAACACACAAAGAAATCTATTGTATTCAGTGTTACTGTATTGCTGCCTTCTACAGCAGTGGATTCCAAAATTTTTTCAGCCATGGAGCCCTTTTTGAAGCAAACGTTTCTTGTGGAGCCCCTCAGGGGGTGTGGTCAGGGGAGGGGCGTGGCCTATCACAAAAAATGATTTTTACCTCCGTCATTACAAAAAGGACAGGGCCATTTAAAAAAATTACAGTGAGTTTCGCTGGATCACTGGATGGGCCTTTTCTTCCGCTAAAATGCCGGGCTGCTGAGCAGAAACCGAATGGACCCCATTATAATCAACGGGGTCCATTCTGCACTGTTTGGTCCCTCATAAGATGGATCTGTTTAGCCAGGGGATTCCCCTTTCCTCCTCACTTAAAATTAACATTCTGCGGAATAAAATCTCGCATCACATGTCAATATTCACACGGGTTTTGTGCAGATTTTTTCCACAGTGTGTGGATGAGATTTTCAAAATCTCATCCACTTTGCTGTTACAGCTACTGTAAATTCTGCAGCAAATCCGCCTGTTTACTAATATATCCCTATATTAGTGGCCCCAATAGTAATAGCGTCCCCTATATTGGCCCCAGTAGTAATAGCGTCCCCTATATTGGTCCCAGTAGTAATAGCGTCCCCTATATTGGCCCCAGTAGTAATTGACCCCCACTGCAGCCTCAGTAGTAATAGTGTCCCCTATATTGGTGGCCTCAGTAGTAATAGTGAGAATGTGCAATTCGTATCTGCAAGTTTGAAGGAAAAAGCGAAAGTTCATGCTTTCAATGCCCGCGTTTTGCCACGGATCCTCAGCGTGGATGCCGATCACGAATTTCACAATCTGAGAACCCCTTTACTTGTGACGACATTGCTGCTGAATAGTCAATCACTGCTGGAAAGGTAGGGGATGCAGGATAAAATAAGCAAACATTGGACTTGTCCGGGTCATTGAATCAGCCAATCCTACTATGGGCTTATTCACACACCCATGGCTGTGACCTATTTGCAAAAAGCATTAAACGGCACATGGACATAGTTTGTGTGCTGTCTAGAGATGAGCGAGCGTACCTGGCCACGCCCCTTTTCCGCCCGAACGCCGCGATTTTCAAGTACTTCCGTACTCGGGCGAAAAGATTCGGGGGGCGCCGTGGGTGAGTGGGGGGTTGCAGTGGGGATTGGGGGAGAGGGAGAGAGAGAGGGCTCCCCCCTGTTCCCCGCTGCTACCCCCCGCTCCGCCACTCCTCCCCCGCCCCCCGGCGCCCCCCGAATCTTTTCACCCGAGTACGGAAGTACTCGAAAATCGTGGTGCTCGATCGAGTAATTACTCGAAACGAGTAGGTTCGCTCATCTCTAGTGCTGTCCAATATTCACCGAGATCCAAGTATTGGATATCATAATCTCATCTATAAAAATAAATAGATCATGCTGTGTTTTTTCCTTTCACAAACCATTTGCTCAATGATGAGGCTGCTTAGTTGTAGACTCATGCCAGCACACAGAGCAAATTATGCACTCACCTAAAGTTCCTTTGCAAGTTGTACATGCAAATTTTAAAATCCCCTTTTCCCCAATTTTGTTTTTGTTTTAATTTTGGATTCTGCTTCATGTAGCTTCTAAGTGCAGATCCCTGGCATCAGGGTATGTTAATAATTGCAGTTGATATATATTTATAACTGAAATCCTATTCTGAACACTGCTCAATAAAAAGGGAAAGAAGTGGTTTCAAAGGTAAGAACACTTAGTAACATTAGTGTCAATAAATTCAATGGGAGCTGTGCCTGCAATACCAACCTGGGCCACTGCTCCAGTCAGCGCAATCTGCTTCCTGCAATTTCCATGGCGACAGTGGCACTGGGAATCAGATGATCAGCGGGGATCCTGAGAATCGGACGCCTGTCAATCATCTATTGATCAACTGTCTTGAGGACAGGTCATCAAAATGAAAAATTTGAAAAATCCCGGACTACCCTCCTTAAGACTGAAAACTGAAATGATTTCACAATTCAGCATATGGAGCACAAATATTGGAGCAGGTAAGCAAGTCTTTTGCTCCCGAGATGCAAAAAAAAAAAATGATTGAAGTATTTTGGTTATTTTTGCTTGCAAGAACAGTACAGTTGGGGTGAACATAAATCTTTAGACTATAACACAACGCCTGAAGGTGTTTAGAACTTTTGAATGGCTTTTTGAAATATGGAACTAAAGCAGTAAATGGTGAAGGTAATCAGGATAAAGCTGCCTAACATGCTCCTGAAGAATTGTAGAAATTGTAATGGTTTCAGGCACTGGGCTCGAGCCTCAGGTGTAATAGCCGCAGGTCTGGAGAGTAGTCAGGGATGAGCCTGGAGTCAGCAACAGGAGTTCTCAGTTTGCAGTACAGATGGTTGAGGTGGGTAACATAGTCAGAAGGGAAGCCAGGGGTCAGTAACTGGAGGTCTCCGTTTGCAGTACAGAGGGATGAGGCAGGTAGTTTAGTCAGAAAGGAAGTCAGAAGTCAGTATCAATAGGTCTTGTAGCAATATCAGAGGAGCAGGCAGAAGTGGAACTTTGAACAAGAAACTGTACAAAGGCTAGATGGCTCAGTAGTGAGAGCTACTGACTGGAGTGCAGGAGGTCCCAGGTTGGAACCCTGACAGAAGTCTTAAAGGGGTTTTCTAATTACCTAAAATTACTCCACAACAAATCTGTACTTCCTGGTTGCTGCTGACAAACACATGTCACTGCTGCAGCCAATCACTGGATATAAAATGTCACTCCTGTGCTCAGTGATTGGCTGCTGCAGTCACATGTCCTGGTCAGCAGTGACTAAGAGCAATTTTAGGTAATGAGAAAAGCCCTTTAAATAGAACAGAATTGTAAATTTTTTTCTGATTGCTTCCATTGTCTGCTGACAGGTGTATATAGGGTTAGTGAAGGCTGTGGTTTAACATAGAGCAGTGGAATAGATGTTCTGCTGCAGCCAACTGATGCAAGACACGATTGTGAGAAGGAGGGGGGAAATTGCCAATTTTTAGAAAATTTCTTAGTTTACAATATAATTCAATCTGATTAAGAATGGAATAAAAAGGACTCTGGTACAGGACAATATATTGTTTCCAGAGACATGAGGAGGTAGCTATATTACCTTCCATCTATTCTCTATGCAGTTGTGCCTTGAATCTGCCAGTTCCCGGGCACCATATTTGGTATTACAAATTGGCAACCACAATCTTCTGACTATGTAATATAAACAGTGCATTGGCAAAGTATTAGACTACCATATACTACATCTGCTCTCTAATTGTCCAGCGTTGCTCACACAATCAGCGCTGGCCAATCAGTAAGCAGCATGAAATGTCTAGAACGACCAATACACAGTGTGCATTAAGTAGTTAGAAGATTGCAGGGGCCATGTCGGAAGACCAGAAATGGAGTCAAATGGACAATGGCTTATCGGATGAATATCATCTCTGTGTGAACATGTGATTTCAGAGACCAGCGAGGGGACCAGGTGAGCATTGCTAGGGAGGAGGCACAGTGGTAAGCTAAGTGATGGTTATTTTTTATGTTATTCCCTATCCTGGGGCAAGTTTATTTTTTTGTTAATTCGGAAAACCCGCTTTAAATTACCCAAACAAAATCCATCAGCTATCAGCTATCTTACCCAGCCATAAGCATGCACACATAAACCTGTTCTAAAGCTGACCAGTCACACGTCCTCTTCAGATTCCGCTGATTTCAGAGGGACCCAACAAAAGTCTGATGTGTATAGAAAATCCCTGAATAGATCTCATTAAACAATCGTGTATGTTTAATGCAATAGGGAAATGGGATATGTGACTGCTAGACAACCCTGGTGGCATTTACCTCTCTGGGGAACTAAGAATTAGACAGGTTAAAAACCACACAGTTCAGTCATTCAGTGAAAGGTGTTGTCAGACTGTATCCATACACATCAGATTTTTGATGAATGCCTCTGAATTTAGCAGAATCTTAAGGGAAAATCTAATGTGAACAGTCAAATTTAGTATACAGCTTCTGTGTGAATGACTCGTCTATTTTAGCCATATTTTAATGTCTGACTCTTCTAATGACATTATATTGTCACAGACGTTGTTTGTTACGTTCGTCTTCCGCTTCTGAAATTAATCTGTACAAGCTATTAATAAAGTGTCATTTTATTGCTTTGGAAAACATGTAACACTCTAAAATGGGTAATAGAGAATACATTGCTCAAATCTATTGTTCTCGTGTTATATTTTATACATATATTTTAAAGGACCATTTCTTTTATTCATTCATTATGTACGACCCCCTCCACACCCCCACTCATCACCAGCGTTATATATAAAAGGGAGCTAGTGTTGCCTTAATTAGTTACTTGCTTTTGTCTCAATCTGCTGGCCTCGGTCTCCTCAGATGGTCATGTGATGACTGGCTCAGAACTACTTGGGGTTATGTATTCATTTTCTAGTGCAATTTCTACGTTTTTGTGATGCTGTTACATGGATCTACCACGGATCTTGTGTTGAGGGGCAGACAGGCACTCCTGTGACAGTTACTGATGATGATCACACAGGTTCTGTAACACAGGTATAACAGAGGAGATCACAGCTCATCCTCCTGACTGTACACTTATGGTCTGTAGCTTATTTAGATGAATATAGAAGGTACTGATAATTAAACTGTCCCCCCAGCAGGGAATAATTGTATAGTCTTGACTAATATTGGGCTGATGCCTCATGGGATTTATTGAAAATAAAAAATCTTACCATCAATATAATGCCTGTCAGGGGTCTGCAGTGCAGGGAAGTGACTCGCATACACAAAGGAGATGTCCAGAGTCTAACAGGCAATCAGGTTGGAGAAAATAGGCATGAAAAAAATGTGTTTTCGCCGAAGTGGCCCCTTAATAAGACGGTCACTGACTTGAATTTTCGTTTTAATACATATTTTATACTGGCTCAGTGAGAGCCCTCTGATCTTCCTGAATATTAGCTCTACTGGAAACAAACATGAGATCAGAGATATTTTGAAGAGTAAATAACCTTCTGTCATATAGAGTAAATACAGAATATCAAATACTAGTTTTAGTTTTGATTCAATCAGTTCATAACATCATTGACCAAACTAGCATGTTTTAGTAATTGAAAAAACCATCAAGCCCTCAACGGTTAGAAATTAAATCATAGTAGGCGTTTATAGAGCTGATGCTGTCCAGACCATCAAATGTACTAATCTGGCTTCACTTGTTCCTTTACATACCGGGGATCTAAAAAGTCTACACACCCCTGTTATAATGCCAGTTTTCTGTCATGCTAAAAAATCTGACAAAGATGAATCATTTCACATTGATTTCCACCTTCAAAAAAAACTAAAATAATGTGGTTGCATAAATAGGCACACCCTAAAACTAATACTTTGTTGATGGATCCTTTGACTTTATGACAGCATTTAGTTTTATGCAATTGGTGTCTCAGCATGGCACATCTTGATTTGGCAATCTTTGCCCACTTTATCTTGCAAAAATGTTCCAACTCTGTCAGACCACAAGGGCATCACATGTATAGCGCCCTCTTCAGGTCAGCCCACAGATCTTCAATGGGATTCAGTTCTGGGCTCCGACTTGGCCATCTTCTGGGCCAAAACTTTGATCATCTTCTGGTGAAATAATTCCTCTGGTGATTTGGAGGTATGCTTTGGGTTGTTGTGCTGAAAGGCGAAATTCATTTTTATCTTTTTAGTAGGGGCCTGAAGGTTTGGGGCCAAAAAGGACTGATATTTGGGATGGTTTATAATTCCCTCCACTTTGACTAAAGCCCCAGTTCCAGCAGCAGAAAAACAGTCCCAAAGTTGCCTCCACCATGCTTTATTGTGAGCATGGTGTTCTTGTGGTGATGCGCAGTGTTGGCTTTATGGCAAACATACCTTTTGGAATCAGGCCGGGCTCACACGAGCGTGCAGGCTGCGAGATATACGCATGCGGCACGCAGTCAGTACGCAATGACATTGTGTTCTGGCTACGTGCCGCTCATTGCCATGTACTGTCCTGCATAATACACGCCAAGACAAGACATGATGCAATTTTTCTTGCGTGCATATTTTGAACAAGTGATGTAAAAGGCAACATGACTGCCTATGGCAGACTGCGAACATAATACGCTATACCAATGTACCCATGCATAATACGCGGTGAATGGAGTCAATGAAAGTACATTGATTTCATTGACCTATTCACACTTGCGTACATGCGTTGCATATAATACGCAGCATGTTCTATTTTACCGAGTATTATGCGTGAGAGCCCTATGGTTGCCTATGGGTGCATACAAAAACGATGTTCCTACGCAATTACATTGTATATATAACCGTTTTTTACACAAGTAGGAGAAAATTCTAAGAATATGCAGGCAAAAACTGCTGCAATACGAGCAGATACTCCGCTCCACACTGCAGTGAAGCGCTGTGTTTTATACGCAGTGTTTTACCACACATTCGTGTGAGCCAGGCCTTATGCGGTAGGCCTCTTGGCAGCGCTCTGGACCAATTTTCTTCTGGTCTATTCATCAATTTTAGAGAACATCTAGTTATTTTAGTTTTGTTATTTTTATTTTTCCACCCTAATAGATTTCACTTTGTCTTTCAATGGAATTGTAGAGATAACGGGTCACATTGAAGGAGAAAACCTGGCATCTTAACAAGGGTGTGTAGACTTTTTATATCCATTGTATATACTGCATATTTACAGAAGTGAATTTGCATGAGGAAAACATGCAGCTTACAGTGTAAGCAAAATGGGCGAGGTTGAAAGAAATCTCATTTATGCGCTTTGGAGATATATATGTAGCGGAAATTGACCTGCGGTGGGGATTTTAAATCTGCAGCCTTTTAGTTTATTCTGTGGACTTTCACTGCAGATTGAGCAGATTTCAAATGAGCATTGTGAAATCCACCAGCCAATCCATAGCAAAATCATAAAAAAGTGGCTAAAAAAATAATTAAAAAGTTACTCACCTCTCCTGCTGTCAGCCGCATCCTCCGGCTGGCTTCCCGACACTGCTACTGAGCTCTTTCAGCAGACAGGGATTTAAAAATCCCCGCCTCCTGAAAGGGCTGTGCGGATTGGCTGAGGGCTCAGCCAATAGCAGCTACTGCTTAGCTATTGGCTGAGCGCTCAACCAATGACAGATAGCTCTTAGCTATTCATTCATTGCTTATATTTCAAGCCCTTCTCCGATAATCATTCTGCAGGGCTTGTCAGAAACCACTGCTTTCAATGGGATCGGCAGCAGTGCCGATCCCATTGAAAGCAATGGGATAGCATGCCGCTGACTTCTGCCACAGCTGTGACAGCTGTCACAGCTGTGACAGAGGGTTACTTCATCCCCGCGGTCCCCACGGGGATGAAGGAAACTCCTGCCACAGCTGTGACAGCGGTCACAGCTGTGGCAGAAGTCCACGGCATTCTCCATATCCTTTCAATGGGGCTAGTGCTGCTGCCGCTGGCCCCATTGAAAAGACTGTCACAGCGATATCGCAGCGATTTTCTCGCACTGCTCTGCGAGAGTTTTCACTTACTCTCGCAGCGCAGTGGAGAAAAAAACGCTAGTGGGTGGGAGCCCTTAGCGCAACTTCTTTGCACTATGAACAAGGTGTTTTTGTGCACGTATCGGCGTATTTTACTGTACTTTTTCTGCCCACAGGGCATGTTCATTTGTGTCAATTAAATGGCTAATTAGTTCCAGGTGTGTTTTTTTCCATCGGAATTGCACAGTGCTTCACGCATTTCCTTGCGTACTGCGCACAAATTTGTGCCCACTCCCACCCCCATTGACTTCTACGGGATAGTGCATGTGCTATCTTTTTTTGCACGCCCAAAAATGTGCACCAACAATTGGCGCATGTAAAAGAACCCATTAAAATCATTAGGTTCTGTTCAAGTTCTGCGCACGCAAATACGTCTGTGTAAAGGAGTCCCAAGTATGAGTAAAAGCTTGTAAAATGCTAGTCTGAAACAAATTCCAAGGTTACATAAATGTTATATAGTTAAAGGAAATCTTTTGCTTACTTTTGGCCCTCATTGTGTGTGAGGAGGGCCCAAGTTGAGTGAACAGCCCTGGGCCTCTGGTCCCCATCAAATCAGATGCACTCCAAAACCTCCATACATAATGGCTTTTGCTACCTTTTTCTTTATTGTGATCATTAGCAGCTAAGTTGTTTCTATACCTGTATTCAATTATTCTTCGTTATCTCCTACATTAAACACATTGCAGGCTCATAATTCTGTGTTTAGCTAGGCTTAATTAGTAAATGCCAAATAATTAGATAGGATGTACTTTACGTACACATTAATGGACACTATTCCTATTCTAGCATTTGAAAGTCAAAGGAATTTTAAAGGGAATCAATCACCTTGTTTATATTGCCCAATCTCAGGGCAGCATGAAGTAGTGACACAGACCTCGATTCCATCAATGTATCACTTACTGAATGTCCTTCTGTAGTTTCCATAAAAGCTATTTATTACCCGCAATGGGGGCTGAAGCTATAGTCCTCATAACTGTCATGCGATGGACTCTGCCACCAATTTCAAAAAATTGCACCTAGGGGTCCCCTGGTTTTCACCTTTTCACCTTTTTTTGAAAGAGTTGATCTTTGCTGCAGAGGCCATTGGCCCTTTACCACAAGAGTAGTTCCTGTGCAGTAACAGCTGACACAGACTGGTCAAACGTATCGTAGCAAGGTATCAGAGAGACAGGCAGCGACATAGTTGATATAACTGGCTGAGGTCAGGACAGATGGAGTTCATGGAAGATGGAGAGACAGGAATAGGGTCAAAGCAGATGATAATCAGGCAAATTGTAGTCAGGACTGGCATTAGAGAGTGAGATGAGGCAAAATAGGCAGAATATGGGAAGGATGGGATACAGAAGCACAGGTCAAACTCAGGAATAAAAAAAGAACTAGTAGCACCCATGGAGAACCTGTTGCTCAGGCACCATCCAGTGGAGGAACCACCAGGATTGATTGGGGTCAGGAAAGCTGACTCTTTAAAGAGGCTGGCTGACCACACATATGCCCTAAGTAGATACTGGCTGTAGGAAGAACAGTGCAGCTTGTGCCACACAGAAGGTGCCAAAGACAACATTGGCAGTGATCAGCGGGAGGAAGAGAGAGGCACTGTTGGCGATTATAACAATTATGTAGTTATGCAGTGTAGTCCTCACTATTCGTGAGCCTGCAGCCCCCCCCCCCCCCACCACCACCACCACCACCACCACCACCACCACCCACCTTCCACTGATTGGCAGTTTTCTTCTTATACAGTGTAGAGAGGATGCAGTCAATCAGCTAATGGAAGATAGGGAAGCCATGGCTGATGGCTTTCAAGGACATGGCGTTTAGTTCTGCAGCAACTGATAAATTGTGATTTTATGAAAACTACAACTAGACATCCAAAGATACACTGATGGAATCAAGATCTCTGTCACCTCTTTGTGCTGCCCTCAGTTCGGGCAGCATGAACCTCATGACAGATTCCCTTGAAGGGTTATACATTATAGATTTTATTTTTTTCTAAGTTACAAAAGCAGAAATAAAAGAGAGTGAGATAAAGGAATGTTCTAGGTCATGCGCCACTATGAGCATAAAAGAAAAAAATGACATTTTGTACAAAGTAAAAGATGATAAATAATGACCATGCATTCCAGGGAATAATACAATTCATCCAGTTAAAAGCACTATCTATATGTGTAGCAAAGTTTAATGTGTTAGACTATGGCACAGAACTTTTTCTTGCCTTTTCAATAGCTTTTGTTGTGTGAACATACAACTCATGGCATGGAACTACATTTGTCACTATTGATCACTTTGATAAACATGCCTAATGATCCAATCAATCACCTCCCATTTTTTGAACACTGATAATTGCCACTTTTGATAGAGGTGCTACCAACATTAATCATATGGATTTCCTTAAAGGGACTCTGTCAGGAAACTACTTAGGCATGTGCTCATAATACGACAACTAGACTTTTCATTAGATGTGTGCGCATAAGTAGTCCACGAGATGCATAGAATGGCGCTCCCCCCACACTCATTATTGGAACAATTTCCAGGACTAAATAAAGCACTGGCTGACCAAGGGTTATTGGGGAAATGTGCCACAGAGAAATCACACCCCTGCACTGTTGATTGCTGCAACAGGTCAATCTAAATAGCAAATTGCAGCTTTCCTTGGCAGATCTTCAACCAATAAGAGAGAACAGGTGACATAGTATAATATGATTGATATTGCAAATGACATCACCAATCAGTGGCACTGGCAGTAATGATGAGGGCAGTGGCGCCACCTCTTCCACTGCTCACAGCTAAAGGCAACAGTGGAAACTTCTAGAAGCTTTTCTGGATACCATTCCACTCAAGAGTTGTGTCCAAAGAAGCTATGTGGCAATCTGTGCTGTATATTGTGTTGGGATGTGCATTTCTTCACAGTAATTAATTGTGATCTACAACTGCTGCAGTGTGTGATCATCATCTGGGGTGATTACCTGCAGCATCCCTAATTTCTCTCTACCGACTCAGTTGGACAAGTAAAAGCATATCAAAGTTATTACCACATAAAGTGACACAAGTCAGAATTGAAAAAAAAATGGGCTGTGTCTACAGGGTCAAAACTGACTGTGACTTCAAGGCACTGGCGTAACTTTAGGGAATGCAGAGGACGCGGTTGCACCCGAGCCCAGGAGCCTTAGGGAGCTCATAAGGCCTCTCTTCTCCATATAGGGAGCCTAGTACTACGTTACGCTTGTCAGCTCATAGTTAATTTTGCCAGCACACCTTGTTCTGTCCAGACGAGCCAGGGTTAATAGCTCCTGTGCCTTTCAGTCAGGTTAATTACCCTGCTATGTGTCTGAGAGGTGTGCTGGTGATTGACAGGTCTATCTACCTATCGGCTCCTCCTGCCTTCCTATAATATCCAGCTCTGGCTGCCTGGGAGTGGCCGATTATTGTTCGGTGTCTGCTTAGTGGTCCAGCTACTCTGACCTGCTAGTAATCTGGCCCTGGTACTTGGTGCCATTCCCTTTGTCTGCTAGCTCGTCTGCCTTGTTTGGTATCCTGCTTCTGTTAGCTTGTCTGCTAGAACTCGCTGTTATCAGCCAGGCTTTTCCAGTCTGCTGTTTGTATCCTGCTTCTGTCAGCTTGCCGCTAGACCTCGCTGTTATCAGCCAGGGCTTTACCATCTGCCTTTATCCTGTTTGTACTGTTTGTGTTGGTTTTGTCTTCTGCCTTTCCTGTCGGTGGTAGTGAGTAGTATTCTCTTGCATAGGTACGGTGGTCCCTGCCTGTCCCCCCACTAGGAAGCGTAGGGTCAGAGTTGGCGGCCTGGACGTGTCTACCATCAGGGCTATCTCCAGGAAGGGACAGTGGCGTGGGTGAAGATCAGGGAGCCCCCCGTGCATACCTAGGTACCCTACTAGTACCATAACATGACTAAAGCATTATAGTTGGGGGCCCTATTACAGGTTTTGCATTGGTGCCCAGGAGGTTCAAGTTACGCTTCTGCTTCAAGGGGTTGTCAAGTTGTATTCTATTGGTGGCTTATTCTTAGAAAAGGCCATTAATAGTAGATCGGAAGAGGTCCATCGCCTGGAACCAGCCAGCTGTTCACTGGGTCAGTCTGCTTGTGCAGTGAGATGATTTCTGCAGGAAGCAGACAGATCCATTCTCACTGAAGTGAATAGGAACTTTGTCTGTAATGGCAAACCTGGCCACTGCATTAATAGAGGAACTGTCTGCTTCCTGCAAAAATCAGCTAGACGAGCAGCTGATCGGCAGGGTTCCCGGGCGGCAGACCCCATCCAATCTACTATTGATGATCTATCTTGAGGATATATTCAGTAAATGCAGAAAACCGATCACCAAAACATCGTTATAAGTAATAGTGACAAATACATGCTTATTTATGTTTAGCACATTTTATAAAATGGCCCAAACTGTGGCAGCCACTCATAAATAATATCACAAAGACCAGGTTACACCCTGCAGACGACAGCTGAATGACCAATTTATCCAGGTAATTGAACATCTAAAATTAGAGAGGGACCACAGACCAGCGGATCTCCACCAGCTAAGATGTGCTTGTATTTATTTAATATGATGAGAATATTGCTGGTAAGAATTCTTAGATTGCGGGGGTGCTGCTTAATAACTTTATTTCCCTGCAGGAGACATTATAATGAGGTGGATACAATTTGATCATTTCCCTCCATGTGCTTCCTTCCTGCTGTCTGAAGAAAATCTTTGCTGATATATGTTTGGGTTCGTTACACTAAAAAGGACTCGTGATCCACCTTATTCGTCACAGAGTACCTAGATAAGTATCCAGACATTATATCAGCGCAGGTTTAATTAATCGTTTATATGAATAGAATATGAGTGGAAAGTCACCTGTTCTGCATCCTTCAGACACATCTCTGATGTTTGATTGACACAATTTTTTTTTCCATTAGCTACTTCCCCCAAGCTTTGCGCTGCTGCCTACAGAAAGATCTTCACGTTGCAATCTGTGCTCAAGGGACATATAATCCATCATTTTGCTTTAGTAATTGGTGCACCTGCCACAATTTTGTTTCTGGGATTAGTGACATTTGTGAAGTGCTGTTCTGCCAAGTTTAACTGCTGTACCATAGGCAGTAGTTAGAATACATGTATGAATATTGCATTTAGTTTTAAATTGCTCCTGTGGGTCAGTTGACTCCTGTAAATGCAGCTGGTTTATGACATCCGCCATGTCAATTTGTGCACATCCTATATAGCCTACATGCAAGCGCTCAGCATTCATTACGTTAGGCAGCATGCATGCTTATATGGGTATTAGTGTTTCTTGACGCCACTGGAAGTAGTGATGGAATCAGGATGTGTTTGACAAGTGGTTGATGGCCCCTGTTCCTGATTGGCTGCCTGCCTGTCTCCCTGTGTAGATCCTCACAGGTCCTGTTGGACTTCGCCGGGCTCATTGCAGCAGTAGAACTGATGGCCTGCGCTCCCTCCGGTGACTTTGCGTGGCGGTTGCATGGTGGCCCCTGGTAGCTGGCTGCCGGCCTTTAACTGCACTTCTAGCGCTCCCTCCGGTGAGTGTAGCTGACGGGTGCGTCAAGGCCCCTGATGTCCGCTGGTTGGCATGCATCTGCGCTGCCTGTGCAGGAAGGGCAGATAGCCTTTCGCCAATGGTCAGCGCTGGCCGTTCACCAAGGTGGCATCCGCAGGACTTCAGTGGGGACCCGTGTTCAGCGGGGCCCAGAGCGCAGTGTCAGCATGGAAGCTGCTTGGCCGCAGTAGCGCGGGGGTAAAGGGCAACAGTGGGCACAGGTGGTAAGCGGTGCCGGGAGCGCAATATCAGAAGCGGAGCTTCTTTCCCGCAGTGGCACTGGGGGAAAGGGTAACACTGGGGAGCGGGGCCGGGAGCGCTGTGTCGGCAGCGTAGCTTGTTGCCCGCAGCGACAGGAGGCGAAAGGTGAAGACTGGGGAGCAGTGGTAAGCGGGGCCGGGAGCCCTGTGTCACCATTGGAGCTTGTTGGACACTGCTGCAAGGACCTTCGGGACTTTAACCAATAGGAAGTTAGGGTTGTGACAGGCGCGTTCCCCTGTCAAAACCCTAGCTGGTGGTGGCGTCAAGATACACTAATACCGGGTATATGTATTAGGTTACATTCAGAAGGGCAAGCGCGATATTGGGCCGTCGATATCTCGCTTGTCAACTTCCGTTTTACCTGTGGATGTTAGGCATTTTTCATGCAAAAACGCTCCGCATCACTTCTGGGTAATTGTGATCCTCTGGCGTTTGTTTCACAGACGTCGGAAAATCGTCACGTGTTTCCTATTGATTTCAATGGGAAACAACATATCGCACTTGTGTGCACATCACACGGCATGCAATGTGTTTGACTGTCCCATTGAAAACAATGGGTGATGTGTTCCGAGGAACGTGAAAAAATAGGACATGAGCAATTTTTTTTACCTCGTAGCACTGCTGTGAGGGAAAACACCACACATATATATGACTTCATTCAAAAGTAATGGAGTCATATTCACGCTCGTTTGAATGTAGCCTAATAGGGATACCCAGCCATCTAGAGCCACCCATCTCCATAAGTGCTGCTTATCAGTCAAGGTCGAGGAGTACTACCCTGACAATCATACAAGAAGGAAAGTGGAGGGTGAATGACCACAAGGTCATGCTTCCCCAAGATGGGGCTGGGATGGCTTGAGCCGTCATTTGAAAGAAGTCCCATTTTTGTTTTCGTTATGTCTCCATCTCCTCACCATGTACAACACTAAACTAAATTGCAATGCTGCTGCCCAATGCACTTTCATAAATGTGGGGATAAAATTGAGAACCATTGTGTAATTAGCACAAATATATTAGGATTCATACAACAGATGTTAATATTTATGGAGTCATATTAGAAATAAAACGTTGACACTTGGCTTTTTCGTACTACCGTGTGTAACAGAATGTTGGAAAAAATGTATCCAGAAATGCTTCAAAGAATTGTTTTTCCACCCACCTACTAATTAAGTCCTGTTCCATAATGATAATCAATTCATTATGTAAAATGTAACATTTTCTATGCAAGGCGTCAGTTTCTGGGCTCTTGGTTATCCCACAGTCAATGTGTTTGCTTCCACAGACTGTCATAGTAATAAAAAGGTCTGATGTAGTGCGCCATTACTTCTTCCATCCCAGCTAGAGATTCCATGATATTGTTAAATTGGCATAATCTAAATATTCCACACAGTGAGATATTTTTTTGGGTTCCTTTTAGGCTCCTCCTTCTGTTACCAGCAGATGGTTTATGTTTAATGTGCAAATCCACAAAGGGCTTTCATTTCACACATGGCAGAATATTCCACACCAAAATCAACATGTCAAACATTTTCAGTGACATATTTTTCCAAAACATGTGAAAGCACCCTGAGGGCAAAAATACATGGGCATATGCACAACTACGCTCGCGCATGAAACATTTTTTTCCAGGCCATTCAAACTCCAAGCCATAGTGCAGGAGTTTGAAAAAACAGCAGTGAGATAGGTCCTGCCCTATCTTTTATCACCTGTACTATTAATGGGGGAGAATACCGGTAATGAAAATGAAACTATTGAAATCAATGGTTTTGTTTTATCCCGTTATGTAGCTGTGGTTATTACAGCCGCATAATGGGACTAAAACATGCCCATGTGAAGAAGACCTGAGGGTGCGTTCACACGAGCGTAGGCGTATTTACGTTCGCACGAGCGCAGCGTATAATCGCCGGAAAGAACGTTTTTCGCCGATCACGACCAGAGCTAGAAAGCGTATTTTCGTTTGTTCCTACTTTTCAAACGGTCTTTTCGGCCATCGAATATTCGCTGGCACGTATTTCGGTCGCGTATGTCCGTTTTTCCGTGGGTTGCCGGTTTTACGTGCCGTAAAATCACCCATGTGAATGAATACATTCGAAACCATTGCCTCAGATGGTCACGTATATACGTTTGGTCGCAAAAACGCGCCGTTTATGCGCTCGTGTGAACGCACCCTGAAGCCCCATTTACACACAATGGTCATTTAAACAAGCGAAAGTCTGAACAAATTAATCACTTTTTTGCATTAAAATGTTCAGATAATCATCTGAAATGCTCCCTATTTCCCTCAGTAGCTAAAGTAAACACTGTATATATTGTTTGCACAGGTGGGTGTGTGTTTATGTGAGGAATCTCTGGCCAGCAGGGTTTTAATTAGTTTTAATAAGCCACTGTCTTCTGCAGGCACGAGTAAATAAGTAGTCATTGTGTTTGTCAAGGCAAACAATTACCCCTCCTCTTAAGTCTTCAATCTTTCAAAGACTGAATGAATGCCATTTAAACTAAGCGAAAAGCAAACGAGCTAATGACCATTCATATGCAGGCTGAAACTCAGCGATAAACGACAAATAAATGCTTTCACATTTGGCGTATCTGCTATAGGTATTTCAAAGCCGAAAGCCCTCAGCAAATATGCCACAAAGCCACCAAAATAGTGCTGACTTTGCTACAGTTTTTTTTATCGGATCTGCTATGCATTTTAACCCTTGTATCTCAAGGGTTGAAATCCACAGCATGAGGGTGCGGGCAGACGAGCGCATAAACGGCGCGTTTTTGCGACCAAACGTATATACGTGACCATCTGAGGCAATGGTTTCGAATGTATTTGTTCACATGGGCGATTTTACGGCGCGTAAAAACGGCAATTCGAAAAAAAACGGAACATATGCGACCGAAATACGCGCCAACGCATATTCGATCGCCGAAAAGACCGTTTGCAAAGTAGGAACAAAGAAAAATACGCTTTCTAGCTCTGGTCGTGATCGGTGAAAAACGATCGCTCGGGCGATTATACGTTGCGCTCGTGCGAACGTAAATACGCCTACGCTCGTCTGCCCGCACCCTAAGGCCCAATGTCCACTGGAGGATTTGATTTGTGGAATCCTAGCGGAAGATCCACAAATCAAGTTGCTCATAGGGAAACATGGGCGTCCAAAAATGAAATAAAGCATGCAGATTTGATTTGCAGACATTTTGGTCCAGAAAACAAATCGCAGTATGCTCCATTTCAGTGTGGTTCCTGCACGGACATTTTCCATTGAAGTCAATGGAAGCTGCCCGATCCGCGGATTATGCAAGAAAGCATGAGTTTAAAAAAAAAACAAAACTGCACTGTGCATGTGCGGCGGTACACCAGCCGGCGCTTCCGCACAGATCCGCAGTGAGGAAAATGAAGACCCGAACAGGTAAGCAGAAGACCCACATGGTCCTCAGCCATGGGCAGGGTCGGATTCCACTGCGGGCTCCTGCATGCAGAATCTGATCTGCCCGTAGACCATGAGATAAATTGTGATATTAATCAGAAGATTTTACACCTAAAATACCAAAGTTATAGTACACATGTATAGCTTTTAATTCATTAAAATAAAACATATCACAAAGCCATTTTAAGAATACTATGGTCTCAACATAATGTGACACAGCCCACCAATTGATTACCAACAGTAAGCAGTCATATCTATCTGTGATATACAACAATGCACAACAAATTTTTGCAAGTGCAGTTTTAATTGATTTTATGTTTCCCGATGATAAAGGAACCCTGTTTAGGATGAATGCCTGTGTAATAAGAATTAATAGCTTAGTATTCTCAGACCCATCTTCCTGTACAGAGGTGCTTAAAATTCGTACTTTCTACCATGTTTCTAGTTAAAGCTTTACTTAATAAAAATCAAATTTAAGCCATTAAGAGTGGGCACTATCTGAAATGGCTGAGACGCCAATTAATCAGCCACATACGCAGAGCACATTCTTAATGTTTCACTGACATTATTTGCAATGTTTTAGCTCTGCCTACAATTTGCATTCTTGAGCAGAGTGATGGATGTCAGCTCATCAGTATGTAAACTCAGCACGCTTAGTGTTAGAGGATCAGAATGATTGAATTGCTGCACTAGCATTTGCCCTAGAGTGCCATAGATTGTGGTGATGCTGCAAATCCATTGTGTATCTTATAGTGAAAGTCTCAACATTAAAATTTATACTGTATTGCCATCTATGTATATCATTTGCTAAAATGACAATTCTTTTTAATGTCATATTTTTACATATTTATGTTATTTTTCTTTTCCTTTTGCTTCTTGTGTGACAGCTCCTTTAGTATTGGTTTTGTATAACATCTCCCTTTATGGTGTAGCATGATAACTAAATCACAGCACTCAGACCCCCACCAATCTAACATTTATCACCTACCAAATAATTTAGGTAGGAACACCCCTTTAAGAATTATGAGTAATTTCTAACCAGCATATAAATATCTTAAAGGGTATCTGTTGGCTAAGCTTATGGGGGTACAATAGCTGACCCACAGAGTTACCCCAGTTTCAATGCTGAAAGGACTACTTAGCACTAGAGATGAGTGAGCAGACTCACTAAGGCAAACTACTCGAGCGAGTACGTCTCTAAAGATTTGGGTGCCAGGGGAAGGGGGGGGGGACGGGGAGCGGCGGGGGAAAGCGGGGAGGAATGTGGGGGGAGATCTCTCTCTCACTCTCTCCTCCCCGCTCTCCCCTTCTCATTCCCGCAACTCACCACTCTCCTCTGCCGGCACCCGAATCTTTAGAGATGAGTGGGCAGGTACTCGCATAAGGCACTACTCGCTCGAGTAGTTTGCCTTAGCGAGTACGCTCGCTCATCTCTACTTAGCACCCATTCTAAACTCAGAGCAAGCAGACTACTTAGTGTGCCACTCAATGCACTGCAGAGGCAACTTTCAGCACTGACACTGAGGGAATGATGGGAAAGGTTCTGTACTGTAAGAGCAGTGAGATCATGGAACTCTCTGCCTGAGGACGTGGTGATGGCAAAATTAATTGAGGAGTTTAAAAGGGGACTAGATGCCTTTCTAGAGCGCTATGATATTACAGGATATAGACCATAAATAACTCCTGGTCTAGGAGTCAGGTAGGAACTTTAAAACATTGATCCAGGGATTATTCTGACTTCCATTATGAAGTTGGGAAGGAATTTTTTCCCACATGGTCTAAATTGACTTCTGCCTCATTGGTGGTTTTTTGCCCTCCTCTGGATCAACAAGTGGGGATGGAAACAGGTTGAACTAGATGGACATTGTCTTCCTTCAGCCTAATATACAAGGTTAATATGTTAAGGCACATATAAAACTTACATTCCTGGCCTTGGGGGATCACGTACTTTCACCTCATAAGCTTATGCAGCAAAAAGTAGCTGACAGACCCCTTTTAAAGTGCATGAGCTTCCACAATATGCTGCACTATTTAAGAAGGGTAAGTCGACTCTCTTGGCATGTTTGTTTTAATGAATACCTGCATTCCCCCCAAAATAACAATTCAGGAGCATTTCATCATAGAATTCTGCATTGTGCCATGGCTGTTTATTCCTCCAGAATATTTATGAAGAAACTGACAACTGGGTGTTTCTCTTTCCATTGTCAAAAGGGTGTCCCTGCAAAGTTTCATCAATGAAAAGCAAGGAAAAGGGAGAGCTATTAGTGCTGCCGCCACAAACACATCTATTGGCAACTGAGCTAATACGCCTCCCTTTTCCTTGCTCCTCATTGATGGTTATTGGAGACAGCAGGTACACTTCTCCTGGAGAGGCTACAGCTGTTTCCACGTTAGAAGATGTGTTGTACCGTGAGCGCAGCCCTATTAGGTGAATGTTTCCTATTTACTCATATTACCCTCAGTGTGACAAGACTTCCTGCACTATGGAGCTCTTTTTCCTTCTGTCTTTTTTTCCCTTACTACACAGTTTGACACTGGCAGTACCAACTGGGCAATGCAATGTCATACTGCGCGGGGACCCCCAACTGGTAACACCTAGTTGTCATTTTTTTCCTAAAGCTCTATCCGGAATAACCGAAGAACAGTACAACATCGAGATCTAAGAAATGATGAATTGTTATTTCATTGGGAAAAAAATGTATTTATTAAAACAAACATGGCAGGAGAGATGACAGGTCTTTTAGGGCATCATATTACAGTGACAGCCAATGGGGCGATTAAATCAAATACCATAGCACAAAGAATTGGCACATGCACAGTGGCCTCCAGTCAAATTTTGAGAAGTGGAAGAAGGCAAGTGAAGATGTAGGGGGTGGCATCCTCATGAATAAGGTGCATGAATGAAATTGCATACTATAGGAAAAGGACTATAAGAACAGTATGCAATAAGCTGGCACTCTGTGATTTTAGATGCAATTATTTGATTTTGATTAGACTCACAATGTCAAACAGCAATCAATGTTGTAAAGAAATTGTTTACATCCGGTCAAACACTGCTACATCTAAGAACTATGTATATCATGCAACCTTTTTTAATTATCACAATAAATTGTATTGTACATCAGACCTTCTCAATATTTCAGAATGTCAACCCTGCATTAAACAGTTCTAAATGAATTAAAGTGTACCTCCAACAACAGAAAACAACTGAGATGTTATAGAGCCATGTCAATGTTCAGGGAGTTCACATACTAAGAACCTCAGATAAGCTGGAATAAAGGGGCTCAGGAACTCTTCAGTTCCATGGATGGGCCTATGGCTTCATTGAGGAGAAGTGTAGATAAACCATAGATTGTTATGCCTAATTGCCTTTGCCCTGTCTTTACTTCCCCCACATCATGCCAAGAAAAACCAAAATAGCCTAATAGGGCAAGATGTCTCAATTTTAGCCAGTCTAGGGGTCTCTGTGCTGGACTCTCACTAAGGCTTCATGTCCATGAGCATAATTGAATTGTGGAATCCGCAGTTCAATATGCCCTTAGACATACATTGGGCATTCGCAGGTAATTAAATACCTGCGGATGTCATTTCTCCTCCGCAAGCGACAAATTGCAATTGATTTCCACTCGCATAGAGGAAAAAGCATTTTTCAATAGCATGCAATGCGCGGTATTTGCTGCGGAATCCGGAGGCGGACGCCTGCTCTGGATTCCGCAATGCAAATCCGGCCGTGTGCAGGCGGCCTAACTCTGAGTTAGGTATATATTTCATTATTCTGAATATCTATGAAAGTGAATTTAGAAATAAATTAAACAAAGCACAAAGGTTATGCCCCTGTCACATGACCCATGAATCTTACCATTCTCGTTTACCCAAGCGAATGTGCTGGTGACATCATCACCAGCCAGTTCACGCACGGGCAGCCTATTTAGACTGCACAATTCTCATCGAGAATCACTGAGTTCTCATTCAGGAAGCATTCAGTATTTCACATTCCTATGTGAAACACTGAACAATCAGTGCTTAAAGGGGTTGTCCCGTGGCAGCAAGTGGGTCTATACACTTCTGTATGGCCATATTAATGCACTTTGTAATGTATATTGTGCATTAATTATGAGCCATACAGAAGTTATAAAAAGTTTTTTACTTACCTGCTCCGTTGCTAGCGTCCTCGTTCCCATGGAGCCGACTAATTTTCGCCCTCCGATGGCCAAATTAGCCGCGCTTGCGCAGTCCGGGTCTTCTGCTCTCTTCAATGGAGCCGCTCGTGCAGAATGCCGGCTCCGTGTAGCTCCGCCCCGTCACGTGCCGATTCCAGCCAATCAGGAGGCTGGAATCGGCAATGGACCGCACAGAAGAGCTGCGGTCCACGGAGGAAGAGGATCCCGGCGGCCATCTTCACCGGTAAGTATAGAAGTCACCGGAGCGCGGGGATTAAGGTAAGCGCTGAGCGGGTTTTTTTTTAGGTCCCTGCATCGGGGTTGTCTCGCACCGAACGGGGGGGGGGGTTGAAAAAAAAAAAAAACCGTTTCGGCGCGGGACAACCCCTTTAAACTGCATGAGAAGTGCACGAGCCGGTGCTGGCTGAAACTAAACGACGAACAAGAAGCGCACAATTCTAATTCATCATTCAGTCGTTGGCTCACGTTTAAACTGAATGATTATCGTTCAGTTTTCCTGGTTTAAACAATAATTGTTTAATGTAAACGCAGCTTTAGGCCTCGGTCTGACAATCAATTTTTTATGCACGAATGGGCACGCAAAAAGAACACCCCTAGCAAATGGGGAAAAAAAAATCGCATGACCAGGTGAATTCCAGCTATTTGAAGTAGCCCGCTCACAAGATCGGAGGTTTGTGGTGCGAGTTTTCGAGCTCCCATAGGAGTCTATGGAAAGCACACTCCAAAGATAGGTCAGGTCCTATCGTTGTGCACACCACGGATCTTTAGATGCAATTGCACTCGCATGTCCTATCTTTGGCAGGTGTGAGTATTTTGCACCTTTAAAAAAATGTACACGTGAATACTTTCATAGGAAAGCATTGGTTCTAATAGACACAATCTCTTTGCGCGCCTATTCGTGCGCGAAAAAACTCTTGTCTGACCAAGGCCTCAGGGTAGCTTTACAATAGGGTGATAAGCAAGAATTCATTCATTAGTTGCTAATGACTTTGATTTAGCTTACCTAAAAGTAGATGCTGGTTGATCAATTATCACCTAGTGTAAACAGGAAATAGTTTGTCTTTCAATGATTAGCTAATAACTTTGCAGGTAGGTGTGCACTTTAACAGCTGCCACACTTAGACCTCATGTCCACGGGCGGGTAGGATTCTGCAAGCAGGAGCCCGAACCGGAATCCAATCCTGCCCTGTGGCCGAGGACCCTGCCTACCTGTCTGGGTCTTCTTTTTTTTCTACTGTACATGTGTGCGGAAGCGCCAGCCAGCGGGCTGGCACACATGCGCAGTAGAGGTTTTTTCTTCAAACTCCTGCTTTTCCGTGGAATCCGCGGCCCATCCGCATGTCAATTGTGTATGGGTCGCGGATCAGACGGCTTCCTTTGGCTTCAATGGAAGCCATCCTTGCGGGAACTGCAGCAAAATGCAGCATGCTGCAATTTCTTATCCGTGAGTAGAAATCACAATTTGTTTCCAATTGTGGACATGCAGGATCTTTTTACCATAGCATGCTATGGAGGCTTATTGCTGCGGAATCCGGAGTGGAACGCCCATTTCAGATTCCGCAGCAAAAATCCGCCCATCGACATTTGTCATCTGCCTAATTTTTGGCTGAATAGGTGGAGCATAGACAAGGGGAAGGTCTTAATAATCTTTTTGTCCTACTGCAGACAAGACAGAGGGGGGGTCTTCTTCTGCAGCAGGACAAAAGACAGTGAGGAAGAGGAGGAGGGATATGGTTTTGCTCCTGGCACACAGTGAAAAAGGGTACTGGTATATCTTGTCTCCACCACAAGTATGGGTGGAGACCTAATGCTGGGCTGTACCCACCCACTGTATGCCCAGAAGTTAGTGATTGGCTGCCTGGGATAGAAGTTTGCCTTGTATGGAGGGTAAGGGTTAGGGTAAGTGTTAGGCTTACATTATTAGCTGTTTACACCTATTAATGTAAGGCTAACACTGAAACTAAGGGGTGTAACAGGGGCGTTCCCTCCTGCTAAGTGTTGTCACACTCCTAGCTTCCGGTGTCGACAACGTACAACAGTACTGTGAAAAAAAGTTTCCTTATACATTTCTTTTAACTGTTACATGAGACTAAGTAGGATCAGAGTAAAGGAAAAGATTAAGGGAGCAGGTGCTGGGATATTACTTTTTTTCTACGTTTTTAGTTTTATCTTAACAAAGAGTAATGAGCCCTGCATAATTCTGAAATAAAAAGTCAAGAATAAAAGCCTCTAAATGAAAAAGTCAGGGCAGAGGATGTAATCTCAAGAAAGAAAATCATAATAATCTAGACCATGCAAACAGGGAACGCTGAAGTAGCAATGGAAGTGAAACAAAATAGTAAATAATATTCATAGAGTTTCAAAGTGTCTTTTATAAACATAATGGATTTCATAGCAGGACCTGCTTCTTCCAAATGAAACCCATAGTCTAGTCACTGCAACGATGAATGCCTGAGTTATGGCTTTTATTTCTCTGCTTCTATCACAGACAGCATGTTCAAGGGCAAGCGTGTTTAAACCTTGACAGGTCACTATGAAGTGAGGGGTGAAAGTTGAATAAAACAGTAATAGAAAAATGTATTGCAGAAGTAAGCAAGCAGAAATGACAGGATTTAAAGTAATGTAAAATCTGGAAGACCCACTGGCTATAAAGACCTATGGGCTCCTTTTGTACTGGACTCTCAGTAACAATACTTACCTTCCTGTCTCCTCAAACCACTTGAGTGCAGTGGCCATATGAATATAATATTATCAAAACTGTCATTAGTATCCTTATTTCTGGCTAAACTCTATGAAAACTATCAAATGCTCAACTACATTAGGCCTTTGTAAACTGCACAAATGTAGTGAATTCATTTGATTACCCTAAGGCCCAATGTCCACAGATGGAAATTCTGCAGCGAGATTGTGCGCAGAATTTGAAAGATTATATTTGCGTGTAAATGGGCTTTTAGGCTCAGTGGTCAATGTGAAAAGTGCAGGATTTTAGATTTTTTTTTAATATAGATGATGATTTAAAAAAAAAAAATCCAAACATTAAAAAAAAAAAACATGTTTAACCCAAAAATGTGGTTTATATAATAGGTAATTTTCTGATGACACATTACCTTTAAACTATTGATGCCCTATTGTCAGGATAGACCATCAATAGTAGGTCAGTGAAAATTTCCACCTGGGACCCGGCAATCAGCTTTTTGATGGGTCAGTGTGTTCATTCATTGAGCTAATCTGTGCAGGAAGTGGATAGCTCCATTACAACTGCAGTGGGCAAGCTTGGTATTATAGAGAAAGTTTCCATTGAAATGATGAGGAACTTTGTAATACCAAGCCAGGCCAATGTAGTGGGAACAGAGCTATCTGCTTTCTGTAGAAATTAGCTCTGTACATGAGCATACTGGCTCATGAAGCAGCTGATCCGAGGTAGCCTCAGGTGGTTAACTTCCACCGATGTACTATTGATGACCTGTCCTGAGGATAGGTCATCAGTAGTTAAAAGCTTACTTCCTTTTCATTTAGTCTTGCCATAATATATAGCATTTCTACAATGATATAGTGAATATTAATGGTACATGGCAAAGCACTTACGACATGGCTAGATGTGTATAGCATATGAAGTTCACAAGGACATCAAACTAGCTAGAATTCTGTTCTAAGATAAAACAAATGAATGAGCAAATATACTCGGTGTCTTATCAATCAATAAATACCATACAGCTGCAAACAATATGAGAAAGTGTCTAAATAAGCCAATGGCTCCGTAACATATGGATATAAGGGACGAGAATTGTTTTGTTATTGACATTTTTTATGGATATGTTACGATATAACTGAGGGACGTCTATGTTTATGCACAATGTCATTCCCTATTCACAAGTCTCTCTGAATACTATGGTATTGTAATGTATATTCATGTCTACAAAAAACTTTAATAAAAATCTAATGTGGAAAAAAATAAATAAATACCATAGAGAAGTATTTTATACAACTTTGATGTATGTGACTAATGGATGTTGTACAGTATTTCTGTTACATTACGCTTTACAATAACACCAGGGCACAAAATGAAAGAAATACATCTCCACTTTTAGAAATCAAGCCCTGGCTGCTTCCCAAGCCTTTAATGAACTGAATCAGCACTAGAAGATCCACATCCAATTTCCTTTTAGATTTGTGCTATTGTTAGGACCAAGAGGACTGTACCGGTGACCCCTGAGTACCTGTCCGGCGGCTCTGCACAGCACTGTGGATGTACCGTCCAGCACTCCGTCGCGCATGCGCAGTAGCCGCCAGCGCTCTGGACTGACGTGAATCCTGCGAGTGCCGCAGGATGGCTGTCTTCCATTGACTTCAATGCAAGCCGGTCGTGCGTAACCCGCACAAAATCGCAGCATGCTGCGATTTATTGTCCGTGAGTGGAAAATCGCAATGGATTTCCGCTCATGGAGATGAAATGGCATTTTGCCATTGAATACTATGGGCTGTATTTGCCACAGACGCCGCAATGCTAATACGCCTGCGTGCAGGAGGCCTTAGAGGAGAAAAAAATCAAATTTCATAGTTTTGCAAATATGTCATTTTAAAGACAAACAGGATTTTTTTCTATAGTGCACATGAAAATGAGGATTTGCACCCCAAAATGGATACCTCTGTTTGTCCTGTGTTGAGAAACACTCCTTGTGGCTCTAAACTTATGTCTGGATGCACAACGGGGCCCAAAACGAAAGGAGCAGTGGTGGCTTTCAGAACAGACATTTTGCTTGGAGGTGTTTTAGGCCCCATTGTCCACTTCTAGAGCCCTTGACCTGCCAAAACAATAGAGAACCCCCACAAATGACCCCATTTTGAAATTAAGACCCCTTAACAAATTCATCTAGAGGTGTACTGTGTATTTTGGCCACACCGTTTTTGAATGAATCTAAGCAAAGCAGTAGGAAAAAAATAACAATTTTCTTTTTTTTGGCAAATGTCATTTTAAAAACAGTTTTTTTCTACAGCACATATATGAATGAAGACTGTTTTTTAAATTTTATGTGTTAACTTTTTCACAATTTTTTTCTTCCTTTACATAATCGTCACTGTCCATTGGATAACAGCGATCATGTGACTGGGAACCACATATAGCAGTCCCTGGTGATATCTCTCTGCTCTCAGCTGCACATGTGCCAGAGAGATTTTAAATTTCCTGGGCCGAGAGCCCAACGTATGATGACTGGCGCATATGCGCAGAAGGCGGCGTAAGGTCCTGAATGGACCAGATTGTCGCAGGACATCGCGGAGGAAAGAGTTGAGTACTTTCAGCTCCCCTCATGGATTCAATCTGTGAGGGGAGCTGAATTTTATCTTTTATTTACTTTTTTTACACTTTTATGCGATCTCCAGTATCTGGTAGACACCGGCGATCGTGTGATCGGGAGGGGCTTCCTGTGGCCCCTAATGACGGCTCCAAGTTTCAGGAACCGACAGCATAGAGCTGTCACGTTCACAGCCCACGTGGCTTTAATCCCCAGAGCGAGCGTGTTTTTACCGCCCTGGGATTTAAAGGAGATGTCCCGAGGCAGCAAGTGGGTCTATACACTTCTGTATGGCCATAATAATGCACTTTGTAATGTACATTGTGCATTAATTATGAGCCATACAGAAGTTATAAAAAGTTTTATACTTACCTGCTCCGTTGCTAGCGTCCTCGTCTCCATGGAGCCGACTAATTTTTGGCCTCCGATGGCCAAATTAGCCGCGCTTGCGCAGTCCGGGTCTTCAGCAGTCTTCTATGGAGCCGCTCGTGCCAGAGAGCGGCTCCGTGTAGCTCCGCCCCGTCACGTGCCGATTCCAGCCAATCAGGAGGCTGGAATCGGCAGTGGACCGCACAGAAGAGCTGCGGTCCACGAAGACAGAGGATCCCGGCGGCCATCTTCAGCAGGTGAGTATGAAGACGCCGGACCGCCGGGATTCAGGTAAGCGCTGTGCGGGTGGTTTTTTTAACCCCTGCATCGGGGTTGTCTCGCGCCGAACGGGGGGGGGGGGGGTTTAAAAAAAAAAAAAACCCGTTTCGGCGTGGGACATCTCCTTTAAAGCCTACTAAACCAGGACATAAAAACACTATGGGGTGGTCACTAAAGGGTTAATGCACCGCAGACTTTATTTGCCTTTGCAGCAGCTGACTGGCAATAATTGCTCCAGTAAAGTCTAAAATTAGGTTGTCCAAGATAAAGTTCTTTTTTTTAATTTTACTCCTCCTGTATTAAAGTAATATACAGTCTTGTACTAATCTTTGCAAGCTCCACCAGAACTCCAGCGCCGCATCCTTAGGTCTCCGCTATGACGCTGTGCTGACAACCAGCAACAGCCTCTATACGGAATGTCACGGGCTGCTGCAATGACAGACCGCAGCAATCAAATGCCCATTTATGGTATGTGGCACATTGGGGGACATTTACCAAAAATTCTACGCCAAAATAGTGCCATGCAAAAGTTGCACAATTTTGCGTAAGCACCTCTTGCACAAAAAAATGTTGTGACTTTTCTTCTGTCCCTGCTGGCCCCAATGCTTTTTTGAAAAGTGGGCGAGGATTTCAGGAGGGAGCATGGCTGGCAATGCCTCTAAAAAACTCATGTATAAGTTTAATAAAAAAATATGGTGACTTCTTCATATATAATTTTTAGGGTTAAAATATGCCACATAATAGGTGTGTGTGACGTGTAAGGTGGGAAACGCTGTTCACATGCTCCCCCTTACTCTGCAGCAGCTCTGGCTGTTGGTACTTAGCTCGGCCCCTCTCTTCCTCTGGTCCAAGCTGGGGCCAGGAGGGGAAGAGTTGTCCAAGTCTCTCTTGGTGCCTGGGTTGCCGATTCAAGTCCCATTTGCTCTGCAGGGAGCGAGAGAGAAGTGCTTGGGAGTGCTGAAGAGGCAGCCCTCCTCCTGGTTGACACAGTGGTGATGTGAATACTGCGTCACTGCCCCTAGGACATCTCACAACATAGGGAATGATAGGTACTCAGCCCAGCTTACCCCCCAGAGAATGCCTGAAGGGAATGATTATGCCATATAAAAAGGAAACGAGTATGGCAGCACAGGAACTGCGGAGAGCAGAGACATGTTTAGCCTACAGAAGGGCTGTGGGCCATCAAGTGAAGACGTGTTAGGACTCTGCAATGGATGTCCGCTAGGCTTCCACTGAAAACAATGGGAGCATTATACCGCGATTAGGGCGGCGATTAGAACATCGCGTTAATCGTGGCAAAAAGCGCCTATGTGAAAACGGCCTAACTTTGTTCTCTACATATTTGGAAATCGCATGATCAAAATCAATTTCTTTCACTACTCTGTCTTCAATTGACAAGATGGCTAAGCCAAAGAGCCGAGCCTGACTCATAGGGGACCTAAGAGCTCTTGATTAATTTTAGTTTTGAAAAACTCCTTACACACGATGCTACTGAAACACGTAACGTTAACAGGAACCTTAGCCCCTTAGTGATCAGCCTATAGTGTTTTTACATCCTGCAGCTGCAGTACATGTATGAAGGGAAATCGCACAGCTCCATACATCGCGGCTGCCAGCTGTTTCTTACAGCCGACACCAACAGCTCCGATAAGCCGCGCAGCTCATCGGAGCTGTTAACCCTTTAAATGCCGCTGTGAATTCTGACAGCGGCATTTAAATCCCCCGAACAACCCCCCAACAATGAGATTGCAGGGAGCTGTGCCAGAGCTGTCTTAGCAGATAGCATTATATCATACTGCAGGAGTGATCGAAGCATTGCAAGATGTTCACTCTGGGGACTAAAAAAAAAAAGTAAAGATAAGATCAATAAAGTTTTATTAATTATATAAAAAAGTTATATTTATGATAAAAGAATCTAAATAATAAAACAAAAATATATATTTGATATCGCTGTGTCAGTAAAAGTCCGATATATCAGAGTAAGGCTTTATTTACCCCGCACGGTGAATGTCGTCAGAAAAGAAAATAAATAGAGAACGCCATGTGATATTTTTTGGGGGTCACCCTGCTTCCAAAAAAAAATGCAATAAAAAGAGATCAAAAAGTTGTACGTACTCCAAAACGGACATACTACAGAAAATGAGCCCTCGCACAACTATGTCGATGAAAAAAAAAAAAAGGTATTGCGCGCAGAAGATGGTGGCAGAAGATAATTAAAAAAATAAATATATTTTAAAGAAAATACAAGTAGTACAGCAAAAAGCTTGTCTAACAAGCACTCATGTGAATGATTCTATAGGAACCCATTGGTTCCTATAAAAGCACTCTTTTCATGTGCCTCTCAAGCGTTAAAACAGTGCTCGTCCAAATGAGACCTTACATTGATACAAGAGATGCAAGATTATTGCCTATGGACCCAACTTGTACCCTCAGTGCATGCCAGCCGCAGTGAGTGCCCTGTTACGCGGAGAAGAAAGTTAGTCCTCCCTCCAGGATAGTAGGCAGGCAGCTCATCCCCCCAGGGCCCAGACTACAGCACTGCCCGCAGGAGGGTCCCAGCCGCCCTCAAACAGGGACAAGTGCAGCAACTAGTAGTTGGAAAGTTGTGTCCGCGCGCCCCCCTACCTGCTATCCCCATCACAGGTCTGTAAGAACCTCCTCATCCTCTCCTCCTTGCTGGTGCTGGAGGTGTCGCTGCTCCCGATCAGTTCCACAGCAGCCGCCATAGTTCGGGGCATCCAGAGACTGCCCACTGCTGGATGTGAGGAGCCCGAAGCGAGCACATCTATCGGGTCCCCGCCCAGCACTGCTCTCTCCAGGGGGCTGCTCTCTCCTGTCCCCTCCCACACTCTCCTCAGTCTCTGTGCCTCCAGCTGAGGTGTTTGTGTGGTGGAGGGTACTGGAAAACAGCCTGTAACCCTGTGCACGTCTTTCATAGGACTGGATGGCCGGTAGGATCACAGATGAGCTGACACCCCCCTCAGTGACAGCACCCGGGGCTGCCTGCACCTGCCGCACCCCCCTTCCTACGACACCCCCCCTCCCCCCCCCCCATACCCTTGTTTATCCAGAGGAAGGCAAAAAAGCCCTATTAGGCAGGAGCCAATTTAGCCCATTTTGGGGGAAAAAAAATCCTTCCCGACTCCATATTAGCAGTCAGAATAATCCGTGGATCAAAGTTTGAAAATTCCTACCTGACTCCTAGACCCGGGTCAACAACCCCGCTGGTTATTTAATGTCTATACCCTGTAATATTGTAGTGTTCTAAAAATACGTCTAGTCCCCTTTTAAACTCCTCTATCAGTTTTGCCATCACCACATCCTCAGGCAGAGAGTTCCACAGTCTCACTACTCACAGTCTCTTCTGTGTTGGTTATAAAATGTTCTTTTCTCTAGACGTAGAGGATGCTCTCTTTTTACCGTCGTGAACCTGAGTGTAAACAGATCGTGGGAGAGATCCTTGTATTGACCCCTAATGTATTTATATATAGTTATTTGGTCGCCCGTAACAGTCTTTTTTCCAGGGTGAATAATCCCAATTTTGATAAGGGAGATTATATAGAAGTTTGGAAAGTGAAGCTAGACCCCTGGAAATTTGAGAAGTCTGTGTATAATTCTGCAGAGACAAGTTGTGACTAGAAGTTATGATGACGGTCTGCATTAGATGAAGAAAAAGGGAAAGTGAACAGCTCCAGTCAGAGGATGCATCACCTCTGATCACTGGATATAACTGTTCTGTAATCATTTATACAGCCTGCAAAGTGCCTTTGTAGATCTAGCATATACAGCTATATGGTCACTGTGTGTTTGTTGGTGGGCGGGAGGGGGGGGTCATATTGGTCTTTGTATAGTGTTTTTTACAACATTACTGTGGTAGTAATATGTGATCATAATGTGGCTGTGTTATTTGACCCTCGTATAGTGTTATTAGTAGTGTTTATTAGAGATGAGCGAGTATACTCGCTAAGGCACTACTCACTCGAGTAATGTGCCTTAGCCGAGTATCTCCCCGCTCGTCCCTAAAAAATTTGGGGGCCGGCAGAGGGCGGGGAGCGGCGGGGGAGAGCGGGGAGGAACGGAGGGAAGATCTCTCCCTCTCTCCCCCCTGCTCCCCGCCGCAACTCACCTGTCAGCCACGGCGGCCCCCGAATCTTTAGGGACGAGCGGGGAGATACTCGGCTAAGACACATTACTCGAGCGAGTAGTGCCTTAGCGAGTATACTCGCTCATCTCTAGTGTTGATCTTTGTAGTGATCCTTATTCAGTGACAATATGGTGGTATTATGGACATGGTCTTGAGATATTATTTGGCCCTTATAGTATGGTTTTCCTGATAGTAGTGATATTTCGTAGTGGTCTTTATTCAGTGATAGTATGTTGGTATTAATTACGATGTGGTGGTAATATGTGATCATGGTATGGTGGGATTATTTGGCCTTTATGTAGTGTCTATCATAGGTAATGTTGGTCTTGGTATAGTGGGTTTTGTTCAATGACAGTATGGGGGTAATTATAAGGGCCAATTCTTCAAAAAAAAATGCAGTTTTTGTAAACTGTGTAAAATGTGTTTTTCAATAAACTTTATTAACATGTGCTCCGTTATTTATTTAGACCCACAATGGGATCTTTGGCATACTCAGTGTAGTAAAGAATTATTCCATGTGCGTTCTATAACGTTGTGCTGAAGGATCAGTCTAATAGGCATACAGCTGTGGCATGCCTGGGGGTCTTTCCTAGGCCTCTGGCTGCCATGGTTACTCATTGGATATTGAATATGTGGGGGCCGATGGGGAACAGAGGGAGCTCTCTTTCTTCATCTCATCATTATAGCTAACATGGTCGCTATTAACCGTAGCATCTAAGGAGTTCAATGACAGGGATCAGAGTCCTTCTGATCTTTGCCATTACAGCAAGAACTCAGCTGTCAGTCAGCAACAGGGATCATGCAGGCGCAGGATCAAATCACTTAACGGTCTGTCATAGCAGCTAAAGACAAGCCAATCAATGATGTTCCTTTATGTCGTGGAGGTTTAACGGGTTAGAAATAGGTGGCACCTTAATGTATATTTCCACTTCCGACATGTTCTGTGCTTCATAGTAAATTTGCTGTGGCGAGCTATGCATGCTGCAAAGGCTTCTCCCCTACTACCACCCCCTTGGCTGCGGCAGGCGGCTTGCTGACCCCTGCCTACTTGTATTCAGCCCACTTGCTGTCGGTTTGGGCCCACCTACACCATGGGGCCACTTTGTAATTTTTTTCCAGGGCCACTTTGATTTCCCAATCCGCCCTTGCATGGAACATTTTCGACAATCTTCACATCCCATATGTACTTACCCTTCATGCTACTTTTTTTGTTTGCTTTTAAGTCTGCCAAAGCTAGGAGATCATCCTAAAGGCTGATTGGAATTGAAAAACATTATGTAGGTCTAGCCAAACTAAATGTTTATTTCACCAGAAATCAGATGTTAGGACCCAGTCCTACAGTCCTCATATACATTATTGGGCAGATTTATGAAACCTGTCTAAAAGAAAGACTGTATTTATTGCCCTTAATAACCAGCCATGGAGCAGCTTTCATTTTTCAAATGAAAAATACAAAATGAAAGCTGCACTGCCATTGGTTGTTATAAACAACGAATATAGTTTTTTTTAAGGCAGCTTAACCCCTTCTCTCTCTGTGATGCATATGTACCTTACTGGGGTGCAGGGTATGTTATTAAGCGAGCTCTGCAGCAGAGCTCGCCGCTGACCAGACAGGGGTTGACTGTTTTTCAAACAGCTGGCACCCTCCTCACACAGCGGCTATCTGAGCTAGCTCAAATCACAGTGCAATGACAGCTTACCTGCTGTTGATCATAGCATGTAAGCCATCAGCCCCTCTTGCATCCTATCGGCCCCCTAGATGTGACTACAGGGTGTTGATGGTTGCCATGACAGCCCCGGGGCCTAGTGAATGCTCACAGGTCTGCCATGGATTCAAACCTTAGGGCTTAGTATGCAAATGTCAAAACTACAATATACTGCAATACTGAATTATTGCAGTATACTGTAGAGGTGTAAGTTCAAGTCCACTAAGGGGAATTTTTAAAACCACATGTAAAATGAATTTAAAGAAAAAGTTAAGATTTTCCTATTTTCTCCCACAAAATCTAAACAATAAAAAATTAAACATAGTTGATATAGCTGTATCCATATAAGCTCAAACTATTGGTTACATTATGTATCCCACACAGTGAATACATAGTACATAGTACAGTCTCCAATATTATGGTACCAGAATTTAATTTTTTTGATCAACGCATCTTGAAAAAAAATTAAATGAAAAGTTATCAAGAAAGCTGTATGTCACTACAGCTCTCCCCTTATATAACAAGTCTTCACATAGACCCATTAATGGAAAAATTAAAAAGGTTTTGGGTCTTAGAATATGATGACAAAAAGCATGTTTTTTTTTTTTTTAAAGGGATACTGACTTGTAGGATGACGTTGTTGATGTAAAGTGTAACTTGATGCTGAAAGTTATCATAGTCAAGTTATCTTAAGCCCCATTTAGGCTGACTTCACACAGGTAATAAAATTGCCCAAGATTTGTGCTTTTTGAGATGCACAATGTTTTCCTGCATGGCACCGTGATGCGATACTATGCGGGAAACAAACTGCAATGTGATCTTGTATCTCAGCCCCATTGTTTTCAAAGGGGTGGACGGCAGCAGATTGACTTGAAAAAGGTCGAAACGTTGTCTGTCATCTATGGAGGTAAATAAAGTGTTTATGTTGATTAAAAAGATGTCTCTATGAAGAGGTTTATTCGTCTGTAGCCCACATGCTCCTCCAACTTTAAAGAGAAGTAACCTGGCCCCATTGAAAGCAATGGGAGAAACTCTACTGTGGCTGTGACAGTCTCAGCAGAGGATCCCTTCATCCCAGAAGTGATGCCAGGCTGTTTTCACATAAAAATGCCTCGCATCCCTTGGTAATTCACATGATGGGGAGCGCAATATGGGGGCAGGATTCATGGTCCCCTATCATGCTCGCCTGTGTGAAGTTAGCTTCACACGCAACAATTGTCATTTGAACAAAAAAATGATTCCATGACTTTTTTGCTTTCAAATGCTGAGCGTTTACACGTAAAGATGTGTGTATATGCGAAGAATCTCTAGCAGGAGGTTTTTAATTAGTGAGAAGAAAAGCCATTGTCTACTGTGGAATGAGTCATTATGTTTAGCTGGGCAAACAATCGCCCCTCCCCTCAAGCCATTTATAACACTGAACGACTAATGTTTAAACCTAATGACAAGCGAACGAACTAATGACCACTTTTATGCAGGCTGAAAGTCAGCAATAAATGACAAGTGAAGGAATAGTGCAGAATGGCTTTGTGTTTACATATAACAATTATCACTCACTGTCGCTCCTTTGAACGTACTTGAGCGATAAATAATCGTGTGTAAATGGGCCCTTATTTTAAGCCATTAAAAACCATTGTTCTCTTATCTTATCACAATAAAACCTATTGTCAAACCATTAAAAGGGTAAACAAACTATGGCACAGAAACTATGACAACACAATGACCCTTTTATACAGGCCAACAGTTGTTTAAACAACTGGACGAACACCAACATCACTGCTAGAGATGAGCGAGCACCCAAATGCTCGGGTCCTCGTTATTAGAGTTGAGCTTTTCGTAAAATTTGAGAGCTCTATTCTTCTTTTTATATTTTTGTTTGTTCTCTCTCTCTCTCCTCCCCCCCCTCCCAAGCCAGCCACAAACTACCATTGACGTGCGCAGCGTCGCAGCGGGGAGGGGTCAAAACTGACACGTCACAGCAGGGAGAAGCCAAAACTGGGCGGGGTCGAACATGACGTGATGTTCGCTCGAGTAGCGAGCACCATCGAGTATGCTAATACTCGAACGAGCATCAAGCTCGGCAGGGTACGTTCGCTCAACTCTAATCACCACTAAGGTCGTTAGCGCTCGTGCAGAGTATTTACAGTGAAAGGCGCATTGCTGAATTGCGGGCTTCTCGCTCAGCGCTTCACCTTCTACATGTTTTGTCAGGTTTTCTCAATAGACATTAAGTATTGATGGTTCCCATATACACATACTGTAATAGGTGGTTGCTTAGGTGCTCTGTAGCGACTCCCTGTCGTCAGCGACAGAGCCACAACGGCCTCTTTGTGGAGTTATTGCGATTTGATTTTATTAGTAAATCGTGACGCCAGCGCTATATTAGTGCAAGAATGTTAAATGTGATGCAATTAAGAAATCACAAGAACAAGGGTTTAAAACGTAATAATTTTCTTTTCCATTTCTTTGTTGATGTCAGTAGTGATCCTATATCAGTGGACACATACAAGTATTTCAGTAAAAGTGGTTATTCTCTTTACATGTTAGGAGTATCACTAACAGGAATAATGTACATGGGATTCCTCAGGTTACAGACAGAGATGATGCTCTTGGTAACATATGGCAGTGCTGTTAGTTTTTCTTGGGCCGGTTTAATGGCTCTTCAGTGGCGTGAACTGTGAGCAGTATAAACCTTCATTTTGGCCCAGGTTATGAGGGTATTCCGTGGCTCTGATGTCCACACTTACAACTCTGCTCTGTATTTGGGGCCCTCGCCTCACAGTAACATGAATACTTCTGTGTTTTACTACTCATGCCTCAGCCACCTCGCAGGGACTCTCCTGTGACAGGCCGCAACTCGCCTGTGGATCCAACAACTCTTCCGGTAGCTTCCGGCAGCTCCCTGACTGCAATGCTGACAGGCATCTTTCTTCTCTTTAATCCTAACTCACTCTCTATACACACTAACACTGTCCCTCTTTCTTTCTCTGATGGACGCCTGAAGATTTTCACTATCTAACTCTCTCACTTGTCTGAATAACTCTTTTCAACTACACACATGATCACACCAACTAACTATACGGTTCACTTGTTTAACAGCCGACTTACTGATAAACTCTCTGTGCACTTTACTCTTCTGATCTGACTGAAATCTCACTGACTGACGATCTTTTCACTATTACTACGACATGACTCCTCTCCTACCTCTCGCTCTCTCTTCACTCCCCAGACCTACACGATCAACTGCCTTCCAACTATCACTTCACTGGCTTGCAGCCAATCTGCCGGCAACCAATCAAAATTAACTGTCCACCTGGAAGATTATAAACTCTGTCGTAGGGCAAATTAAGTAGTGATTAACCCCTGCTGGTTATACATGAACTGAGTGCTGCCACGGACCAACAGTCGTTTAAACGACTGCATGTGCACCGACATCACCGCTGAGGTCGTTAGTACTCGTGCAGAGCATTTACACTAAAAGACATATCGCTGGATTGTGGGCTTCTCGCTCAGCGCCTCACCTTCTATATGTTTTGTAGTCAGGTTTTCTCAATAGACATTAAGTATTGATGGTTCCCATATACACATGTGAAGATTGAAGAGTCTATAACCAGCCTCACATTTCAGTTTTGATCATGATACTGCTCTATTGTTCGGTAATACCAGATGTATTAATGTATAGTGCTCGTTTCTAGTAGAAATATATTCCCATTGAATGTCATAGTTATGAGGTCTATGTGCCACTTTTCCTGCCAAATCCAAAGATGCTGTAAAAGGTGGGTGAGGCTTCATCTATCAAGCTTTTCCAACACGTTTCTATTTAGAAAAATGAAGTAAAACAACTCCAAGTCCAACCTAACATGCATTCTGTTAATGAATATGGTGCACTTTTCATATAGTGTGCCAATAAAATTAATCTCTTCTAATACATTTTTTTAGACGAGAACTCTTTTGTAATACAGTATACCCAGGAGCATGCCATCATTTATTTTTCTCACAAACCTTTGCAGAGCCATTCAGAAAATAACCTCTCAATATGCTGTTATATAAAATCAGAAGCAAACAGGAGTACACTATGAACCCATAAACTTCTGTGGGCACTATATTAAGGGTCTGCCTAACACCATTTCTGCATATACCCAAATAAAAATGGTTTCTCCATTTTCAAGATTTTTTTATGTTAATTCAGCACTGAGGTGAGATAAAACACTTACTAGAGACAACAGCAAAGTCCACGTGTCTCTATAACTCACAAGTTATTCACAGCAGCATGTAACCTGATTTCTCAGGCAGCTGAACCAACAGGAGAATGATTTTGCAAGATTAAGGCCACTCTCACACGTGCACTTTGTACCGCACGGTTTGGAACACCATGGTAATTGCAGTATAATGTTCCTATTGATTTCAATGGGACCTTGCAGACATGAGCTCGCTCGCAGCGTTTCCTAATGCTGCAATTTTCAGGTGGTGTCTGCTCTATTTTACTGCACCTCATCACCCATCACAATGATGGGGTGCGCTAAAACCCGCTGTCAGAGGCAGGAACCCGCGCCTGAAAACGAAAGTTAAATTGCAGCGTTTTGCCAACCGTATGTGTGAAAGTGGCCTCAGAGATCAGTGCAGGGGGTGAAGGAGTGGGGAAGAGAAGTCGCTGCCAAGTATGAAAAGAGGCATTTTTCTCTAATAAGACTTATTACAAAGTTTCCTATATTCACTTGTACTAGTGATCAATGCAAAGGTTGGTGAAAAAAACAATAACTAAGTTTCCCAAGATGCTTTACTTTTAAGTGTACTATGCATTAGGTTTCACAATGAAGCCTATACATGCTTTATGTGACACTGTCTGAGAATGTGTCGTTGGAATTTTATACTGAGTAGAGTACAAATATATTCATTCAAGCCCCATTACCTCTCTTATACTTGGAATGGCAAAGGCAAGATTGTAACAGTAAATAAGATGGTTATGGCCAATTGTTTCCTTAAAAATTGCAAAACTATGTATAGTACAATGATAGTGCATGGGGTTTTAACAATCCCCATTCATAAACAGCGAAAAACATCACTGTGGATTTGTGTCATCTTACGGATTTTCAAATCCACAGCATGCCCTATTTGTTGCAAAAATTTCACAACAGATTTCATTCATTCCATGAGTGAAATCTAGAGATGAGCGAGCACACAAATACTCGGGTCCGCGTTATTCGAGTCGAGCTTTTCATAAAATTCGAGAACTCTACTCGAGTAACGAACCCTATTGACTACAATGGGAGACTCAAACATTTTTGTATGTGGGACGCCGGGTCCCGAGCTTTTTTTTTTCTTTTTTTCTTGGTTCGTCTGTGTTCTCGTTCTCTCTCTTTCTCTCTATCTCTCTCAGCAAGCCAGCCAAGAAAATTGCCATTGGCACGCGCACTGCGTCGCGGAGGGGCCAAAACAGGCACGTCACAGCGGGGAGGAGCCAAAACTGGGGCGGGGTCGAACACGGCGTGATGCTCGTTCGAGTAACAAGCACCATCGAGTACGCTAATACTGGAACGAGCATCAAGCTTGGCAGAGTACGTTCGCTCAAGTCTAGTGATATCCCACAACTAAATTTACATCAAAATCAAGTGTGGTTTTCACTGTGGATTTTGGATGTGGAAATACAATGGAAATATTCCACTGTGACATGAATATTTTACAGAAATTGTATCCTAACACAACAAATATGTCAACTTTCTATTATTCTTTATTATAAAAATTATTGAAAACAAGTCTGCAGCATATTATACTTGTTTTAATTTAACATGAAGTCAAACCAATGAATTACATGGGTATTGACTATGGTTATAATGGTGAAATGTGTTTAATTGCTATAACATAGAGATATGTAACATATTCAGCCTTCCGCATGTGGTATAGCTGTCACATGGAAGCCAATATAATATATCGATTTTTCTCTACAGTCTTGGAAAGGAGTTTCAGGTGCAGGCAGGTAAAGATGGGCAAGAGCTGAGAAATAGAAGTGTGCAACAAAAAAAAACAGGACCAATTTTTTGGATGGACCTTCCTTTGCAGAGATCCAGATGAAAATAAAGAATAATATACTGTATTTTGCATCCACAGTACATGCGCATTGCTTCAATTTTATTTTTCCTGTTACATATAAATTCTTTTTATTTTGCAAGATGAGTCTTCAACCAACCCCAGGCTGTAGCTGCAGCGTTCCCTGAGCACCCCATCCCTCATGCACATAAAATAGAGCCATCCAACTTTCACAAACCAATTTTGTTTTTACCATAAGTCACAGGTTCCCAGCAGCATTAATCTCCCTGATCAGGCTAGTGTGCCTTATTATTCATTGCTTCCCTAGACTCAAATCAACCATCTGCCAGCCTCAGTCCTGCTGTACATTAATTAAGGGGCCATCAATCAGTAAAAAAGCGAGCGGTTGCAAAAGAGCACTGACACTTGAGTGGGAAAAGCTTGTAGCTAAGGCAGATGATCTGTACAGCACAGCTCAGCAGAGAATCACGTATCGTCTAATTGGAAAGTTGGTAGAAATCAGTTGTTGGGGGATATAAAGCTGTCATTACTGGACAATTTAATATGTGATGAAATATTACTATGATTTAAGCCGGACATAGAGGTAACGATTTTTGTCAGGCTGCTGTCACATGTGCAGGTTTTGTTTGGGGTTTTTGATGCAGTTCTTAAAGCCATAACCAGGAGTGCATACATAAAAGACAAGCATTATCTGTCCTTTATACTTTTTCTCCTTTTATGATCCACACCTGATTTTAGCTTCAAAAACAGCAAAAAAAACCTAAACAAAACCTGCACACAGGACAGCACCCGTAGTAATTAATTATAAACCATCCAATATATTTTTCATCAGGTTAAGCAAGAAAACCATAAACAAACAAATGTATCCAAATGATGCAAACTGTATACAACCTAAACCAGAACATTCAATGGGAAATCACAGTATATAATTGTTCACGTAACAAGATTGCTAAAAGAATGTGACAATACAATTAAAAACGCATGAAGAATTTTAAATCGGATCCAACATTTTTTAACAGTCAGGAGGATTTTAGTAAAACCATATTTTATTGTTTTCTTCTAACAGAACTGTCAATTATCATTCAATTTCTCATTATTGGTTCCATCACCTACAAAATTAGGACACTTAATATGGCACGGTAGTGTTAAATCTTATTCAAATCTCTACTTTCATGCTTAAGACACGAGAATTTTTTTTATTTTCTAAAGTTACCCAAACTCTGATGACCGAGGTGTAATAAGATTGGGATGGGAAGACATATGTTGCATTTCCAGTCCTTTGCAATAAAGTGTTTCCACCTATGCAAGGCATTGTATATTAAGCACACAAGTTGTATTGCACCAAGCCGAAGGCTCAGATGAAAGGATAACCCTGAGAAAAAGGAGGTCCCTGTCTCCTGCTGCTTAATGATCATTAATAAAGCATCGCATTAGTATGTGCTGGAGGGACAAAGGACAGCTCAAGCAATGAACACATGCAAGGACACGGAGGCCCCAGTTGTGTATCAGGTGAATGTTCAGTTTACACAATACACTAGGAAATACCTTGAAAAAGGAAGGCTTTGCTTCTGTTGTGAAGTCCTTGAACCTGCTGTACTCCAGGAGTGGCCTCCCCCAGCTGGAGCTCCTCTAGGATGTCAATCTGTAGGGAGGGGTCCACACCAAACCCTGCAACTGACCCAAGAAAGCCCAAACCAGTCATTACACAGCAAACTAAGATACATTGTATACTGTACATGAATAATCTCAGGTAATCTCACTGTAGCTGCTAGAAGCAGAGGCTTTCATAGAAAAACACACACCCTATATCAGTGACCTACTTTAAATGGGCTTTAAAACTTGTTTTTCCCTTATTTCCACTGTTCAGTATAATACGCCACTGCTCTATATATAGACATACATTAAACACCTAGCACTTCCCTGTCACACTAGAAGCAGAGAAAATGTTCCTCTTACCTGGCTTGAGGCAGACAATAATGCAGATTATGCCCACTATAAACTCCATGCTGATGGGCATACAATCAGTCCATAGTATCCCTGTCTTCTGTCTGTGATCTCAATGAAGATGCTCCTTCCTAACATAAGACAGGGAGCCAGCAGATGAGCCAGCAACTTGGATTCCCCAAAGCTCGCATCATTCCTGAGCAGGCAGACCCAGCAGAGAGGAGGAACACTGGCTTAACCCAATAAGTGCCCTGCACCCACACAGCCAGACTTTAATCCAGAGCAGGACCAGTATAGAATAGGCAGCAGGCACTTGTGTCAGCCTGAACCTCATACAGACAATGGATCATTCCATATGAAGCAGGGCACTCTAATTGCTACTCCAGGGATTTGGAGGAGGGGAGCAGGGACTGGTATGAACAATTGGTCCTTGCAGCAGCTGATCAGAGCACACTGCATACTGGCAGGGTGCTTACAGGTTGTGTCCTCTAGTGATTGACAGGGGGTGGGCACTTACATGAGTGTATGGGTAGAGCTGGGCATCCCTAAGCTGTGCTGTGTTTGCCTGAGGCAGAGAAACATTGTTTAATACCTGATTTCACACTGCCATTTGCTGTAATATTTAGGGGCACTTCTCACATCTCTCATTCACTAGGTTAGGTATATGGGCAGTGAGTGGAAATTCTGCAACATTTACTATTCACTTTTTGAAATGTTCATTCTGTTTCTAGAAATAAACCTCCCATTGATTTTCCAGGGGATGTACCAGCAGCATTCACATATTGCCTCATCTTTCACATATCCTTCCCTTCACATTCAGTAACCTGGCTCGCTCATTAACCCTTCACAGCCTCAATCATTGTAAGGTGATGCTATGTGACAATTACATTCCAATCTGCATAGTGGTGCTCTGAAATTATGCTTTCAGGAGTAATGCCCTGCAGAAGGCATGTATACCAAATGTTATACGGTACTGTGCAAATGTTGTAGGCAGGTGTGGAAAAATGCTGCAAAGTAAGAATGCTTAAATAGAAGTGTTATAGCGTATTTTTGTCAATTAACAAAATGCAAATGAATGAACAAAAGAGAAATCTAAATCTAACCAATATTTGGTGTGATCACCCTTTACCTTAAATACAGCATTAATTCATCTAAGTACACTTACACAAAGCCAGGGATTATAGTCAGGTGTATGATCAACCAGTTATACAAACAAGTGATAATGATTAGAGATGAGCGAATATACTCGTTTCGAGTAATTACTCCATCGAGCACCGCGATTTTCGAGTACTTCCGTACTCGGGTGAAAAGATTCGGGGGGCGCCGGGGGGCGGGGCGAGGCATGGGGGAGCGGGAGGTAGCAGCGGGGGAACAGGGGGGAGCTCTCTCTCTCTCCCTCTCCCCCCCACTCCCCGCTGCAACCCCCCACTCACCCACGGTGCCCCCCGAATCTTTTCACCCAAGTGCGGAAGTACTCGAAAGTCGTGGCGCTCGGGCGAAAAAGGGTCGTGTCCGAGTAGGTTCGCTCATCTCTAATAATGATCATAATTTTATATGTAAATTGAAGCATTGTCATTACTTGAAAGAGGAATAGCTGTTTAGGAGGTTTAAAACTGGGTGAGGAAAGAGCCAAACTCTGCTACAAAGGTGAGGTTGTGGAATACAGTTTCATGCCACAGGTCATACACTTGGCAAGAGGGAGCACAGCAACAAGACACAAGGTGCTTTTAGATGGATTGATTATCATTCATAAAATCATTCAAACAAGCGTTTTGTGTTATCATGAGCTGACTGAGTGATGAACTAGAATCGTTCGCTTCTTATTCGTCGTTCATTTTATGCAGGCATAAAAATAATCATTGCCTCATTCACTTGTCATTCAGTTTAAACACAAAGTCTCTATAAAAAGTGATTTCATAAAAAAAAAAAACACTGATCACTCATAGCAAATGTGAAACACTGAACAATACTGAATGATTCTCATTGAACGAGTCAACAATGAATCTGCCAGTCTAAACAGACTGCACAAGAGCAAACATGCTAGTGATGACATCACTGGCTCGTTCGCTCGTGAAACCGAGAATCGGCCAGTATAAAAGCACCCTTTACCAGGTAAAGATTTGAAAGCAGACTGGGGTTTTAAAATGTGCTGTTGAAGCTCTTTGAGAAAGCACAAAGAAACAGGCAACAGTGAGGACAATAGACACAGTGGTCAGCGAAGGAGAGTTAGTGCAGCAGATGAAAGACATATCATGCTTGCTTCCCTTCAGATCGGAAGATGTCCAACATCTGAGAGCTCGACGAAACTAGTGGGACCCAGGTACACCATCTACTGTTCAGAGATGTCTGACCAGAAGTGGTCTTCGTGGAAGAATTACAGCCCAAAAGCTATAACTTTAACATAAAAACAAGGCTAAGTGACTCAACTATGCACAAAAACATTGGAACTGGGGTGCAGAAGAATGGCAGCATGAGCTCTGGACTGATGAGTCAAAATTTGAAATATTTGGCTGTAACAGAAGGCAGTTTGTTCGCTTATGACCTGAAGAGCAGTGCAATAATGAGTGTCTGCAGGCAACAGTGAAGCATGCTGGAGGATGCTGGTACGTTTGGGGCTGCATATCAGCAGATGGCATTAAGGATTTGGTCAGGATTAACCCATTTAGTGGCATGCCTGGAAAATCTCCAGGGCTTGCTGCACTTACCATGCACTTAAGCCCCGGAATATTTCTGTGGACAGCTCTAGTGCTAAAATGTGCAAAGCACTGAACTGTCATCTGAAATTTTCTGGGGTTTTTACTGCATACTCAGCCCCGGAGATTTCCCTGCCATAATATGGTAATAATAAACCTGCCACTGAAGGGGTTAATGATGTCCTCAATGCTGAGAAATACAGGCAGATGCTTACCCATCATCCAATACCATCGCATCTAATTGGCTCAAAGTTATTTCTGCAGCAGGACAACAATCTCAAACAAATAGCTAATGTCATTAGGAACTATCCTCAACGTAAAGAACAACGAGGAGTTCTGGAAGTCATGATATGGTCCCTACAGAACCTTGATCTCAACATCATGAAGTCTGTCTGGGTTTACATGAAGAGACAGAAGGATTTGAGCAAGCCGACATCCACAAAATAAAATAGCCACAGAGGAAGGCATGAGAAACACAGAGAGCAGAAAAAATTGATTTCAATGGGTTTAATTGCATGGTCTCTTTATCTCACGAGCACAAAAGAAAACAGAACATGTTCTATTATGTGCATAGTTGTGCGTACCGAAGGACCCTATAGAAGTGCACACAATACGCAAGGGGATGCACAAAATGCAGCACAAAACCGTAGGGTAAAAAACACATCTGGACTTTATTAGGCTAAATAGTCCTTTAAATCAGGTCTGAGGGTGTCCTATATCCATGTGAACATGCCCTGTGTGCAAGAAAGTGCAGTAAAGTGCACCAATACACACGCAAAAATGTGGCTCTTCACAGCACAAAGGCGTTGAGCTGAAGACCACACAAAAACTCGTATAACCATTTGAAGGAGCCCTAGGGGTGATTTTAGATGCAACGATTTATCTTTCATCTGAGTGAAGAATGTCAGAGTTCGCTCCTGCAGCCTGTTTATACAGACAGATAAATCGAGCGCTCACTCAATCATTCAGTCTTTCACACACACCGTATAAATGCATTTAAACCACGTCAACGAGCCAACAATGCTTTTTAAGATTACATGAAAGAACGATGAATGATAAACTAACGAATTACCGTTTACACTGAACAATTATCGTTAAAATTCAAACAATCCAGCTATTATTGGAACAATAATCATTCCATGTAAATGCGCCCTAACATGGTGCAGCGGTTCCAGAAAGTGTCCAACAATTAGAGAAGCCGCAGGCAAGTACCATACAGAGAGTTAACCCGTTTAACAAACTCTCTTGCAGAGCAACAAGTTAATCTGACTCCTTACTGCAACATCCCATGTAAGGGCTCAGTCCCACAAGCGTTTTTTTGCGCGCACCTACGTGCGCAAAAAAAAGCACATCTATTAGAACCATTGGTTTCCTATGGCACCGGTCAGATGTCTGTCTTTTACAGGCGCAAAATATGCACACCTGCAAAAGATAGGACATCTGTGTCTCTCATGCGCAACACTGACCTAACACATAAAGAATCCCTGCGGGAAGTCCCCTCATCACTGAACACTGTGGCAGAGGACCGCAATGCTGCAGCATTGCTTTCAATGGGACCGGCGCTGCAGTTGGCCCCTTGAAAGCAATGAGCTGCAGGGAACCCCCGCAGTGATTTTTGGGGAAGGGCTTGAAATATAAGCCCTTCCCTGAAAATAAGTTCAAGCTGACATAGAAAATTTAAAAATACTAATGTATCACCTAGCACTCCCGCGCAGCTTCTTTCTGCAGCTCCCCGGCAGTTCTTCTTTTGTATTCTGGTAGCCAGGGATTTAAAAATCCCCGCCTCCAGAAACCACTGCCTGTTATTGGCTGAGCACTGTGACCAGTCAGAGGCTGCGCTCAGCCATTGAATGACAAAAAAATGCTTGTCTGACTGAGCCCTAAGGGAGTGAAATCCTTAAGACTGTTTTCCTTTGCTGTTAGCAGTAAAGAGGGTCCATCAGTTACTGAAATTGCTTCAAGGAACCCTCCATTGTATTCCATGCAGCCAGGCTCTCTTTTTCATGCAACCAACAACTGGTCTAGTATGGTTGAAATCACGGCCTGATCTGCACGTCACCCCTATGCCCTTTAAAGAGGAAGGCAAGGCCATGTTTTGTGAAGGTAAAAAGGAGTTGCAGACTGACCACTTGCGGTGACCCTCAGCGCTTGTATCTGTAGTCCCCCTACCATCAGCCCCTCTACACATCAGTATGTAGTGGGTATGGTACAGGAGATCCATCTGCATGCCATTGTTTACTTTCATGTAAAAGAAGAAGCTTGGCAGGAAAACGCTTGTAGGCATCTATCCAGACGACCATATATACGAGGCTAATTTAGCCGTGTTAAAAAATCGCGACCATCTGAAGCATTGGTCTCCAATGTATTCATTTAGATGAGCGATTTTTAGCTGCGTAAAAACATTGCGCCAGGAATAATAGGACATTGGCGACTGAAAACGGCGACTGATTTTATATGGTGCGTGAAAAGATAGGTCTTGCTCTATACTTGGACGAAATACGCTGGAGGCTCCCATAGGCTTCTATGGGAGCTTGAAAACAAAGGCGGGGGAGGGAGTTTAGCTGTGTCCAATGCTGGGAAAAGGAGACAGCTGGCTATATTTAAAGGGGTTGTCCCGCGACAGCAAGTGGGGTTATGCACTTCTGTATGGCCATATTAATGCACTTTGTAATATACATCGTGCATTAAATATTGGCCATACAGAAGTTATACACTTACCCCCTCCGGCGCTAGCGTCCCCGTCTCCATGGCGACGATGAAGCCTCTTCTCTGGTCGCACAAACAGTCGGGCTTGCGCACTGAAGGATTACTCTTCTGTCCCCCTCCTGGCTCCTCCCTCTTCTCAGCGTCATCATAGCTCCGCCTCCATCACGTGGTGCCGATCAGCCAATGAAGTGACTGTAATCGGCAGTGGAACGCAAGACTGGAGAAGAAAATCCACGGTGCACCATGGGAGAAGACCAGCGGCGCCATCTTTGAAAGAAGAAAAGAAGAAGCTGCAGAACGGGGATCCAGGTAAGCGATTTTTTCTTTTTAAATAACAAAGGGATGCTTTTTAACTCTGCACAATGTGGGGGTATGTTTAAAAAAAAAATTTTGATTTCGCCGCGGGACAACCCCTTTAAGCATTAATAGGAATTCAGAGGATTTGTGCCAATCAAGGGATTTTTGCGCAGCCGCGTATTTTTTCGTTGACAGATCAGGACTTGCGGCTATTCTTTATCCACACGAGTTTTGGCCACTATGCGGCAAGCGTAAAAGCTAATACGGTTGTGTTAATAAGGCCTAAGCCAAACGACTGAATTGATGTGTTACTCTATTGTTAACAAGAAATTCTGGTCTTGTTTCATACTGTGGTGTACCGCCACCTCTGTTCTATTTTGTTTAACTGTGTTAATTACCCCGGTTTCAAACTGTTTATTTCATTTCAAAACTAATAAAAAGATTCCTGAAAACAAAAGAAATTGTGGTGATACATCAGTATGGGCCATCAACTCTCCAGCTGAATAGCAAGAGACAACTCAAGTATCAACATGATTTTGGAAATCCAGTCGGGTCACCTACACAATGGCCCTAATTTATCATAGGATGAATAAATGAAGTTATTTTCCTGCCATGCAGTTTTTCCTTACGCCAGCACAAAATGCAATAAATTTATAAAACATTGTCACATTTTCTCCTGGAAAGAAAAAAAAGTGCATGGCAGAAGAAGACTTCAATTAGTTCTGCTATGATAACTCATCTACAATTAATAGCACCAGGTCAGGATTAGAGTGCGGTTCTGCCAAACTTTAACAGCGTTTAAAAAAGTCGCAAATGATAATTTTGTCCCAAAAATGTACTCTGCCTAAACCACTACTCTTTCCCCAACCGAATACAAAGCTTGCAGAAAAGGTGCAAAACACTTTAAAAAAGAGGCAAAATCATGTAATATATACATAGGGCAAAAGTGAAAAAGAATGAAAAACAGCAAATTGCACCAAAAATCAGGTACAAGTGAATGGCAATTTAGCCCTATTGTTTTCTGTCACTAAACATTGTATGTGAGAAAAATAAATGCATTAGGGAGTCAGGAGGACTATTTAACAAGTACCATAAATACTCGAGTATAAGACTAGTTTTTCAGCACATTTTTTAATGCTGAAAAATCCCCCCTCGGCTTATACTCGAGTGAGGTTAAAAAAAAAAAACCCGAATACTCACCTCCCAAGCTGCGTCTGTGTCCTCGGCGCGATGGTCTTCCCGGTAGTCTTTCCTGCTCGGCTTTGAATTACCCCGCTGTCAGCGCTGTGTAGGTAAGCGCTGTGATTGGATCGAGCGCCAGCCAACCACAGCCAGCGCTCGATTATTCACAGCCATTCAGTGGATGACATCACTGAATGGCTGTGATTGGTTTATTGAGTGCTGGCTGTGATTGGCTGACGCTTGATCCAATCACAGTGCTTACTTACACAGCGCTGACAGTGGGGGAAGTCAAAGCCTAGCAGGGAGATGACAGCGAGGAGAATTCTCAAGCAGCTTGTGGCACCCCTGGGGAAACCATTGTGCTGGGGACACTCGGCTTATACTCGAGTCAATAAGTTTTACTAGTTTTTTGTGGCAAACCCTATTGACTCAGCTTATACTCGGGTCGGCTAATACTCGAGTATATACGGTAATTATTCCAATTTTGATGACATTTCACCTGTAAAGAGGAAATCCACCCTAAAGCGGTCTTCTGACCTATCATAAGAAAATGACCAAAACTATTCAGGAGGGGGATATTAGTCACTTAAAAATGGAAAGCTGGAAAACTGCGGAATTACAAAAATAAAAATTAGGATAACTGCTATTTCTCACCATTTGAATAGCTACTTTTGATCAGTATTTTCAGACGCCAGGTATCCGAATGCTAATATGATTGGGCATGGCACTACTTCTGTATGAAAGGGCTGGGATCCTGTGGTTTCGGAAGCTGTAGCTGAAGTTACACGTTTAAAGTTGAACAAGGTGATGAGTCCAGTTGTTATCCTCTCCAGAGATCTTAAAAGAGCTACAATCTGTGATTGCTGCACTTTTAAGTGGTAGTTCATATGACCAATTTTAATTTCTATCAGACCCATTATAATCAATGGGGCTTTTCAGACATGTGACTTTCTTTTTTCACGGACCAATGGTACATATAAAAAATTGTAGCATGTTCTATTCTGGTCTGGTTCATGGATGAGAGTAGGACATGCAATGGTCATTCTCCTGCACATCGGACAGAAAGGATTGTCTGTGTGCTGTCCGATGTGAGTTGCATCAGAGAATCTCGGGCACAACTCACACTCACCCGTCTGTATATGGCATAACTGATTTGCAGTGTTTAACAGATGATGTTCCTGATGACTGGAGAATGGCCAATATTGTACCCATTCACAAGAAGGGTAGTAGAGAGAAAGCCTGGAATTACAGGCCAGTTAGTTTGTAGTATTTTATATAAAGTAAATTGTACTGCATCTTATGTTCTGCACCTCAGAATAGGAGGAACCCGACCACCAGACACAGGGGAGCAAGACTGAAAATGTGCTAAGTGCTGGATCGGTGCCACAATGTATATGGCAGTCCAGGTGATTAAAGGAGAGTTAAAGGGGTTGTCCCGCGCCGAAACGGGTTTTTTTTTTTTCAACCCCCCCCCCGTTCGGCGCGAGACAACCCCGATGCAGGGACCTAAAGAAAGCTTACCAGAGCGCTTACCTTAATCCCCGCGCTCCGGTGACTTCTATACTTGGAATCGGCACGTGATGGGGCGGAGCTACACGGAGTCGGCATCCTGCACTAGAGGCTCCATAGAAGAAAGCAGAAGACCCGGACTGCGCAAGCGCGGCTAATTTGGCCATCGGAGGCCGAAAATTAGTCGGCACCATGGAGACGAGGACGCCAGCAACGGAGCAGGTAAGTATAAAACTTTTGATAACTTCTGTATGGCTCATAATTAATGCACAATGTACATTACAAAGTGCATTAATATGGCCATACAGAAGTGTATAGACCCACTTGCTGCCGCGGGACAACCCCTTTAACAACCAGACTCTCCCGCTTGCCCCCTCCCCTTCTTCCCAGCTGGTCGGCGCCTCAGGCGGTTGCACCACCTAGTGATAGAAACAGGTGTATGCATCAGGGAGCTCTACACACAGGAACATTTAAATATAATATTTGCAAGTGAAAAATTGTTTTATATTCTGTGATCTTACAGAGAAATGCAATATTTAATTTTGAGACAATTTCCTAAATTCATAAAGAATAAAACGAGCCATTTGATCTTCGCATTTTTCGAAATATAACTAATTTGTATGCCAGTCCAATGAAATAAAGATGCATGAAAAGGCTTTGTTAATAAAAATCTGTATCCATAACATGAGACATTTATTAGTTCTTATGGCTTGGTACAGTGGATTTTGAAGATCAAATGTGATATAGCCGGGTTTGAGGAAAATTAATGCATATTATTTATAAATACGGTTCTTTATACATGTAATGTTCCTATGGAAACCAAATGCTTTGGAGACTTTCTATTTTTCAACTGATCTTTTTCATACTACAACACTCAATATTTTAATACTAAGCACATAGTGCATTCACTGCTTTCCTTTAGTACTATAAGCAAAACAAAAAGTATATCAGGACTATCCAATTAAAAAGATGAAATCTGCTGCAGTTCCATGGCAATGTCTGAACCAATGGTACAGATTGGACAGGGAATTTGATGCAGATGTTGGTGCAGATTTTTCTGCAGTGGAGAATCTGTATCAAATCCGCTACAAGTGAAAGCGCCCGAATACAACTTGTGTTGCAAATCACCAGTATTGGGTATCCGGAGCACATGCCCCGAATTTTCGGACGCAGTGCAACAGATTCTTGGGCAATGGCCACATTCAACTTTGTTTACATACTCAGATTGCTAATATAGCTGAAACTAATGTGAGGGCTTAAACAGACGAACATGCTACGCATGGGAAAATCCTGCTCAGATAATGTGGAGAATAGAACCCATTGATTGCAATAGGCTCATTCTCACTTTTTTGCACCCGTTGTTTTCAAAGCTGCATAAAAAGTAGGACCTGCTCTATCTTGTGCGTGTTTGCACACCAAAGATCCTCCAGAGGTCTATAGGAGGTGCAAAAACCTGCAAATCTGCACTAAACTCAGCGCATACCCACAATCACCGACACTGTGTTAGGATAATTAGCATTTTAAATCAGGAAGGGGTGATTCCCTCAGCTGTGTGAACGAGCGTTGCCTGTGCAAATACGCTCAGTATTTGCGAATGTACATCGCAAAATACACTCATTCACTGTGAAAAAAAATATTGTCTAACACGCTTGTCTGCCGAAACCCTGAAGCACAGAATCGTCAGCTCCCTGACGATTCAGTAGGCCACAAAACACTTTAGCCTTGCCTGTTGTCTACGAGATACCGCGGTGCATACAGGTTATTGCAGGCAGCACGATATAGTAGCACAGTAAGCACAAAAGGGCTAATATCACTTTCGGGAGGTACATAAGAGGTATTATTACCTTGAGAGGCATCACAAAAGGGGCATTATTACTTTTTGGGAGTTTCAAAGCTGGATTATTACTTTAGGATACACATAAGGAGATTATTACTATTAAGGGCAAAATCGGGGGTTGAGTATCATTTAGTGAAGGAGCACAAATGAGGAGACTATTACTGTGCAATACAAAGGCACCATTGTAATTTGATGGAAGTACAATGGCAGATATTTGTTGGGTGCACAAAAGGGTTATTACTATGGGGGGACACAAAGCTGGGTACTCTTACTGGGGAGCAAAAAGGAGGATTATTACTGTGTAGGAGCACTATTCATTTTACCCTGGTGTTTGTGAAACTTTGTCCTATTGCTTCACCTGTATAAGGCTGGTTTTGGGTGGGGTTGTTGCTGAATATTGTCTCAGTTTGGGGGAGTGACGTTGTGTTCATTGGAGTTCTGCTGCTAAGCTAAGTAGTGTTCTTGTTGTTTAATTCTGATGTAAAGCCAATTGGTGCTTTTGTTGTTCGTCTGTAGGTGTAGATTTGGCCACTGCGGATTTCCAGCATATTAGCTGCTGGTTTTCCGGTGTTTCTTCTTCCGGTATTTTGTTACTGATCTGTGATGGAACTTCCAACCGGAGGTCCCAACGTAGATGTGAAACCGGCCTTACACAAAATACTACCAACAAGTAAGAATTTTTAAGTGTTCCAAGGTATGTTTGCTTCTGGTTTCCTTACCATGCCAAAAATGAACATGTATAGCACCTGTTTTTCCAAATATCAAATAATCACATAATAATGTTACATAAAAACATTAACATTGCAGCGGCTCACACGGCTGCTGTACTTCCTACAATTATGATCCTACAACATGAGCCACTTCAGTGGTAAGTAGAAAAGACAAACAATCCATTATATGATTAATACTGCAGGCGATTGTCACATTTTGGCCTTGAGCTTATAAAAGGAAGCATTGAAAACATGATAATGTTATTAAGTGTACAGTAAATTAGTAGCATATTTAACATCTACTCCCGCTGCATTACATCCATGCAAAATTACACATTATCAGGCAAAGTTTGTGAACTGTTTCGCTCTGGTATTATAGAAAGTAAATCTTATTAGCCACAGCACCAGAACAATTACTGACCATCAAAAGCATGGAAGCTTTCACTTCTCAAATACTACTGAAAAATATCTGCAAGATGCTTCTCAAAATCTCCAAGATCCTTCCTGCATTCAGCAAACAATATAACACATGGAATTATGGTCCCTGGCGTGCCCAAATCTCAGCTTCTTATTGCTGAGACTTCAAGTACTAGAGCAGTATCTTAGCAAAGTTTTAAATCAGACAGACCAACCTTTGAAGTTCTGGTTTGGGGTGGCACTCTGTTAGGTGCGATTCACTTTGGGTCCATTCACATCTGCATTGGGGCTTTCAATCACAATTCTGTCTCTCTGTCCCATTTTTGGAGCAGAAAAACGTTTTCATTTTTCTCCCCATTGATTTCAATGAGTTTAAAAAGAAAAAAAAACAGAATGCTTTCAGTTTGCCTCCATTCAATTAGGTTTCCCTTTTTAATAGAACAAGTCTACACAAATAGCGCATTTTGTTTCAGTCGGAACAGAAGCTAACTAAAAGCATTCCATATTTTTGAAAACCCATTAAACTCAATAAGGAAAGACTGAAACATTTAATTCAGTTTTTTTGCTCCAAAAACACACCAGAGAAATGGAATTGTGACTGAAAGCCCTAATAAAGTTGTGAATGGGCCCTTAGTTAACTTACTAGCAGGGAAGTCAAATAGCCTTCCACTTTACTTCAGGCCCCATAAACAGAATGAGGGCTTAAACAGATGGGCGCATGCGCTAATACGCTCGCCACTACGGATAGTATTAGCAAATTAACCAGTGTTTTTTAGGGGGGCAGTTTTGTGGCATGCTTTATCTTTTAGCATTCCTCAAAATGCGATGCCCATTGTTTTCAACGGGACCTTGAATGCATTGCATGGCTTTTGCATACTGTGCGATGTGCATGCGAGTGCAATGTAAGGTTTCCTATTGAAATCAATGGGAAACACTTCTGATCCTCTTTCACGCATGAAACTCGTGTGAGAGGTTCGGAATTTCACAATGCGTTTTTGCCTAAAAATCACCTCACATCAGTGGGTGAAACACAGGTTGCCGAGTGCCATATCGGCCTGAGTTTTTCGGCTTGATATTGCACTCGCCGGTGTGTAGGTAGCCTTATTATTAGAAAAATTTCCACTTGAACAAAGAATTTTTCAGATTAGTGAATTGCTAAAATACAGTTCTGTAATGCAGTGTATTGGTGAAAGTAGCTCCGAACAGGAGTTTCCCAATAAATAGGATGTCAGAGCACCTAAACTCAAGTATACAGTGTTGTAGAGCAGTTTTATCACACAGTCACATGATCACACAGGGTGGATTTAACCCTTTCCAATCCACTGTCTGACCTCTGAAGACATTATGATTTAAGGCTGTACAGCTCCGATGTTGGAAGATGTCCATCGGGGTTCTCTTACTGTATACTGCCAGCCTCTCTGCTGTCGGAGTCTATCCAACGTGTCACCTCATGCAGTACTGGCTTTAGCCAGCAGATAGCACCGTTGTATAACGGCTGAAAAAGAGTTAGCCCCCCTGGGAAAACCAGGATACAATTTGGATTGGAAAGGGTTAATACAGAATTATTTCAAAGAGAATCTGCAGCATTTACAGTAGCAGCAAAGTGGATGAGATTTTTAAAATCTTGTCTACACACTGTAGAGAAAATCTGCAGTAAATCAGTGTAAGGCCTTAGTCAGACGGGCGTTTTTTCGCGCGATTTGCGGATCGCATGACGGATGCGCATTCGCAAATCGCGTGACCGGTGCCCGAAAATCGCCCGAAAATCTGCTCCTAGCCGCGTTTCATTAGAAACGGGCCAGAGCTGTCCAGCGCATTGCATTCAATGGAGCCGGCAATACAGCGGCTCCATTGAAAGCAATGCGCTGCGGGCGAGTGTGGGATGAATTGTCGGGAAGGGCTTAAATATATAAGCCCTTCCCTGCAATTCATCCAGAAAAGTGTTAAAATAAAAAATATATACATACTCACCTGCTCCCGGCAGTTGGAGTTCCCCGCGGCTGGCCTGCAGTGGGTGTGAAGGGGGTGTGAGTCAGACCTGCCCCCTGATTGGCTCAGCGCTGAGCCAATCAGGGGGCAGGTCTGACTCACACCCCCTTCACACCCACTGCAGGCCGGCCGCGTGGAACTTCGGCTGCCGGGAGCAGGTGAGTATGTATATTTTTTTTATTTTAACACTTTTCTGGATGAATTGCAGGGAAGGGCTTATATATTTAAGCCCTTCCCGACAATTCATCCCGCGCAAGCCGGCAGCCCATTGCTTTCAATAGAGCCGGCTGTATTGCTGGCTCTATTGAATTCAATGGGCAAACATCGTTCTTCTCTGCCACAGCTGTTACAGCTGTGGCAGAGAAGAATGATTTGTCTTCTATATGTTCTCAATGGGGTCGGCGCTGCTGCCGCTGGCCCCATTGAGCGCATATAGAGAAGAGAACAGGAATCGCAGATCGCAGATAGGTGCGATCTGCGATTTCTGTTCTATAATTTATCGGACGAGCACATAAAAAGCGCTCATGTGTCCGATACCATTGCAAAGCAATGGTTTTAAAAAATCGCCGGACGCATGCGCAAGCATGTCAATTATAGCTATGCATTTGCTGCAGAGATGTTGCAGTTTAATCCATTGACATGAATGGAGAACATACATTTGGCAGTAAAATCCGCTATGCATAATTTATTGGTTTTTTTACTGTGGAAACGCAGCAGATTTGCTAAAAAACTGAGCAGACATGCAACAACAAACAACAACAATATGAAATAGGTAAAGTACATACAAGGTATTGGTTTGTATTTTGACCAAGATACTTAAGCTCACAAGCCCACGACAAGGGTCCTTATTGTTTGATTAGTCCCTACTCTAACAAGACAACTCAAACCCTAGGAGTCCTGCCTACAAGCAGGGTGATCATGGCAATAGGGACGACCCAACACTGGAACCTAGGAGCCTGACTCACTCTAGATGCTATATGGCATACAAGGTGAACAGGACACAGTTCACACCAACAGACAAGCGAATCCCACCCAAAACCTCATGCATGCATCAACACCAAGCAAAACATGTAAGGCTCCAAACACCATGTTTCTGAGAGGAATGAGGAAAAAGATAAATGATTTGCTCCTTCTAGTAAGATGGGCTGGTAAGTATGTGCTGCAGACCTGTGGTGATTGGCTGACTGGAGCGATACACACCAAGCCAGCTCAATCATCCCATCCCTGTGGAAGTGGGCTCCTGGAAACCCATAGAACTACAGGTCACAGGAGCACAACGTCCCCTAAGTCTATTTACATGGGCGATTTTTCTTTTGCAGCAATGCTGCAAGACAGACATATCGCAGCATGTCCTATTTTCGTAAGAGTCTTACACGAGAAAAGTACATGCAAATAGACGGTCTCCCCCGTAAATTACACAGCACATGAACAAGATGTTAATGTGCTGTGTGTTGTGAGTTGCACCCAAGCATATCGGGTGCAACTCTCTATCGGTTATATAAATACAGCCTTATGGAAAGACGCCATTCCTTGGTATAGTTTCAAGGTAAGATGAAGCCAAGCAGTGTTTCCGAAAAAAACATATATCTATTTTGTTGCAAATGTGTTGATGGGATGCCAGAGGTGGCCCCCACCACCAGAGGCGTAACTTGAAGCTCCCGGGCCCCAATGCAAAACTCGTAACAAGGCCCCCAACTGTAATGCTTTACTTATAGTACTGGGTTCACTATATGGAGAAGAGAGGCCTTATGGGCCCCCTAAGGCTCCTGGGCCCGGGTGCAACTGCATCCCCTGCATCCTCTATAGTTACGCCCCTGCCCACCACTTTTCAGGCATCATATGAACACGGTTGAAACCAAATATACATGATTTGGACTTTCTGGTGATAACCTGGCCCTTTGGTGATGGTTGACCCCTGACTCATTCATTAATGAGGTAGCAGGAAATCTTGCCTTAAAGCGGTTTATTTACATTAACCATGTTTATTGTGAAACTCTAGGTATATCGATTTATGATTATTTATGCCTTCAATTCTCTTGATGAATTTATGTTTTTTCTTTGACATTTATATCTGATCCACTATGTAATAACACATTGACCACAAGAATGATTATTTTTGTGGCCAGACATGAACATGCACTTTGTTTTGTTTACATCTAGTTACTTCCAATATAAGGTCACCTTTTTCAGGGTGTCTACATGTAAATGATATTAGGGTTTAGGATGATATTAGGGACTAGGGATGTGAGGACAATTGTCTCAATCAATATTAGTTATTTCATTGCACCTACACTTTATCCATTTGAGCATTATAATCCTGTGATACTTGTATCTGATAAAGCATATATTTTGAGAAGTATATGTGAATTGTATTGCTTTTTATTGCAGCATTAAAAGTTATGTTTTCTGTTTACTTTCTCTGCCTTTATACCTGGCCCAGAACCTGAGCCATATCCTAAACCTGACCTTAAACTTGGCTTCCATAATGGTTTCCTTTTCCTTTTACTTGTCTGGTACTGTTAGTTATAGCAAACAAGTCTGCTGCTCTGTCCTGTCTGTTATCTGAGTTTGCATTTATTTTGCTCCAGAATCGCCGGAGTTAACAGTTCCTGACTCCTGCACCCAGCTGGAGGCTGTTTGCCAATCCCTCCACTGTATAGCTCCCTTAGATCTGGTAGCCAGTGCTTCCGGGTTGTTGTACTCCTATGATGGCTCCTGGCTGCTGCTCCTGCAGTATCTTTATGACAACTGATCTCAAGCCTGCTGTAGCTGTAAGCTACTTGTGCTTTAACCACATCTTCTGTTCCTGCACACTTCCTTGCTTCCTGTTTAAGCTTGATATATGCTGTTCCGGTTAGGGCCTTGACAGGGTTATTTAGCGCTCAGGTACCAGCTTAGGGGCCATCCTTATCGGGACGATTACTCTGCTCTGTTAGGCAGGGGCTTCATTGCCCCACTCCAGCTCAGGGCCAGCTCAGTTCCAGTCTCTGCCTCGTACCAAGTTACGTGCCGAGGGGTGAGCATCGGTCTCTGGGTCATCTGTCAGTCCTTCCAGGTGGGTTCCTCTGCTCGAGGGGATGACACAGTGGTTCCACATCCAAAAACGTAACAGGTACCTGCTTTCAACAATAGTTCATCCTTTAAAATACTTCTTCGTATCATCTTAATCTGTTGCATCTTAAGAGCTTCCCTGGTAATGTCTCCTGGCTCTATTTCTGACTACTCTACAGTTTCCTCAACACACCCAACAAAAAGCTGGCAAAGTATTTACTTCCTCGCAGAGGTTAAAGGTTAAGAGTAGAGAGATTCCTTAAATTCTGCACCTCAGTGTAGCCAATCAATAATTGTACATAATATAGGAAGAAAGATATTCAGAAAGCATATCAAGAAAACAAATAGCCTCACTCCAAAAGTTTGTTTTAAATAGTGGCACTGTTGAAAGGGACAGGACTTTATGTATAATTTCTTATGGGAAAAGAAGATCAGTGTCCTTTAGTACATTTACAATAACTTTCCTCACTGCCTTAAACAAGTTAAAATGATATTCACTTTGTAGAACAGAACCTGTCAGAATATTAGTAAAATATTGTGGCCATAAAAGTAATTAGAACAATTTGGCCTCACTCCCTTACTTGGCACATCTTTCAAACTCTTCTACTTGGCATATACAGCACCTCTGCACTATGCAGTTGCCAGCCTAATTTTAGTTCCTTCTAAATTCATTGCTAGCAGCTACCAATACCAGTGTCATATAAAGGATCTGACTGGATTTAACACCTGTTCAAAGACTAATAGAGGCAACTTATTCCTTGTACATATGTATATTAAAATAGAAATAAAAATGTCTATATTACAAGTGGGATAGAGTCCATGGCATCATGGCTGCAGATCTATGTAGCATGCCACACTGATTTTATACCATGACCAGTTCTCATTAAATATTGCTTTTGGAAGTTTGTGCTCCTAATTCTAGTCTGACGTCGTCTCAAGCCTTGGTCAGATTGGAAGCTCGGACTCTACTGCTGCAAGGCAACACTGCTAACTATTATGCTGTTTCTTCTTTCTTCCTCCTCATTCTTCCTTCTTCCTACTCTGGAGGAGGACAAGAAGAGCAAAAAGAAACACAAACACAGGGAGAACATAGAAACTCCATACAGATGTTGTCCTTGGTCAGATTTGAACCTAGGACCCCAGCACTGCAATGCAACAGTGCTAACTAACCACTGAGCCACATCCATTGAACCACCACAATCATACTACTTTCAGGGGTCTTTTTGAACTTCCATTTCAGCAGAAATTAACAGCATGAGATTTGGGTTCTCTCTGAACTAAATTTTAAGCAATGTTCACCCCGAATTTGGGTGTTGCAGGTTTGGTTTGCTCATCTCTAGTGTTTAAAACTAGTTTTAGGGTTTCTTAAAAACTTCTAGTTTGATTCAAACCAAACTTTTCAACGAAATTTAGCAAACTGGCCAAACTGAACTTTTGAAAAGATCACTCATCTCTAGTCATTTGTGAAGTATGAAGGCAGGTTTTTACAGAAAAGGGGCATCTTAATTCTTTCCTTCCTTCCAAAGTGAATTTCAAGACTTAGACTGGGCTGGAAGCTTGGAAATGCCTATATTAACTAGATTGTTAGTGAGAATGGTGAGTGGTAAGAATATTGAAAAGACCATGACATCTGAAGCTGATCACCTCAAGATGTCACTTGCGGCTTGTGTTACTTTGGAAATACATTGCTACTTAATACCCATCCAAAGACTTACACTGAGGGGTGCCCATCACAATATTCCCAAACCTATGCAGGCACAGCTCTTAAATGCCAACTTTCACAGCTCAATAAGGTATTCACCATAACGCGGGGTTTGCCATTCGCGCTCCTGCCTCACACACCATCTAATCTACAAGAGTTTTACAAAAACCCTAAACTTGTCATTTATAGGAAATAAATAATAAACTATTAAAAAATAAAGTACCGCGCTTTTTTTTCAGATTCTGGCTCATAGTGAATCCTTCTCCCTAATAAATTCTAGAGCAGGTCACTTTTCATTTGACTCCACTTTATCATACTCCTCTATATTTGTCATTGTTTCCATGTTATGCTAATGGTGATAAAGTACATGCTGCACCTTTCAAATTGTAATTTGTGTAATAGATATTTTGGACCAAATTATTGTATAAGTATAATGGAATGCTGGCACCAGCACACACATTTCAGTCTCTAGTTGGTGGAATCCTTAACGTTAATTATCTGTAAAGGAGCCAAGATTTACAAATGTTATTTTATCTTCAAACTGCAACACAGACTAAGGGAGGAACAATATATAGTATCATTTTTTATTTCATCAGCTTCTCCTATGCACAGGGTAATTATGTATCAGACTACCTCTATTCTGTATCTGCCTCAGTGCTCTAATCATGGGATTCATTCTAAGTGCACCCACACGGCTTATTTTACTTTGTGTAAATTAATAATAATGCACCAGATTTTTTAGAACATTTAAGATTGCACCTCTTTATAGTACAGAGTGTTTCTACGTTAAACAGATGTATTCAGTTTTATTCTAAAAGACTGTACAAAAATTGTACCATTACCCAGTATTCAAAAAAAGTCAGATATTGTAAAACAGGAAAAACAGCAGGGAGAAAGAAAATGTGCATTTGCCAAAAGCAGAGGAGGGAGAGAAAAAGATCCAAATAATACCCACTAGGAACATTTCTGAATGCACTGCATCTGTTATATATCTACAGCTGGCTGCGTAGATTATACTTAAATGATAGGTGCTCTTTAAGGGCTTAAACAGATGGGCGGGATTTTGTCCTGCTCGGCAGCCGTGATAATCACGGCTGCATAACGGGACAAAACAAAACCACTGATTTCAATGGTTTCGCTTTCACTAGAAGTATTCTCGACCGTTAATTGTACGGCTGAGAAAAGCTAGGACTTTCCCTATGTTTCCCACATGTAGTTTGAGAAAGATAGGGCAGGATCTATCTTCTTGCTTTTTTTCAAACTCACGCACTATATAGTGAAGCTTGAATAGTCAAAAAAAAAAAACGTTCATGCACAACTACGCTCCGTAGCAGTGAACATAATTGTGCATACGCTCAACTGAAGAAGCCCACATACTGTCGAATTCTTTGGGTTCATATTGTAGCTTCATGTGCCTCAGATTTCATATTGGCATTTTTCTCATACATTCCAATATAGCCTGCAATGAAACTGACTTAATAAAAAAAAACCCTCATAATAAATTCCCCACCACCACCCCCTCAGTGCTATGTTCCTTAAATGTATTTGTTCTGCCAATCAGACGCAGTGTCTAAGCAGGTTATAATGTTGTATTGCAACTATATGTAGTTATATGCAGGGGTGCAATCCGGATGCTTCTCTCCATTTTTGGAAGTGCTGGTGGGCGCAAAAGAGTATTGCACTCCCTGCCCTGCTATTGAGCACTTCTTATCACATGAAGGCAGCGAGATGATGTCATCATGGCATCTGCATGTGAATGGAAATGCTAAATGGTGGGGCAGTCAGCGGAATACTCGCTTGTGGATGAATCCCACTACTGTGTGTGTTCAGTATCAGGGGATTGAAAGAGATGAAATGTGCATGTCTTGGAAGAAACCTGTTTTGAAATGCTTGCCAGGGCTTGTACCATCCCACTAGGAGAAAGGAAATATGGGTATTTCCTTTTGTTTCTCATTCATTTTCTGTGCTGATGCAATGTAGACTTATTAGAGAAGTACATTCAATTATACCAAGTACAGCTGTGCTAACGAAGGCATTTAATTATTGTAGTCTTATATAGTCTTCTATTAACTTTAAAGGGGTTAATAGAAGACTATATAAAAAAATTCTAAAAAAAAATTTAATACTTACCTATTCTTCCGTCGGCAGTCTTCTTACCGCATCTTCTCCTCACTAATCTTCTCCTGCCTCCTCCAGTCCCCTGGGACACCTCACTGCAAGCTGGCCAGATCCTCTTCTTCCTGTAGGCTAGCGTTGATTCCTGGCATTCTGCGTCCTCCAGGGCAGTGTACGCTATGTCACTAGTGGCATCCTTGGCAGACGGTTCTAGCGCGCAGGCCATTGCCATGACTGCGTATGAGCTATGTCTCTCCGTGAGGGTTCGCATGCGCAGTCACAACAATAGCCCGAGCCTGCGCACTAAAACAGTCTGCTGAGGATTCGGCATTTTCTGCTAGGCAGTAAATGCTACATCATTAGTGACATGAAAGATGCAAGGGCAGATATTTTATGACAAAATCACCCTTTTCCTTGTATGAAGATAAGTAATTTGCCAGAAAATCAACTTATCCTGTTTGTATTTATGTATTTAAACTTTCTTTATAAACCAAGAAGTAATTGAACCTAAGAATCTCATAGAAGTTAAAGGGAGTTCAACATGGAGTTCAAAGTTCAGGCATCATGTTATAAAGCTCTATCAGTGATTGACAGCTATATGTGAATGACTGTGTATACAGAAATAGCTGTCAATCACTGATAAGACCGCCTACTGGACCTCTAAGCTCAGAATAAGCAATATAAGTTATGCTAAATCTGTTCCCACAAAATGATGCACTGATCTGCTCAACTCCTCCTGCTCTATAACATGATGCCTGCAGTTTGGACACCAGGTTCAGGCTGACAGGTTGCTTTAATTTACATGAGATGCTTAGGAAACTTAAGAAATGATAGGCTTTCATACTACATTTTTATTTTATTTTTCTGAATATCAACTGCATAGAGTTGCAATTGCCACATGTAAAGAACCTGTAGCAACAGTTTTCAATTGATGATAATCATTGCTTTTCTTTCATAAGTGAATCTAGCATGTTAAAAATGGTGTAATCAGACAAGCCCTATCATTGTAAGTCAACAAAATAGATTTAGGTTATCAGGACAGGAGTGACTTGTCTCCCATTATCAAACTCTAATCAATGTGACAAAGGAATCATTCATATCCCATCAAAAATCACTACATGTAAACACTTTTTGTACAATTATAATCAATTGCTATAATAATTGGGTTTCAAGTAAGCTTTTGGAGTTTAAGTGGACAATTGATTTGTTTGAATTGTGTATCCTCAGTATGAAAGTGTACCAGACCTTCGTAAAAAGATATGCCTAAAAATCATCACCATAGCTTTAACATCTAAATATGAGAGACCACTCAACTACAATGAAGAGGAGTATTTTATAAGATGCTAAACAGCTTTTCCCTGTGTAAACAGTAAGACACCAACCTTATAGATATTGATGTTGGTCTGATTGTACCTAAAATGTATGCTTCTAAAGCTGGCAATATATAAATGTCAGGATAAAAGTGTCATATCTGACCAGGATGTACTGAAACCGGCCCTCCTGGGCTATTTTAACAGAGTGAAAGCAAGAACATAAACCACCACAGGTAACTTGTGGAATAACAGATGGAGAGAAGAACTTTCCCTAAATGACTCAGAAAAAGAGACGGTACCTGCTTATAGCGGATGTCTTGACCTGATAAGAAAGTACCCGACTCCTATTCCTCGGCCACTCACTGTCCCTATCTGGGACAGAAGTAAACAACTAAGTAAGAATAGAAATATCTACCAGTAACCACAATACTTAGCTTAAAATGAGTAGGGAAAAACAGGAGACCAAGATCCAGCTCTGATTCCAACAACCATCAGATGAAGACTGAGAATAATCGGCACCGGTTCACAGCCAAGACAGGAATAAAAGCCCTCCCTAATTGCTAAGCAGATGCAACAGGTAGCAGCACACTCCCATAGACACTTCCACCAGTGCTAGATAAAAGCTGAGAGGAAAATCTAAAACGGCACTAGCATAAACCAGATCTCCGTGAATGAAAACAAAATCCTGCCGCAACGAAACATTGGCTGAACCACAGGTTTTAAGCACTGTGTTCCCCAACTGCTTAGTTTTTCAGCTTCTCAGCTGCAACTTTCACAGATAGTTGATTTGACCCATATTCATGTGTGACCGGCTCCAACTGACATGAAATGGAGCCACATTTGTTTGAATACTGACTGTATTTTCAGTACTGGTAACAGTCATTAAAAAGGAAGCTGTCAGTGAAACAGAACATCTAAGAAAAATATAGAGCAAACTAAGCAGAGCTCAGCTATTTCATTGTATGGAGAAGTCACTTTATATGCATATTTCTGCTGACTAGTAATCTGTGTATAACTGGAGGCACACTCAAGGGTGCAGCAATAGTGGTTGTGGAGGCAGCAGATGCCTCTGGGCCCTGGTGCCTGGGTCGGGCCCTACTGCCACATAAGAAGACACTACTATTATAACTAGCATATGGTCATTGGTACTCTGCTACAATTATTTTTTATTATTGGGATCCGAGAAATTCAAGTTATCCCAATGGATACCTTCTAGCCATAGGTTAACTAGTTTTACATTTAGTTTATTTATACCAACTATCCTTCATTATATCGCATCAACAGACTCTTTCGTTGACATGTTATATTTTAGAAGCAGATAACTTCAGTAAAGGTTACTTACTTTCTATCTCTCTACTGCCTAAATACAGCAAGATAATCTGGGCAACTTTTATGCATCAAGTGCTTTCTGTCATTGTTCTGTTAAATGCCCTTGACTTGTCTTCAATTTGTTTCATGGCTGAAATAAAATTCTACAATACTTCTTCCAAAAGATAGGATAGAGCTGCCCCAGCCAGCTGTTAGTCATCCAGTAAATCTAGCATTGCAGCTATTCTGCTTGCCCTAGAAGCAATATTTCTGAGAGTGTCACATTTCTTTCCCGACTTTAAGATGCTGTCTTGATACTTTTTAATAGTTAAAAAAAAGTTTGTATCTACTTCCTATACACTAATTCAGAGCTGAATCTAACATTTGTGCTGACGGTGGTGCTGGAAACAGTTATTCCCAGATCTGCAGTTGTTAACATACCAAAGCCTGCATATTGAAAAAAATATGTAAGATACTATAGACGTAATTAGGACTTTGCTATTATACTAAAGTATTTGCATGGAAACTAGTGATTGCACTGGCTGTCTGCAAACTTCATAGTACCAAATTTCAGTACCATGAAAAAGGCAATTAGTGCCAGTTGATAAATTTTTGACTAATCCCCTGAAAGCCATAGGTATACATACCATTTCTATGTATAAGCACGTTTAGCAAAGAGGTAGACTTCATGGAGCTGAAGATACATTCACTTTCATTTACTTGGAGCATGGCGATATGATAATAGTCAAATTGCAAATACTTCACTTGCTAAAAAGGAAAAACAAAAAACTGGAACCTAATCAACTAAAGAAGCATAATTTTTTAGAATAATGGACTAAAACCAAAATTAAAGAGAGGATTGGAATTGTTGGAAAATGGCAAAATGTACAGGAAATATGTTTTTTCCTTCTAAAACATTCTGGTCAGAGAATAACTCACACAAGTCTAGAAATAATACAGAGTAATCTCTCAAATCAATGAGGCTGAAATGTTGGTGCAGCTGACATCTGAACTGCATGGCAGATCTGAAATGAGAAATCCCTTTTATGTCTAAAGCGATCTGCTGAATATCTAACCACCTTCCAAGTTCAGAAATGACACTGCAGGTGAGATGGAAACTAATGCGTCAACAGTGGCTAAGTACGCATTTGCAAAATAATGATTAAACTGATGAAGAAAATCATAGTGTTTTCTTCTTTCTAGTAACCTATATATCTGTGGACTGACCAATGTCTAAACTGTGGTATTTACAAGTGTGCACAAATAGGCCTCTTGTGATACATTTATGCACCTACAGTAGTAAGGCTGTATAGATGGCTGGAAACCAAAAATAGCAGAACGTGTGAAGTAAGTGCTACATATTCATCTACTATAAATACGATTTGTATTGTTATAACTCAAACTTACTTGTATGCCATACACATGGGGAAGGGGTGGAATCCGCTGCCAAACAAGGTGTTGTTACGACTGAGAAGTGCCACTTATGGATTAAAACAATGTGTATTTAACAATTGTAACTAATATATATATATATATTGTGGCAAGGGGATTTACTCACCTGCGGATCGCCAACCTTTTGGGCCAGAAATTGGCACCACACATGTAGACAATGGCTCAGGAGACTGGATTTCTTTTAAAACTGGTGCTTGACAGCATTTATTCACAGCAAACTTGTACAGCATACAGTAGCACAAATTCCATAACTTAGGGTTTACAACCCACAAGGTCCCAGTCACCAACCCCGCCCAGGACATCTGGAGAGTGCCGTCCTCTGTCAGACGGGTGACAGGCCTAAACTGTTCTGCACTGAATCTCACTGGTCCAAACTAGACTTCAGGCTAGCAGCCCTTCCAGCTGCACTGAGCTGTAACTTCCCCCTGAGGGTGTCAGGAACAAAGACTTTTATGCCGCCTCCTGACACACCTACAGGCATTAACCCTCTCTATCAGGTCTCAGAATGACTGTCTAGGCCCTCTGCAGGCCACTCTTGCTACTACATGTCTACAATATATACATGTTACAGGTCAAAAGTTTTAGAACACCTGAATGTTCCTAGTTATTTTTGACATTAAGGCTGCCTTTCCATGGGTGTTAAAAAATCCTATGGCGATCCGCCACAGGAGCAGGAGCCGGCAGACAAATCTCTGCGGTGAGCCTATCTGACAGATAGGCTCACCGCGGAGAATCGCGGCAATTCGCAGCATGCTGCGATTTGCCGGCCACGAGCGGAGAATCGCAATGATTCATGGACAGGGGCCTGCGCTTTCCATAGCAAAGCTATGGAGAGCGTTCATTGCGTTCCCCGCGGTCGGATTATCGCCACGGGGAATGCAATGAAAATTCGCCTGTTGACAGGAGGCCTAAAACAGTTTAAGTCCAGGAAATAACATGAAGTGATTCAAAGGTTCAAAAGTTAATTAAAAGCATAGCACAGAAGGCAAATTATGGTTTGAAATTAGATGCAAACTATTCCTACACGTGTCTCAAGTTTTGCAGATTACTTTCAAAGGCTCTACATAAACAGTGTTGGAACAGACTACATTATAACATCCTCTAGGGCAATTTTGCTGTTCAGGACAGAGCACATTACTGTCAAAATGGCAATAATAAGGAAATTACCCAAAAAAGACAAGACAGAGAATTATAACCCTTAAGAGTGTAGGTCTGTCCTACAGAGAAATTTTCAAGAAAGCCAATGTGGCAGCCATCAAAAGGCACTTGGAAACTGGAGGAAACGCTAACAAAAAGAGATCTGACAGACCAAAGACCACTACGAAACTAGATAACAAGTTTTTTGAAAGTCCACACAAAACCTTCAGGCACAGCTTAATGCCGCAAAAATAAACAAGTTTCCATTTCAACTGTGAAGAGAAGACTTCTATCTGCAGGTTTTACAGGTAAAGTATCAGTAGGAAAGACACTGCTAAGACTGCACAATAAAAAAAGATTTGCCTGGGCCAAGTAGCTCCTCCAGTAGACTACTGAAGAGTGGAAGAAGGTTTTATGGACTGATTAATCAAAATTTGATATCTTTGGTATATCATGCAGGATTTTTGTACACCATCGAGCAGGTGAAAGGATGGTTCCTGAATGTGCGTCAAACATGGAGGAGGAAGCATGATATCCTGGAGCTTTTTTGCTGGATTTAGAGTTGGCAACTTGCACAGGGTGATTAACATACTGAATAAAAAGGGCTACCACAGCATTTTGATATTCAAAGCAATACCCTCTGGTGTACGCCTAGTTGGTCAGGGCCTCATATTACTAATAGTTGTTCATAAGACAATGATCCAAAACATGCTTCTAGGTTATGTTAAAACTACTTAAGAAGCCTAGAAGAAGCCAATAGGCTTCAAAGAATGGAATGGCCTGTATAGTCTCCAGACTTAAACCGCATCAAGCTTGTTTGGCATGAACTAAATAGACGTAGAAGGGTGAAAGCAAACCAATGTACAAGTGCAGCATATTTATGGGAACTTCTGCAACAATCTTAGGAAGAAATTTCTAAACACTATCTGAATGCATTGATTGTATAAAGCTGGTATATCAGCTAGAGGTGGCTACTTTGAAAACTGAAAGATCTAGATTTAATTTGGTGAAACAAAGTAAAGCCATTATTTTTATTTATCATAACTTGTTTATTTGTTCTATGCTTTCATTTAAAAGTATATTTGATGTATATATAGTGACAGGATGGTAGGAGTTATAGGGGATGGGAGGTATATTTCTCCTAGAATCCTATCATTTTGTAAGGAAGCAGGGAGTAAGCTCACATGCTAGGTAATTAATGGCCAGCTTCAGTGCTTGTGTGTTAAAAAGGGGAGAGGAATTTTGCAGGTTTTCTGTTTGTTGGTACAGACACCTAGACCTGTGGGGGCTGCTAACCTGCTCTGTGTGAGTAAGGAAACTCATTGCTGGACTTGCTTCTCTGGTGCAGTGGGAGGCTGGCTGTCAGTCATGGCTGACTCGACTCCCACTGCAGATGGCTTCAGAGCCTGTGCCATGCACAGTAAGTAGGTTTTCATGCTGTTGCCTTAAGTACCAGGCAACCAGGACGTAAACTTACATCCTGTGTCGTTAAGGTTTTAGAAAGGACAGTCTCTCTCTCTCCGCTGCAGATATAGACACCTAGACTTGTGGGAGCTGCTAACCTGCTCTGTGTGAGTAAAGGAGCTCATAGCTGAACTTGTTTATGTGGTTAGGCTGGAGGGAGTAGCCCTCCAGTTGCAGGTTATACCTGTTTGTAAAGTTGGGCCACCTGCACACGAATGGGTCAGATTCCGGATGTGGGATTCCGCACCAGAATCGGATCCTGTGCCCGGCTAGCGACTCCGCGAACCTGTCATTTCTTGGACATGCGCAGTACGGATTTTTTTTCTAATGTTTATCTTTCCCGTGCTATCCCTAGGCGATGACACGGGTCCTGTGACCTTTTTGTAATGTCCATTACGGAAGGACCACGGGTCAGATGGTTTCCATTGACTTTAATGGAAGCCGTCTGTACAGAGCCCGCACAAAAATGGAGCATGCTGCGATTTTTCCTCCACGAGTGGAAAATCACAGTTGCTGTCCGGTCGTATGAGCAGACATGTGGATACTTCATTGGTTTGAATTGGTATGGAATGCTGCAGATCATCCCCGCAGGAGGTGATTGCTGATTCCGCAATTCAAACCTGGTCGTGCGCAGGGGCCTTAGAATCACATAGGAAGATGCTTATCTTTGTGCAAACACCTGAAAAGGTTTTTGTCTGCATTGCTTCACTGTAAGTTCAAGAAAATAAATGCCATCTTGAGTTTGGCTACTTGCATTGAAGGTGCGACCTACGGTACGGGCCATCCTGAGTGTTATGGAATTCAATGTTCCGTCAATATGCTGTGAGGCTCCAAATCAGAGGTGGTTATGGCGGCCGCCGTGAGAAAGCAATGAAACACAGAGATCAGGCCTGTGTCTAGAAGCAATCTGTGTTTATTCTGTACATTGTCATTTCTTATACAAAAAATAGAAGGAGTATCAGTAGGCGTATCAGTAGGCGTATCAGTGCAAAGGCTAGTGTTACAAAGTTCAATCTGTTATACTGAGGTCAAAGTACTAAGGTGGTAAATAATTGCGTTTTCTCAATAAACATGGCTTCTTTTGTTGGAATGTAGACTGACTGTCTAGTACCTTGATTCTTTATCACATTCTAACTTTTAATCACATGCCCTAGACAGCAGTTAATGATCGAAGCATTCCATTATCCTTTGATCATTGTAACGAGATTAACAAGATCTTGGAGACATGATGGACATTTAAGATTACACCTCTACTTAATGTAATTAAGTACTAACCTAAATGTACAAGCATTTATCAGAGCTTTTCATAGGACACAGAATAGAGTGTACAATTTAGGCCTAAAGCCTCCGGAAACGTGTATCAAAGATACATACATATATAAATTAATATGTTCATAACCATCACAATCCCCCATTTGAAACAGTCCATCTTGAAAAGAGCCTTTGTTGTGGTACTATCAAGGGTGCTAAGCCACCCCTGCCGGTCTTTCTATCCTCTTCACCGGATCCCCACTGTTGGTGCTCTTTTACTCTTTTGACTGTTTTAACGATATCGTAGAGGGAGCGATTCCAGATAATTTGCTTGTCTCCGTATCCCACAGAATGTCCATAAGTTGCAAACACTCAAAAGAATGAACAAAAGAAACAGTATTAGTAATGGGTGAAACATAAAACCCATCATCTTTCCTGCTGTAGGTGACCATCCAGTAAAAATATCATACCAGTTATATTCGGTGTCTATCTGGATTTTATTACCTATGCTGACCAACTTATCTCCTACCCATATAGTTTGTTTTTCTAATTCCATAAGGGAGAGGTTAGTAACATCCAAATGCTTTTGAAGGTGTTCAGTGTCTTTCATTGCTTTCTGTATTTTTAGTTTTAGGGTACCATTCATCCTTTCTACCTTCCCACTACTTTGTGGATGATAAGGGGTGTGAAATGCTTGGGAAATACCCAGGGCAGACATGATGTGTTGCATTATTTCACCTGTGAAATGTGTACCCCTGTCTGACTCGATTACCTCTGGTACCCCATACCTGCAGACTACCTCATTCATGAGCTTCTTTGCTGTTGCCTGAGCAGTTGCCTTGGTGATGGTGTAGGCCTCAACCCAACCTGAGAAGATATCAACAACAACAAGCACATATTCATATTTCCCCACACGTGGGAGCTGAATATAGTCAATTTGCAATCTCTGAAATGGGTAGAGTGGCCTAGGCAAGTGTTTTTGCGGGACCTTTACTTTCTGTCCTGGGTTGCTCACGGCACAGATCATACAAGATTGGACAAATGATGCAGCAGTTACAGAGAACCCAGGGGCCACCCATTCTCTCTCAAGCGTCAGTAGCATAGCTGCCTTCGATAGGTGAGTCTTTCCATGGATCAGCTGGGCCATCATGGGGTACAGGGATCGTGGTAGGCAAGTTCTACTGACTGTTTGCCATACGCCACCCTGTTCTACTGCTCCCATATTAGTCCATTTATCTTTTTCTTCTTTGCTGGCTTGCGACTGTAATGTCTTTAGTACATCAATGTCCATATTTTTATCAAAGTCCAAATCATAGTCTCTGACTTGTGCGGTCAGTATCTTCTTTTCTTCTTTCTTCCATGGTTTGAGGGCCGCTGCCTTTGCTGTGAAGTCTGCGAGGGCGTTGCCTTTTGCTTCTGCAGTGTCGGCTTTAGTATGAGCTTTCACCTTTAGGATTGCTACTTTATCCGGTAGGAGTAGGGCTTTCATAAGGTTCTGTACTGCTGCACCATTCTTAATGGGTTGTCCTACAGAAGTTAAAAATTGTCTGGCCTTCCATATTGGGCCGTAATCATGAGCTATGCCAAATGCATACCTGGAATCAGTGTAAACGTTTGCTGTTTTACCTTCTGCCACTCTACACGCCTCAGTGAGGGCCTTCAATTCCGCTTCTTGTGCTGAGACATGCGGAGGCAGAGCTTCTGCTTTTAGGACATCATGTTGTGTGACTACTGCATACCCGGTATGGAATCGGCCATCCTCACCTTGGTACCGTGAACCATCTACAAAAAGCTCAAAATGTGCATTGTCAATAGGCGTTTCAGTAACTGATTCAAAACCTGCAGTTTCTTGCTGCATCAATTCTAGACAATCATGCTGGTGTTTTGAATCAAATAAATCAGAATCATGCTGTACAGAATTTAAAAATAACTGATCTGCAGTACCCAAATCCCCCACCCCCCCATTTGAATCGGGATACTCGATTGGAAGAAGAGTAGCCGGGTTCAAGGTAGTGCACCGTTGGAAGGAGATGTTAGGAGGCATGAGCAAGGCACATTGTAACCTTATTTGACGAGCTAGAGACAGGTGTTTAGGTTGTACTTGAGTGAGTATACTCTGGATGTCATGGGGGGTGAGAACCACTAGGGGGTAGTCCAGGACCAACTCAGAAGATTTGTCAACCATTGCTTGTACTGCTGCTACCGCACAGACACAGGAGGGGGCTCCTCGGGCCACCGGATCCGATCTCATGGAGTAATACCCAAGTGGCCGTGGACGTCCTCCATGTTTTTGTGTCAACACTGCCGTCGCATGACCAGAAAGTTCAGTGCAGAAGAGAGTGAAAGGTAGAGTGTAATTAGGAATTCCCAGTGCTGGAGAACTGAGAATAGAGAGTTTTAGTGTATGGAAATTGTCAGTTGCTTCAGGAGTGAGAGAGAAAGGAACACTTGGAAGACAATCATAGAGTGGTTGCATCAGGGATGAGGCAGAACGGATCCAAGGACGGCAGTATGAGACAAGCCCCAAAAAGGTGCGGAGTTTGGCAGCAGAAGAAGGTACAGAAATGGCTTGAACTGCAGCTTTTCGTTCTTCTGTGAGATGTTTGGTTCCTTGAGCTAGGCAATGGCCTAGAAACACAACCTTTTGTTTACAAACCTGTAATTTTTCCTTTGAAGCCTTGCAGCCATTTTCTGCTAAAAATTTTAGAAGAGAAATGGATGCAGATTGACATGTTTTCAGCACAAAGCAGAAGGTCATCAACATATTGCAACAGCACAGTTCCATCAGGCGGAGTCCAGGCCTGCAAAACAGACTGGAGTGCCTGGGTGTACATGTTTGGAGAATTCTGCGCACCTTGTGGCAGGACGGTCCAAGCGTATTGTTTACCCTTGAAGGTAAAAGCAAAAAGGTACTGGCAATCCGGATGGATCGGTACACTGAAAAACGCATTTGCAAGATCTATCACTGTAAAAAATGTCGCAGTGGGCGGGACTTGTGCTAAAAGCGTATGTGGATTTGGCACTACTGGGGTGTCGAGTACAGTTACTTTATTAATTTCCCGAAGATCATGTACCATGCGATAAACATCTGGTTGTCCCTTTTGTGTTTTCTTTTTAACTGGGAAGAGGGGAGTATTGGCTGGTGATGTTATTTCCCGTAGTGCCCCCATTTGAAGTCTGTAATTTGTGGGCCTATAGAATCCTCTTGGGCCCTACCCAATGGATATTGTTTTACTTGGGGGGCTACGCATCCTGGTTTTAGTGTGACTACCATGGGTGTCACATTCATATGACCAATATCTGTTTTGGACTTGGCCCAGAGTTCCTGTGGAACTTCCTGTAATATTATTTCCTCTTCTGTAGTTAAGAGGAAAATTGGCTGTGGATCATCTAGAGAAGCCACCATCTGGCAAAATTGTTCTGCGTTTGTTTTTGCAAAATCAATCTGCACTGTTCCTTCTTCAGTAAACTGAATGGAAGCTGACAGGGCAGAGAGTATGTCTGTGCCCATAACTGACAGCGGAATATCATCACTCACCAATAGTTTTGTTAACACTGTCTGGTCTCTGAATTTTATGGGGAGAGGGTCTGTTTCCTGAAGTTTCTTAGGAACTCCTTCAAGACCTACAACAGTTTGAGCTGTATTTTGCCGGTATGCTGGAGGAATTAGGTGGCTTTGGATGACTGAGGTTGCTGCCCCTGTATCAACAAGGAAAGGAATTTCCTTATTGAGTACTTCCCCTTTAAGAAAAATGGCCACACCCTCTTTTACATTGCTCATGGGGAAGAAGGGCAGAGGGTCGCCGACTATTCAATCTTGGTTTTCTATTTCTCCCTTGGCGACTCGTGCTTTTGTGGGTTGTTCACTACCCCTCTGCTGGAGGAATTTTCTACACTCCCGTTTAAAGTGCCCAGGCTTACCACAGAAATGGCACTTAAGGTTATGTTTGGGATGGGTGCCCCATTTTATTTTGTTCTCTCCTGTGCTGTATTGTGCTATCATAACAGAGCTATGTCCTTTTTTGATTTTTAAATTTAGTTCAATGCCCTTGGCTGCTTGCACCAGGCCTGCTGCTTCATATTGTCTCCACTCAGGCTTGTTATCCATGAGTTTAGACCTCAAGGGTTCTCGCAACCCCTCTACAAAGGCCATGCTAAGTACATGGTCACCCAATTCTTGTATGCCCCTATACCCCAGATCTGACCAACGTTGTTGAAGGCGGGCATAAAATTGCTCTACACTTTCATCCTTCTCTTGTGTGACATTAGAAAGAGACAGGGAGGATTCTTTTAATTTTTCTTTTGCCCAACGTTCTAGACCAATTAAAAATATCTTACCACTTTTTAATTCTCTATGTTTAATTTTATCCCAATCTGTGCCACAATAGTCTTTCACATAATTTAAAATTATAGTTCCCACTGCCTCCCCTGTTTTTAACATAATCAAAGGACCCAGATCAGCTAATGTTGCAGAGTATGTGTCTTGTATTTGTGCTATCTGTCTAAAGAAAGGCATAGGTCTGGTCATGGGGTCTGGTAATTGCTGTATAAGTGACATATGCTCTTGAGGTGTCCATGGTCTATATTTAACTTTTTGTGAGGTCATATCATATTGGCTCCTTCTGCCTTCCCCCTGTGTTACATCAGCTCCTATACCACTCTCCGCTCCCTGCATCTCCTCCTTGTCCTCTTCTCCATGCTTCCACTCACTAGTCTTGGATCTAGTGAGCATAGGCATAACCAGTTTGTGCCGAGGAGCTCCGCAAGCAGGGCAGCTCTCTCTCCAATCCGGGTTTTGTTGTCCACAATGCCAGCAGGTCCATCCCTCCTGTCCAGTGTTTGACCTTGGAGTGGATGGCTTGGCATAGGGTGGGGGAGACTGTTGGAATTGAGATGAAGGAGGGAGTGGAGGTGGAAGAGGGAACTGACCTGGCAATGGGGGAGCATAATATATCTGTCCTTTGAATTCTTTTCTCTGATATCCTGCATCTTCTATATCTCTACTTGCCTTTTTCCAACTATTCAACATTTCCTGTAATCCATTATCTTTTGCCCACCCAGCATGACTGTCTGAAAACCTTTCCCACTGCTGGAGATCTAATACTCCTGTCCCTTTATATCCTATGTGCTTAAACAATTTATCACATCCTCTACCAACTGCAGCTCTGCCTTCTCTTTCTTGTACAATTTCTTTAGCTGTCTTCCATACCTTATCCTCTTTACCAGCAGTATTGCCCATGGCTGGCGGTTTATGTACACCAAGAGGCTTATTATTTTATCCTTTCATACACATAAAACAATCCCCTGACCGTTGAAATATACAAACGGAACTGCAGGGGGCCCTGTCCAGAATCGTGGCCTTGTTAGGGACTCCTTTCAGCGTCACTGATCAGGTTCCTGTTAACACGGGACACAGAGATTTATATTTGCACCCCGGAGGTCAGGTTCCGTCGATCAGGTCAACTCATCAATCACTCACTCGTGCATAAACAGGCACACATAAAGACAAAAACATTTGAATGTCAGTTACTACTTTTTTTTTTAAGTGTCAGTACTTCCTCACTTGTCTGTAAGTGTCGGTACCTCCCAACCCTGCTTATTTTTCCCCCGTCTCAACTACTTTTCTTATACCTATAAGAGGCTCCCATCAGGGATTTTATCCCCTGAAAATTTTAGGCTTCCCTGGTACAATTTATACCATGCCTTCCAGAGATCGGCAAGAGGGTTTCATATTCTGTACACTGACCATGCAAAGTAACAAATAAAGACAATAACAGTTAAAGAACACCTGCACAGCATATTCAGCCCACCATATGAATTCTTAAAAAAAAAAAGCTTGAAGATTTATAAGAGGCATGCATTTCTTACCCCTCGGACAGGAAAGGAGCAGCCAAGAAGCACGGATAGATTGTGGCAAGATAAAGCCTTACCTTACTGCGCAGTTTTTGTAAATCCGTGGTTCCGGGTGGCTCCTTATCCCTACTGGGTCCGGGGGGGGTTTGAGGTGCAGGTGGTCCTCTTGTTCCTTCAAGCCCCACGTTGGGCGCCAATTACTGTTATGGAATTCAATGTTCCGTCAATATGCTGTGAGGCTCCAAATCAGAGGTGGTTATGGCGGCCGCCGTGAGAAAGCAATGAAACACAGAGATCAGGCCTGTGTCTAGAAGCAATCTGTGTTTATTCTGTACATTGTCATTTCTTATACAAAAAATAGAAGGAGTATCAGTAGGCGTATCAGTGCAAAGGCTAGTGTTACAAAGTTCAATCTGTTATACTGAGGTCAAAGTACTAAGGTGGTGAATAATTGCGTTTTCTCAATAAACATGGCTTCTTTTGTTGGAATGTAGACTGACTGTCTAGTACCTTGATTCTTTATCACAATCTAACTTTTAATCACATGCCCTAGACAGCAGTTAATGTTTGAAGCATTCCATTATCCTTTGATCATTGTAACGAGATTAACAAGATCTTGGAGACATGATGAACATTTAAGATTACACCTCTACTTAATGTAATTAAGTACTAACCTAAATGTACAAGCATTTATCAGAGCTTTTCATAGGACACAGAATAGAGTGTACAATTTAGGCCTAAAGCCTCCGGAAACGTGTATCAAAGATACATACATATATAAATTAATATGTTCATAACCCTCACACTGAGCCATCCGCAATACATTCTCTCACAATATGTATGTCCTGCACACAGATCGGACACAACATATACAGATGTTACATGTGTAGACAAAACAAAGCTTTTGTATGCTCCATTATTTATATGGCTACTCTAAAAGCTGTTCATCTGGGACTCCATATCTCAGAAAAACATGGAGACTCTGACTGCTGCTCATGGATTCTACATATCTGAGAAGATGTGGTGAGATCTGCATGTTGCTCTCTGTTTTAAGGTGCGTGGGTCTGCTATCTGCATAGCTTCATTATAGATGATCGCACACATGACATCCCAATATGTAGCTATTATAGGGTATCAGGTAGTGACGGAGAACTTATTAAAAGCTATGGGCATGTTTAGTGCATACGCCTGGTAATATGAACATAGCTTTACTGCAATTTTTTTATTGAATCCATCGCACTGGCAAAATATTGTATTTATGATTCTAAGGGAATGGGGTCACATAAGTCATATTTGCTGAAAATTATCTGTAGTGAATTTGCAGCTAACCCACAGTGGCCAAAGCTGCACCTAATAGTATGGATTTTGTAGAGGACTGCAAAGGGTGAAGTGCACACTCAAGCCCAAAGCAAACAATTGACATGTTGTGGATTTAAAATCCACAGCATATGTCAATTCTGCTAGGGATTTTGCTACAAATTTATACTACAAAGGCTGCAGATTTTCTGTGCAGAAATTCCTTACAGAAAATCAGCAGCACTGACATCTCATGTAGAGATGAGCGAGCACCAAAATGCTCGGGTGCTCGTTACTCGGGACGAAATTTTCGCGATGCTCCAGGGTTCGTTTCGAGTAACGAACCCCATTGAAGTCAATGGGCGACCCGAGCATTTTTGTATATTGCCGATGCTTGCTAAGGTTTCCATTTGTGAAAATCTGGGCAATTCAGGAAAGTGATGGGAACGACACAGAAACGGATAGGGCAGGCGAGGGGCTACATGTTGGGCTGCATCTCAAGTTCCCAGGTCCCACTAGTAAGCCACTAGTAAGCCACAATAGCGGCAAGAGTGGGCCCCCCCCGCCAACAATTTTTACTTCTGAAAAGCCCTCATTAGCAATGCATACCTTAGCTAAGCACCACACTACCTCCAACAAAGCACAATCACTGCCTGCATGACACTCCGCTGCCACTTCTCCTGGGTTACATGCTGCCAACACCCCCTGCACGACCCAGTGTCCACAGCTCACACCAAATTGTCTCTGCGCAGCCTTCAGCTGCCCTCATGCCACACCACCCTCATGTCTATTTTTAAGTGCGTCTGCCATAAGGAGGAACCGCAGGCACACACTGCAGAGGGTTGGCACGGCTAGGCAGCGACCCTCTTTAAAAGGGGCGGGGCGATAGCCCACAATGCTGTACAGAAGCAATGAGAAATCCAATCATGTGCCACCTCCATCTGGAGCTGCACACGTGGGCATAGCAATGGGGAACCTATGTGCCACACACTATTCATTCTGTCAAGGTGATAAATATATCCCATTGCAGTGCCCAGCACAGCTGATGTAATGTCATGTTAAATGCAGGTGGGCTTCGGCCCACACTGCATGCCCCAGTCAGACTGGTGTTCTTTAGAAGTGGACACATGCAGTTACAACTCCCTGTGGACCCACAGCATGGGTGGCTCCCTGGAACCCACCGGCGGTACATAAATATATCCCATTGCAGTGCCCAGCACAGCTGATGTAATGTCATGTTAAATGCAGGTGGGCTTCGGCCCACACTGCATGCCCCAGTCAGACTGGGGTTCTTTAGAAGTGGCCACATGCAGTTACAACTCCGTGTGGACCGACAGCATGGGTGGGTGCCAGGAAGCCACCGGCGGTACATAAATATATCCCATTGCAGTGCCCAGCACAGCTGAGGTAATGTCATGTTTAATGCAGGTGGGCTTCGGCCCACACTGTATGCCCCAGTCAGACTGGGGTTCTTTAGAAGTGGACACATGCAGTTACATCTCCGTGTGAACCGACAGCATGGGTGGGTGCCAGGAAGCCACCGGCGGTACATAAATATATCCTATTGCATTGCCCATCACAGCTGAGGTAATGTCATCTTAAATGCAGGTGGGCTTCGGGCCACACTGCATGCCCCAGTCAGACTGGGGTTCTTTATGGTTCAAAATGTCTTTATTAACTTTTTACATTATATGACAAACTTTCTTATCTTATCGAATTAAATCACATTTGTTACAATAAAATTATTAAATTCTAAACTTTAACTTTCTTCTGGTATTCGTATTCCCTCAACGGGCCCCTTTTTGGCCGCCGGGGTTGCTATTATTACTGTTAATTGCATTATACAATCTTCCAGAACTATCAGCTTATGAAACAAATACTAAACACATACCTGCATAACCTGCAGTTTCAAGAAAAGAAGAGGGGAAGAAAGAAAGAAAGAGAATGAGGGGGAAGGAGGTGATAGTTAGGGAAGATTAAGACATGGGGGGGGGGCTAAGGGGAGACCGACTTATTCCACTTCTATTAGTTTTAGCTGGTTTAGGTGGGAGCTCTCATTCCTGGGGGCCCGCGGCAACCAGTTGTGGGCGTGGTCGAGGAAGTGGAGTGGTTCCGTTTGCCACCCATGTGGCCACCTCCTGTGAATCTCGGGTCTGAATCCAGGTGTACCACACCGCCAAAAATTTGTTGTATTTCATCTCGTCTCTAGCGCATAACTCCTCTAGATGCCTGATGTTATCTAATGCTTCTAGCCACATTGTCCGCGAGGGCGGATCCGTAGATTTCCATTTTCTAGGGATCACCTGTCGTGCTGCTAATATGAAGAATCTCAATAGTGAGCTTTTGGCCTGCGCCAATGACCCGGGAAACATGGATAGTAGAGCTAGTTCTGGGGTTAGGAGTGTTTGGTTGCCACTGACCCACGCGTGGAGGGCCCCCACCTCTCGCCACAACGGGCCTATCAACGTACATGTCCACCATATATGAGTAAAAGTATCTTTCTCGGATAGGCATCTCCAGCAGACATCCGGACATTGGGGGCAGAATCTGGCCAGTCTCTCCGGGGTCCTGTACCATCTCGTAATGACCTTATAATTTAGCTCTTGTAGTCTACTCGAGATGTTTATTTTGAAAGTCAGTATGTAGGCCTTCTTCCATGCCTCCTCTGTGTATGTGACTTCCAACTCTCTCTCCCACGTCCTCTCTAAGTCCTTTCCTTTATCCCGTGTGTCCTCTTCTAATAGGAATTTGTATAGTTCTGAGATTTTTTGGGTTTTTTTCGGATTATGAATAAACTGCTTCTCAAATGGTGTCAAGGGCATATTTAACTCTTCGGGCCTCCCCAGGGATCTTATATAATGGCTGAATTGAAGGTACTGGTACCATGCTCCAGCCGGGGGTCCCCGATCTCCAATTACCTCCCTCAAGGGCTTAAGTCCCCCCGTCCCAGACTGGGGTTCTTTAGAAGTTGACACATGCAGTTACAACTCCGTGTGAACCGACAGCATCGGTGGGTGCCAGGAAGCCACCGGCGGTACATAAATATATCCCATTGCATTGCCCATCACAGCTGAGGTAATGTCACATTAAATGCAGGTGGGCTTCGGCCCACACTGCATGCCCCAGTCAGACTGGTGTTCTTTAGAAGTGGACACATGCAGTTACAACTCCCTGTGGACCCACAGCATAGGTGGCTCCCTGGAACCCACCGGCGGTACATAAATATATCCCATTGCATTGCCCATCACAGCTGAGGTAATGTCACGTTAAATGCAGGTGGGCTTCGGCCCACACTGCATGCCCCAGTCAGACTGGTGTTCTTTAGAAGTGGACACATGCAGTTACAACTCCCTGTGGACCCACAGCATAGGTGGCTCCCTGGAACCCACCGGCGGTACATAAATATATCCCATTGCAGTGCCCAGCACAGCTGAGGTAACGTCAGCTTTAATGCAGGTGGGCTAAAAATTACTAGGATTACAATGTAGGCGAGGGCCCCAAAAAATTGGTGTACCAACAGTACAAATGTACTTCAGAAAAATTGCCCATGCCCAACCACGAGGGCAGGTGAAACCCATTAATCGCTTTGGTTAATGTGGCTTAATTTGTAACTAGGCCTGTAGGCAGCCCAGTTAAAATAAAAATTGGTTCAGGTGCAAGTTTCAATGCTTTATTCAATAGAGAATTGAAACGTATAAACATTGTTTACAAAAGTTATATGACTGAGCCTTGTGGGCCTAAGAAAAATTGCCCGTTCGGCGTGATTACGTGAGGTTTCAGGAGGAGGAGCCGGAAGAGGAGGATAAATATAATACACAGATTGATGAAGCTAAAAGGTCCCCGTTTTTGATGGTGATAGAGAACGATGCTTCCATCTGCGGGTGCAGCCTACGTATTGTTTAGGTATCGCTGCTGTCCACTGATGGAGAAGAGAAGTCTGGGGAAATCCAGGCTTTGTTCATCTTTATGAGTGTAAGCCTGTCGGCACTGTCGGTTGACAGGCAGGTACGCTTATCCGTGATGATTCCCCCAGCCGCACTAAACACCCTCTCTGACAAGACGCTAGCCGCAGGACAAGCAAGCACCTCCAGGGCATACAGCGCGAGTTCAGGCCACGTGTCCAGCTTCGACACCCAGTAGTTATAGGGGGCAGAGGCGTCACGGAGGACGGTCGTGCGATCGGCTACGTACTCCCTCACCATCCTTTTACAGTGCTCCCGCCGACTCAGCCTTGACTGGGGAGCGGTGACACAGTCTTGCTGGGGAGCCAGAAAGCTGTCAAAGGCCTTTGAGAGTGTTCCCCTGCCTGTGCTGTACATGCTGCCTGATCTCTGCGCCTCCCCTGCTACCTGGCCCTCGGAACTGCGCCTTCTGCCACTAGCGCTGTCGGATGGGAATTTTACCATCAGCTTGTCCGCCAGGGTCCTGTGGTATAGCATCACTCTCGAACCCCTTTCCTCTTCGGGTATGAGAGTGGAAAGGTTCTCCTTATACTGTAGGTCGAGCAGTGTGTACACCCAGTAATCCGTAGTGGCCAGAATGCGTGTAACGCGAGGGTCACAAGAAAGGCATCCTAACATGAAGTTAGCCATGTGTGCCAGGGTACCTGTACACAACACATGGCTGTCCTCACTAGGAAGATCACTTTCAGGATCCTCCTCCTCCTCCTCCTCAGGCCATACACGCTGAAAGGATGACAGGCAAGCAGCATGGGTACCCTCAGCAGTGGGCCAAGCTGTCTCTTCCCCCTCCTCCTCATGCTCCTCCACCTCCTCCTCCTCCTGAACGCGCTGAGATATAGACAGGAGGGTACTCTGACTATCCAGCGACATACTGTCTTCCCCCGCCTCCGTTTCCAAGCGCAAAGCGTCTGCCTTTATGCTTTGCAGGGAACTTCTCAAGAGGCATAGCAGAGGAATGGTGACGCTAATGATTGCAGCATCGCCGCTCACCATCTGGGTAGACTCCTCAAAGTTTCCAAGGACCTGGCAGATGTCTGCCAACCAGGCCCACTCTTCTGTAAAGAATTGAGGAGGCTGAAACCCACTGCGCCGCCCATGTTGGAGTTGGTATTCCACTATAGCTCTACGCTGCTCATAGAGCCTGGCCAACATGTGGAGCGTAGAGTTCCACCGTGTGGGCACGTCGCACAGCAGTCGGTGCACTGGCAGATTAAACCGATGTTGCAGGGTGCGCAGGGTGGCAGCGTCCGTGTGGGACTTGCGGAAATGGGCGCAGAGCCGACGCACCTTTCTGAGGAGGTCTGACAAGCGTGGGTAGCTTTTTAGAAAGCGCTGAAACACCAAATTAAAGACATGGGCCAGGCATGGCACGTGCGTGAGGCTGCCGAGCTGCAGAGCCGCCACCAGGTTACGGCCGTTGTCACACACGACCATGCCCGGTTGGAGGCTCAGCGGCGCAAGCCAGCGGTCGGTCTGCTCTGTCAGACCCTGCAGCAGTTCGTGGGCCGTGTGCCTCTTCTCTCCTAAGCTGAGTAGTTTCAGCACGGCCTGCTGACGCTTGCCCATCGCTGTGCTGCTGTGCCGCGCGACACCGACTGCTGGCGACGTGCTGCTGCTGACACATCTTGATTGCGAGACAGAGGTTGCGTAGGAGGAGGAGGGTGGTTTAGTGGAGGAAGCATACACCGCCGCAGATACCATCACCGAGCTGGGGCCCGCAATTCTGGGAGTGGGTAGGACGTGAGCGGTCCCAGGCTCTGACTATGTCCCAGCCTCCACTAAATTCACCCAATGTGCCGTCAGTGAGATATAGTGGCCCTGGCTATTTTGGCTATGTGCACGTTTAACACTTGAGCGTGCGGGTGCGTGGCGGCGTACTTGTGCTTGCGCTCAAACACTTGCGCTAGCGACCGCTGGACGCTGCGCTGAGAGACATTGGTGGATGGTGCCGAGGACAGCGGAGGTGAGGATGTGGGTGCAGGCCAGGAGACTCCCTCGGACTTACTCCAATTACTACTACCTGAGTGATAGACAACTGTGTCTCATCGTCATCGTCCTCCTCACCCACTGAAAGCTCTTGAGACAGTTGCCGGAAGTCCCCAGCCTCATCCCCCGGACCCCGGGAACTTTCCAAAGGTTGGGCATCGGTCACGACAAACTCCTCCGGTGGGAGAGGAGCCATTGCTGCCCATTCTGGGCAGGGGCCCGGGAGCAGTTCCTGGGAGTCTGCCTGCTCCTCAGAATGTGTCATTGTAATGGAGTGAGGAGGCTGGGAGGAAGGAGGAGCAGAAGCCAGAGGATTCAGAGTTGCAGCAGTGGACGGCGCAGAACTCTGGGTGGTCGATAGATTGCTGGATGCACTTTCTGCCATCCACGACAGGACCTGCTTACGCTGCTCATTTTCTAATAAAGGTCTACTGCGTGGACCCATTAATTGTGAGATGAATGTGGGGACGCCAGAAACGTGCCTTTCTCCTAATCCTGCAGCAGTTGGCTGCGATACACCGGGATCAGGAGCTCGGCCTGTGCCCACACCCTGACTTGGGCCTCCGCGTCCTCGCCCGCGTCCACGTCCTGTAGCCCTACCCCTACCCCTTAGCATGGTGTATTACCAGTAGTGCAGAAACAGAACGCTCTAATTAAATGTGCTGATTATTGGCCTGTGGTTGGAGGCTGACTTCGCTTACAGAACGCACAGCAGAGCCAGGAAAGAATTTTGCGCAAGCCCGCTGTAACACTTAGCTGGCTGCGTATTAATTAGGACTACTACTCCCAGCAGAGACGCAGTACAGTCAGGACGGTCACAGGCAGCCCAAATATTTATTTTTTTTTCCAAAATTTTTTTGGGAAAGCCCACTGCCTATATAGACAGTATATGTCTTTCACGTTTTTCACTGTCCCTGCCTCAGCACTACTGGCCCTAAACTATGTAAAATTACTGCAGTGCAGACTGTTTCCCTCTGGACAGGATGACAGCAATGATGTAACGGGGAATGCAGAGCCAGGAAAGAATTTTGCGCAAGCCTGCTGTAACACTTAGCTAGTTGCGTATTAATTAGGACTACTACCCCCAGCAGAGACGCAGTACAGTCAGGACGGTCACAGGCAGCCCAAATATTTTTTTTTTCCCAAATTTTTTTGGAAAAGCCCACTGCCTATATAGACAGCATATGTCTTTCACGTTTTTCACTGTCCCTGCCTCAGCACTACTGGCCCTATACTATGTAAAATTACTGCAGTGCAGACTGTTTCCCTCTGGACAGGATGACAGCAATGATGTAACGGGCAACGCAGAGCCAGGAAAGAATTTTGCGCAAGCCCGCTGTAACACTTAGCTGGCTGCGTATTAATTAGGACTACTACCCCCAGCAGAGACGCAGTACAGCCAGGACGGTCACAGGCAGCCCAAATATTTTTTTTTTCCCAAATTTTTTTGGAAAAGCCCACTGCCTATATAGACAGTATATGTCTTTCACATTTTTCACTGTCCCTGCCTCAGCACTACTGGCCCTATACTATGTAAAATTACTGCAGACTAAGGACGCAATGCTCTGCACGGCCGATATACAAAAAAAAAAAGTGCAACACTGCAAAAAGCAGCCTCAACAGTACTGCACACGGTCAGATGTGGCCCTAAGAAGGACCGTTGGGGTTCTTGAAGCCTAAAATCACTCCTAACACTCTCCCTATAGCAGCTCCAGCATCAGCAGCACTTTCCCTGAGCTATGTCAGAATGCATCTGTGGCGAGCCGCGGGAGGGGCCAATTTATATACTCGGGTGACACCTGATCTCGCCAGCCACTCACTGCAGGGGGGTGGTATAGGGCTTGAACGTCGCAGGGGGAAGTTGTAATGCCTTCCCTGTCTTTCTATTGGCCAGAAAAGCGCGCTAACGTCTCAGAGATGAAAGTGAAAGTAACTCGAACATCGCGTGGTGTTCGCCTCTAGTAACGAGTATCTCGAACACACTAATGCTCGAACGAGCATCAAGCTCGGACGAGTACGTTCGCTCATCTCTAATCTCATGTGAACAAACTCTTACAATTCGGTTTTTGTAGATGCTGAAGTTCACCAAGATCACAAACGTCTATTCAATGCAGTCAAACCTCAAGTTTTGTTGGTAATCCATCCAAAAGCAAACAGCCACACTTTAAACCAATAAAATTAATTTGTTCTAGACATTCCAAAAAAAACTCCAAACCACATTTAATAGAGAATAAATATGGTCTTTATTACCAAAAACAATAACAATAATACATGAATATAAAAGACTACTGTAAAGAATAAAAGAACATTTAGCATGTAATTGAACATGTTACTGTGGTGTTACATAGGACTGCAGGTCACATCTACTACATCATCTGTCCTTAGCATTATCACTGTGTTCTCTGTGCTGTTACATAGGACTGCAGGTGACTTCATTATCTGTCCTCAGCATTATCACTGTGTTATCTGTGGTGTTACATAGGACTGCAAGTGGCATCATTATCTGTCCTCAGCGTAAGGGCCCATTTACACGGGGCGATGATCGCTCAAGAATTGCTCAAAAGCGATCGCTTGAGCTATCATCGTTGCGTCTAAACGCACGGCCATCATGCACTTTTCGTGCACTGCTAGCTGATTGTTAAATTCAAGTCAGACTAAAAATCATTGTGAGGTCTTATCAGGACTGCATGCTGAGTTCTCCGCGGGTAGCGCTGATAGCATTGTTTCAGCTATTTAACCTGTTGGAGAACAAAGGAGCTGAAAGCAGATAAGTGTCCTTAGGCTATTAATTGCATTCAGCTAAAGGCTTCATTTGCACGCTAATAAGCTATTAGGTAGCCGAGTAGCTACTTAATAGTTTATGCAAAATGATCGCTCAAAGCTGTCACTCAAACTGTGATCATCGCTCCGCTTAAATGGGCTGTTTATCACTGTGTGTTATCTGTGGTATTACTTAGGACTGCAGGTGACATCATTATCTGTCCTCAGCATTCTCACTGCGTGTTATCTGTTGTGTTAAATAGGACTGCAGGTGACATCATTATCTGTCCTAAGTTATCACTGTGTAATCTGGGTAAACATGGCCACTTACATTACACTACAGTACTGTTTTACTAGTGCCCACAGCGACGCTGGAGAAGGGGGGGTAGGGTTTCAGCATCAGAAGGAGGAGACGCTGAGCAGGAGATCATGTGGGCCGCGTCAGCAGCGAAACCATGTGGGCCGACAGCCGCCAATGAAACTAGAAGCAAAATTCTGGCTTGAAAAATTAGTGAAACTGAAAACCAGCTAAACTAGAAGGCAATGAAACTAGAGGTTTGACTGTACATCCATTTATTGTGATGCATTAAGCTTCAATTAATTACATTTAATGAAATATTATCATGACTGGTAGTACGTCAATTTATCATACAGATATTCAATGAACATTGTAGACAGAAATTGCAGACCAATAATTGTACGCTGAGGATTCAGCTTCATATTGATCTGCAATATTTAAAAGTCATGAAGAGGTCACCAAAGGTAAATTGTGCTTGCTTCTAAATACTTATAGATCAAGACATGGTGATTATAGGAATAGGATAATAGTATAGTAGTACATGTAGGTAGAAACCAGTGTTCTGTTAAAGTAATGTACTTTTTTGTTCCGGTTTGCATGCTGAATTTTTTTTCCCATTAAACCATTTTCATTAAACCTGTATTACTGATGTTTCAAATTACTTTGGGTACCTAAACCGCCATATAGGGAAGCAGAGATTGTGGATGGAGTCCATAGGTTCCAGAGAAAAATTTATCTTCCAATGTTCTGGAACTTCAAGCAGTTCATATAGCTCTAATTCAGCTTGAGGGGAAATCAGTAAAAATCAGATCGGACAACATGACAGTAGTCCAGTACATTAACAAACAGGGATGAGATCTCAGCCCCTCCTAGATGAGGTGAGCAAGATCTAAATATGGGCAGAGCTGAATCTTTCACATCTGATGTCTGAGGATGATATGGTGGTGGATAAATTGAGCCAATGACTTTCTATCTGAGGAGAATGGACCCTGAATCCCTAGATCTTCCATCAGATCACCCTTAGGTGGGGCATACCAGAGATGGATCTTATGGCAACAAGGATCAAGGCCAAGGTAGAGATATTCTGTTTACTGTATCAGGAAGACAATCCCTTGTCATTTAATGCTCTGTCCATCCCATGGAGGTTTAGGCTGGCTTACATATTCCCTCCAACTTACATGATACCAAGGGTATTAATGAAAATCAGGAAGGAACAAGCCAAGGTGACTGCCATAATACCATTCTGGCCCAAGAGGTCATACTTCTCCCAACTTCTGCTTATGAGTCGTGGGTATTATTGTAGGCTTCTCCCCATACAGAACATGGTGTCTTATAGCACTCTGCTCTGTTTGCACTTGCAGAGGCACAACCTGACAACCTGAAGGTTGATCAGTCCCTATTACGATCTAGAGAAATCTCTCAAGCAGTGTTGAACACACTGCAGAAATCTAGAGCAGACTCTCCGCAGAAAACATATTTCAGGATACAGAAACATTCATAGCCTGGTGTGAAGAAAGAGGCTTGAATTATGCCAACAGTTCTGTCAGCAATATATTGGACTTCTTGCAAGATGGTCTGGATAAAGGCCTAAGTGTAGCTACCATTGAAGATGCAGGTGTCAGGAATGTCAGTCTTCGTGGGAAGGCAAGTCTCTCAGGAGCCATTAATAAAAAGATTCTTGCAAGGTGCAGCCAGAATAAAGCCTGTGATTTTCAAACCCATTCCACAATGGGATTTTTCAGTAGTTCTTAAGCAATTGTGTTTTCCAGCCTTTGAGCCTTTGCAAGAAGTGGATCACACGTATCTTTCTTTGAAAGTGAAATTCCTCTTGGTGATAACATCTGCAGAAAGGATAAGGCAACTTCAAGCTTTCTCAGTCTTATATCACGTTTTTTCCTCAGAAGGTGTTACTTAGGCTGTTACCTACATTCACACCTAAGGTCCCCTCTTTCACTAACAGAAATCAGGTGATTACGATCCCGGTTTTCACTCCTAATGCTGCTTCAGAGAAAGAGATCAGGATACTGTTGTAATAATAATAATCTTAAATCAGCCTATGCAGACATATATATATATATATATATATATATATATATATATATATATATATATATATATATATATATATATTCATATATCCACCTTCATAGAAAATAGCTAGCAGTGAAATGGTTAACTGGTTCAATACTTAACACTGTGTGTCTGTTGCATTCTTGTGTGGTATCTCCAACACACTCCTACACACAGTTCCCAGGACTTAGCACTGTCTCCAGATGTGTTTCTTATGAGTAAGACCTGGGATGCCCACCATTCATAGAGGGGGCTGCTCCTTATCTCCTCCCTTGTATTCCTTGGTCCAGGCAGAAATATTATTATAGTCTATGCTACTTGGGTATATAGGAATTACATGTTCACAAAGCGACATACACCTGGGGCATAAACGTATGTTAATCATTAGCATCATTACATACTAGGCCAATCATGATGTTGAGGGGCATGCATGTAATTGGTGCGTCATATTCAGTATATCTGTATTGTACTTCCTTTGAATAAACCAGAAGAGTATTGGGGGCTGACGAATAGCATCCGTGAGTTCAAATACATATATTCATGCATGAAGCTTCTTATTATAACCAATCTGGAGCAAGCCAGTGAAATCTTCTGGAATATGATTTATTCCCATAACAATACATTCTCTAGATCTTAGTAAAAATTTGAGGACCTACTTAGAGAGATCCCATCAGTTTAGACTGGATGAAAACTTGTTAATCCTGTTTTCTTCTAAGAACAGAGACCGTAAAACTTTAAAACATACATTGTGATCAAAGACCCAATATAGTTAACACATCTGTCACAGGGATTGCAGCCACCAAGTTTTGTCAGAGCTCATTCCATCTAATTTGCTGAAAGAGCCCTATTTCCGTTGGAGCTCATTTGTGCAGCAACTTGGAGTTCCCATGGCACCTTTATTAAGCATTATAGAATAAGGGATCGTTTTTCAAATGGAGTGTCTTTTGGATGCTTGGTGCTAAATGCAGTTATGCAGGAGGACTCTCCCGTGGAGGTTACTACTTGCTATATCCCAATCATTGTGCTGCTGTGGGATATCAGGGAAAAATTAATTATGCTTGTTAGTCTTGTTTTCCCTTAGTCTTAACAGCAACAGAAACTTCCCACCTCTTTTTATTTATTTTTTTTATAATGCTGCCCCTATATGGAAATTGAGGGAGGAGTCAATTAAGTTAATTAATTACTTGATTTCATTAAAAATTCCATCTGTCCTACCAGTCCACAGGGAAAGGATACCCCATCATTGTGCTGCTGTTAGGATGAAGGGAAAACAAGATTAACAAGCATAATCAACACTTTCTGCATGCTATAAAATGTTATGAGTAGAGATGAGCGAGCACCAAAATGCTCAGGTGCTCGTTACTCAAGTCGAACTTTCAGTGATGCTCGAGAGTTCGTTTCGAGTAACGAACCCCATTGAAGTCAATGGGCGACTCGAGCATTTTTGTATATGACTTCTGCTCCGCTAAGGTTTTCATTTGTGAAAATCTTAGCAAATCACCAAAGTCATGTAAAAAACACAGAAATGGATAGGGCAGGCGAGGAGCAACATGCAGGGCTGCATTTCGGGCTCCGAGGTCTCACTATTAAGCTACAATAGTGGCAAGAGTGAGATACCCCCCCCCCCCCGCACTGTCAGCATAAAGATCGTTCTCCTCTGCCACAGCTGTAACAGCTGTGGCAGAGAAGAACGATGTTAGCCCATTGAATTCAATGGAGCCGGCAATACAGCCGGCTCCATTGAAAGCAATGGGCTGCCGGCGAGCGCGGGATGAATTTTCGGGAAGGGCTTAAAAATATAAGCCCTTACCTGAAAATCATCCTAAAATGTGTAAAAAAAAAAAAATGTATACTCACCTTTCCGCTGCAGCCGGAGTTCAGCCGTGTCTGGCCGGCAGTTCTCCTGAACTGCTTTCTGTAGTATTCAGCAGATGGGGATTTAAAATCCCTGCCTGCTGAATGGGCTGCCTCTGATTGGTCACAGCCTCACCAATTAGAGGCAGCTCTCACTCACCCATTCAAGAATTCATGAATGGGTGAGTGAGTGCTGCCTTTGATTGGCTTACCGCAGGGACCAATCAGGGGCAGCTCTCAGCTGAATGATAGCTGGGAGCTGCCCCGGATTGGTCCCTGCGCTGAGCCAATCAGAGACAGCACTCACTCATCCATTTATGAATTCTTGAATGGGTGAGTGAGAGCTGCCTCTGGTTGGTGAGGCTGCTGAATACTACTCACAGCAGTTCAGGAGAACTGCCGGCCAGACGTGGCTGAACTCTGGCTGCAGCGGAAAGGTGAGTATACATTTTTTTTTATTTTTACACATTTTTAGGATGATTTTCAGGTAAGGGCTTATATTTTTAAGCCCTTCCCGAAAATTCATCCCGCGCTCGTCGGCAGCCCATTGCTTTCAATGGAGCCGGCTGTATTGCCGACTCCATTGAATTCAATGGTCAGTGCTCGTTTAATCGAGACGAGTACAGCGTGGTGCTCTTCTCGAGTAACGAGCATCTCGAGCACCCTAATACTCGAACGAGCATCAAGCTCGGACAAGTATGCTCGCTCATCTCTAGTTATGAGTACTATTTTTATTTACCCTGGAGAAAAGATGGTTAGGGGGCAATCAAATAACTATGTATAAATACATGAGGGGACAATACAAGGATCTCTCCCATGATCTGTTTATACCCAGGACTGTGACGGTAACAAGAGGCATCTGCTACATCTAGAAGAAAGCAGGTTTCATCACCAACATAGAAGGGGGTTCCTTACTGTAAGAGCAGTGAGACTGTGGAACTCTCTACCTGAGGATGTGGTGATGGCAAAATCCATAGAGGAGTTTAAGAGGGGACTAGATGTCTTTCTAGAGTGCTGTGATATTATAGAATATAGACATTAGGTGACCAGCGGGTTATTTATCTCAAATGTTGATCCAGGGATTACTCTGGCTGCATTATGGAGTCAGGAAGGATTTTCTTCATCCAAATAAACTAAACTGGACCAAAAAGGAGGGGGGTTGAAACAGGCTGAACTAGATGGACATTGTCTTCATTCAGCCTAACATACTATGTTACTATAGGTCTACACTCGAACTTTTGTGTGCCTCTTGGAAAACTTAAAACTTGCCAATTAAAGAGTAGAATAAAACCAATGTCCTCACTTTGACTTTTACGCAATCTCGTTATTTGCATGAAATTGATCACATGTTAACATGCTGGAAAATATAATTGTTAGCTGACCATTTTTGACTAGGCATAGTCAAAAATATGTGTCCCTGCTCTTATAAGGATCTTAGAATAAGAAGGAGGTCTGTCAGGACAACAGTAGACTATGACAGGTCCACTAGCCTATTCTAACAATTGATGCCAAAAAATATAGTGCCGTTTGGTTAATAATCAATAAAAAAAGAATTCTGTGGATTCCTAGTTCAGAGCCTGCTGCATTCATATGCCCAGAGCACACCTGCCTCTCCCCACTTTTTCCTGTCCCTTTCACTAATGATTAACAGCCATGTAATAAGAGGATGTTTGTTTTAAACATTAATGGCATCTCATCATTTTTGTGACTCTTACAACATGACATATAAAGCTGAATCAAAAAATTATTTTGAGATGACAACATGAAACGCAATAAAACATTAATGTGTGCTTTATATGCTACCATATAAAGCATTGCGAAAGCATTTGTGGCTAGCATTTTAATGGAGACGGTGTATATAAAGAATACTTTGATCCTTCCTAAGAATAATAGAAATCAACTGTGTTCTGTGATGTGCATATTATTAGAATTTCACATAGGGGGTACATTAACCAGATACAGGTAAAAATGGATTGAAAATACTGTTTTTAGATGTTTTTACAAAAGCTGAACTAAAAAAGTTGATAATACCATAATAACTTAATAAGTAATATATTATCCACATAGCAATAACACGATTTTAACAAAGTTCTTACACTCTGATGTTTCTAGGCGACTCAGCATTGTATATATTCTCCCCATGTTGACATTTAGTATTGAAGGTGTCTGGAGAAATAAATGAGAATAGAAAGCAAGGCAGTTGGAAGTAATGGAGATTACAACAATCTCTCAGTAATTTGAAACTTATCCTGAAGCTTCAACTCGCCTAAAAATAGAGTCAAAGGTCAAAACGCATGTTGGTCAGAACGTATCATTACAATTCTATATTCTGCTGTGTCAGATTCTGTTCCCAATTATTCTTTGTCTAATACAGAATACAGGAGAGCAAGGAAGCACAATGTTGTGAAAAGCTGTGTCGTGGTTTCCTACGCTAGGGAATTCTATTCTGCTGGGAGCTGTGTCTCATACTCATCCATCCAGTGCCACATGCATTGTAAAAACTTCCAACTTTTTGTTATTTAGTTAGAAGGAAACTCTCATTTTTAGAAACTTTTTACAGTTACATTTTACATAGAAAGTTGAAAATAAGGGAGATGGAATAAAAAGTTGAGTAATTATTAAACTTTCTTCTGTCTTATAAAGACTTGAAACTATATGTCATTTTCTTTATTCGGCAGGGGTATCGTTTTTCCTTATGCAGAACACCTATTGGGTCTGAGAAGACTTATAAGGCCATGCATTCTCCTCTGGGAAATTTAGTATGCAAATTGGACATGATGCTGTGCCTTTAGGGCACCACCTAATTGAGGGTAGCATTCCTTGAAGTCAATGTCTGACCTTTTAACAGGCCTTGTAACATGACTGGAAATATAAAACAAAGCCAGTCTTTTTTTAGAAGAAGAACTAACCAGGTACAGACAGCTGTTTTGAGCTTTTTTCCTCTTATCAATGTGCAGTAGGTTGCTGACTGATTGGGTGAGAGGCCCATGCATTCAACAGAATTCTGAATTTAGCATTAAATCTGAAGGGGAATAGACAATCACATTAGACGCTGTACAGTAGACAAACCATAGACCCTACATAAATATCCAACATTTCCTTTAAATTTAAAGGTGATGTTCCAGCAATAAACTAAGGATGACCTATCCTCCGCCACTCAGAATACCTGCCAATCAGCTAACTGAAGTAAAGATGGGGACCAGATGAGTCCTGCTATGACTTCAGTCCATACCAGGCACAGCGCTATACATTGTATAGCGGCTGTGTCTGGTATTCCAACTCAGTTCCAATCACTTGAATGGGACTGAGCTACTCTTAGGCCAGGTGACCAATAAACATGGCTTCACACGCCTGATAAGAGTCCAACCTCCGTAGTGGCTTCAATCAGCTGATTGGCGGAGATACTGAGCAACAGATCGCTGCTGATCAACTATTGATCCTTAAGAATAAATTATCAATAGTTTAGTGCTGGAAAACTGCTTTAAATTGCGGGATATTGTTGAAGAGTAAATGTTTTTTATGTTAGTTTTGTCATATGATACATTATTTCTACCTTCCATTTTTTAATACAACTTATCCAGGGCTAAATGTAGTTATATAAGGGACCTGCACACTTGCTAAGGGCTCTTTCACATGAGCATAGCGATTTTTGGTTGGCCATGTAACGCCTGCAGCGCGACTAAAAATCGCGTGAACAATCTGCCGTTTGTGCGCCCGTTCAGATGGCCCAGGTCCGGCGCATATACACCAAGCCCGGATTGCCATTGGGCAGAGGGTGGCAGTTTAGCTCTGTTAAACTGTCTCCCCCTCTCTGCCTCCTCGCCAGCTCTCAGCAAGGGAAAGCGATGGGAAGGGGCTGGAGCTAGTGTGCTAAGCACACTAACAGGTTGGATTCCGCATGCAGGAGCCCACAGCGGAATCCAACCCTGTGCCTGGCCAGTGACTCGATGCAACTGTCATTTATCTTCTTTCCCTTTACTGCTAATGGCCGCAGCAAGCCGCTGTCGGACATATGCAGTACAGAAAATAGAGGACCTGTAGACATTCTGCAGCACCCAAGCAAGACACGCCAAAGTGGAGGAGACCACAGGGATTGCAAGATGGATGTCACGAGTGGCTCTGCAATCTCTCCCGACAATGGCAGCACAGGTGTCCCACTTGGTAACCGCACAGTGGCACAAAATGAACACAATTTAACTGTTAAAATGAACAATGGTTTGTCACATGATGCCAGCACTTCATCCGAGTCTACGGTCGTCAATGGTGGGAAATAATTTGACACAAGTCCTGGTAACTATTTTGTTAGCAAACTGAAAGTGCACAGTTTACTTCAGTATTTTAAAGTAGTTGAAATAGGGTACAGTTCAGAATTTCAGTCTTGCAAAATGATAGCAGATCAAACAGTTATCCAGTACAGTTGATAACTTGTAAGCACAATTTTCCTCTTCAACGCTCTCTCCCTCTTTATTTGGAACTTAAGAAAATTACTCAGTATAACTTCCCACAGGCTTCGTTATCTGTTGGGATACTGGAAGTAGATTATGCAAGTGTTGGAGCTAAGATGGCTGCTTTACTATTCTTGGCTTTGAATTCACTGGGTTTGTGTGACTCACTGTTTAGTGGAACGGCTGCAATCTCACTCCTCCACACTGCTGGTAAGACTAGGGAGCTGCTGAATCCTGGCTTCCCTGAACAAAAACGCTTGATTCAGCTGCTCGCACTGCAGAGCTCCTCCCTTCATGAAGACTGCATCGACTCCTCCTTAACTTCCTGCCTTTCTCCCGCACTTTCTCTCCTCCCCCTCTGCATAGAGACTCACAGTGTTGTTTCCCGCGCTCAGCTCTAACTGCCATTCCACTACCAATCAGTGGGGGCATGACATCCAGCCAATAAGCAACCAGCTGTTGTCAAGCTTTTAGATTAGGAAAGGGAGAAACAGAGTTTCTCTGACATAGGGCACCTCCTATGCCTCTGTGAAGCACATAGGCAGGTGTGACAGGACAAACATTGTGTGACTATTCTGGAGGACCCTCTGGGCCACTACAATTGGGCCTTAGGCAAGGCAGAGAGGCTGGCACTAAGGCAAGTGTCTGTTGCAGCTGCTCTGAGACCATAAAAGGGCCCTTTGTTGGCTGCATTTAATACATATAAGCAGGATGAAATATCGTCAACTGTATTGAAATGCTTGATGTGAACTGACTAATAATCTTAAAAAGTACAATAATTCTTACTATCACTATAATAAAAACAATATATCAATTTTTTGGCTTTTAGATGTAAGGTATACGCATTTTATGTGCAGTTACCTCTAGTTCTGAAAGTCAGCCAACACATCCCAAGGGCTCTTTCACACAGTCTTATGCACATTTTGTTCATGCAAATACGCTGGGTGTTTGCATGACCGAGAGCACTTACTCCTACGTATTTCACCCACTCAGGCTTGCTTTGTGTTTGCAAATGCACTACGTTTGCGCACACAAAAGAATGTGCACAAAATCACATTAAATCTGTGCGTATATATGCAGCAAATATGCTGGCTTTCTGCGTGTGTCATGCACATTTACGCACGCCTATTAATTTTAATGAGCTCTTGTGGTGCATAAATGCATACCAAGATAGGTCATGCCAAACATTTCATCATGTGATCACACATGACATGAAAAAATATGCTCATGTGAACTAACTCATTGAAATCAATGGGCTCTACACACTGCATATTAAATGTGCAAAATTTGCGCACGTAATACGCTGACCAAATACGCTTATGTGAACAAGCCCTAATATTAAAGGCTTTGGTATTTATGTTGCTTAAATTAAATTCCCTGGTATTGATTTATAAAATATAAATATCACATTCAGTGCAGCTTCTAAACTGAGATTTAAATCATATGAATAATCAAGTAAATATAGACTGCGGCACAGCAGAATGATAGATGCTCACACGTAGTGTTGCAGCAAGCAACTAATTAAATGTTTTGGTTCTGAAGATTATTACTGCCGTGGACTGCAAAAAAATTCTTACATAGCTTCTGATCATCTCGAAGGAGCTTATTCCAAAAACTGGAAAAATAAATGTAGAAAGCCTGATTTCAACAATTAGTAATACTCATGATTGTAGCTGTAGACATATTTGTCTGCCACTGACAGGTATTGATTAGAATCTGCATGCAACAATGTAACATATTTGATAGTGGAATAGAAATTAATAGATAAAATGAAGCAGATTTACTAAGGCTATTTGCACGTGGGCGTTTTTTTTTTGTCTGATTTCCTGACCGAGAAATCAATACAAAAATCGGATGAAATGTGATTGTTCTCAGAAAGAGAAACTAAGTAATCTTGTAGATATGATACCTTTTAATGGGTAACAAAAATGCATGATGTTTTTGTCACCTTTCGAACCTTTTAGGATTCTTCCTTAGGCATAATTAAATAGATCCGAAGAGGCATTCATATATACACACAAATTTAGGACAAGGCACAGACATGGATGTGATTAATTTACACTGAAAAGAATACCACATCAGGATGAGTAGAGAAATAAATACGTACTTAAATAGTCCACTGATAAAAATGTAAAGGTTTTATGGTCCCTGAATTCGTGTATAAGTGAACAGGTCTTGGAGCTCCTTACATTGCAGGAATAAGTTCCTTTTTTGTGTCAGAGGGCAATGCACTCCTGATTATAAAGTTTCTCAAAATTGGAGGTTGGAAAATCGGATGGAAATAGAACCCATTCATTTGAATGAGTTTATTTAATGGGCTTTTTTTTAACTCTGACGTAAAAAAAAATAAAATTGCAGCCTGTCCCAGTGTTGTCTAATTTATGAACAAAAATAGCACATGTCAATGTGCTGTGCTTAGCACATGGATGGGATTTGTGAGTTGTGCCTAAGAATCTCGGGCACAACTTTTTAATCGCTAATGTGAAAGTAAGCTCATACTTTCTAATAGAGATGAGCGAACCTACTCGGCCATGCCCCTTTTTCGCCCGAGCACCGCGATTTTCGAGTACTTCCGTACTCGGGCGAAAAGATTCGGGGGGCGCCGTGGGTGAGTGGGGGGTTGCAGCGGGGAGTGGGGGGGAGAGGGCTCCCCCCTGTTCCTCGCTGCTACTCCCCGCTCCGCCACGCCTCCCTCCTCCCCCCCGGCACCCCTCGAATCTTTTCACCCGAGTACGGAAGTACTCGAAAATCGCGGTGCTCGATCGAGTAATTATTCGAAACGAGTATACTCGCTGATCTCTACTTTCTAATAATTAGACAGTGCAAGATTAAACTAGACAGCTTTAAAATGTTCTAGTAAACATATTTCCTTAGACTGGCTAAGTAAATACGTAGGTCTATGTAAACTATGCACCTACGCTCCTACCACATATGTATTAAGTGGCTTGCACCACTTAGTAAATTTGTGGCTGCTGGCAGCACCTCCATGCACCAGACTGAAAATTCTGCAAGGTTTTGGTGTAGATAATAGTAAATGTGACGGGCACACCTGGTCATTCCCCCTAAAGATAGTCCACGTCCACTGTTTAAAAAGTGGTTGCAGCAGGTACAAAAGCCTGAAAGGTGTGTGTGCCAAAATGGTACAAAAGTTAATAGATATGCCATTATATGTCTTGAAGCAGGACATACACAGTGCAATACCTCATATGCTCACCGGGTTGAGAATTGGATGGTGTGAGTGGTGCTATTTAGAGATGAGCGAACGTGTTCTTAACGAGCACTTGCGCACCCGGACACCGGCTTTTCCGAGGACTTCAGTGTCCGCGCGTAAAGATTCGGGGGGCGCCGGCGGGCGGGGAGAGGCGCGGCGGCGCGGGTGGCAGCAGCGGGGAACAGGGGGGAGCCCTCTCTTTCTCCCTCTCCCCCCCACTCCCCGCCGCACCCCCCCCCCCCCCCCCCCGCGCTGCCACGGCGACCCCCGAACTTTTTTCGCCCGAGCACGGAATTCCTCGCAAAGTTCGGTGTTCGGGCGAAAAGGGGCGTGGCCGAACACGTTCGCTCATCTCTAGTGCTATTCAGTGTAACACCTCACTGTGTATTGTCAGTTTTAAAAATGACCAGTACAAGTAATGTATTAGGGCCTGAGCTGAATGAAAGGAACTTTCCCATGAAAAATATTGTTTATAGTTAAATTCAGCATAATTCGAAACATTTTTTTGAATTTACATTTAATAAAAGGTTCTAGCCTGGGATATTCCAGGTATAATGTTAGAATGGCGCCACCTGCTGTTTCTATTGAATAGCCTTTCAGTGTCTGGTCCACCTCAGTAAATGTTTGAGGTGGACACACCTATTTAGCATTGCTTCTCTGCAGTAATGCTGTCTTATTCTCTTATCACTTTCTCAGCATCTCTTCTGACATCAGAGAAGCATCTTCAGAAGCATATTTTGGATATGCTAATCATGATATTGGTAGGTGGTCTAAGAAAGAGTTATTCAAGAGGGATGGTTTGCATCCTTCACATATAGATAGAAAAGTGCTTAGTGAGGAATTCAAAAATTGATTTGAAAGACATCTAAACTAGATGAAGGGGACAGAAATTTAATTTATGAGGATGACTTCTATCCCCTGGCATGTAGAATGAAGCAGTATATGGGTAAAGCCAGCCGCATGGTTGTGTTATAAACTATACACAGCGATAGTAACACAACTATGTGCCTGGAAAAATGGGGAGGAGTGGAGAAAGACATGGTGACCTATTTCACTATATACCAGCAAAATACTTCATGGGTTTGCTTGAAAACACATTTGAAGATAGGGTACTAGGAAGGTGTGCCCCCCAGGTTGGAAAGCACCTACAATGTTAGGGCGAGCACCCACTGGCGTTTTTTTACCTGCGTTTTGCGTTTTGCGTTTTTCCTGCACAGGCATAGAGATAACATGTGTTCCTGTCCACTGGCGTTTTTTTTGCGTTGCGTTTGCGTTTTTAACATAGGAACTGTCAGTTGCATATGTGTCCTTATTTTTCTCCTAATGCACCCATGAAAGTCAATGGAAATTAATGGAAAAGCCGCGAAAACGCCGCGAAAAACGCGCGGAAAAATCGCGGAAAACGCAAACGCCAGTGGGTGGGCGCCCTTACAGGGAAAGAGGGACGGCATGTTTCAAGTAACTCGGAATTTGTGAAAAGAATGAGGGAAACCCATCCAGATGCCAGTCTACAGAGGTTGCCAACAGCGCAAAAGATCACCTGCGCTTTACAAAAATGCATAAAATTGGAACATACATGGAATGAACATTTGCAAATTAGACATTATAAAGAACAGAATGCAATGATAAAACATTGACCTTCTGGGGATTAGTAAACTTTACTGGACATGAAACAAATACTTCACCAGCAACAATTCCACAGTTTACTACTTAGAACATCTGAAGGAATGGTGTCACCTTCATTACAAACGCTGATCCCGGCCAACCCATGTCTCCACCCATAGTTCAGGTGGAGACATATTATGCTAGTACCAATGTGATGCAGCGTCTTTCTCTCCTCCCTGCAATATAACTCCAGTATACATACTTTCACACATGTTTTATAGGCATATCAACGTGATGCAGCTACTCTGTCCTGTGCTGAACTGTAAAATGGCTTCTGCTTACACTATGCCCATGTCTAGGTTATGTGATGCAGGCATCCAATGAAACTGCTGCTCATCTGCAAGATGGAGGATACATTTGGGTACATTAGCAAGGCCCCTGACTGCTGATTGGCTGCACGCTGACCCCTGCAGCGGGCATTATTGGAAATTCAATTTTCCCATAATTTTTGGTAAAATTGTGGCCAATCAAGATGAGCAACAGTAGTAGTCACCTTAAAGATTTAATGCGATTGCACATCGTGTGAAAATATATGCTCGTATAAATGAGCCTATTGAAATCAATGAGTTCTATTCACTGTGTATTACATGTGCAAAAATTACGTGCGTAATATGCTGTGCAAATAGGCTTATGTGAATGAGCCCTTACTATATAATTGCAATAGGCCCTTGAAGGGTGACCAATCTAATGCAGTCTTTCAGAGGTGACAGCGTGGGCATCAGGAGGCAGGTAAGTATAAAAAATACCCTCCTGGGCTCCTAGGAAATATACATGGTTGAGGCCAACCTACTATTTGCTGATAAACAGCTTTCTCAGTGTTTTTAACTTGCCATTATTAGCCCATTATTTTTACATGTTTGTAAAATAAAAGTTATGATTGAAGGGAACTTCCTAGTGAAAACATTTTTCCAGAATAAAGGTTCCTTCTGCTGCTGTGAGATACAAAAAACAGGAGAGGTGCAAATCGTTCCATGTGAGGCTGCCTACACATGGGCAGATTTGCATTGAGAAATCCGGAGCAGGCGTCCTCCTCTGGATTCCGCAGCGAATAACGAACATAGCATGCTATGACAATCTGTGATTTCATGTCCACGAGAGAAAATCAATTGCGAGTTTCCGCAAGCGGAAGAGAAATCGCAGCATGCTCCACACGGACAGCTTTCATTGATGGCATGGCCTTTTCTGTACTGCACTTGTGCGCTGGCATGCCAGCCGGCACATCCTCAGAACAGAATAGAAGATGGCGGACAGGTACGTAGGGGACGCCGGACGGTCAGAGGGTTGGATTGCGTTGCGGGATTCTGCTTCTGGTTTTGGCTTACAAATACAGACCAAAATATTGACCTAAATACTGCAGTGTTTTGCTGTCATTATCCTATTCTGTAAAAGAAAGGATATTGGGTCAGACTGTAGTAATTCGAAGTGCAGAACATTATAGGTATAATTACCAGCATTTCTATGCTTATTCTCTTTCCAGACCTGAACTCCGAGAGGTACCAGAGTTCAATCAGGATACTTACCGCATAAAAGTATCGGACGTTTTGATATATAATATGTATGGCTTTGGATAACAGGGCGCTTATAGCAACGGTTTTGGTTGGCGTCAGTTTTGGGTTATTTTCTTTCTTATGTATATATTGTTGTTTTATTCTGTAATTTTGTCTTACTGATGTATGTAATTATGTTTTTTTTACTATTTATGTCCCCCATAACGCCATATAAGACCTCTGGGGGACATTCACATGATTTCTTGTTTTTTTTATTTGACACTTTCCCACTGTAGCTGGGGCATCCAAAAACAACCCCTGTAGAGACAATAGTCACTGGCAGAGCTGGTCAGCGTCTAGTACGACCGTGCAGCTCTGCTATAGCAGGGAATCCCGGCGGTTACGTGACCCCCGGGCTCCCGTAGTAAAAGTTCCACTTCCACTTTCACTTTTCAGTACACAGCATTAATAGTGCGCTGTGTACTCAGAAAAGGAAAAGGCATTCATCACGGCTGGGCACTGCCTCTGATTAGCCCCAGCGCTCAGCCAATCAGAGGCAGCACTCTCTGAAGACCGAGATTTTTCAAGAAGACTGCGAGGGCTGGAGGGAAGAGCCGGACAGCTCTTCTAGGTGAGTTAATCTTTTTTTTAAACTTTTTTTTACAGCTTGCTATGATTTTTAAGGAAGGGCTTATATTTCAAACCCTTCCCTGAAAATCATCGCTGCAAACACACTGCTTTCATTGAGGTCGCAGAAAGAAATGGGATAGCATCACGGCTTCTGCCACAGCTGTCACAGCTGTGGCAGAGGATTTCTTTATCCCCGAGGGAGTTAAGGAATCCCCTACCATAGCTGTCACAGCTATCACAGCTGTGTCAGGGGAGCACAATGTTCTCCCTATGTTTTCAATGGGGATAGCGCTGTTGTTGCCATTCTTCTTTGCAATGCGAGATTACATTGAAAACATCTCAAATAAGAATGAAACCATTGAAAATCATTGGTTTCATTATCATGCGTTTTCACTCACTCTCGCATCGCAGGAAAGTCAGATGCCAGTGGGTGTGAGCCCTAAAAAATACACTACATTGATGAAGATTTATAACTTGTTCATGTGCAAATACACTCTATTGCACCAAACGTATTTCCACATACGTTCGTCTCTTTAAGGCTCAACTTCCAGGCTGTATTTTGAATTGCACGGAAAGCATGAGTGAAAACTTTAACCTGAGTGAAAATTGCACCAACAGTTCAAGATCTTGTCCAGGATTAGAAAAAAAAGTCTGCTGTGTCTCCAAAAACAGCGCAAAGTCTGTTCATGGGCTGTGTCTGGAATTGTAGTTTGGCTCCAATTGGAATCCAATGCATGAGATGGTTGCGAATTTCGGCCAGCGTTTTATCATGGCAAAATTGTCGCAATAAAAAGCCTGTATGAATAAAGCTGTAGGCTGCTTTCACACGGGCTACAAAATTGCACATATGGGAAGCCCATGCTTTCCAATTGGTTCCTTCGTATTATGTCTCTGTGGAGGTTTTTGCACACGTGAAACCCACGTCCATAAAACAAGATGAAGCAAAGCCATTGATTTCAATGGGTTCGTTCTCACAGATGTGTTTCTTGCGTGCAAATTCTACTTGCAAGAACAGATAGGCCTTGCCCCATCTTTCTGCGGTTCACGCAGAAAGCTGTCATAGAAATCAAGCTGGCATAGAAGTCTATGGCAGCTTAAAAAAAAGGAGGGAATTACTCTGCATGAATTGTAGGGAAAAAAAGACAGCTGGCCCTAATTTGGCATTAAATAGCTATTCTACTCCACAGAAAGGGAGTAACGCGTGCCTGTCAACTGGCATTCAAGCACAAAAATTACATTACTATACGCTGGCATGCACGGATCAGCCTGTTTAAGGCCATCTCCAACTAGTTCATGCACAAATACGCTCCATTGCGGTGAGAGTATTTATGCATACGTTAGTCTGTGGAAGCCCTAAGGGCTTATTCAGACGAACGTATATCGGCCAGGTTTTCACGCCGGCCGATATACGGCGTCCCTCTCTGCTGGGGGAGGAGGCTGGAAGAGCCGGGAGCAGTGCTCTGAGCTCCCACCCCCTCTCCGCCCCTCGGCACTATTGAATACGTGGCCGATATAGGGTCATCTGAATAAGCCCTAAAGCTGAGGTGCAATACCGGACCCAGCCCATGAACAATAGTGGTGCCTCTTCTCAAGAAGAAACCTTTTTTCCCTAATCCTGGGCAGCCCCTTGCAAGAGTAAAACCACACCTTTTGAATTGCTATTCTTTTTCCATCTTGCTGCATTGTTAGTGTTCAACGGGGAAATAAAGGCTTTCCTTCATATGAGGATTTGTTTTCCAACACATTGCATCCACACCGTATAAATACATAAGGAATCATAGGAGTTGTTTCAATAAAATCCGGAGACATCAGTGTCTGGATAAAAGGGCTTATTAAAGCTTTGCTTGGGGAATTCAGGGTCTGTACATTTAGATACTTGAGACCAGTAGGCTCATGAATAAACATGATTGTGCCCCATGTTTTGTTCCAGCCTAATTTTGGAAACTGTAGGTAATAGATACAGCAGAATGCCTCTGTTATCATCATAATTATTCTCTCCTGATGATGCTGCCAGTCAATATATACCTGTGTACAGATATCTGGCATACAATGTATTACACTGGTATACTGTATTCATGCTATGAATGGCTTGTATTTCATTAGTACAATAGAAAACATCAAACACTTTTAGGGCACATTTTCGGAGTTGAACAAAGTAAATACCCAAAACACTGAATCCGACACATGTTGGATCAATCCGATCATTTTGCATAAACTACTACTTGGTACTAACACTTATTAGTAGCGTGTGAGTTGCCGGGAGCTGTATTCAGGGAACAGACCATCCTCTGTTCTCTGAATACATTCCCTTTGTTCTGCCATGGGGCTGACAACTGAGACAATGTAATCAGCGCTTCCTAGGCAGAACACAGCGTGCGGTCATTCTTATTAGCTGTTTTGCTGAACGATAGATTTCATGCTGAACTGAAATTTATCATTTGGCAGAAAAGTGAGAGATGGGCATATTTACACACAACGATTATCGTTCAAAAGATGGCTTTTGAACAAAATTTGAGTGATAATCGTTGTGTCTAAATGGGGCTTTATATGCACACTACCCAACTCTGTAAGGGTAGATTCATAGAAACGTACTTTTGCAGGCATTTTCACACGTCAAAAAGTCGCCAGTATAACACAAGTCTAGAGATGGGAAGTCTTGGAAAAAAACAAAAAAAACTGGGAAAAAACTGTTTATTTCCAGAAATTTTTTTTTTTTAAGTGTGCAGATTATGTTCTTTACCAATGATAAATAATATATCTGTGACATGGTATGTAAACTATATAACATAAAAAATGCCTTTGGAAAAAATAACTCTTTTTCCCAATTTTAATTATTTTTTTTGCTCCCATCTCTAAACACGAATGAGTGATACATTCGGTTTCAATAGATTCGTTCAGACGAACGTGTTTTTTCTGTGCAAAATCTTTATTCATACAGTAACCATATAGCTGTAAATCCTGGTTCTGCACAGGTTCTCTGCAAACCATATAAGCTATCACAGTACCATTATAGTCAGTGATCATAGGTGACATTCATTATGACTGAAATTGTTCATTTTTCTGTTTTCACTATCGAGCGCAGAGCACCATGATGACTTCCTCCAACGACAACTTGTTTCTGCAAAGTCTACAACACAGATATGTCAACCAACACAAAACGCTAATCCTGCTGCTACCCCAATTCTGTGCCTTTTTCTGCCGTTTGCCCTTTTTACTGAATGTGTTATGTGACAGTGTTCCCAAATACTATATTTCAGAAATAAGTGTCCTAACTAGAATTACCCCCAAAATAATGCCACAGAAAATACCCCTGAAAATAATTGTGCCACATAGATAGTGCCCCATATTTTGCCATAGTTGTTATTAGTGCACCACACAAATAATGTCACCTGTTTAACCCTAAACAGTAATAATACTCTTCATCAATACAATGTGATGTTAACTACTGAATACCAGTGCTCGCTATGTACTCCCACATGATAATAATGTCCCTTTTGTGCCTACACATAGTATAAAATAGCCACAATAGAGTTCCCTTGAAAGTAATAATGCCCCCTCGCGTGCCTCCTAGAAATAGTTCCCTCTTTTACACCCTATACATTAATTCCCCCTTAAGTGCCTGCTTTTATAGTGATAATGACCCCATTGAGTGCCTCCTTAAAAAGTAATAATGGCCCTGCTTGAGAGCCACTCTATAATATTGCCCCCATTGAATGCCCTAAAAAAGTAATAATGATCCATTTGAGTCCACCTTATATAGTAATGATGACCTCCTTGAGTCACGCTTTATATAGTAACATATTGTCCCTCTTGAGAGCCCCCTTATATAATAATAATGCTCCCTTATAAAGTAATAATGCCATCCATGCATGCCACCATATATAGTTATAATGTCTCTCTTGAGCTTCCCCCTTTTATAGTAATAATGTCCCTTTATATACAATGCATTCAGAAAGTCCTCAGACCCTTTCATGTTTTCACATTTTGTTATGTTGTGGCTTTGTACAAATTAAATTTAAAAATCCATGTTTTTCCCCATCTGTACTCAATACGCCATAATGACAAAGTAAAAACAGAATGTTAGAAATCTATGGAAATTTTTAAAAAAATTAAAAACTAACATTTTGCATTAACATAAGTATTCAGACCCTTTAGTATGACACTTGAGGCTGTGACTAAAAGTCCATTTAGATGCTACGATCATCACTCAAAATTTCCTCAAATGTGAGTTTGAGTGACAGTTTTGAGCAATCATTTTGCATAGACTCTTAAGTAGCTACTCAGCTACTTAAGAGTTTATTAGCGTGCATTATGAAACCTTATGCTGAATAACAGCTGGAGGTCTGTTATCTGCATTTAGCTGCTTTGTTCTCCAGTGGGTCTGCAGCTGCAAGAATACTATCAGCGCTATCCCGCTGAGAACTCAGCGTGCGGTCCCAATAAGACACATCGCTGACTTCAAGCTGGCTTGAAGTCAGCGATGAACGAATAGTGCACAAAAAGTGCACAATGGGCACACGTTTAGACGCAGCGATTATCGTTCAAAAGATTGCTTTTGAGCAATAATCCTTGTGTCTAAATGGGCCTTTAAGCACCTTCTTTAAGACGATCCGTTGATCAGATATAAACATTTGTAGGAAAGTTTGTTTGCCTGATAGCCAGGCCCTGTGATTATGCCCTAGATTAGCCGACAAACAAAGAAATCAGCTCATATTATGGCTGACTGTCTTTCTTGTGCTGTAGTAAAAATAGCCATTATCGAAAACATATCTCCCGTATCGTATGAACTACCATTGTCCTACTTTCAACATTGGCCTATGTAAAGGCTATTCAAATGATCAACTACCTTGTTAATTGGTGCACCACAAACAGTAGGAATCAGCTGATGTAAAAGGGTCCCTAATGTGACCTCTGCCTCAGTCCCTTATTATATCACTATTTATGTCAGCAAAAGTATTCAAAATATGATATTTATTTCATGGACCTGCCCTATAGTATAAGAAAGGTCGCCCATCTTATAGCCTCTGAAACAGAAAAAAAACTCCAGGTCCACACCCATTTATCTTACTAATAGGCAATAAGCCTACAAATATTTGAAATGTGCCTTTTAAACTGCTACAACCTATCAATGTGACAGCTCACATTTACAGCTCAACAATGGCAAAAACCACAACTACCCTTCAACCCATTTGTTGCCCGCATCAATAAGATACTTCTATATGAGAAACTGATTGCCATAAGCCAGGACACGGTGGTCCAATTCAAAAAAGTCTAGGAACCATGGATCTCTTTTACTAATATTCCGAATTTGCACTATTACCTCCAACTCTAAACCTCAAGATATAACATCTAGTACAAAACCTCTGATAGTTAGAGGACACTTCTGTTTTTTGTATAATTGCCAAGCTAGGCGTATGACCCCTTAATGAAATAGGGTAATATTCCATTTACAAAAATACTATTTAAGAAGCCTGAACTGTTCTGTTCTCCCTTTTTAGTCTTCTCTGTTATTTTTTTAATATATGGATATTATCATCTTTACTATTATAAATATTACCTGCCCTCTACCAATATCTACCTCCCCTGTGTGGGGCACATGCAGCAAGTTTGTTGGCAATAATAAAATACTTTCAATAAATACCTTTTAAACATAAAAAATATGGCATTTGGGTCAAATCAGCTATTAAATCCATACAATAATTTTTCCAACACAGATGAATATGTCTGAAAACATTGGTTGGCTATAAAGTGCACAAATGTTGCTTTGTTCCACTTATCTACTTGGAAATTTGGCAGAAAGCAACTCCAGGTTCATTTTGGTGCTGTTTTCAGTTTGTCCCCCTAGCATATGCTGTATGGGACAGTATTAAAAGCCCATTTAGACACAATGATTATTGCTCAAAATTCGCTGAAAAGCCATCTTTTGAGCGATAATCGCTGCGTTTAAACATGCACCCATTGTGCACAATTCGTTCATCGCTGATTTCAAGCCTGCTTAAAGTCAGCGATGTGTCTTATCAGGACCACACACTGAGTTCTCAGCAGGATAGCACTGACAGTATTCTTTCAGCTGCTATCCCACTCAAAAGCAAAGGAGCTGAATGCAGATAACAGACCTCCAACTGTTATCTGCATTCAGCGAAAGGCTTCATTTGCACGCTAATAAACTCTTAAGCAGCTGAGTAGTTACTTAAGAGTTTATGCAAAATCATCGTTTAAAACTACGATCATGGTTGCGTCTAAATGGGCCTTAGCAAAACCGTCCCATTGTGTACTGTATTTTGACTTTCCCTTGCAAGCCACACAGAACAATTATAGCTATAGAAAGCCTTTAAAGTTTGGCAGGTGTCTCACTATTGCTTCAAGTAACTGAAGAATTTCACAAGAATAATTTTGCTAAATAATTCTGTTTTTGTGAATCTATTTTCAATGGACCCTGGAAGCCTAGTAGTAGTCAATTTTTTATATAATCATCCATGAATTATGTATATATTGTTACAGATTTGGACTTTAAACGCTTTACTGTAACGATTCACTGATGTTCGTAACAGGGGAGACTGACAATCCATTCATCTACCTGAGAGATAGCAAAGGATTAGCTTTCTGCAGAGTACAGGTTGTGCATACTCTATGAGTACCAAACGAAAGCAGCTACATACATAAACCAAAAATATAGCAACACATTGCTAAGAACTTATGCATTTTGTTTAAAGTTCATCTTAAGTATAAAAAAAACAACAAACTGTCTTTGTTGAGTTTATGTAAAATCCTCACGTACAAAATATTTCTATACATTGGCTCTGCAGACACAAAAAAAGAGTGCGTGGTCTTTGGTGAGCAAATGCGCACAAAAATAGTGCACATTGTGTCTTATATTGCGCGCATGGGATAAGTGTGCAAAAACAATTAATGGTGACAAACCCATTCAAATCAAAGTTCTAGTCTCAGCATATTGCACCCTAAGGGCTCCTTTCCATGAGAGCAGGCACAAATACATTCGCGATAGCATGACTTTTTGCGTTGTTGAAATCAATAGGTTCTATTCACTAACTATTGTGCGTGCAAAATTTGCTGCACAAATACGTTCGTGTGACGCAGGTGAGCGTTTTTTTTCCATTCATGGCAACTTACGTGGCTGAGTAACGATCTGTTCACGTCCTCTCCTTCAGATGTATACTCCAATGTATGCCAACTGTATAGGCATGCTCTGGCAAGCATTGCCCACCGACCTCAATATTAAAAGTATACCACATGGCATACATTACTTTTTGCTCACTCACTCTATAGGAAGGCTGGTCTCACACAACTGGATAGGAATTGCGGATTCCGCGGGCGTTTGAGACACAGTCATATGTGTCACAGTCACAATCAAATGCATTGGATTACACAGTTCTGCTCACATTAGCATGTTGGAAAAATACGACAAAGCATATTCTATTTTACCACGGATATCTGCAACATAGAACTCATTGTTCTATATGGTCATGGATATACCCACAGCCCATACACAATGACATTGCATATGGGTTGCGGGTTATCCGCGTCTTCCCTAAGTGGCAGTGTGAGAAATATGAACAAACCACAAATAGGTGTACTGTGCATGACTGCCTGCGTGATTACACAGTCATACGCAGTACATTACGCGGCCATACACAGGGTCACAGCCGGGCTCATAGCTGGAGTCCACTATGGGAGGTCCACAGCAGATTCCCCATACAGCCGTGTGAGCCCAGCCGAATACTGTTTAAACATTGTATGCTCTTTGCCTCCCTCGGTTGTATGGAGGCCTATGGATACATTAAAGATGTACACCAGCAGATGTCCTGAAGCATACTGAATGCCAAACCGAAACATAAGGTGTGAGCATAGCCTAAGCTTGTAATATACTTTAGAAGTCTAATAAATACTCATAGGGCCCAATAGTAAAACTGAAATGGGTTCACACTCCTTTATGACTATAAAGTCAAGAAATAGAAATTAATAATTTTTATAGACATCATTAGAACAAGTCAATTACTTTGCCTTGATTATCCAGTTGACCTAAATCAGTAATTTGCCATTCCACAGACTATAACGTACCTGGTTAAACAGTTTATCCAATGTATGCCAATGGACAGAGAAAGGTAGAACAATTTGCAAACTGGCAAATAATTGTATCTATCCATAGCCAATTCTCTTTTGGACTTTTTTCCCACTTTCCTCCTTCTCCTTCTGTACATTCTATTATCTACTGCCTCTACTTCTGAGGCTGATCCTCTCAACACTGATTGGGTAATGTAAAAGAATGCAGGGTCCCCCCTGCCTTCAACTGGTAACACCCAGCTGCCAAATGAATCATTAATATCTAGGTGGAATAACCGAGGAATGGCACAACATAGAGTTCTGAGGAAAGATGCTCCTTAATTGTTATTTCACGGGGAATTCAAGTATCTACTGTAGCAGACATGACAGGAGAGGTGACAGCTCCTCTGTAAGATCTATGGAACTTTGTCTCCTGGTGTGTCTGCTTTCTCATCACAGCTATCCTTGGAGTATGCAATGCACACCATCCTTATAGACCCTTATTGGCCTCCACACACGAATGCCTAAAGAAGTATATTGCAAATATATTAAGAAGTACATTGTAGCCTTATAATTAGCCATCTCTTGTAAAAATAAGCATTTGCAAAATTAAAAAAAAAAAGAAAACTCTTTCCGAATAAAGACATATGCGTGGAACATTTTTGTTCAAGTGCTAAAATAATCAAAGGGAATCAATTTAAGACAGATTAGTATAACAATGTATTTATTCATTGCTGGCAATTAAAAAGTGCACAAATCAATTAATGCAGTCAATTAAATAAAAAGGAAAGATCTCTTTTGCCACTAGATGGGTATTTTTGTGGACACACACACTGTTCATTGGCCACCACATTCTCCAAACTTGAGCCCTCCGTATTTCTTCCTATGGGGTCACCTTAAGGGGTGGTTCACACGAGCGCTGCGGGTGCGCATTAGAGGTGCACACAGAAAGCACTTCTATAGGATCAATGGTTTCTTATAGAAGCGTTTACATGAAGAATTTTTAGACGCCCCAAATCCTCGCACCTGCCAAAGATAGGACATGCCTAGCTACAATGCCCGCGTCTGAGGTCCGTGCTGCGTGAAAAGATAGGACCTGACCTATGCAGGAGCTGCACAGGAGTTACCATTGACTCCAATCGGAGCAGGAGTCTATAGAAACTCCTGCGCAGGAAAAGAAGATTAGAAGTCATTAGGAGGATTACAGCGGGACATTTAAAACTTGTAGCTCAGAAGCACATTTTAAATGTCCCACTGTAAACTCCTGTCAGTCCCCCAAGAGCGGGAACGGAGCTAGAGGGATCCACCCTCTATCCCTGCCCCTCTCAAGTTACAATAGGGAAAATCCCAGGGAGGAGATATCAAGGCCGGCCCCCTCTCTCTAGCCCAGCTCCCTCTCCTCAATGGGGATATTCCTCGGGGATCCCTTGCAACCCCAGCCTGTTTCCTTCTGCACTATGGGTATATTCCTTGGGGATCCCCATAGCAGGGAGAGAGCGTGGGGCTATGGTGGGTTAATCCATAGCAGGGTAGAGACAGAGCGGGGCTGTGGGTTAATCCTCCATGCCCCGCTCTCTCTCCCTGCTATGGGAAAATCCCAAAGCCCTGTGAGGCTTGTTCTCTCTCTCCTCCAGGAACAGCTGCGCATTTTTAAGCGCAGCTGCTCTAGCGAATGGGAAAGCTCAGGTCTTCTGTGTGTAGAACATTGCCCGTTCACGCTATTTTTAGGACAGTGTAGGCACGCTTTCTTTGCACACTTACACTGTGCTAAAACAGCGCTCGTGTGAACAAGCACTAAGCTAGCTGTCTATGATGGATACCCAGCAGCACCTCGTGATTTTGGCAAACTGGAGAGATCAATTTGAGTGGCATGTGAAGCGGTGACCCCACGAATGCTATGTGCCGTCCATTCCGGCATGCTTAATTGTGACTGCGGTCTATTTTGTACATTTCTGTAAGATAACAAAGCTCCTTTTTAGTTTCAGGTGCATTTGTCTTTATCCTTTACAGTCAGAAATTGTTTATTATGCTAATTCTTCTTGATTCCCTTCAGTTATTTCTGGAACCAGCACGCTGCATACATATCCTCAGCACTGTGTGGGAAGGTGCGTTGTCATGATGGAAGCCACCTGTTTGCTCACACAGAGCTGAGTGTTAAGCAATTTTTAATAAAAAAGGCTTGCTGCACCCTCCGTATTCACCCGATCTCGCTCCGTGCAAACGTTTTAAGCAGCAGTGGAAAAAGAAACAACATTTCAGAGCTGCACGTTGTTTATAAGAATCAACCACAAAACAGGTGAAAAACTAAACAACTAGTTAAAGGAAAAATCAGTGGAGGCGAACGTAACATCAGTGACATTGATTCACTTACTCTAGCCAAAAGGCTAACAGACCCAGCATACAGCAGCAACCTTAGGCCTCATTCGCACAGACTAAATAACACGGCTAAAAAGTGCAATAAAATTGTGACCACCTGAGTTGAAAATTGCATGAATGAAGAATAGCCACAACCAAGTCACTGCTATTATTAGTGATTTTGCCGTCCATTCAAACGGCTGGCAGGGAAATTGATGGCTCTCAAAGACTCCCATCGGAGTCTATAGAGCCTCCAGTGTTATTCAGTCCAAAGGTAGGACAAGGCCTATATTTTTTGGCACCAAGAACTTTCAGTCACTAAAACCACGCGCTTAGGTGCTATATTTCTTGGTCGGACATTTTTGCGCACCAAAAAATCGTTTATCTGAACGAATACATTGGAAACCATTTCTTCAGATGATCATGATTTTATTGCGCAAATAAATGACATCACTAAATGGCTGTGATTGGCTCATCGAGGGCCAGCTGTGATTGGTTGCTGGCGCTCGATTAGCCAATCACAGAGCTCGCTTTGCTGGAGGCAGGGTATTCAAAGACCTGTCACCAGCAGAAGCTCAGCTGTGAGACGAGGAGGATGAAGTTTACCGCAGCGCCGCCGCCGAAGACCATCGGGAGACATCAGGATGCTGCGGACCAAGTGAGTATAAGCCCCCTGTTACCATGCAGGGCGGCGCAGGGTCCCGCGGTCAGTGCGCGCCACCCCGGCGTCGGCTCCAGCATCCTGGAGCCCTGACGTCGGGGCTCTCCCGGCGACGTGGAGCGGCTGGTGTGCGGCGGCGTGGGTGTGTCCGCCCGTAGGGCGCCGCCCGCACTCCTCCACCTCTCTTGTGCAGTAGTGGGGGAGCTGGCTCCTCCCACTCTCCGCCCCGGAGCGGAATCTTTCATTTATAAGGCTGGTAGTGACCTGAGCTCACTGCCAGTTATTGGTTCTGCTTGCATCTAGTCAGCCTGTCTCAGTCAGTGCTAGTTGCTAGTCAGTCTCCTTCTAGTTTGCTTGTCAGCTTCCATCTCCAGCCTTGCTTTGCCTTGTAAGTCCTGTTGGTCTTTTCCATCTGCCTCTCTGTCGGCACTCTGTCCCCCCTTCAGGTAGTTTCTTCTTGTCAGTCGCCAGGTCCCTAGCCAGCGCAGGGACCGCCGTCCAGTAGTCCGCCTGGGGTTAGCCAGGGCGAGGCAAGTAGGCAGGGACAGTGGGGTGCGGGAAGTTCAGGGCACCCCACCTGACGCTCGGGGGGCAGAGTGCCGTAACACCCCCCCTGAAAATAAGACACTGTGGAAAATCTATGGAAATACACCCATTACAAATAATGGGTTGTATTTTTTTCGCAATGCACAAAACTCACATGATTTTCTCGCACGTGTAAATGCACCCTTATGGCCTAATTCACACGATCATATATATGTACTAAGCTAATTTAGCAGCGTCAAAAAATCGCAACCATCTGAAGCATTGGATTCTAATGTATTCATTCAGATGAGCGATTTTTAGGCTAAAAAAAAAGTGCCTGAAAAAACAGGACTTCAGCAACCAAAAACGGTGACCTATTTTATACGGTACATGAAAAGATAGGTCTTGCTCTATGTTTTGCCGAGGTATACTAGGAACTCCCACAGGCTTCTATGGGAGCGTGAAAAAAAGGGAGGGGGAGGAAGTTTAGCTGCATCAAGAAGACAGCTGGCTCTATTTAAGCATAAACAGTCAGTCATTCAAAGGATTGAGAGATTTCCGCACTGCAGCGTATTTTTTCACTGATACGCCATAGGTGCCCATGTGAATGGATGAGAAAACACTAATTACGATTGTTCTGGGCTTTTTTTAAGCTGTGATAGGCCGAACGTAAAAACGCATACGGTCGTGTGAAAGAGGCCTTAGGGTGGTTTCACATGGGTGATAAAAACTCGCAATTTTTGTGCAATGCGAAAGTCAGTAAAAATGTAGAATTATAAAACCAATGATTTTCAATGGTTTCTTTCACATTCGCAATTTTTTCACTCACACGATGTTGAGAGAAAACAAATTGCAGAATGTCCTATCTTTCTGCATTTTGCGTTTTTTTAATTTCCAATGTTTCCCTATGGAGCCTCCTTTAGATCTCATCGCAAAACATAAACTTGCGATTTTCATGCAATGCGATGCATTTTTAACATTAGAAAGCCCTATTGACTTTCACAGTAAAAAATTGCGTCGAAATCACGCAAAAAAACGCGCAAGAAAATTGCAAGTGGCAGTGATGTTTTTGTGAAAAAAAGCAGCACTGACGCTAAAAAATTGCAGTAAAAGGATGCGATTTTGCTGCGATTCTCTGTGTTTTTTTTTGTTTTCTTTTAAATTTTCCAAAATGAATCAAGGCATTGATTTGCAGTCCCATATTGCCATTTTGGGCCCATTTTCAGCATGGCAGCCTCAGCTGTAAACCTGAGCGTCAGCTCTGCATATTCCAATATTTGTCTATATTCTCTTCCTAAATTAGAGTGAACATTGTCAGCTTGAATTTCAATATCTGTAAATAAATTTGTGTATTAATTTCCACTACAATGTGCAATCTATACTCCTGTGTATGTAAGACGTATTCTAATGCTGTTCCCAGCTCCGGTTTATCTCCTTAATTACATTTGTCACTGGATGTACTGTCAAAAATAGAATTTAGAAATGTCAATGTTATTTGTTTCTTCTGCAAACAGATTGCATGCTAGATAGCACTGTAATTATAGTTATTGGATTGTTGGAAGGAATCATATTGCATCAATCTGAAATATTTCTCAAGGTTATGATGCTAAACCTAAGATATACTGTTTTCAGCATATTTTCCTTTTGTTGAGTAAGTATACCTGAAATACTCAGGACAGACATGGTCACTTGATAGGGTATTGCTATGGTATGGCTACCAGGGGTTTCCCTAATAAAGGGAATTATCCGAGGACATTTCTCAGCTTGCAGTACCAGCCTAACAGAATATATACGTGTCTTCCCTGCTCCCCAACCGCTGTTGTTCCTCCAATGCCCAGTTGCCACTGGTATTCAATTCTGAGTGCAGAGTAATGACGTTCCAAAACCAGGTCCCGTGACTACTGTAGGTAATCATTGGTGGAAATGAGTCAGTGATTGGCAGTAGAGGTATTAGTGCCAAGCAAAAAAATCCCCTGCACTCACGACAAATATTTGTGATGAATAATTCAAATTTTATTTATTTATCCAACAAGTGATTCATTTCACATATGAAAAACGCAGATTAGTGCAACAGCCACACAGACGTTTCAGTTTAATTGATCATTATCAACAAGAAAGGCCAATGTTGACTATCCAAGAGCATCACCTGGTATTACTTTTCACATGGGTGATATGACTTTTAGATAAGTAGGTAAAGGTAAAGTCCACCGATGCAAGAACGGAGTCATGGCCAACTTCTAGGGTGACGTCACATTGTGACATTTTCTTGGCAGACTGTTTTTTGCAGGGTAGTTTGCCACTGCCTTCCCCAATCATCTTTTACCCCCTTCCCCAGTGTAGTGACCCAGAGTTAGGGGCCCCTCCAGCACTGAACCTGTTTGTTTTTGTGTTTGTCTCATGTCACTGTTGAGAGTGGTGTATGGTTCAGTGTTATCTGTATCAACACAAAACAGGGCATGAAAGAGTTAGGGCTCATGTCCACGGGCAAAATTAAAATTAAAATCCGCAGCAGATTTTAACTCTTCTTCTGCCCGCGGATCCACACCCCATAGGGATGCATTGACCACCCGCGGGTAGATAAATACCCGCGGATCGTCAATAAAAGGGATTTTTTTAAAAATGGAGCATGGAAAAATCCGGACCATGCTCCATTTTCGTGCGGGTCTCCCGCGGGGCGGCTCCCGCGGGCTTCTATTGAAGCCTATGGAAGCCGTCCGGATCCGCGGGAGACAAAAATCGGATTTTACTCACCCGCTCCGTTTCTTCTCTTCGCCACGGTGCCATCTTCTCTCCGTCGCGGCCGGATCTTTTTTCTTCGGGCCGGCGCATGCGCGGGGCATGTCACCGACGTCATCCTGCGCATCCACCGAGCCGAAGAAAGAAGATCCGGCCGCGACGCAGAGAAGATGACGCCGCGGCGAAGAGAAGAAACGGAGCGGGTGGGAGGTAAGTTTATTTTTATTTATTCTTCTTTTCAGCGCTCCTGTCCGCGGGGCAGGAGGGACCCGCTGCAGATTCTCCATGGAGAATCCGGAGCGGGCCTGATTTTCGCCGTGGACATGAGGCCTTAATGTCTGGAATTGTATCAGTCTAGTTATGTGTATTGTCTGTCCTAACTTCTGTATGTCACTTATCCAGGGGCACTGGCAACACGATGACAAACAAAGACACCATTGGGATAACCAAGTTAGGTCCCCTTATTATCCCGCAGAGCGTGGCTGGGCTAGGTTATCCTTCAGCCATCTTGGAAAGATGGGTACTCATTTTACCAACCTCGGAGGGATGGAAGGCCAAGTCAACCTTGAGCCCGCAACCTTCAGTTCGTGAGCGAAAGTTTAGGAATGCATTTCTGCTGCCTTAACACTCTGTGCTACACGAGGCTCTTAAGTATGTTCCTTCCATAAGTGCTATATTAATTCAAGAAATATGTTTCCTCAGGTCCACTTTGTATAATATTACGTATAAGTAAAATTAGGAGATATGAAGGAAGGAAAATTCTTTATCACTTTAAACATCTTTACTTTGCCCCTTCAATACACCCATGCTGTTACATCTACATCCTATCTACAAGCTAAACCAAGGCACCTTCTACTGACCTGTAATCAGAATAGGAGAGTATTTCTGATATTAGCACTGACAGTGTTACAGATCAATAAAATAGAATGTACAGTTGCTCTAATAGCTGTGCATCAGAAATGGTCCATTCTGCATCTCTAACAGTCAGAAGATAATAGCATATTGATTGTTACTGATTGAATTGCTTCCACAGTGGGGGCTTATGTCAAAATATAAATATAAGGTCGAGATCCCTGTGGATCTCCAACCAGGAAAAAAGACAAATTACAGCAATCACTGAGTTAAGGATGACTTTCTATTCTTTTTCCTAGACATTATTAGTTAAACATTTCCTGCAGTGTGTAGAAAAACTATTTGCAAGTAAGAGTTCCTATAGAAGTTCTTCATATCATAATTTCAGATGTCTTTTTGCACATGTATTTGTCTTATATACAAGCCAAAAAATAGTTTACAGTAATTGGTAGTCTAGTAATTGGTAGTCCTAGTTTATTATGTGCCCAAAAATATTGTTATGGCGGAGCGGCACCACTCACCTGTTCCTAGGCGGACAGTCGCCGCCATTGTCTCATGTTGCAAGGTTCTTCTTAGTCTCTGTTCACTCCAAGGCTTTGGCCCTTAGGGCATGTGGGCGCTCTGCCACCAAGTACCAGCAACTAACTGCTATATCTGGCATCCCCCCTCCCCCTTATGGAGGATGCGTAAAGGGGTTTTGTCATTAAAAAGCAAAAATTCTATACTCACCAATTCCTCCATAGGCAGACTCCTTACAGTATCTTCTCATCGCTGATGTTCTTCAGTCCCCCGGGTCATCTCACCGCAAGACATCTGGCTTGTTATGAAACCAGCATTCCTCGCATTCTTCTTCCTGCAGGTCAGTGAATGCTGATCTATTGCAGAGGCAGTCTCTGCATTAGCTCAGCACTCCCTGCTGGTCTGTGATCTAGTGACATAGCGTATATTGCCGGACAGGAAGGAGACTACCTGTGAATGTCCGTTTCATCACAGCAAGCAGAAGAAGCAACCATTTGGAGGTGATGTGACCTGGGGAACTGCAGGAGACAGGAGAAGATCAGCGAGGAGAAGATGCGGTAAGTAGACTGACGTGGGGAGGAATAGGTAAGTATAGAATTTTTTTTTTTTAAGACAGAACCCCTTTAAGCAAGCTTTTGGGCAGATGGATGTGGATCCACCTTAACACACACCAGTTTGGCTGTGGTCTAACTGAGATGGTAGAACCTGGGATTCGCTAGTTTTCACACTTAGCCCCTCCAAGCAGAATATCCACTTTGCTGCAGGGTCCTCAAGCCATTACACATACGCAGTACCAGTTGTTTTGGTGCGGCCGCTATACTGGGCCAAGGCGCGGTACCTGAAGGTCTGAACAGGTGCATAGTAGAAAGACAGACTTGAGTCAGGACTAGCAGCACAGGTGTGTAAATAAGGCCCCAGTTGTAGGTCAAAGTAGGCAGCAGATAAACCAGAGTCAAAGATACAAAGTTGAGGTCAAGGAGCACAGAAGTTAAGATAGTCAGAACAAGCACGGGTCAAAACTAGGAATACATGAACTTGGGCTTTATCATAGTGGTAAGGAGACCAATTACTTAGGCATCCATAGGGGGAGGATTCCTGATATAACAGATGGTTGCTGCTGATTGGTGGGCCAGTTGCACACATACCTTACTGGCAGAAGTCGGGGAGTGAGCAGAGGCTAAGGAGGACTGTATAAAGTGGACTAGAAGCAGGTGAACGGTAGCGCCATACCGCAACAGATATAAAACAAAGTAAAGGGTCTATGTTTGTTATTTTATAAATTTCTTCAATATAAGAACATTTTTAGGCATAGTCAAAATTGAGTGGCTGAGAGGTATGGCAATGTGCGCCACTTTTCCTTCTATTGCTCTTGGCCAGACAAAACTTCGGCGGACCGATGGTCCTTCTATTTGTCTTATTCAAGGACAAAATGATTTAGTGTTGAATAAATTACCCAGCCAAAACCGTTATTTGGTTCCACATATGTTTATTTGGACTACATAGACTAGAAAAGTCATGCCTAATTCCTAGTTTTTCAATTCTTTTTCAAATTCACAGACGCTGTTTAAACCATTGGTCCCACAGTGCACTATCCTGGCAGCACCTGCTATATCTCATAATCACACTTTTTTGTCCTTTTACCTCTACCCCATTCCAATGCATAAGCCCATTAACTTCCATTGGCCTCTCGTCTAGGCGCTCTGCCAATTTGTTTCTCCACGTTTCCCGAAAATGGAACATGGCTTGTCAGGAGGGGGTGTAGCCACCCCGAACCAACACATTTAGTTATAATTTACAAAAGAAACTGCTTCTAGCACATATATTTCTGTATATGCGCCTCTTCATATATTAGACACATCATGCACTGGCAGGGATAATATTAAGATTGGTATATGACGTGCCTGTCTTAATAAATCTCCCCCACAGTGTTGTGTATTTCGGCTAAAATGTTTCATTTTTGTCTCATCTGTCCGAAAGACATTTTCCTAGAAGCATTGTGGAAACTCCAGATGGTCTAACTTCAGATTGGCCACAGTGAAGTTTTTTTGACAGCAGTTTTCTTTCCTTTCTTCATTGGGTTTTCCATGAGCACCATTCTTCTTCAGCAATTTTTTAAACAGTGGACACATGAACAGATGTTTATGTAGTTTGTAAAGTCCTCTGTAAGTCTTTTGGTGTTACCCTTGGGTTCTTTCCCACCTCTTTCAGGATTTCCTATTGTGCACCTGAAGTGATCTGAACAGGATGCCCTCTCCTCGGAAAGTAGCAACAGTACAGAATTTTCTCTATTTGTAGATAATTTGTCTAACTATGGATTAATGTCTTTCCAGGTTAATGCATCTGTATAACACATCTTTGGAGGTGTTTTGGAAGTTGTTTTCACATTTGCCAGACTTTCTTGAGAAAAACAGGTTTATCAATAACCAGGTTTTGTGAGTCGATATTTTATGATCAAAGACATTTTTAATCTCATCTCCTTAACAACTTCAGGACTTCCCATAGAATATACACATCCAGGTAGTCTTTAACTCTATCTCTCCAAGTATGTTTTAAAATCCCAATAGAGCCACCTGACTTTGCAGGAGTTCCCTGATTTTAGGGTCTCATGACAGCAGACATCAAAGGGCTCTGCCTGCAAAATAAAAAGTTAAAATAATTATGCTGATATAAGGTGGACATATGGTAAGTGTTATTTAATAACTATTTTCTGCGGTATGACTATCTGTATTACATGCAGAAATTGTACAATTTTGGAAAATGCTAATTTTTCAGAATTTTCACTACATTTTGAATTTTTTTTTATTAATAAGCACAAAATATACCAACCAAAACTTACCATGGATATAAAGTAAATGTGTAACAAAAAACAAACATTTTCAGAATCACTTGAATAAGTAATAGCATTACAAAGTTAAAAAGCACATAAAGGGAAATGTGAGGTTTGAAAAATTTGGCTTGGTCCCATAGGCCAAAACTAGCTTGGGTGGCAAGTGGTTAATTTAACTACCTTTTGCCAATTAGCTCTAGGAAAAGTCATTAACACAAAGATTCATTTACTTTTTCTCTCTGCGCTGTGGATGTTTAATCAATGTGCTCAACAGAAGGCATGAACAATACACCTGTGTGTGGGTTGTTAGTTCAGATATGTTTTGCTTGTCTATTATTGTGACCTAGATAACAACAAGACCACATTTTATTAGTATTCACTGCAGAATTCCAAAAGGTTTCCATACTTGCAACTGTAAGCGGGACAGATTAGAAGTGGTTTTGTGGTTTGTAGCATTGCATAACACTTCAGAGCTTAGCAGAGGAAGGAGGAAGATGATACTGAAAAGTCCATTATACAAGCACCAACTTCAGAATATGGATTTAGTAATTGGGAGGATGTACAGTTTGGTGTTGGCCTACTATCTTTGCCAGACTTTAAAGTTGTAGTGTGGCCTGTCTGTTCCATGTTACACAAATAAATATGTATATGCATTTGCAATGAGAAGGGCTAAATCAGTTACATAAAGTGTTATAAAAATATGGGCATGGGGTCAAATTTCACCCGAAAACAAAGTAGAGGCTACTTGGAAAAGATTCTTAAAACCTCCTTTAACCCCTTTAGTGGCACCCCCAGAAAATCTCCAGGGCTTGCTGCACTGACAATGCAGTTAAACCCCAGAAGATTTCCGTGGACAGCTCAAGTGCTGAAATGCTGGCCAGGACATGCAGTTATTGTGTCCCTGTACACATTTGCCACTTCGAATTACCTCAGGAAAATCTCCTGCCACTGAAGGGGTTAAAACACAAAGGTTCAAGACACTTCACTGGTCCTTCCCATACAAATGTTTTAGGACTTAACTGTGTAGGAAAGTTTGTAAATTATAGATACAAATTTAATGCACAGAGTAGACAAACTAGAGCTTTATGGTAATTTTTTAAAGAAATGCACTATAAATGGAAATACACTGTAATACTGCGTATTCTACTCTATTCTGTTCTACTAGCTAAGCACTTTGTGTCACCCTGGACTAATTATATGTATGCTCTAATGTGTATACTGTTCAAACACTGATATAAATTTTATCATGGTAAATTCTAGATCAATACTGTATGTTCCTAACTGAAATACAGACTGAAATCTACATTTAAAGGAATTGATTTGGGAAGAAAACTGGTTCTTGAATGGATGCCTAGCGGCATCAGCTCCTCTGCCTCTACAGTCAGCTGCTACGCCCAGGGGAAGTAAATTCTCACTGGCATTTCAAATATATAAATGGATAGCCTTTCATGCAATACATAGACTTGCTAGATCTGCCAGAGCTCAAAAAGGGGGAACTCTTCCTTACAGGGGCATATTGTGAAATCAAAGTGGCCCTGGAAAAAAATTACAAAGTGGCCCCATGTGCTAAGTGGGCCCAAACCAGCAGCAACTGATGCGAATACAAGAAGGCAGGGGTCAACAAATCACCTGCCGCAGCCTAGGGTCTGGTAGGAACGGAGAAGCCTTTACAGCATGCATAGCTCAACATGAAAGTGTCACCTATTTCGGAACCATTGAGACTCCATGACATAAATGGACATCATTGATTGCCTTGTCTTCAGCTGCTATGACAGACATTTATGTCATGTGTTCCTGTGCCCACATGATTCTGTGCTGACTAACAGGCAAGCTCTTGCTATAATGGCAAAGATCAGAAAGACTATTAACTTCCTAGATGCCACAGCCAATAGCGACCATGTTCATTAGGTAATTAAACAAAGGAAGAGAGCTCCCTCTAACCTCATCGGCTCCCACAAACACAATTCCAGGATTCCAACAGGTAACCATGGCATCCAGAGACCCAGGACTCCACCCCCACCCCCCCCCCCCCCCACCCCCAGACATGAGTATACAAAAGATCACATTGTGGGTCTAAATAAATAATGGAATAAATGTTAATAATACATTTTTATAATAAAAAAAATTAACACAGTTTAAAAAAAAACTTTTTAATTTTGTAGAATTGAAGAAAAATGAATCACACAGTATTGCTATGATGACCAAGACCTGTATAATTACTTCCGTACTGTCACCCTTTAGATATAGTAAAAATTTTAAAAAAACCTATACTCTCCTATACCAGCATGCAGCTCCTTCTGCTCCCAACCTCTTCTGTCCAGGCCTACTCAGCCCTCCCGCTAACGTCTGCATGTCACATGACCACTCACTGGGTGAGCTGGAAAGACACAGACTGCAGAGGCCAGAAGTGTAAGGAGCAGCATGCTGGCACAGGTAAGAATATTTTTTTTCCTCACATTTCACAAAAAAAAAACTCCTCCCCACCACCGGCTTTAGGAGGACCTAACCGGCCCACTGGGAATTTTCCCGGTGGGTTAAATGGCCAGTCTGCCCCTGCTTCCTTATCATGTCCCTGTGCTCCAACAGCAGCTACAGTACAAATGTTTTTAAATAAGTTTTGTTAACCTTACTTTACAAACTATCCATAGAAAAATGTCTAGACTGTACTTCTATCTGTTTTCACTGCCTTACAATACAAAACTGTTGCTACTAACTTTTTGTGACTATAGGTAGAGTTCTAGCACAACACGATGTAGCAGTGTAAAGATTTTCAATTACAGAAATAACTAAAACCTGACAAAGTTATCCCTCAGCATTCGTTAATCTTCTCTTCTCAATGTGAATAATATTGATTGTACATAAAGAATAACCTTATTACGGGCACTGCCACATTAAATTACTGCCCTGCCAACTCACTTACCCTCCAATATGAAAACAAATTAGTAAATTAAGCCTTTAAGTGCTGATTTCTAAGGGCTGTGGATACATGCTCCCATAGCCTGGCAGTCTTTTTTCTGTTCTTCAGTATTTCCATCAGCTTGATGTTTTCTTGCTGAGTCACTCAGCCAGATGAAGAGATTGTAAAAGCTTGTACAGTTCGAAACCCACACAATCCTCTAATACAGCCTGCACATAATCAATGTTATGTGTAATTCCTATCACATCCAAAATGAGAGAGCAACAGAGCTTTAAAGTCAAAACAGTTATAAAGTTATGACATCCTACTCTCAAGATCTGAACTAGTTCTGAGAAATGATGGCACCACAGAGAAGAAAGTTGCATTACTGCACATGAATACAAATGTGATGACTCTATTGCTGTACTGTCTCAGCCCAGGTGAAGGATTGAATTGGCTCATACATAAGCCAGCGAACTTCATTAAAAGAAACCACCTCAGCCGACATCCACTTACCAAAAATGTGAAGATAAGGTAGCAAAACTGTCCCATTCAAAGTTTTCGCATCTCACTGAAAACATCTCAGTGATGAAATCACTGACATGATGTGACATAGCTTGATAATAACATTTTTACCATGCCATGGTTTAAATTGGCAGTTGTACTATGAGGAGAGAAAAATAAGTTATAAAACGCTGTTCATGACTCATCCATAGTCATCTGGGTGGTGCTGGAGTTGTGAATAGACGCAGTGGGGCTTATTTACTATTGAAAATTATTTTACAGCTTTTTGGCCCAAATTGGACCAGAAAAGTTTCAAACATGTTCCTACGCCACGTTTACTATGTGTTTTAGATATGTTCAGACACTTTTCTGCTGGGTTTAACCCTTTGCAATCCAATTTTGGATTCAGAGTTTCCTAGGGGGCTTTCTCTTTCTGCCATTATACAATGGCGCCATCTGCTGGCTAGAGCCAGTACTGCAGTATGTGACATGCCGGAAAGGCCCCCGACAACAGAGCGGCCAGTAATAAACAAGTAAGAATACCCTGCCGGACGTCTTCCAACATCGGAAGCTGTACAGCCTTCAATCAGAATGTCTTTAGACGTCAGACAGTGGATTGGAAAGGGTTAATAATGGGGCATTCTTTTGTCAAAACATAATTTTAAAAAAGCATGGCCTAAAATGCACCAAAATTGTGATAATTGCACAAAATGTTGGCACAATTTTTGTTATAAGCTAACCTAACTAAAAGGTGTTCTAAACTTCGACTAGGCGATCTTAAAGTGTGAAAGATGTATTATTCAGCAGAGCTACTGGGATGAGTCTAAACAATCTCACTACAATCTTTGCCATAAATTGAAACCCACAGTAGGGTCCCCTTAGCAGTGTTAGGTTCCAGCGCAGTACTGCCCCCAACAGGTGGGGGTTGATTGAGCTAGCTGGGTGTAGATTTCTCCAGCCAGCCAACCCCCTGGGTCTCAGACCCATGTGTTGGGTGCCTGTGCCTCCCGAGGCCCCTCTTTAAGGGGGAGGTACTGTTAGGTTCCAGCACAGCGCAGCCGCTCACAGGTGGGGGCTGATTGAGCTAGCTTGGTGTGGATTTCTCCAGCTAGCTAGTCCCCCGGGTCTCAGATCCCAATGTGTTGGATGCCTGTGTCTCCGGAGGCCCCTCTTTAAAAGCAGTGTACTGCTGCACTGTAGCGCTCACCATCTGCAGCAAGTGTTACGGTCGTGGCCCTGATATTTGTGTATAATTAGCAAGCCAGGATATTGTTTCTCTTAGAGCTCTTTCACATGAGCGCATAAACGGCAACGTTTTTTACTCCCAACAGATATATATGACCATCTGAGGCATTGGTTTCCAATGCATCCGTTCACACGGGCGAATATATGGTGCATAAAACGTCAAACCGTAACGCATATACACAACCAAAATACGCGCCGACGCATATATGGTGGGCAAAAAGATAGTCCTAGAACTATCTTTTGCTCTATATATGGCGGCGGCTCCCATAGACTCCTATGGAAGCTGGACAAAGAAAGGGAGGGGGAAACATTTTATCAGCGCCCAACGCTATAAAAAGCTTACAGGTGCCTCTATTGAGGCATTGGAAGGCATCCCAAGGATTTTTGCAGAGCGACGGTTTTCCGGGGCTCAATGTATTTCTTTGTTAAAAACAACGCTCATGGTTATGTGAATGGGCAAGAAAACGCTGGCCGTGATCGTGTAAAAAACGACCATTCATGCCAATATACGGCGTGGACGAGAAAACATAAAAACGCATACTTTCCCGTAAAAGAGCCCTTAGACTGATTTTGTGTAATATATCACACGCATTCACACTATATTAGGACTCTGATCTTTTCAATTCATTGCTACTGCAATATATTTTACCATCAATAAAGGTTAATTTTTAAGGGGACCCAACTGTGGGTTTCCAAGTCTGTGGTGGGTGGGACTGGTTACAATTTAACCCTAGTGGGCTTTTGAGCCTCCCAAATTTTTGTTCGCACTGTAATAAGTCTGGCACATTTTAAGACTGTCTAATCTATGTTTGCACTCTCTAACTGTTAGACAGTATTTGTAAATAAGCCCCAATGTCCTCACTGTTGACATGGCAATTCTGCTGTAGTTGGTATGCCATGGGCTGGGTGAATTCAGCCCCAGTTGTAATAAATGGGACATTGGTGAAGACAGAATGGGCATGCTAGCAGAGAAGACGCCATGGCTAGTTACCACTGCAGCAGAGGACACATGCTGGAGTGCTAAACCCAGTGCATAACCCTGATCACCAGCACCTCGTTAGGCAAATTAGCCTTTTAAATCAGGGTGGGGCGATTCCTCAGTCCTTGTAAACAAGTGGTGCTTGCACAAATACACTCCATATTTGCACAGGCATGAGTGCTAAATACACTCCTTCACTGTGCAAAAATATAGTGCGGGAGCGAGCATTTTACGTTATACGTTAATCTGTTGAAGTTGTTATAGTGGCTAATTACTACTTATAGATCACATATATAGGGCTGGTGCTCGTGTTTAGTGAACAGGAGAAAGACCACATCATGTATACACAGATAGGAAAAAACAGTTTGACCTATACATCACAAAGTCAATCCCAGCACAGGTTCCTACTAATCACTAAACACATGCTTATATCACACCTTATTCTGGCTCAGCTCTCTCATTGTACTATGTGAAACCCTCGGTATTTGCAATGGTTAGTGGTAGGTTTTAAATTTGAGATTCACTTGTTGTACAAATGGATGAAAAATATAATTTCCACTTTTCTGTCATTTTCTAATATTTGGATATACAATGCAGTATACACAACTTGTTTTTGTTTGTCATTCAGTATGTAATATAATGGAAATAAAAAGATAACCATGACTGAGTAGATAACTATTCAGGAGATAACCATGACAGGTATTGTCAGATCTGGTGCTCAATCCCCCATCTGAATTAGTATTTGAATCAGTCCCTGAACCGGCCTTATGCAGGCAAATATTTTGTCAAATCACACTTATGCATAGTGAGCAGTGCGCAATTCACAAACCAATATGTAGAGAAAATTGGTGTATGAAGCGTATAACTAAGGCTGTATTTACTCAGCTGATGTCTATATAGGGAGGTGCTGACAGGATGGGAGCAGCAGTTTCTCTCAAGCACCACAAGTTGTCCTGCCCCCCCTCTTCGTTTTTGGTTGAGGATCTTTTAATGGACTTGTATTCTTGTCGCGGGCATTTTCTTTAAATGAGGGATTGCTGCCCCTGCATACCGCGGGTGGGCATGCAAATTGAGGTAACTTGATGTTATTAGTAGACTAGAGCAAGGGCTAGGGCGAAGTCTAGTGAGTTTATTGATATATTTATGAGATTTATATTTTAATGTTTAGTTTTAAACCCTGTTTAAAGAAATAAATGCCGCGGCCATTAAAATCCAGCCGGTTTCTGTGTCAGTTATTTGTAGGTAAGTTAAGGCTTACCTAAGATTCCATGGCTATTTAAAGCCAAATAAGGGCCAGCTGTCTTCTTTTCCCTGTGTCGTACGCAGAGTCACACCCTCCCCCTGACTATTTTAACCTGACACAGGTTAAAACACAGAAAGATAGGGCAGGCTGGATCTTTTCTCGCACACAAGATTTGCAAGCGAGAAACACGCTCATGAGAACAAACCCATTGAAATCAATGGGATCACTTTGTCACATGTTACAGGCGTGATTTTTCACACATGCAAAAACGTGCGCAAACATGTGTGTTGTTTAAGCCCTTATGCACACTATATATAGGATGACCGCACTTTGGTGTCTGTGTGAACTACAAAAGTGTTCAAACAGCTGAACTACATTTATGCTGGGCAAATACAGATTGTAAGCATACAATATAATTTACATGTCCAGTTTGGAATATTGTGGTTGACAAGTCGTTATCGTATTGCTATTAGCATTTATGCTAACCATTCAATTGCTCATGTAGATAGACCCTGAGCTGCAGGCTTGTACACAAGTACACATGAGCACAAATAAGATGCCATTGATGAATTGCTATTGTTTCCAATAACTGCCTTCAGAAAGGCTTGTAGCTTAGATAAAACACAGCTTGTGGGCAAGTCATACAGAAAGTGAGAACACTGCCAATATAGAGCAGAACACCTAAATTTACTGCTAAATAAACATGAGGGCCAGTGAACCAAAGCATAGCAACCCAATTTTAAGAAGCGAGGGTTCTTAGGTTTAGAATCGAAAAATCCCTGAGGTACAGCCTCAGGCTATCTCTGACTAATAATGAGGCCAAGCTTGGGAAAACTATTGCTAAGGAAATTCTTAACAAACAGAAGATTGTGCTTGAGTTGCAGAAATAGGTGCAGGAATTAAGATTCCCCAGTTCTGGTTTTGTGGCTCGCAGTTAGGTCAGTAAGTTTTGTAAATAATGTAGTAGTCTTATACAATATGCTGCTTTACTGTTCATTTATGCATTGTGCTATCCATTTATTCCTCAGTTGAGTGCCTAGCCCTCCCTTTATGAAAAAACAAATTCTATTTCCCTTTGTCTCTTTCGGGCTGTGTATATAACGGATGTCCTTGCCTACTGAAAGAGTTTATGATAAGGCACCTGACCTTCTTTTTGCCAAGATAGATAGGTTTATGCAAGGGTAGACAGAAGGTAGTCTAAGTCCATGGACAGCCATGATACACATAGTTTCGGGTAATATATTGTATTTGAGGAGCACTTATCATTTGCAGTTTTTTTATTTTTTTTGTTTGCAGGTTCAGCACATAAACATTACGGTGTATGGTAACTAACTAAGGGGCTCAATGAACCCTCAGGGCACCAGGCCTAAGTAGGCAGTCCCACATTAGTTTAACCACTTATAGCTGTTGGGTTGTATGTAAAGACTGTACTATAAAAGATCACTATACTAAAAACTGTGATAATAATTCAGCTATGTCTTAAAGGGAAATTATCACCTATATTTGTTACTGATTAAAACCAGATAGAGGGTGTAGATAAACTGTGACAAACACCTACTGTGAATGGTTCATCCTCTGTTATTTACATATAGCTGTCACCTTTCATTGTAAGCTTGCCTATGATGAGATGACTGCTGAAAGGTTTTCCCTACAGAACAGGAAGAATCAGTCTATTATTAGACTTAGTGGTCAGTGTGAGAACTGCAGGATTTTAGGATCTTTTTATAATATAGGCAGTGCCATTGAAAAATGTTTAAAAATCACGAACAAGTCTTAAAAATATGTTTGACATAAAAACCTAATTTATACGACAGGTCATTTTCTGATTACATATTCCCTTTAAGAAAAGTTCATGAAGTGCTATAAGACACTAAACAGGTCTACTTGCTCAGAATACGATATAAACCTGAGCAATTAAGCAATGCTAACTGATCTTTGCCATGTAGTGAACAAAAAAACAAAACAGACACCACATCACACGCAGACCTTAGATATTGTAAAGCTTCTGTATGTAAGACCAAGGAATAGTTAAAGGAGTTTTCTAGGGAAATACTATTGATGACCCATCATCAGGATAGGTCATCAATAGTTGATCGGCTAGGGTCTGTCATTCGGGACCCTGAATGATCAGCTAAGCGGGGCACGCTGTGAGCCCCACAAATACAGGGGCCGGAGCGAAAGCCTTTGTGGCGACCTCTATGTAGTGGATGTTGCTTGTCTGCAGGCAGGGCTGTCATTGAAATCAAGATGTGCCATGCCTGCAGTCACAGGCACCGGCCACTACATGGGAGGTCGGTGCGGAGACGGCTGCTCCAAATACACAGAGGTTAGAGCGGAAGCCTTTGCGCCGACCTCCGTATAGTGGCCGGCCGGCGCTGGGTCACTACAGGCATTATCCCCATTGATTTCAATGAGAGCCGTGCCTGCAGTTACAAGCACTGGCCACTACACGGAGGTTGGGGCGGAGGCTTCCACTCTAACCTCTGTGTCTTTGTGCTGCTGACAGCTTGCACCCACTCAGCTGATCTGCCGGGGTCGGAGCGATAGACCCAGCTGATCAACCTGATGATAGGTCATCAATAGTATTTCCCTGGAAAACCCCTTTAACTACTTTTAGAATTCAAAAGTCCCAAAAGTTAAAACACTGGCTACCTTATAGAATGCACTTGCTGTACACAGATTCTTAGAACTTCTTGTAAAATTCCAGCCAAAGCTTTAATGGTGAAAATCAGATTCAATGAGGCCCAATTAAATTAAGCTAATCCCTGTGAGGCTACTGCTATAGCTTCCACATGGAATTTGTGTCAATAAGTGGTATGTCCCTTAGGGTATGTTCACATGGTGAAATTCACTTTTGTCAGTCCCAACACTAATATAAATGTATCACAAAAAGGGAAATATAAAAACAAACAAATCACTGAAAACGGCCAGATACTTACTGACACAGGAGGGCAAACATGTGCACCAACCTCAGCTATACTGCCAAATGAGGGAGCCAATTACACCTGTGGAGGACACCAATGAGATAGCCACTCACACAACCTCCTATATAGAGGGGGGTTACTGCTTGTTGTATACTCCTGCATAGAGTAGATACAAAGTGCCAGACCTTCTGATACTTGTAGTGCACCATGCAGACTAGCAACCTAATAATGACACCATAATACCACATTGGTGTGAGTGGCTGTCTCATTGGTGTCCTCCATAGGTGCAACTGGCTCCCTCATTTGGTAGTTTGGCAGCCTGCATTTTGAGGTGGTGCACATGTTTGCCCTCCTGTATCAGTAAGTATATGGCCGTCTTCAGTAAGGGCTAAATAGTGAGAATTGTTGCATCACCTTGGATTCATCACAACTAATGGAAGTGACTGTCAGAATAAAAAACAATAGGGTAGTTGGTGGGTTAAATAGTTGTTTGAAAAAATACATCAGGGTGTTACTGTACCTTTTGTAATGGATCCTATCCTTACACCCTAATGACTCAAGGAATGAAAAAAACTATTTTCAAAGATTTTTTTACATTTCAAGGTGAAATAACACCATTATAGAGAATTCCCAAAAAAAGATTCTGAATCCTTCTACTTTAATAAGGTAAAAAAGTATTAACTAAAATAGACATGTCAGGACCTTTAATAGATCCTCTTTAAAGTGACTGGCTCTTTCAAGTAAAAGCTCTTCTATCATAGAGTGCTGACGCAGTCTCTGTTACATTTACTGGCTGATCATTAGATTCAATATTTTTGGTTTCCTACTGCATCAGATGGCTTGTTTACAAACAACCTTTTGTGCTGTCATGCGAGTAGTGACTTTGTATGATTTGTGTTGAATTCTATGTTGTGGTGTATTTTGGGGTGGCTATATTAATAGGAAGGTCCTAAGATGCTAGGTATTAGCAGTCATGACAGGGGTATTGGTTGCAGAACTATTAGTCACAACCACTGCATAGTGCCTAAAGAGAGCACAAATGTCCATGTGCCACATAAGAAGAATCCAGTATTATAAAGGGCACATGGTTGGTGAAGGCCAGATTTAGCAAAGAAACCCATGGGAGCTTCAAGTTACACCTCTGAGAAATGGTAAAATTCCCCAGAGTTTAACACTAACAAGACACTAGTGCTATAAATCTATATGGTTCCTATTACAGATGAGCGAGCGTACTCGGCCACGCCCCTTTTTTGCCCGAGCGCCGTGATTTTCGAGTACTTCCGTACTTGGGCGAAAAGATTCTGGGGGCGCCGTGGGTGAGTGGGGGGTTGCAGCGGGGAGTGAGGGGGAGAGGGAGAGAGAGAGGGCTCCCCCCTGTTCCCCGCTGCTACCCCCCGCGCCACCACGCCTCCCCCCGCCCCCCGGCACCCCCCGGCACCCCCCGAATCTTTTCACCCGAGTACGGAAGTACTCGAAAATCGCGGTGCTCGATCGAGTAATTACTCGAAACAAGTAGGTTCGCTCATCTCTAGTTCCTATATTATATGATGGTATGAAGACAAGACATATTTTTTTCATATTAGTTGGTAATAACTTTCACTTCAACATAGAAGCAATGATTTAGTAAATTAATTCAATTATTTCTACTTAACAGTTAGCAAATCTACAAGAAACTTGATAAATCAAATGTTAACGATCCTTTATTGCTTGCAGCACTGCCATAAAAATGATCTGGAATATGAATTACGCTAAACACATTGTATGAATGTGGAAGTGTTGTACTGAGCATTGTGAGATTGTGCTGACATCTAGTGGCCAGTAGAGGTTACACAAATATGGAAAGATTTATGTAGGAAGACTGTATTTATTAGCTAAGTATAATTCAAGCAACTAATTAGACGCTTTATTTAATCTTATCACTGCGTCTGCGCTAAAAGTTATTGTGTAAGGTAACTACAATTTATTCTCTTGATTAAAATACTGTGTTGTTCACTGGACACTTTATGACACACGATACATTCAAAATGTGAATCTTTTAGAGTAAATGATTAATTGTGAGCACTACAATAAGTTCAGATACACGGTAGAGAGCTGGTATAATACAAGTCGCATCATTCAGAAACAGGAACCCATAGAAGTTTAAGGGCTCATGCTATACTTTTATACAGTACTGGATTAAGGCTGTCCACAGTATGGAGCAGACAATTATAATGGGGCCCCCCCATGTTAATGTCTGCTGGTAGCGTAATCTGGTGTCGTGTAGCGTGTCACACAACATTTTTAAGTTATGCCCCTATTAAACTAAGCCACACCCTTTGAATCCTCTCACAGTAATAGTGTTCACTAGTGACCAGTTCATAGTAATAGTATATCTCTAAATAATAGTCAGTTACCAGGTCTAGATAGTGATACTGATTACACTGCAGACCTCAATTGATCACAGGTGAAGTCATTTCTCCTTTTTCTTCTCTATCCGTGCTCAGACCATCATAATGACTCCTCCCGGCCACGACTTGACTCTGCAGAAGTTGACTCACAGAAATCTTTGGCTCATTGCTTTTCCATCACCTTCCCTATGTTTTTACACCTCTACACAATCTATAGTACCCCACATACTAATTATGCCCAAAGCAGTCCTGTTTGTGTGCCCTCTACACAGTAAAAATGCCCCCTTTTCTGCCCCCATCAGTATTAATATTAAATCTTCTGCCGCATAATTAAAAATGCCCCATTGCTGCCCCTATAAGTAATGATGCCAACTTTCTACCCCATAATTAATAGTGTCCCTCTTCTGCTCCTGTAATAAATAATGCCATTTTTTCTGACCTCATAATAGATAAGGCTAGCACTTTTGCCCTCGTAAGTAATAATGTTGCCAATTCTGCCTTTGTAATTAATACTGCCCTTATTAATACCTTTTGTGCCCCTGTTATTTATGCTGCCTTTCCTGTTCCCATTATTAATACCGCCTTTTCTGCCCTCATTTTTAATATTGCCACCTTTTTGCCCTTATAGATATTAATACCACATTTTCTGTCCCTATTACTTAGAATGCTGTCTTTCTTGCCCTACAGCTAATAATGCCATCTTTTCTGCTACCTATTTCTGCTGGTTCAAAAAAAAATAAAAAAATGTTATACTCGCCTGTTCCACAGCACCCTCCCAAGTTACCCCTTGACTACACCTGGGGCTAATTGCTTTTCACTAGATCTGCCAAATCGGTGAAAACTAGTGAAGAATAGGCAGCTTGGGGCCCCCTGAACATAGAGGCAATAATAGACCCGGAGCCAATACTTCATTGGCACCATTGTTAATCCGGCCCTACTTTCATATACCTCCAATTTCATACATAATCCAATAAAATACTGTAAATTGGAGCCATGGTGCATCTGATGCCATATAATAGAGTTATTCTCTAGAGGCATTGATTTACATTGCTTCTAGGAGAAAATGTTTCCATAATACACCACATAGGCCTCATAGTCCAGAACCATAGGGTCTATACATGTGGCCATATAGGCTCCAACTACTCTTGTGACTTATGTGTACAGAAAATAGAGTCAATATATTAAGAGACTTGTGAATAGAGGTTGCTGACACAGTTGGACAGTGAAGACAGGGTTCATTATTGAAGGTTGTAAACGTGAATGGTAAGAGAGAGTCTGATGTGTTGGGGAAGTAACTTCCAGAGTATGGGGGGTGCACAGTAAATATACTGGACACAATGATGGGAAGGCCAGGCAAGGGGTTAGCAGAGACAAAAGTACTGAAAGATCCTGATACTGCCCCATATGTCATTTCAGGTATAACAGCATCGGGTTGTGCACAGCCTTTCATGCCATTATGACTATCTAAAGGTGTATTCATTGAGCACTGAGAATGGCAAAGAGGAGGTGATAAAGGAACAAAGATTACCGGATGCATTAGAGAGGCATTAGCTAGTGTGTGCTGCATTGGGCAAAGTATTGTGATGATGCTGCTGTGTAGTGCCTAATTAAGTACATATGATGTTAATCAACCCCTTGATGTAAAACACCACACGTGTACGATCTGCACCAGTTGTCAGCTGATACTCCATTGCAGTGGTTGGGCTTGGAATCATCTAAGCACTTAAAGGGGTTGTCTCGCGCCGAAACGTGTTTTGTTTTTTTTTCCATAGGCCCCCCGTTCGGCGCAGGACAACCCCAAAGGATGTGTTAAAAAAAAAAAAATTTATTACTTACCCGAATCCCCGCTCTGCGACGTCTTCCTTCTTCCTTCTTCTTCCTTCACCAAGATGGCCGCCGGGATCTTCACCCACGATGCACCGCAGGTCTTCTCCCATGGTGCACCGTGGGCTCTGTGCGGTCCATTGCCGATTCCAGCCTCCTGATTGGCTGGAATCGGCACACGTGACAGGGCGGAGCTACGAGGACCAGCTCTCCGGCACGAGCGGCCCCATTCACCAGGGAGAAGACCGGACTGCGCAAGCGCGTCTAAAAAAGCAAGAAGACATCAGAATTAGACGGATCCATGGCGACGGGGACGCCAGCAACGGAGCAGGTAAGTGAATAACTTCTGTATGGCTCATATTTAATGCACGATGTACATTACAAAGTGCATTAATATGGCCATACAGAAGTGTATAACCCCACTTGCTGCCGCGAGACAACCCCTTTAAGCACTCAGATGTCGCAGTCAATAATGACCAAAGCATATAAGTGGTTAGACAGAGAGAGGGTCTCCCTCTGTCACCATACCGTTGTTCCCATGATAAGTTGCCAATGGTTTGGTGAAGCAGTTGGGAGCCTATGCCATGTGTGTATCACTGTTAGGCATTGTCAAAGGCAGGGCCTAATAGGTTTTACACTGAGAAGCATTAGGCATTGCAGTACAAGAGATTGAAGCGTATGATATTAGTGATCAAACAATTGTATGGTCAGGTCCCACTAGGGCAGTTAAGTGCAAAAGTAGTGACACATCAAAAATAAACTTTATACATTTGGTATCACCATAATCATAACAACCTAAAGTAAGCATTTCATTTATACTGCATGATAGACGGTGTAAAAACAAAAGTTAAAAAAAACACTGGTATTGCTGTGGTTTTTTTTTATTTCCTTCCTCTTCCCCCCCAAAAGATGTCAATACATTATATTACCCCAATATGGAGCTATTAAAAAATACAACTTTTCCTGTATAAAACAATCCCACATACAGCTACATTAATAGAAAAATTGAAATGTTATGGGCTCCTGAAATGCAAATACTGAAAAAAAAATTTGCTGTGTCCTTAAAGCCTGAAATAGATCAATCTTTAAGTATTTATCAAAAAAAAATTGCAGTGTAAAGTGACCATGGATTACTGTGTAGCCAGGATTTGTATATATTTATAAAAAGTCACCAAAAAAACCTCTCACAAATTAGAAAGAATAGTAACATCTCTACTATACATACACCATGGTATAGAAAAGGGCCATCATTTTAGCCAGTGTACAAGTGAATAATTTGTATCCTGCAACAAATGTAACAAATAGTGCAGGTACTGCTATAAATTTGTCACAACCCAGGCCAATAAATTGCTCTAGCTTTTACTGATACACTGGCTGAAATTAGTCCAATCTTTGAAACATTCTCACTCCATCCACAAGTTTGTTGTGAAGTGGAAGGCAATCCACTTCTGTCATCCTGAACAGCAAGATCCCAGACAGCGACTGTCATGATCCGGCAACTTGAATAGGAAGTGACTCGCTGCGTGTGCATGAGTAGATGTTACCGTTAGTCAATTCCAATAAAGGGTTCGGGTTGGGTCATGAGAACCACTGGACTGCCAGAAGACACTCATGGATTCCCCAAATGGGTGGGGACCAAGTAACAATGACTCCACTTCACACAATAGCCGTATTTTTAAATTTTGCCTTTCTTATCACTTTGATTCTGGAATACTACAATAATAGTAAAGCAATGTATTATGAGAGTTACTTTTTATGTGGAACATTTGATAATGTACACTGTGAAATATTGCTCTAGACTGACTGGGTGCTTTAAACAAATGCAAATGATCATGTTTAGAGATGAGCGAGCATACTCGCTAAGGACAATTACTCGAGCGAGCATTGTCCTTAGCGAGTACCTGCCCGCTCGGAAGAAAAGATTCGGGTGCCGGTGGGGGGCAGGGAGCGGAGGGGGAGAGCAGGGAGGAACGGAGGAGAGATCTCTCTCTCCCTCTCTCCCCCCCGCTCCCCCCTGCTCACTGCCGCAACTCACCACTCACCCACACTGGCACCCGAACCTTTTCTTCCGAGCGGGCAGGTACTCACTAAGGGCAATGCTCGCTCAAGTAATTGTCCTTAGCGAGTATCCTTGCTCATCTCTAATCATGTTATAATAAAGGGGTAAATTGTCCCAGGGTTAGAATCATCCACCACATAAATTCCAGTTATTTAAAACATATTCTTAATTTTAATATTGCAATAGAAAATCCTGTCATGTCATTTGCTAAAGTAGACTGTATTCTAGAACATTCAGAATTAGAGGTTAATCTAAAATTTGACTATAAAAATATTCACTGAGCTAGCAGTGTTATTCTTCATAAAAATATAAAAATGAGAATCTCTACTTGGATTTCCTTTCCAGTAGTGTCTGTCCTGTTCTTTTATACATTATATACACGGCTCCCATGTGACCCGGTCCTCCTTAGACTGCATTGTATTTTATAATATTTTTAGACAGGAAATATTGCACTAATGTTAATTCTGCATGAATCCATATTATTAATGAACTGTAGTATAGTGCTGTAGCTGGAACATATTGCAGTGCCTTCCTGGACATGTAGAATGTATCTATCCTAGTAAGTAGTGGTGGTAGTCTTTACTTTTTGCTTCAGAGTCAATGGACATACTGAACAATTAAATATCCCTCTCGGTCTGCCATTGCTGTTTGCATCCATGGCAGTGTAAGTCTGTAGTATACTTTTCTGTGATGTCAGAAGGAAGCTGTTCTTTTATTTTAACTCTCTTGCTTGATGTTTTCTCCTTTCTTGTTTCATTGGTGTGTAGTAGATCAGACAGCTCGCTTTTAGTGGAACATGTAGGGGTACTTGGAGCTGTCTGTGAGAAGTTTTCTTCAAAGTGGCCTTCTTTTAAACAGCGATTGGAAAGTACTTCTTTTTCTCTGGAATTTCTCCATTTCATTCTTCTATTCTGGAACCAGATTTTAACCTGCAAACATGGAAAATATGATAAAAGCAATGTTTTAAAGAATGCGTTAATGCTATTGGACTATACAAACCAGCTAAGGGTATGTTCATACGGAGCAAACAATAAGCACCAAAATCTGTGTCAAAAACTGCATTCCATCTGGTATGGATTTTGACGCTGATCTGCAGCAGACTGTACCCCATCAATTGAAAGGGTAAAATCTGCTGCGGATCCTCAACAAAATCCATTCCAAATGAAGCGGATTTTGAAACAGATATTGTTGATCCATACCAAAATCCGCAGCGCAAATTATACATGTGAACATACCCTTATATAGTGTTTGGTATCTAGACTATTCTCAAATCTTGGAGTTTCTTGTGGCCTGGTGGAGGATTCCCCATTAGGTAGAAACAAGAAGAGCTCTCACTTATACAGTAAGTATGACTGATTTGAACCTGCTTGTAGATGTCCTGCTCATGCCATGAGGACAGTCAAAGCAGTAGACATTTTCAGCCAGAAGACAGAACTGAAAAAGCGTGAAACAGGGCAAGTAAAGTACTTTATCAGTTAAAATATGAATTTTGGTTTCCTGTTGAAAAAATATTTGGGGGCTCCTCTGGCTAAAGGTATGCTTTGCCCAAACATTGATTCCCTGTCTCCGAGGACAAAAAATGAAAAAATATTAGCAGGTACTGAGGGTTCTCGGGACTTAAATACTCATAGCCTATCACTAGCAAAAGCAATAATGTGTGATCCAGTAAAGGCCCAAACTCCTAGGACTCCCACTAATTATCATATTGAAGAGGTCACTTTATTTTTACCCAAGTAGCACAGCCCCATTATTTTGCTACTAGACAGTAATGGGGAGTGGAGGGGAGGAGGAGGGGTTGAAACTCAACCAAACACTAGGTCCTTGAGAACCCCTTTAAGAAAATAAAAATCAGTTTGTAAATAATGGCATCTTATAATGCTCACATATAACATACTCGCATTAGTAGATATACAGATGTAGAAGAGACTTAACCTGAGATGAAATGCATTATGATAACCTTCTGTGCTACGGTAGTTTGTTTACCCTTTTAATTGTTACAGGTGTGTTGTGTTACGATAAGATAACAATAGCTTTGTTATCAATGGCTTAAAGAGGTTTTCCAGGGAGAATACTATGGATGACTAGCCTCAGGATAGGCCATCAATAGTTGATCGGCTGGGGTCTGTCGCTCGGGACCCCAACCGATCAGCTGATTGTGCACCCACTGACAAGGTTGCAATTACATAGAGGTCGGAGTGGAAGTAGCAGAAGTCTCTACTCCGACCTCCGTGAAGTGGCTGGCATTTGTAACCGTAGGCACGACTCGCGTTGATTTCAATGAGAGTCACACTTGCAGTTACAAGCGCTGGCCAATTCACGGGAGGTTGGAGCAGAGAGTTCCGCTGCTTCGGCTCCAACCCCTGTGTAATTGTGGCGCTGACAGCAGGCGCACAATCAGCTGATCCTTCAGGGTCCCAAGCACCGGACCCCAGCCGATCAACTATTGATGACCTAGGTCATCAATTGTATTCTCCCTGAAAAACCCATTCTGGTCTCTGTATAAATCGGCTGCAGAGGTGACGTGGGTTGTTTACCCATGTGACTACTATAGCCAATGGGAGGCCAGCAAGAACTTCATCAGTGATATCCCGTAAACCTGCCTTCAGGTTTCTACATTAGAAGGCCTGGCGACGTCACCAGTCGGATGCCACATCACCAGACCGCCGAAGCGGCAGTCCAGTGTTGTAGTGAGTATATTTCTTTTACATAGTTTTGAGTATGGAGAGCCCAAAACTATATAAAAGAAATAACTTGGAAAAGCACTTTAAGGCAACATAACTTGTCACAAAAAGTAATCACACACACTAGTTAAACTTTGCTACATCGGTACTCCGTTTCATTGCAGGAGCTCCAACAACAGATTGTTGTAGAACCATTAGTGTCTGTAGTCAGATTTATAAGGTGGTAAGATGGGATGTACAGTAGCTGTAGAATTTAGATTTCCATCAGTGGCTGTCTCTGTACAGTCAGATGGCTCCATTACAGAAGTCTGCCAATATTAAGGTTTGGGGAAATTGCTTTTATAGCAGTGAAAAGTGCAGCACATTATTAGATCTGGCATGACAAATATGTTTTTGTTGTAATGTACTTTACCTGAGACTCCTTTAGAGAAAGGTTAACGGCAAGTTTCTTCCTGTCAGATTTGCTGATATACTTTTGCTTTTGGAACATTTTCTCAAGTGCCTTTCTCTGATCATCAGAAAACACCGCTCGTCTTAAGATTACTCTTCTTGTTTTGGAGTTGGAATTTTTCGGTAGCAGATGGAGTTCAGGTTCATTTTCTTAATAAAAAAAGTCAAAAATATAGAAATGGACCAAATTAACACATTAACGGTCAGTGAATGCCCTTGCTTGGTTAGCGGCTAGAGATGAGCGAGCATACTCGCTAAGGACAATTACTCGATGGAGCATTGCCCTTAGCGAGTACCTGCCCGCTCGGGAAAAAAGATTCGGCTGCCGGCGCGGGTGAGAGGTGAGTTGCGGCAGTAAGCAGGGGGGAGCGGGGGGGAGAGAGAGATCTCCCCTCCGTTCCTCGCCGCTCTCCCCCACCGCTCCCCGCCCGCTGCCGGCAGCTGAACCTTTTCTTCCGAGCGGCAGGTACTCGCTAAGGGCAATGCTCGATCGAGTTATTGCCCTTAGCGATTATGCTCGCTCATCTCTATTAGCAGCACTTAATTTCTTGAGAATGTAGATTGTGAATTCAGCTGGAACTATAATTATTACTAGTTATTGTGAATTACTTTATTACATTTCCATAAATATTCAGTGAAAGCATTACAAGTCCAGTGACAATGGGAAAGGACCAGAGCTTCTAACACTTTTCAGCTGTTACTTTTACAGGCTACAGGTGGTAGACACTTAGAGATGGTGCACACAACCATACTACGGCCCCAAGTTGTATAGAGCTGTAAAACAGCATTCACGGGCTTTTATGGTGCAATTGTGCCACTCTGCAACTCTGCCATTTTACACAGAGGCATAGAGAGGGGGCTTATATTGCATTCTGTATGCATCCATCAGAACAAAATGGTGGCAGGTTCCATTGGACACTGTATTATGGAGGTATTCCTCCCAAAAAGCATTGCTTGTAAGGAAGAATATCTTCACAATGCAATGTGGTATAGAGGAACCATGTAGAGGCTTTGAGTCTGCTTGTATATTGGGAGTGTCAGTTTTGGGAAGGTTTGGGTTAGATAGCTGGGGTCTAAATGATCATGTGGCTGACAGCTAACTCATGTAAATAGTCATTTCTATCATTTTCCACTCTAGAGCACACACACACATATATAACAAAATGTTTGTGCCACATACAATTACAGTAACAGAAACACATGCTTCAGCACATTTAACATTTGCATAAAATTGCACAACTTTTTACAGTAATTGCATAAATATGCAAGATTCTTAGCAAATATTTTGATCAAAGCATGTGGCCCCATTCGCCATGTCCAGACAAACTTTATTGGATGGGTACCTATCTCTAAAAGACACCTCTTTATATTTGGATACTTATCCAATAAGGTTGACCTGGATATGGCGGATGGGCTCACATGTTTTGATCAAAATATGCACCAAGAACCTTCCTAGTATAGAAAGAATAGTTGTGCGATTCTATTCAGGTATTGAATGTGCATGAGTGCTGATGCTTGTGTTTCTGTTACTGTAATTGTTTGTAACTAGAGTTGAGCGAACATACTCTGCCAAGCTTGATGCTTGTTCAAGTATTAGCGTACTCGATGGTGCTCGTTACTTGAACGAGCATCAAATCATGTTCGACCCCGCCGCAGTTTTTGGCTCCTCCCCGCTGACATGCCTGTTTTGGCCCCTCCCCGCCGCAGCGCGCGTCATCGGCTAATTTTTTGAGAGAGAGAGAGACTCCTATTGTAGTCAATGGGGTTCATTACTCGAGTAGAGCTCTCGAATTTTACGAAAAGCTCGACTCGAATAACGAGGACCCGAGCATTTGGGTGCTCGCTCATCTCTACTTGTAACATATGTCTTCACATAGAATTTTTTTTTATAAAAGTGCTGACTTTTGTTTTTTTGTATAGTGCCGCATACAATATACTAAGAAATATATGGCAAAGAAATAAGTCTATATACAGCAGTGTAAATAAAATTCTATACCATTTATATTGGCTTTGCTGATAGCCACTGTGATACAGTGATACAATCAGAGGTATTTTATACCAATACACTAGTGATAGAGAATACACTATTTAGCTTTTCCTAATGGAGTATGTTTACACTAATGCCAAACACCAAGCAGTGCATGTCCAATAGTTTAGATCTTATCTAATAACATTTCATTCTTCCATTCATGTGATAGCACAGTGTCCTGCTTAATACATCAGAAGATGTTTTTGTCTCAATTGAAACAAATTGATGTGAACAAGCGCTAATAAATTGCTCCCTTCCTTACAGTTGCAGTGAGAAGTGTCTCCCTAATGTGTATAGCCATATTGATTTGACTTTTTGTGCTAGACCACCATGGAGTGAGGAAAAGGTTTAGTCATGGTTTTCATTTTTTTATTGTCATTCATTGCTCCTCGTTAAATGGACAATTAATAGGACACATTGAAAACGGTGCATCAGTCTGGGTTAATAAACAATCCTGGCAGTTGATAATGTGACCTATGTATTCAACCGGTTTCTCTATATACTCATCTCACGCTTTCTAATCCCTTTTCAGGTAGTAGAGGTTACAGGAGAAGATGAGCTTAAAAGAGTCTATAAAAGTCATTTTCATTCACTGCTTTATTTTTCACTCAAGTGTTTAAATGCTGTTCAGAGGTCCCATTGGAATGTGACAGAGGATAAAGGATTGTATATAGTTCTGTGCTTCATGGCTGTACAAAAGGGCAAATGACCCTTGCCAAGGCCTTTTCAGCGTGAAATGGTCCCTAAAGTTCATCTGCACAGTGAAAAATTGTGGTTAAGTCGCGTGTGGATGAGTAAAGAGAAAGTGCCGATTGGTCACGGTACTGTCATCCATTCTAATGCAACCCAGGCACTGTAAGATGCTCTGTGGGAAAGTATCAGCCCCCTTCGGAGCTGCTCATAAGCTTGCAGCTCATTAAACTAGCACCATTTATTGCCTCACTTGTCTCAAACTATTCACTTTAACAACTGTTGAACTTTATTAGCGCTGGCGAAATTACCCTAAAGTGTAGCCAAGTAACAATACGGGAATCTTAATGTTTTTACAACAAACCTTATAACTCTTTCCATGTAGGTCTATTAAGGCTTAGAATAGTTAGGTTAGAATCACCTTTTCTATATCTATTAGTTTTAGATTAGATTTGTAGATATTTCTTATTATTATTTTGGATATCTTTTTACTACTTAACTTGTTTCATAGATTTTTATATACGTAATGATATTTTATATTGTAAACATAATAATGTGTTATATACAGTTGTATCAATGTAATTTATTACATGAAAATTCAATTTAATATTACCCCATTTTAGAATTAGCCTTAGAACTACATTAAACATTGTGTCAACGATGAAGAATGCAAGAGTTCCAGATATTTTGGGAACAAGGAAGCTATTAGCCTCTTGTATGGCTGCTTTGGTTTCCATTGGGGCAGTTTCAATTGTTCAGCTCCTATATGGGATAAATCTTCAGAAGCGACATTGAATAAGGCTGCTGTGATTTTTCTTAGGAATTAGCGTCTCACTATTGCATCACCAATTAGCTTTCTAGGACCCATTAAATCCTGCTGCTCTGGTTTACAAAATAACTGAAGCATTACTGATGAAGCATAAAGACTTACTTGGAAAAGCAGTGGGGGAGGCTGGGTGCTGACAGGACCTACCACAGCAGGCAGCGTAGAATGGCAATGATTGGAGATAGAAGTATTTAGAAGCACCTGCAAAAGTACAAATGCATGCATAAATTTCAATGTAATCCACCAAGAGAATTTAATTTTATCCACAAAGTGAAAAGAATAGTCAGGGCTAATCTTAAGCTAATGCACATTAGTAAAGGAGTAAAGTCTTTTTTAATTTTTTGAAGGCAGTGGTTTTTAATGATTATAAACTAGCCTATGATTGTTACTTCAAGAATTAATGTTTGTTAGTAGGAGATATTACATGCCAAAGTATTTTATTACATTTCCCAAATCATGATGACTATATGTGATCACCATATTTCGTAGGACTGTAGACACTCATATCAGTATGCAGATGCCTCTTTAACTAAAGGGTCTGGCTATGTCAGCCACACTACTTCTAAACTGGTGCAGCAAGTATAAGATCCTGCAGTTTCCAAAGATAGTAGAATGTGCCTTACTAAAGAATTCAGTGGTTCTCAATATGGTACTGTTCCAAAATACTACCTTTCCATCAAGTCAGTTTATCATATACATATGCTATTTATGTGTTCTAGATCTACCCGCTCAACTGTAAGCGCTGTTAATGGGAAGTGGAAATATTAAGGAGCAACTATAGCTAAACCATGAAGTGATAGGGTCAACAGAGCACTAGATGGAAAGTGTATGGCACATAAATGTAAGTCTTTTTTTTATAGTTTCTGTGACATAATCTATGTTTTGAACCGTCTGAATTTGATGCATGTCTTGGTATATGTTCACCATGTGTTTTGAGGTGTTCTTAGTATGCTGTGCTCTTAAATAATGTCTTGAACCCTTATGTTACGAACCGCAGTATTGGTATATTTATATAGACTTTATGATAGATTAGAAAATGTTTTTAATGTAAGTGTTCTTTTTTTGTACCTCCAGGTTGCTCAGTGGAGTGGCACAATGGTACCATCTGTAATGTGACTACCTCTAGTTGATAAAGCTCCACAGGGAAACGGAAGTCAGGATAGTGAAGCAGCCAAACATGCACTTTGTGCCCAGATAGTAATGCTTCAGCCATTAAGAAGAAGTGAGGCCTGTGCAGAAAGCATGCCACAAATAATAGATACTGCTGATGGAGGAGATGCCTCTGTGAGTGCATCCCGTCTCCTAAAACCTGTGCTATTTTCTGAAGCTGCCTACCTGAGGGCTTCTGTAAGTAAGAGTAACCTAGCATTGCTGAACTAATAGAGAATCAGAGAGTAAGTAGATGCTTTTATTGATAAAACCCTGCTTTATCAATCCACAAAACCTAGCACTGGGTGATCATAGTGATGGAAAATTAATGCCGGTGTCTATTCCTGTTGAAGTTCCTATTAATAAAAGTTCAGTTTGAGCAAGAAAGTATGTGGTCTGTCTAAAGTTCTGTGCCAACCTGTTGAAGAGTACTGAAGATGGCCTGTGACCGGGCCTTCTTCAAGCGCTTTTTGATGGAGCACCAAGAGGAGGATTTGGTGAGCCTGCTGTCCACTCCTTCTAGGTAGTTTCCTGCTGGGGAACTCTCCTGCCTGGGGAATCTCTTCAAAAACATCTGGTTTTTTTTTAGTTACATATTCAGCAAGGAGATATTGGGGTTATTCACTTTAGAAAAAAAACACAGCTGAGGGGCGACCTAATAACTATGTGTAAGTATATCAGGGGACAATACACTCAATGACCGTGACTGTAACAATAGGGCATCCTATGTATCTAGAGGAAAGAAGGCTTCTACACCAACATAAAAGAGAATTCTTTACTGTCAGAGCAGTGAGACTATGGAACTCTCTGCCTGAAGTGGCCCCAGTAGTAATAGTGATCCTCACAATGACTCCAGTAGTAATAGTGATCCCCATATTGGTCCCAGTAATAATAGTGAGCCCCACAGTGGTCCCAGTAATAACCGTGACCCCAGTAATAATAGTGTCCCCTCTATTGTACCCAGTAGTAACATGTGACTCCCATAGTGATCCCAGTAATAATAGTGACCTCTGGCTGGGCAGCATCCCTACAAGAATTCCACTCACCCAGCCTGCAGCCTCGGCTGGATGGTTGCGTGCATACAGAATGGTGCACGCAGATGCCAGGGGGGAGAAGTCAGCAGTCACAGACTCTGCATTGCCACAGCTGGACTGGAGCTGAACACTGGGTGAGTGGAATGCCATTAGATTGCTGCACAGATAGTGGGCCACATAAAATGAAGTGGCAGGCAGGATTTGGCCCACGGACCTTAAAGGGGTTGTCCCGCGCCGAAACGGGTTGTTTTTTTTTTCAATAGCCCCCCATTCGGCGCGAGACAAACCCGATGCAGGGATAAAAAAAAAACCCGGGTAGTACTTACCGAATCCCCGCGCTCCGGTGACTTCTTACTTACCTTGCGAAGATGGCCGCCGGGATCTTCACCCACGGTGGACCGAAGGTCTTCTGTGCGTTCCATTGCCGATTCCAGCCTCCTGATTGGCTGGAATCGGCACACGTGACGGGGCGGAGCTACGAGGAGCAGCTCCCCATTCTACACAGAGAAGACCGGACTGTGCAAGCACGTCTAATCGGGAGATTAGACGCTGAAAATTAGACGGCACCATGGAGACAGGGACGCTAGCAACGGAGCAGGTAAGTGAATAACTTCTGTATGGCTCATAATTAATGCACAATGTACATTACAAAGTGCATTAATATGGCCATACAGAAGTGTATACCCCAACTTTGTTTCGCGGGACAACCCCTTTAAGTTTGACATGTGTGCACTAGACAAACAGGACTTCTTGGCAGAAGAAATAGGCTACCATAAACAGTTACTGGGGGAGAATTACTGAGAAAAATACATTAAAATTATTTCCAAGTCGAACCAAGAAATAATAGTATTTGCCAAATTTATTATGTGTTTCAGACACTTTTTATACCTGCCTCAGCAATTTTGGAAAGTATATAGAACAAGAGCATGAAATTAGAAAATGCATTAAGACATTAAACATTCTTGTCACAAAATACTGGTTTATCTGTATGCCAGTGGTGAGGTGGTATAGGGAAGAGAAATTACCTAGTGATTTGTGCCAAATTTATCATGACAAATGTATAATCTTGACACAATTTGAACTATTTCTGCTGAGTCCTAAATTTATGCTTCCTACAACTCTATTGATAAATCTTCCTTAATGTCTATATTCTTGGACCTCTGGAGTTAGAAAGTTCCTGCAGCCTTGCAAGGTATAATGGAAGCCCAGATAAGAACGTCATGTTAGCAAATAATAGTACAAAGAAATGTTCTGGTCAATATTGATGCACCATTAGATCCTAATGATGGTATTCGGATCATAAAAAGACGTAATGTTACATCCATTTGATGGCAGAAGGATTGTGGCTGTGTCATCAGCAGCGGATGACACTTGTAATATACAGCATCCAGCTACAACAGGTAAATCAGAGTTCTCTGCAATTTCAGCCATTTAACCACTTAGAAGCTATAGTCAATAGACCTAAGCACGGGGACCTATGGGTTACCATGGAACATGGGGCCCGTCAAAAGCCCACAGTTCTGCCAGAGAAATCTGCTTATCAGGCCAATATTAATATAAGTAATTCCAAAGCATTATGTAAGAGAAACAATTAAACACCTAAATGGTGCAAATTTGACTTAATTTTCATGCACAAAAAAGGGCGTAACCATGCTCCCATTCATTGAAATGGGTGATTAGTGTAATTCGTTCAATATATGCTCTTCCTCTGCACAAATGCACAGGAAAATAGAGCATGATGGATATTTTTTGCATGAACAACATGTGCGTATGTGAACAAATCCATTGAAATCAACAGGTTCTATTCACTGTGTATTGCGCACGCAAATTTTGCGTGTGCAATATGCTGCCAAAATACTTGTGTGATACCGGCCTAAAGATACACGATGTACTATGCTATACTTATTTATATACATCGACTACTGAACGTATGCCATCAAAGAAAATCTAAATTAACGGGTAATTAAGAAGAAACCAGCAAAAGTAGACTCATAAGAAATATATAGTACAGAATGTTCTAAATCATAGTAAGAAGAATATTAATGGGCCCAAAATGTACAATTTATATTTCTATGCACACTGATTCTGTTGCCTATGTACATGACATGTCGCAATAAATAAATAGGCAATAAAGGCCAATTAGGCAAGTAGCTTTTTGCATTAGCTATGTACACGATCCTTCATCCAATATTGATTTCTAACAAGATATAATATAATGAAATTCATCCTAAAGTCACAACTAACAAGTTTACACATATAAATCGGAATAAACAGACACAACATAACTAATAATGAAGGCATCTATATTAAAACTGAAATGGATTTTATGTAAAGTTGCATCGCTTCGATAATTAAAAGGCTATAGTTATACAGTATGACTAATACGATGTATCAAGTTTTAAGTTTCTATGCACTAAAATGATTGTAATATAAGACTCATGTGCATTACCTATGTATAACATAACAAAATGATACATCTTATTCATTCAGTAGTTATGTAATGGTTAATGAATTACGCTAGAATCATAACCACAATGACAATACTCACAAACATACTAATTAAAGAATTCTATTATAGTATTCCATTATATAGGAAATGATCAGGCAGTCTTATATAGAAATGTACCAGGTGAAATGAAATTCAAGGTCATGGTTCACGCTCAAACCACTGTCAGCAAGCATACAATTATCACATGAGAACAGATGGTACGTGCCAGATGCTGATTTGGCATCTTTCCTGAAAACAGTAAATCATCTTCTAATTAATTAATCATATTATTGTTTAATTAGGTGTGAATTATTTTGCCGCGTTTATTACCTGCATAAACTTTTAAAGGTGTGAATTTCAAACATTAAATTGAACGCACGTTATTAAGAGTAACTGTAGACTAGCATTTAATGGAACGTTAAAGGCCATCTATTAATACTATATTATGCTGAATTGAAATTAATTACTTGTAAATCACAAATATTTTATATCAGTTTGTAACAATTCTGCAAAACAGAAGCCAACATGGTTGTATTTTAATCTTAGCATAACTAGAACCCTGATATATATAGATATACATAGCTATATCTACCTATATATATATATATATATATATATATATATATATATTTAATACTAGAACAAGTGTCCACATGTTCACTGGAATATACACAGAGACTGACCGTACATTACATCATATCAGATAGAACATACCTGTGCTGGGGAGTAGCTCAGCTGTTTGGAAATAAGGAACCTGCAGCCCATCTGATGGATTAATGAAGTTAAAAGCCAATGTTGCAGGATATGTACCTCCCAAGGGGCTAATTTGTTCCACTGCAGGACACAGTGCTCCAGGCAAAGTGCTAGAAGCCATAGGAGCATATTTCATAGCAGGCTGCTCAACATCTCTTAATAGATTTTCTATTAGGAAACTTCTGCCCACACCTCCACAGCCATGAGGTTCCCTGGTGTGGTAGGCTGATGGTGACTGTGCGATCAGGTCCCAGTTCACAGCATGGGGGGACATAACTCCAGGCATCATCCTCTAAACACAATAAAAGTTCTTTGTAGTAGTCTAAATTTGGCAGTGGTCACAGCAGAGTTTATGGTAACCAGCTTTGGTTTGCAAACTAGGAATTGTCACAAAAATAGTTGCAGTTACAGATGAAGCTCTATAAACCCTCCAGTGAGATAAGAAAAGCAGCTCTTCAGGGAGAAGGTGTGTCCAGTTCATTTGTTCATTATACTAAGTGGGTATGGCATGAACAACAATTAGCTGCTGGTGCTCATGAAGTACAAGCCGCCTCTAGCTACGATGCTGACTTCTCTATTATAAGAGTTGCTGTTCTATTAATTGTTTGTTGTAATTATGGGAATTACACACTGTGGTGTTAGCATAACTTTGTATTAAGAATCGTATATATACAAACATGGACATGATGTTGTGGAACACATTTTTTTATACCGATCCATGGTATGTCATCTATATGTATTGCTTATTACAATGAGGAACTACTTGTACAAGCAGCCATCTGCAAAGCGCTGTATTCAACCCTATCGCTTCTAGGGGAAGAATCTTTGCGACACAGCATGTGTTAGAACATGACCTTTCGTGTTTCTTTTTTTACTAGAATTCGTAAGATAAAGCGTTTGTGTAAATTGGTATGGGGCATATCAGTTTATGGTTCCTAAAATAAGGCCTTAAATTGAGTATTCAAGATTTAATGAGTGGCTGCACTTTTTAGAAACTTTTGACTTATCAGAGCAACATGTCAAAAGTTTTAATCAGTGGGGACCGGGTGCTGAGCCCCCTGCTAATCGTTCAAATGAAGGGGTTGCAGCACTCACCTGAGTGCTGTGCCTCTTCGGCTGTCTTTGCTGCCTGTTGGCAGCTCTTGACAGCTGAAGACAAACTTATAGAAGTCTATGCATCCATCTTCAGCTGCTGCGAGGAGCCGACAGGCAGAAAAGACAGCTGAAAAAGGACAGCATTGGAGCCCCTTCATTTGAGTGATTAGAGGGGGTCTAAGCTGATCAAATTTTATGACATTTCCCTTTTTTTTTTAAATGCAGTTACTCTTTACATTTGATAAAAGAGGTGGTCAATGCATTTTCCATATGTTTTTTAATATTTATTTTGATTTATTTTGACAATCTCAGATTGTACACCATGTATACTGCTAATAGATACAATGCAATGCTAATCTAACTTCAACCGCCTTTGGGGTGACTTTAAAAATCCTTTAAAAACCATGTGCATTTGAGCCCCCCACTAGTCTACCAGCTGACAGCAACAGTCAAAGGCTGCAGTTTATATTGGACTTTAAAAACATTCTCTGGCAATGTACAAGTGCACAGGGTTTACTGTGCTTGAGATTTTAGGGTACGTTCACACGTAGCGGAAACACGCAGGGAGCAGCGGTCACTTACCTCACCCGGCAACCGCTAGTAAGTGCCATGGCCAATGGTGTGGATTTTGGCTTGGTTTTTGATGTGTAAATGCTGCAGGTTTTGCTGCTGAATTTACCGCTGCAGAAAATCCACAGCATTTCCACCAAATGTGAACATACCCTTAGGCCTCATGTCCACGGGGAAAATCCGGCCCGCCGCGGATTCTTCATGTAGAATCTGTCGTGGGTCCATCCTGCCCCGCGGACATGAGGCTTAAAAAGAAGAATAAACTCAGCTGCTCCGGACGATGCGGATCTTCCTTCCTTTGCGGCCGGATCCTCTTTCTTCGGCTCGGGCACATCCACCGGGCCGAAGAAAGAAGATCCGGCCGCGAAGAAGGGAAGAACCGCATCGTCCAGAGCAGGTGAGTTTAATACTGGTACGGGTCTCCCGCGGATCTGGACGGCTTCCATAGGCTTCAATAGAAGCCTGCGGGAGACCCGCACTAAAATGGAGCGTGTACATTATTTCCCTAACGCGGATCCGCGCCTGACGGGAAAAATGACATCCACAGGTATTTAATACCTGCGGGTGTCCAATGCATCCCTATGGGGCATGGATCCGCGTGCGGGAGAAACGCTGTGGATTTTAAGCCTGTGGACATGAGGCCTAAGTGTTACACAAACATCAATTCTATTATATAGTGTTGTCTTCGGCTTCATTGATACATGGATCATAAAGGGTGTTCTTAAAGAAATAAGTAGTTCTATAAAGAGCAGTGCTAAGGACAGTCCCTAGATGCACAGATATATATTGCTACACTTAGAAGTTGACACACATATTTATTTCCTTGCAGAAGCCGCAATCGTTAACATAACATTGTAATAACTGAGGTCACAGCATTGCAATTATATTGTAAAGATGGAACAGAAAGTTATCTAATCTTAACTCATTAAAAAGCTATTGTTCTCTTATCCTAAAACAACAAAACCCATTGTAAAGCAATTCAAAGTGTAAATAAACCACCCTGATAGCACAGCACATTGTAATATCACGCCACATTAAGAGCCACACTAAAGAGCAAAGGCCCATTTAGACGCACAGGTGATCGCTCAAAAGATGACTTTTGAGAGATCATTTTGCATAATCTACTAATTAGTACTAATGCCTATTAGTACCAATTAGTAGCCTGTGAGCTGCTGGGAACTAAATTTATTTAGAGGACCGCCTGCTGTTCTCTTAATAAATTCCTTTTGTTCTGCAGGCAGGGCTAACAGCTGAGAACAGCTGCTACAATGTAATCAGCTGTTATCAGCATTCCCCGGGCAGAGCACAGCATGCTGTCCTTATTAGCTGTTCTGCTGAACGATGGATTTCAACCCGAACTGACAACTGTCGTTCGGCAGAAAACTGAAAGATGGGCACATTTACACGCAACAGTCATTGCTCAAAAGATGGCTTTTGAGCGAATTTTGAGCAATAATCATAGTGTCTAAATGGGTCTTAACCCATCTGTAGTTAAGTTATCATAAAGCATTAAATGTCATGTTAACCTTTGTTAAAGCCGAAGTTTCGGGTAGATTTACTAAGACCGGCATTTTGTATGCCAGTCTAGGTAAAGATTACACAGGTATGAACTTGAGAAGTGCAAATCTCTTAATAAATTTGGCACATCCTCAGGCCATCCATAAGCCAATAACACCACTTTCTGTCTTAAATTATAGTTAATATGATATGACATGAGCATCCACGCTCGTTAATGCTACGCCCTAAGCACTTTTTTAAGAAGTGGTGGCTGGCTTAAATTAGCAAAAAGTGACACATTTCGCTATGGATCAAAACATGCTACTTTATGTGTCAGAAACTTAGCGTAAACAGTTTAATAAATGTGCTTCCTTTATATTTTTGTTCCGTTACAGTCAATAAGCAAAAAGGAAATCAAAAAAAATATTTATTGTTTAGCCACAGCTAACATCTGACCATTGGGGGCCTTTTACATGGTATGTAATTATTTGCAGGATGCAGCACTGATACAGATGGTGTCAATCAGTGCGGATTTTGTTGTACTTTTAACTGCAGAATGCATTCTGCGGAACAAGTTTTGGAATTTCTTGTGTTTTTTTACGCAGACTTTAATTGCAGAATTACATCTCCTGTATGTTAGAAATCTGTAACAATCCTGCAAGAAGTCCTTAATTCCACAGCAGAAAGCTTTTCCGCTGCAGAATTTAAACTTGCGGTTTTGAAGTAAAGACGCGCAGATTTTAACAGGTACGGAATTCAAGCCCCATAAGGGACTACAGTGTTAATGCAGAAATATCCGCGATGACTAATTCCGTCTCGTGTGAAAGGTCCCGTTTGCTTTTCTATACAAAAAGTATGAAAATAATGCTTCAAAATGTGTTTTCCAGACAATTCCTGGCATATATATGCTTGGACTTAAAGGATACATCAACACTAAAATTGCTGCCGCTAATTTGAGAACATTGAGCGGTAAGGCTATATTATTTTATATACTCTATTTCACTTTTCTAAAGTAAAAATTAATTATATTGGCATTAGAAAATAGAAATTTGTCCAAGAAATAGGACCAAAATGTCATTTTATTACAGATTATAAATGTATGCATATATTATGTGACATATAGCATGGCAAGAAAGTTTAAAACATCTTTTAAATATATTGCAATGATCAGCTGTCAGTATGTACTTACCAGGACAAAGGGACAATTAAAGTGTAAAGTGAAATCTTAAAACAACATGCTCTATGAATGTTTGCCCTCCACTAGTAGAGAAATCTATTCAAATGCATAAGTGAAATCATGAGCATTACCACGCATCCATTTAAGTGTGATTTATTAAGCGTTTCTCAGCCAGACTGCTTAAAATGCATAAACAGTTGTGAACAGTAAACAACCATGTCTCTGGATGGAAAAACAGGACCCACATGCTGTGCATGGAAATTGCCCTTAACAACACTGCCTATTGTATAACCAATTGGAAGCCAAAGGTTACTTGTAATCAAATTTCTAGTTCTCATCATTTCTAAAAGCTGCAGTTCCACATGTAAATGTTTTGTCAATCGCATTTCTCATTTTGCGTGGGATGAAGGAATTGAATGTTGCTAAACATTTTATGTATTAGATGTAGATTTTAGACTTATATGTTTGATAGATGTGAACATTTATGTTCAATCAGTGTGCTAGATATTTCAACAAATACAACCATAGTAGAAACAAGTACAAGGAACAAATGCAGTAACATAAAAGGGTGAAGTACACAGTAATAAGACGGACAGAGGACTGTCTCGCGTCGAAACTAATAAAACAGAGAACATAAAGATGTCTATATAAACATGACCAGGACTCTGGAAAACCACAACTCCTGTAAAATTGCTTGGTATCAGATAAACAACAGGAGAAAGAAAGGAGAAAGGAATGAGAGAGGGAAAGTTGAAATGGAGGAGGGAAGAAGGGTAAGGGAAGAAAGAAAAAGCAAAAGAGGAGGGTGAGCGCCTCCTAAATCAGGGAGCCTCTTACTCAAGCAGATTCTGAAAAGTGGAGAAATCCTGGAATATGGAACAAGGCGATAAGTGGGTCAAACACTTACTGGGGTCACCTGAATCCTCCGCAATCACTGCCTCCATTCTCATAATGTGGTTAACCTCCTGCACCCATTCCACAACCGCCAATGAGTGAGAACTTCTCCAGTGTTGCATGATTACTACCCTGGCTGCAGTGAGAAATCGATGGAGAACATCCTTCTTAATTCTAGAGAAATCACTTGGGATAATAGAAAGTAAAGCAACCTGTGAAGAAGCCTCAACATCTAGGCCAGTGACCTGTCTGTTGACTTGGAAAACCATATTACAAAAAGATTTAAGTTCGGGATAGTTCCACTCGACATGTAGAATCATACCACGGACAGAGTCGCAATGCCAGACATTTTCAGGAACAGACGGGTAGATCTTATGCAGTACTATGGGACACTATGTGTCCGTGAGTAGATGCTCTGCCACAGGTAATTCTGTCCTTCTTTCTTTAATTGTGTGGGGCGATGAGATCTCATCCTTGCTCTGAGTTTTTGTCCTGTTTCTCCGCATAATTAAAGAAAGAAAGTAAGACAGAATTACCTGTGGCGGAACATTTTTATAGTTACAGACACAACATAGAACATATGAAAGTTACTATACTAAAATTTCAGAATTTGGAAGTACAAGTTTATAACCAGCCTTGATGAACTTCGGAGGGGGCTTTTTGAATCAGTGGAGAATATGAGAAATTTGGAGCAGAGATAGCACGCTGGCCTGGTGACCCCCTAACAACAATTTATAGACCATAAAACTTTTGCATCCCTTATCAGTGGACTAATTAAATATTTACTCCTCTACTCATGCTATTCTGGTATTGTTTTAAGTGCAAATTAGTCAGACCATGTCCGTGCCTTTTCCCATGTATGTGTACATATGATATGCCTCTTCGGATCTATTCCATTAAGCCTGAAGAAGAACCCTAAGTAGGTGAGAAAGCTCCCTTTTTCTGTTTTCTTAATTTTACAGAATAAACCATTTTTTATGAGGAAAATGGATATTTTTGTTTCCTATTTTTTGTTTTTACATTTTTATATATTTTATTAACCTTTTTTACATTTTCAACTTCTAACTAGGATGCATGAGCATACTAGGGGACTTGATTGCATATAAATTGTGTTGTATGCTTGTCAGTGCAACACTGACAGCAATTCTATTAAGCCCTACCTCTGACAAGGACTTATAAGTCTAGTAAAATGGAAGAATTGGGATGCCATAACAATGCTTCTGCACCCTGCGGGGAGACTGATGGAGTCTAACTACTTAGATGCAGCAGTCACCACTGACTGTGGGATCTGAGAGGTTAAATGGCCAGGATCAGAGTTATCTGATCCCGGGCATTGGAGCAGTGTAACAGTTGTATAACACAAATGACACTCAAAAATGATGGAGCAGGAATAACTATTATACCCACGCCATCACCATCATTTACTACACTATCACATCCCTTTGTAGGAGCTGTACAATTGCAGTGACATAATAGTATATTACGGTGCATTAGTGGGTTAAACTGTTAAAGGTTAAAGAAAAAAGAAATACAATGAGCGTCTCCTTGCAGCAGGCTATTTGGTGAATATTCCTTAGAACAAATGTTAGTAATGCAGGGCTATTTATTGTGATTCTATAAAGATCTAATGAGCTCCATGGGAGAGAGTAAAATCTTTTCGTTTTTCACACTGTGTTCAAGACCTCTAGACTTCATTGGGTCAAACCTAAAGAAAGGGTAATGGACCATGAGGTCTTGCTTAATGGACCCGGCATTAACACACTAGCAAGAATGTCACACAAAGCAAAGTATAGGGCAACAATGAATGAATCTTTTGTCATTCTTAAATAGTTTACGAAGACTCTAACAGTCTAGAAGTGCTATATCAATGTCACCATAGCAAAACACAGGAAATGCTATGACAAAGGGAATTAAAATGGAATTAAATATTTCAGATTTTTTTCCCTGTTAATTTCAAAGGCTTTCATAAAAAACAAAAATGTTTCCATTTGCTTCCGTTCTGTTTCAATTTCTTTTTTAAAATGGAACAAATAGCCCAGTCTTCAGTCTCTCTTACAAGGAAAGGGTGGGTGGAGCTCAAAGAGGGGTTTTTTTCTTGTGTTTAAAAGAAAAAATATTTACAAAAATTTCAAACAATAAAAGTTTGAAATGCAAACTTTTTGTGTTCATATCTTTTAGATCCCGAAGTAGCCAAATATTTGAAGGGTTTGGCCACAGTCTACCACCCTAAAATACATTGTATAGTTGAGGTTATGGCACAGTGGCTCAATACAGTCACGCCGTAGACTGGATGCTGTACAATTGATCGCTGAGCTCTGTTGTTGGCTGCAGCCCCTGTGGCATTCTGTAAACCAGTCTAAAGCTAAATCAGAGCTGCAAAACCGCTTAACCAATTTATGATGTTCCTGAAACATTTGGGGAAAAGGCTTATCCCCATTCAAGCTGAAATAAAAGAAAGGAAGCAAGATATATTCTTGGGGGATAAACAGAATTGTGAGACTGGAGAAATCTTTCGGTGGGGGAATAATAAAAATAAAGAAAACTTTCAGGAAGTGGAAAATGAATTGCAAGGAAAGGGATTATTGAGCAACTGATTCGGATTCAAGTTTAACAGATGAAAAATCTGAGCAAAAACAAAGCGAAATTGATAAAGTCCATGATTCTCTGGGAAACACCTCCTTAGACCAGGTATGAGAAGGGGAAGGAAAAAGAAATGTGCAGGCCAGCAGGAGATCCAAAAGGAAGCAGGTACCATGGAGAAGATGTTGTAAGTAGAAATGATTTCTCTATGGACGAAAGTTTAATTTGACAGGAACAGAACTGAGTAAGGACTGTGAGACTGTTATATAAAGGACTGCATTTTTGCTTACCTGAAAAGTTTGACTTATTTGAAAGTATTCACAAGTTAAATTTAGAGAAACATTTTGCCACTGCTGAAAAATCTGAGACTGTAAAAAAAGAGAAAGACATAAGAACCACCTTGGGCCCTTTGGGTTTCTTTCTCAGATTAGTTATTTTCAAACCAGAAAAGGATTTGTTTAGAGATGAGTGAGCATACTCAGTAAGGCGATTTACTCGACAGAGCATCACCTTTTTCGAGTACCTGCTGGCTCGTCCCTGAAGATTTGGGGGGGCCGCGGGTGTGAGCCGGAAGTTGCAGAGGGGATCAGGAGGGAGAGAGAGATCTCTCCACCCTGCTCCCCTCCGCTGCCCCCCGCCTCCACCGAACCTTCAGGGACAAGCCAGCAGGTACTCGAAAAAGGCGATGCTCTCTCGAGTACATCGCCTTAATGAGTATGCTCGCTCCTCTCTAGATTTGTTATTATTATTGAGTAATACACCGAAAGAAACAAATGTACCTGATGCAGTGATTGATGTGAATGATAGTTTTTTTTTCAGGTGGAATAAAATCTTACTTTGTTTCGCCATTACAGCCTGGAGGCTTCAATGATCGGTTCCAACAGCAGGTGCTGGATGATGTCAGAGCGCTGTTATAATCCATATGCTAACTTAACTGATGGTAAGAGGAAAGCTCTTAAATGGTTGATGGAACATGAGGAAACTATTGTGAAGAAAGCGGATGAATGGGGTAATATTGTTTTAAAAAGACCCTATATTTGACATACAGAAAAACTTGCATATGCTATTGAGGAAATTTGTAGAGAAACAAAATATTTCTATAAAAACGGCTGGGACGCGATACCCATTACATCCATATAATCCCTGTTGGTATTTTTTACCTAAAGAGCATAGGAATGTCAGAGGTCCGTCAGGACACCCCATTGTATTCAGTGAAGGTTCTGTTACAGAACCGCTATCTAAGTACTTGGATTGGCTTCTGAGCCCACTCCTACCCTGTTACTACAGTTTTGAGAAAAAACTAGGGATTTGAAGATCTTTAAAAAGGTAGTTGACTGGCATGAAGGTTATAAACTAGCATCAATTGACCTAGAAAGTTTGTATATAAGAATACTTCATGAAGAAGGAGTGTAATATGTCTGTTATTTTTTGAAAAAAACAGAAGTGAGGAATACATACATTTTGTTTCTCATTCTTTTAAATTTTGTTTTCACACATAATTCTTTTAGGTTTGGTGATATCTGGTACAACCAAAAATCTGGTACAGCAATAGGATCGTCAGTCTCCTGCACCTACACTAATTTGGCATTTTGTGAAACAAAATATATATTTTTTCGTTACAAAACAAGTTTGCTGTTTATTTAAAAGTTTTTTTGGAGTTTGTAGATTATATATTTGCTGTTTCTGTGGATCCAGAAGCCGCAGTGTGACAAGGTGTCCCAATCAGGAGTGGGCTATAAACATATTTAAAACATGATTGAACAAAGGATCACCAGAAATGAACAAAAATAACATCGCAAGAGGAGCAAAACAAGTCACTTATGGCTGCTGGCCTACATCCAACCATAGTTCGCAGATAGCAGGTATAAACAGGAAACTGCCCGAGAAGTGCATCATTTATCCTCCTTATGAAGGAAGTGGCAGATATTAGGCTGAGGTACCAGGGTAGGATGAGATGTGGGGGCAAGAATACAAGAGAAGGCAACAGAGGCTGACCTCCTCCTCCCTATCGGAACCAGGTAATCACAAGTTCTCAAAGACACTGGAATTAACTATCAATTTAATCTCTCGTGAGTTATCCCTGAATGAGGTAAGCCCATTGAAAAAGGGTCTATCTTTCTGTCCAGTACATTTCACGATTTAGGTGTGAGCTTGTTGTATAGTGTTATTTTATGCTCTACAAGAATATAAATGTCTACAAATGTACTATAATTATAATATTTCAGATATATTATACCATTATGTCACTTAACTGAGTTGGTAATAAGAACTTTGTCTCTATCATATTATTTTCTTACCACTTTAAAAAGGCTATCTAACCTGAAACACTGCCTTTTCTGGAGTTGTACAATAAAAAATTTAATTTTTTTGCATTACTATTTTTGGGTGCTTGCTTTTTGAGTTTTTTTTAATGCAATGTACAGCCATGGACAGTGTGGTTTTCAGCTGAGCACCACATTCACACTTTATCTGGGGTTGTGCTACCTCACTCTTCTATTACGACAGATATGGATGTCCATAGTATATGCTGTTGTGTAAAGAGGGTTCAGAAGCTGAACCTGCTCCGTATGTGGTGGGGTACCCCCATAGCTTGTACTATATTTAAAGTTGAACTGTGATGATTGGCCTGCAATTGCCATGTGGAGGGGAGGTGCCTGGGGTAGCTATGTGAGCTGGGAGCAGCTCAGAGTTTGCAGAGATGGCAGATAAAAGTGCGGAGCAAGTCTTTGGGGGAGGAGAGATAGTGTATCTGGCTTCCCTCCTTGACCAAATGTTGCACACTAGTGCTTGGTAGTAACGAGGACAGTGGTACCCACTGTGCTGAATAATTTGTGTTTGAGAGAGAGTAGAAAGGCTCTGAAAACATTGGCAAGTCAGAATTACATTCGACAGTAATCTATGTAGCTGCAAATCTGTGACACCTCTCCTCTTCAACCTACCTGTTCTACTTGTTCCTGTTGTTATAGTTTTAAAGCATCAAGCTGCTGTGTGGCAGGAGTACATTAGGTCCAATGGAGTCAGAAAACAGGTAAAATGCAACTCTGTAACACTGTACCCAATACCTGATGCGAACAGGGACGCCCCTGAACTGTGCCACAGAGCTTGTAGGCCTCCTATCAGTATACCTCTTCCTTCACATACACAGCAGGTGTTTGCAGTCTTTGACAGCCGACACCTCTTTGCAACAGCCGCAATCAGAGATAACTCCAATCGCAATTGTCAACCTTATAATTATTTCTGTCAATTCTGATAGCAGCATTTACATGTCCCGTATGGCCCGTCCATGATGAGAACCTGGGTTGTCCAGGTATCATGGTAGCCGGAGCCCTTCTAAAACCCCCTAGGGCTGTCAATACTGTTTGCCTATTAGGACTTGCCTGCAGCACTACTTAATCCCCTATACTCAGTGATAGGGTCATATACGTCTGGGTATGCTGCAAGGAGGCTATAATAGTAGATAGTCAACATTTGGTTAATACACTTAAGAGACCATTCATATGGGTGTATTACTTGTCTGTGTACTTCACAGACAGCACATTGACCCTTTATAGCCAATCAGGCTATTCACACAGGCGTTTTTTCAACAATCCATGTAAAAAAAAATCACAGCTTGCCCTATTCTGGTCCGTATCATGGACTACAATCAGACATACAATTTCCACATTACCCACAGCTGGACATGTGCTGTTTCAAGCGAGTTGTGCCTGAGAATGGGCCCAAACACCAAGCACTATTTTAATTACTTCATGCACTTCCTACACTGGCTATGAAATTATTAGGCTGAATATTTATCTGCTCTGATGAAGTTGATAGCTGAAGCCTCCAAATTTGCAGACTAGATACATTTCTTAATTATCTAATGTTGGGTTGCATATAGGTAATGCAGTTTCTGCTTTTGTTGATTGAATGTTTATGGGCCTGACAAAATCTGGATAAAATGGGGACCAATACATTTCATGGTTCATTAAATGGTACCAATAAGAAATACAACTCATCCTGCAAAAAACAAGCCCTCATATAGCTATGACACAGGAAAAATAAAGAATTTGTGACTTTTTGAAAGTGGGGATACCAGAACTGCAGAATGTGACCCAGACACTGGAGCATCAATAACCTTTGGTCATAAAAAAGGGTTAATAGAATGCCCGTAAAAATATAATGTAGAAGCAATCAAACAATAGTAAGTTGAAGTCCCCAATGAGGACTAAAAAAATTTTTTTTTAAATTAAGATTTGTAAAAAAAAAAAAAATGTAAAAATTGGTATCACCACATTCATAAAAGTCCAGTTTATTAAAATATCCCATTACTAATCCCACATAATGAATGCGATCAGGAAAAAATATGTAGTGCCAGAATTGCGCTTTTTTGGTCACCCCCAACTCCAAAAAGAAAAAGTGATCAAAAAGTCATATGTACCCAAATACAGAGCCAATAAAAACTACAGTTCACCTTGCAAAAAATGAGCCCTCACTCAATTACATAAGGGGAGAAACAAAAAGTTATGGTGGTCAAAATAATGCAACAGAAACCATGGGAAAAATCGCGGCACGTCCGATCTTTCAGGCATACCCTCGCATCGCATTTCCTATTGTTTTCAATTAGGCTGGTTTCAGTGTCGCACCATGTGCTAAGTGCACGCGGTGCGATGTGATGTTTCCCCATTGGAAGCAATGGGAGAAAACTCTGCTGACTGCCACGGCGGAAGATTGCTACTTCCCCGAAGTAATGTGAGGCGGTTTTGTTACAAAACACTTTGCATCCACGGTAAAATCACATGTTGGCAAGCACGTTACTGGGCATCCATTTGTCAGGGAAAATTCTGCGTACAGCACCAATCAGGCCCACCCCAATGCCCCGCTGCCGGCGGTAAAGAAGAGACACCACACATGGAGGTCTGGTATAGTTCCTCACACGGGGACATGGCTGCGCCCTTTATTACAGATTACATGGGATCTTATACCCTTTGGTCTCATCACTAGGAATGGGTGATGGTCTCATTGGCACAAATTCACCGCATAACCATATATGGAAAGTCCGGATTTCCGTCTGAGACAGTGAAAGTTATGTACGTAGTTGAACAGTCGTTATCTAGATATGGCGCTTCTGGGAAAACAGCCAAGTACGCGGCCTTCGTGTTCGGTTCTGTATCATCTCTGAATTTCTGGACACATCTCTCTCGGCCTTGCAAACCTTTGGAATATCTGATGTAAGGCGACATATAAGTTTTTCTCATTTTAACTTTGAATAGAACTTGCATACAGGTATAAAAGCATAAAAAACATTTGGCAATATATACATATACCCTCACACATTCACAGCCCAATATCGCGTTCATCCGTGTGAAGTTATACTTAAACAGATCTATTTCATCCCATTTGTTTCCGTTTTACTTCAGTTTATAATGAATGCATCCATTATTTCTTTTCTTTTTGTCTCACCTATATGGCTCAAAGTATCTTTAAAAAGGCAGAGATTGTGGATATAAACAATTCAGGACTACATCCATTCTGGGAAAGGTTTAGAATTTGTTTTCTGTATCCTTTCTTTTAACCATAATGTTATTTGCGCATATAATTTTTACTTTTGACATCATGATGATGAGGATGCAGAGAAGACGGTTGGCTCCTCAGAGACAAAGACAACGTTATTGGGTATATCCTATCTCTTCAGAGCATATGCCCAAGGCATTTATTCATCGTTATTCCATGGGTAGTATTGCTCATCTTGACTGGCCGGGCAATTAGGTGTGCGATATGATTTTTGGCAAAAAGTGTGGGAAAATTGAATTTCCCATAATGCCTGATAGAGAGGTCAGCATGCAGTCAATCATCAGCCAAGATGCCATGATGATGTCACCAAATGTGTCCTCCATCTTGCATATAGACAGCAGTTTTATTGACCATTATGTGACCTAGCCATATAAAAAACAGGCACAGGGTAACCAGCCCCATTTTACAGCTAAAAAGCTGCATCACGTTTATGTGCTATTTAAGACATGGTCTGTTGTTGGGGACAGATATTCTACAGAGGATATATTGCTGCTAGGTGTGAAAGCTTGTATAACAGCAGTTAAATGTGGTATTAAAAGAATCAGAGAAAGTTGCTGCATCACGTTTATATGCTTATACAAAACATGGCCTGTACATGGGGAGAGGGTGTATTTCTGCTGCTGTCACTATATATAGCAGCAAAGCAGACGGACAAACTACATGTTGGCATGGGTAATATTGAAGTTCTATGTTTGTGGCATCAGACGTTGTTCAAAGTCACCAGTCTGACAGCTACAAATTATTTGCAGGCCTTATACAGCTAGTAGTGGGGTGAGGGAAATTCAGTTTGGGACAGTTGACAAATATACAAGCTGTACTGTGTTGCCTTCTGTTCTCACATATCGCCCCGACGAGGGTTGCAACCTAGTTAGTTGTCACTGATTTTTGGTGAATCCCAAATAGGGAAACGGCAACTACAGAGGATGCATGTCAATGGCCTCAGACACTGTTCAGTCATGAGTCCAGCTACAAATTATTTGCAACCCTAAAGGCTTCTTCACACTGGAGAGGGCAATATAAGCATTGCACAGCTATATGCAATGGAAACGCTGACATTCAGGCTAGTGGATGCAGACACTGTCTGCAATATAATGCTCCATGCTAACACAAAGTACCAGATTCCCAGGCACCAAAAAAGCCGTCCCTGCTCTGTATTGCCATGTAAGTGATACCAAGTCCCTGGCATTGCAAAACACTATCAGTGGCAGGGTACACCTGATCATGGATATGTGGTCCAGCAAGAATGGCCAGGGGTGTTATATATCCTTAATAGAGATGAGCGAGCACCAAAATGCTTGGGTGCTCGTTACTCGAGTCAAACTTCCCGCGATGCTCGAGGGTTCGTTTCGAGTAACGAACCTTGTTGAAGTCAATGGGCGACTCGAGCATTTTTGCATATCGCCGATGCTCGCTAAGGTTTTCATTTGTGAAAATCTGGGAAATTCAAGAAAGTGATGGGAACGACACAGAAACGGATAGGGCAGGCGAGGGGCTACATGTTGGGCTGCATCTCAAGTTCCCAGGTCCCACTATTAAGCCACAATAGCGGCAAGAGTGAGCCCACCCCCCAACAATTTTTACTTCTGAAAAACCCTCATTAGCAAGGCATACCTTAGCTAAGCACCACACTACCTCCAACAAAGCACAATCACTGCCTGCATGACACTCCGCTGCCACTTCTCCTGGGTTACATGCTGCCCAACCCCCTGCAAGACCCAGTGTCCACAGCGCACACCAAAGTGTCCCTGCACAGCCTTCAGCTGCCCTCATGCCACACGCTGGCCTCATAGCCACACCACCCTCATGTCTATTTATAAGTGCGCCTGCCATGAGGAGGAACCGCAGGCACACACTGCAGAGGGTTGGCAGAGCCAGGCAGCGACCCTCTTTAAAAGGGGCGGGGCGATAGCCCACAATGCTGTACAGAAGCAATGAGAACTCCAATCCTGTGCCACCTCCGTCAGGAGCTGCAAACGTGAGCATAGCAATGGGGAATCCATGTGCCACACAGTATTCATTCTGTCAAGGTGTCGCATAGCTCAATCCACACTGCAAGGGGAAAGCCGTCAGCACTCTCCCCTCTACGCAAGTCAGTCAGTGTCTTTGTGCCAGACAGGTCAAACACCGCAATGGGAACTAAGTTTGCACCAACAGCATAGGTGGGTCCTAGGAAACCCAAGACATGAACAAAAAATTAATCTGAGCGGCCAAACATGGCAGACTTGCACTGCGCCCACGGCATAGGCCTCGGCCCACAGCTTCAGCAATCCTAGGCTGGAAGCGGACTTTCACTGCACCCAGGACATAGGCCTCTGCACAAACCCTCAGCAATCTCGTGCCTACAGCAGACTCCAATGCTAGCGTAGCTGTGCACGTCTCATTAGCGCTGTATTGCTCCTGTAGTTTGTCCCAATGCAGTGCCCCGGATAGTAGAGCTAACGTCAGATTAAATACAGGTGGGCTTCAGCCCACACTGCATGCCCCAGTCAGACTGGGGTTCTTTATAAGTAAACACAAGCAGGTACAACTCCGTGTGGACCGACAGCATGGGTGGGTCCCAGGAAGCTGCCGGCGTTACATAAATAAATCCCATTGCATTGCCCAGCACAGCTGAGGTAACGTCAGATTAAATGCAGGTGGCCTTCGGCCCACACTGCATGCCCCAGTCTGACCGGGGTTTTTAATACATAGACACAGGCAGGTACGAATCCCTAATGTGAAGTCCGTGTGGACCAAAAGCATGGGTGGCTCCCTGGAACCCACCGGCGGTACATAAACAAATCCCATTGCAGTGCCCTGGACAGCAGAGCTAACGTCAGATTAAATACAGGTGGGCTTCGGCCCACACTGCATGCCCCAGTCAGTCTGGGGTTCTTTTTAAGTAGACACAGGCAGGTACAACTCCGTGTGGACCGACAGCATGGGTGGGTCCCAGGAAGCCACCGGCGTTACATAAATAAATCCCATTGCATTGCCCAGCATGGCTGAGGTAACTTCAGATTAAACGCAGGTGGGCTTCGGCCCACACTGCATGCCCCAGTCAGACTGGAGTTTTTTTATAAGTAGACACAGACAGGTACAGAATTAGTAACATTTCAGCGGTAGCATTAGGGACAGGCCCCAGTAACATATCACTAGCAGCAGTATAGGGGGAGCACAGTATTAGTTCCATTTCAGTAGTAGTAGCAGTCTGGACAGGCCCCAGTAACATATCACTAGCAGCAGTATAGGGGGAGCACAGTATTAGTTCCATTTCAGTGATAGTAGCAGTCAAGACAGGCCCCAGTAACATATCACTAGCAGCAGTATAGGGGGAGCACAGTATTAGTTCCATTTCAGTAGTAGTAGCAGTCTGGACAGGCCCCAGTAACATATCACTAGCAGTAGTATAGGGGGAGCACAGTATTAGTTCCATTTCAGTAGTAGTTGCAGTCTAGACAGGCCCCAGTAACATATCACTAGCAGCAGTATAGGGGGAGCACGTCCTCTGGGCCTACCCCTACCCCTCAGCATGGTGTATTACGAGTAGAGCAGAAACAGAACGCTGTAATTAAATGTGCTGCTTATTGGCCTGTGGTTGGAGGCTGACTTCACTTACGGAGCGCACAGCAGAGCCAGGAAACAATTATGCAGTGAGACCTAGGTGCGTATGACTGAGCTACTGGAATTCACAGCGAAGAACCAGTCAAGTGGCCAAAGGCCAGTGGTAGGCCTTAAGTATTTAGCTGCAATTGTTTAAAATGGTGAGGTGAAAAACCAGACAGACACCGTATGCAGCGTATATATGTATACTGTTTCCCTCTGGCGGGATGACGGCGATCATGTAACGCACACAGCAGAGCTCCAGGAAACAATTATGCGCAAGCCTGTAGTGAGACCTAGGTGCGTATGACTGAGCTACTGGAATTCACAGCGAAGAACCAGTCAAGTGGCCAAAGGCCAGTGGTAGGCCTTAAGTATTTTGCTTCAATTGTTTAAAATGGTGAGGTGAAAAACCAGACAGACACCATATGCAGCGTATATATGTATACTGTTTCCCTCTGGCGGGATGACGGCGATCATATAACGGACACAGCAGAGCCAGGAAACAATTATGCGCAAGCCTGTAGTGAGACCTAGGTGCGTATGACTGAGCTACTGGAATTCACAGCGAAGAACCAGTCCAGTGGCCAAAGGCCAGTGGTAGGCCTTAAGTATTTTGCTGCAATTGTTTAAAATGGTGAGGTGAAAAACCAGACAGACACCGTATGCAGCGTGTATATGTATACTGTTTCCCTCTGGCGGGATGACGGCGATCATGTAACGCACACAGCAGAGCTCCAGGAAACAATTATGCGCAAGCCTGTAGTGAGACCTAGGTGCGTATGACTGAGCTACTGGAATTCACAGCGAAGAACCAGTCAAGTGGCCAAAGGCCAGTGGTAGGCCTTAAGTATTTTGCTTCAATTTTTTTAAATGGTAAGGTGAAAAACCAAACAGACACCGTATGCAGCGTATATATGTATACTGTTTCCCTCTGGCGGGATGACGGCGATCATGTAACGGACACAGCAGAGCCAGGAAACAATTATGCGCAAGCCTGCTGTAACGCTTAGCTGGGTAATAATGAGCGACTACTAGTACCCCCAGCAGACACGCAGTAAACTGAAGACGGTCACAGGCAGCCCAAAATATTGTATTTTTTCCAATTTTTGGAAAAAAGCACACTGCCTATATAGCCTGTATATGGATTTCCCTGTTGGACGATGACTGTGGTTATTGAAAGCACAGTGCAGCCAGAAAAAATTATGCGCAAGGCTGCAGTAACACCTAGCTGGGTAATAAGTGAGCGACTACTACCCCCAGCAGACACGCAGTAAACTGAAGACGGTCACAGGCAGCCCAAAGATTTTTTTTTTTAATTTATTTGAAAAAGCCCACTGCCTATATAGCCAGTATACCTCTTTCCCTGTACCACTGTCCCTGCCTCACCAGTACTGCCCCTATACTCAGTAAAATGACTGCAGACTGAGGACCCTATGGTCTGCACGCCCCAAAATACAAAAAAAAAAATGTGCAACACTGCTAAAACCAGCCTCAACAGTACTGCACATGGTCAGATGTGGCCCTAAGAAGGACCTTGGGGTTCTTGAAGACAAATATAACAGCCTAACACTCTCCCTATACCAGCTACAGCAAGACGGCACTTTCCCTAATGTCTCTCAGCGTGCATCTGTGGCGAGCCGCGGCCGGCCCCAGTTTAGATACTCGGGTGGCACCTGATCTCCCCAGCCACTCACTGCAGTGGGGTGGGATAGGGCTGGAACTTCACAGGAGGAAGTTGTAATGCCTTCCCTGTGTTACTATTGGCCAGAAAACAGCGCAAAATTTTCTGGCAAGAAAATGAAAGTGACTAGAACACCTCGTGGTGCTCGTCTCGAGTAACGAGCATCTCGAACACCCTAATACTCGAACGAGTATCAAGCTCGGACGAGTACGCTCGCTCATCTCTAATCCTTAACAGTACACTGGGTCAATGTCCTCGAGATGGGGCATGGAGCTAAAAGTGGTGGTCCACGTTTTATGGTACCCCAAGACTTGTGGGATATTCATCTGTTTCTGTCCCTTCCTTACTCTTTTCTTCCTTCTCCTCCTTCTTCTCTTTCTCCACCTCTTTGTACCACCTTTTAACACCCTCCACATCAGCACAGATATTCTAATGTGACAAAACCTGGCCTCCATATAGCGCTGCGCGTGGTAAAAGCCAACATGCTGTCCTAAAACCCATAAGCTTAGAGGAATGTAGACACACAGCTGAAGTGCTGTTGACAGCTCTGCAAGCTCAGGCTGACACTTGACTGGCCCTGCACAATCTGAAGCCAGGTAAGGCTGTGTGTGACAATGGGGCCATCCTACTGGCAGCCATTCGCCTCAGCAATCTCACACATGTACTTTGCCTGACCCATGTGATCAACCTGGTAGTACAGTGCTTCCTAAACAATTATGCAGGTTTACATCCACAGTTGGGAAAGGCAAGGAAACTGTGCTTGCACTTTCGACATTCATACCCAACCACCTCCATAATAGTGTATGCCATTAGCAGGCGGTGTATGGAGGTCGGTCACGATGCCTGTGGAGTGACTGCAGATCAAAGATGCTTGTGTTGTTTTTGGCCTTCTTTGAAGAAGCGACCAAAATGGTTAGTTGTGATGACACAGTGATCAGTAAGACCATCCCTGTTGTCTGCTTGCTGGAATAGATGCTACAGGGCCTCAAGGACAATGATGTGTTGTCACAGGAGTAGGAAGTTATACCAATCTCCCAACTGAATGGCTAGTCCGCCATTACTCAGCACCGCAGGGAGGGCAGCGTTTTAGTCAACAGATTTCTTCACCCATGGGAGACGTATAGAGGAAGGAAGAAAGGAGAAGGAAGGGAGGAGGAAGGGAGGAAAAAGAAGGAGGAAGCTCAGTGGTTAGCAATGTTTCCTTGAACCTTGGTTCAAATCTTCCCAAGGATACCATCTACATGTTACGCCTGTCAGCTCATAGTTAATTTTGCTAGCACACCTTGTTCTGTCCAGACGAGCCAGGGTTAATAGCTCCTGTGCCTTCTAGTCAGGTTAATTACCCTGCTATGTGTCTGAGTAGTGTGCTAGTGATTGACAGGTCTATCTACCTATCGGCTCCTCCCGCCATCCTATGAGATCCAGCTCATGCTGCCTGGGAGGGACGATTATTGTTCTGTGTTCAGTCTGGTCCTGTACTTTGTGTTATTGTTCAGAAAAAAAAGGGAAAAAAAATCACTCCGTTTGCCAGAAAAACGGTCTGGTAGTTCAAGCCTGGGTTCAGATTGTGCAGACAAGTTCAAAGCTGCAGGCACAGACTTAATGGCAGACAGCTGCTGCATGATGTCTGCCATCTGCTGCGCTAACGCTAGCACTTGCTGAACCAGGACTTGCATTGGATCCTGTACAGGCATGATACTAAACTGGCTTAAAAGAGCCTGAACAGGATCCACACTGCATCTAGCGCAGTTTATTTGGGTTTTGGGCCGATTATTATGTTATGGTACTAGTGGGGTGCCTAGGTACGCACAGCGCGGGGGCGGGGCTCCCTGATCTTCACCCACGTCACTGTCCCTTTCTGGAGATAGCCCTGATGGTGGACACGTCTAGGCCGCCAACCCTGACCCTACACTTCCTAGAGGGGACAGGCAGGGACCGCAGTACCTACGCAAGCGGCTACACCCACTAGTACAGACAGGAAAGGCAGATGACAAGAACCAACACAAACAATACAAACAGAACAGAGGCACATAGGAAAGCCTGGCTGATCACAGAAAGTAAAGCAGACAATAGCAAGGTCAAATGGACAAGCTACAAAAAGGGTTAGCGGACAAGCTGACAGAAGCAGGATAAAAACAAAGGCAGACTGGTTAGCACACTGAGGGAAAGGCACAAGGTACCAGGGCCAGATTACCAGCAGGTCAGAGTAGCTGGACTACTCAGCAGACACTGAAGACTGAACAATAATCACAAAGTAGCAGGGCCAGACTACCAGCAGGACAGAGTAGCTGGACTACTCAGCAGACTGGTTAGCAAACTGAAAACATGACGCAAGTACTAGGGCCAGACTACCAGCAGGTCAGAGTAGCTGGGATACTCAGCAAACACTGAATACTGAAGACAGAACAATAATCGGCAACTCCCAGGCAGCATGAGCTGGATCTTATAGGAAGGCGGAAGGAGACGATAGGTAGATAGACCTGTCAATTACCAGTACACTACTCAGACACATAGCAGGGTAATTAACCTGACTAGAATGCACAGGAGCTGTTAACCCTGGCTCATCTAGACAGACCAAGGTGTGCTGGCAAAGTTAACAATGAGCTGCCAGGCGTAACACTACATTGAGTTTGTATGTGCTTCCTGTTTTTGTGGGTTTCTTTAAACTTATACAAACTCTATGCAGATGTTAGCCTTGGTCAGATTTGAACTTAGGATCCCAGTTTTGCAAGGCAAGAGTGCAACATCTATATCGCTGAGCCATATGACAATATCTGTATAGCTGCAAATGGTCAAATCAACTGAAATATCACTGATAGCAGCCATGTTTACCAATATACTAATACAAACATATACTAGGGTAGGTACACACACCACTTCCCAGCAGAATGCAGACAGGCAGGTTGCCACATGTATCGCACAAGTGCAAGACACCGATGAACAACCCACTCACACATCAGGGAAAGTGACTGCCAAGTACTATAGTATGCACAAAAGGCATACAAAGTGCGCTGAGTCCCACGGATGCATCTAATGCACCATGCAGGCTACAACTTATTTAGGATGCCACATATAATACAGGCCGGTGGGTAGCCCTGCACCTCAAAGTCAACCACACTAGACCGACACTCGGGCTACTGCAAAATCTAAAGCCAGATTGCTTACTGCAAAAACAATGATAAATACCAATAAATACAAGTAATTAGTTAATTTTTGGCCAAAATAAATAAGCTAACAACCCACTTTAACCCCTTAGTGACCAGCCCATAGTGTTTTTACATGATAAGTGGGCTTTAATCCTCAGGAACGTAAAAACATGCATCCCCTGAGGATTAAAGCCACATGGGTTATGGATGTGACCGCTACATGCTGTCGGTTACCGAAGGTAGCTGTCAACATGGAGCCGTCATGGGGGGCTGCAGGGAGCAACCCCCGGCAATGCGATCGGCGCTATTCATCGGATAGAAATGAAAAAAGTTAAAGAATCAGCTGCCCTCGTGGATAGAATCCATGCAGGCAGCTGAGTGTACTTACCCCTGTCCTCTATAATGTCCTACGGTGATCTGGTCCTCCGGGGCCCGACGCTGCTCTTCTGCGCATACGCGCCAGATGTCACGTGCTTGCGCAGAAGCCAGAAGACCCGGGAGATTTGAAATCTCCTGGCTCCCAGCTCCTGAAGGTAGTCGGGAGGCAGGAGATATCACCGGGGACTGTGGTGACCGGTCCCCAGGCCCGTGATTGTTGGTATCCAAGTTTAATTTCCCCTTACGGATCGTATCCATAAGGGGAGATAAGTTACATAACTAAGGTCTCCGGATTTACCTGTACAGGATACAGAATTTACAAGAAGCCCCGGGAACGCTTGCCTTCCTGCAGTTCCAGGAGCAGCTCGTTGAGCGCCTTCTGTGTGAGACCAGAGCCTCACAGAGCGCCACTTTATACACCCCATCCCTGATGCTGAGGTCAAGATATACCCACCAAACAAGCATGGGAGGCCACTGTAATTACCCCTGTTTTCAGACATATCACACAGTTTACATTATTACTTTTATCTACGATTTAGGGAACGCCAAAAAGGGCGTAGTGGGGTGGATTATTTTTAGGGAAACAATTTTTTTTCCCTCACAAGTGTGCAATGGGGCCTGGAATTTATTCAATTGTGCCCTGAAATCCAACGGGTGTTCCCTCTATTATAGGCCTAGCCACGTGTCCTGTAAGTAGATTAGGGCCACAATGTGTATGTTTCTGAACACGGAACAAACAGGGGGATCTATTTCATTCCTATGTGTGCTGTAAAAAAAAAATTGTTTTTAAATTGACACAATTGCCAAAAAAATGAAAATCATAATTTTTTTCCATTCATTCAACAACTGTGGGGTCAAAATACGCAGCACACCCCTAGATGAATTCATTAAGGGGTCTAGTTTTTATAATGGGGTCATTTGTGGGGGTTCTCCATTGTTTTGGTGGCTCAAGGGCTCTACAAGTGGGCAATGGGGCCTAAAACACCTTAAAGCAAGATGTCTGTTTTGAAAGCCACCGGCTGCTCCTTTCGGTTTGGGCCCCGTTGTGCATAGAGACATAATATTAGGGCCACAATGAGTATGTTTCTAAACACAGGACAAACAGGGGTATCCGTTTTGGCGTGCAAGTCTTCATTCATTTGTGTGCTGTAAAAAAAGCTGTTTTTAATTTGACACAATTTGCAAAAATGAAAATTGTAATTTTTTCCTTCTGTTTTGCTTAAATTCATTTAAAAACTGTGGTGGTCAAAATACACAGTAGACCCCGACATTAATTTGTTAAGGGTCTAGTTTTCAAAATGGGGTCATTTGTGGGGGTTCTCTTTTGTTTTGGCCACTCAAGGACTCTACAAGTGTGCAAGTGTGCCTTCAAGCCTTTCTATTCTGAAAGCCACTGGCTGCTCCTTTCATTTTGGGCCCCGTTGTGCACACAGACATAATATTAGGGGCCACAATGGGTATATTTCTGAACACAGGACAAACAGGGGGATCCATTTTGGTGTGTAAATCCTCATTTTCATGTGCACTATGGAAGAAAAACTTGGCTTTAAAATGACGCATTTGCAAAAATATTAAATTTTATTTTTTCTCCTCTAAACTGCATTAATTCCTGAAGAAAAACTGCGGGGTAAAAATACTCCTGACACACCTCAGTTAATACATTAGGGGTGTAGTTTTTAAAATGGGGTCATTTATGGGGGTATCTATCATTCTGACACATGTGAGCCTTTACAGGAAAACAAAGTGTTCCTGAAAATGTTGATAATCAATGTTAAATGTGTACGTCTCCTAAATGGTTAAAAAAAAAACTGTGAGTTATTCAAATGCCCGTCCAGAATAAAGTAAACAGATGGAAATATATATCTTATCAAACATTTGTACAGTATGATTGCACATATCTGAGGTATTGCAATTGAAAATGTAAAAAAATTATAGTTTTTTAAAAATATTCCCAATTTTGGCGCTTTTAATAAATATGCATAAATTTTATCAGTCTATTTTTACCACCTAAATGAAGTACAGCATGTCGCGAAAAACAATGTCAGAATCACTTAGATATGCAAAACCTTTACAGAGTTATTCTATGTTAGAGTGACACATGTCAGATTTCCAAAATTTGGCTCTGTCCCAAAGGCACAAATGGGCTTCGTCACTAAGGGGTTAAAGGGGTTTTCTGCCCTTTTTTAACTGATAAGCTATTTCCTGGTTAGGTCATCAGTCCAATAGGCAGTTCACATACCGAGATTCTCCCCCACAGACTACTGATTGATATATCCTGCTGCCTTCAGTTAGAGACACTAACACTTTGTGTTTATGTATTGAGTTGCTGTAACAATGTGTTAAATTAGATAGTTACATTAAAATGCAAGTGTACACGTGCAGCTACCAGTATTAAGGCCCATTTAGACACAATGCTTATCACTCTAAATCCATCTTTTGAGCGATAATTATTGCGTCTAAACACACGGCCATCGTGCATTGTTCGTGCACTATTAGTTCATCAGTGATTTCTAGCAAGCTAGAAATCACTGATGACTCTTATCAGTGCTGCATGCTGATTTTCTCAGCGGGCAGTGCTCATAGCATTTTTTCAGCTGGTATTCTGCTGGCAGTTCTCAGCGAGATACCAGCTGAAAGCTCCGAGAACAATGTAGCTGTTTGCATATACAAAACAGCTGCATTGTTCTCCGAGCTATCGCGGTGATATCCCGTTCCGCCTGCATTAACTATTAATTAGCTACTTGGCTACGATAGACTATGCAAAGATGATCGCTCAAAACTGTCACTCAAACTATCGTTTGATCGAAATTTTGAGCGATCATTGTTCCATATAAATGGGCCTATAGACAAGCAACAGAGAGTAGTTCAGGACAAGTATTCAGATTTTATTCCACATTACAGCTGCAATAAAAAAGCAAAAGAGCACAGATGAAAATAATACGACAAGGAAACTGCCGTTGCTTAAAGCCTTTCATGTTTACATAATATAATTTTTATGCAGAAAAGGAGCTTCTGCAGTAAATTTATAACATTTTTACCAAACAAACTTAGTTCCCTTTATAAAGAATAACCACTACAAATCTTAAAGTGAGGGCTGCATGCAAAATTATTTATGCATCCTGTGTAGACAAAAACTGTAGTAATTTCTAATGTCCACCAGAGGGCAAGATGGCTCAGACTAAAAATAGTTTGTAATTGTGTATTTTCAACACTTTCAAGTTCTCTGTGACTTTGAAACTTGCAGGCAGGTCTGTATATACAGGTTATTGTGCCGTAGACACCGAGACTCTATAAGCCCTTATTTAGCTGTGCTGATATTTTTCTTTACTATAATATTACGTGCAAATAATAGTGCCACAGAATAGACTGGAGAACGCACCCAAACCCCCAGCTGCAGAATCCCACGCCACAATCCACAGGTCTAATTACAGATTTTGATGCAAAACGGCGGACAGGTTTTAAGCCATTTTCAATTTTGCATCAAAATTGATTGCAGCTTGCAGTACATCCTGAATCCTAATTCCAGCCCGGGTCAGTAGAGTGTTCAAATGATACTACAATATGCTGACCAAATAATATAGGATGGGAGAATAATACCATATAATATCCTTATAATATTGTTACCTATTGCCCAACTATATTGTCACTCACTGTTAAGACCCATTTACACGCAACGATTATTGCTCAAAATTTGCTAAAAAGATGGCATATGAGCGATAATCATTGCGTGTAAATGCTACCATCCTGCACTTTTTGTGCAAACAATGATTTTTAGGTGAGTTTAAAAACCATCATTCAGACCACACCCTGTGTTCTCCATGGGGGCTGGAGATAACATTGTATTCTCTCTGCAACCGCTGTGAGAAAGCTGACCTCATGTATTAGGTATTCTGCAGTATTCAGGTTTGTTTGCAAATAGTACATTTTAATGAGGGAATGACTAACCAGTGGTAAGTTACAGTAGTAGTTACACCAGAGATTGGTGGAAATTATAAGGCAGGGCTATGCTTGCTTATAAATGGCATGGATTTGGTTTTGTGGAGCACAAACAGTAAGAAGATGTTTCAAATTATTAACGTGTGAAACTCTCAATCAATTTAGCATATGTTACTCTAGTGCAGAGGTGCACAACTTTTTCTGGTTTGAGGGCCACATTGCAATGCTGTACCACTTCCAAAGGCCACAAGGGTATTCCCATCTGAGACATTTATGGTTTAGCCATAATAAATCAAAGTAAGTTCCATTTCCAGGGCCCCCAACTGTTGGGAGAATGGGAGGCTATAGTACCCTGTTGTACCACCTTCCCCCCCAATCAGCACTCCAGAGAGGAGGAAACAATGCATGTAGATGATGGATGTCGATGTAATGGCCTGGCATTTCATAAGTCCTATAAACTAGAATGGAGAGAGCTGCGTGTAGGTACAATGCCTCTAACTCATATACTCATTTCTGGAGTGCCAAACGGGTAAAGAGACTTTATTCTCCTGATATATAGGGAATAGAAATGAGTGAGTATACTCGCTAAAGGCAATCGCTCGAGCGAGCATTGCCTTTATCGAGTACCTGCCCGCTCGAGGCAAAAGGTTCGGCTGCCGGCGGCGGGCAGGGAGCTGCGGGGGAGAGTGGGGCGAAACGGAGGGGAGATCTCTCTCTCCCCCTCCGCTCCCTCCTGCTGACTGCCGCTACTCACCACTCCCCCACGCCGGCACCCGAACCTTTCGTCTCGAGCGGGCAGGTACTCGATAAAGGCAATGCTCACTCGAGCAATTGCCTTTAGCGAGTATACTCGCTCATCTTTAATAGGGAACCCAGACATGGCTGCACAGTGCAAACTTAGTACTTGTCCCGTCCTGTTGCCCTGCTATGTACCACTCCTCTGCACCCTGACATGGAAACTACATGGATATCTCTGTGTCCAGATAATTTGAGCAGCACAGAATGATATTGTGGGCCGCATGATGTGCACCCCTTTACTTTGGATTAATACATGTGTATGAAATACTAAAGCCGAACGCTCGCGTCAGAATCAGACCCTGTGCCCCGGCAGTGACCCTCGCGTACCTGTATTGTTGTCTTCTCTCTGCACTGCGGATGTGCCGGCTAATGTACCGCCGCACATGCGCAGTACAGAGAATGTTGTGCCGCTGCGCCAGCGATGACGTGGATCCGCAGCAACTCGCTGCAGGATGGACGGCTTCTATTGACTGCAATGGAAGCCGTTTGTGCGAGGCTCGCACTAGAATCACATGCTGTGATTTTCGCCTCTGCAAGTGGAAAAACACAGTTGATTTTCGCTCGTGGGCATAGAAAAGCATGTTACAAAGCATGTCAATGGGCAGTATTTGCTGTGGGATCCGGAGGCGAAGCTCGCTCCAGATACCGCAGTGCAAATACGCCCTTGTGCATTGGGCCTAAGTTTAAGTACAATAACCCCCTATGTGTGACTTCCTGCAGTGCTACTGCAGGACTTCTGATCAATTGTCCAGTGACTGCAATAATTTCCTTGAAAAACAAAAAATAAATGAAAAGGTGAAATTGATATATAATATTAGCGCTGTTCTTTGGCTCCTCCCACCCACGTATGCCTTTTATTACTTTAGATACTGTACTGTTTACAGGCTCATATAAACCCACAACAATTAAACAAGACATGCCTTATAAAGTATTGCTACAGGCACAATATACATTGGAGTTTAGTGCACTTTATTGAAATATTACAAATTAAAGAAAAGTTTTCTTAGGGCTCATGTAAGTTACTAAGCCCTATGCCTTATCTGCTGTGCATGTTCTAATACTTGGCTGTGGTCCACTGAAGAGTGGTAAAGATTTTAGCCAGTTTATTATTAGCCATGTTGTCTGTTCTTAAGTTTCATTTGCAGTGTAGATGAGGGCTCTCTATGTGTCCCGTTAATATACATTTCTGAGCAATAGGAAACTCAAATCAAAGACATTTTCCACTTGGTAGGTTTCCTCAACAAACATTTACTAAACCTTCTCTTGTATATGCTGTTTGTTTATGAGGAATCCAAAGGACTCTTCCCTGTTAGTTTATTAGCAGACACATATTATTATGACAGCAGTCAGACTGGCTGTTGCAGCGGTTCTGGATTTGCTGCCTTGCTGAGAAGTCTGGTGCTGGATTTTGAGAGGGTTCTACATCTTCTAGCTCAGTGGGTGTGGTATTAGGTGTGAGGTGCTTAGTCGCACCTATGGATAATTACTATGGCTATTTAACCTGGGTTGATAGGAAGCTCAACTGCAGTTGATTTTCAGTCTCTGTCTGGTTGAGCTAGCATTTAGAGCGCTGGTCCTGGATTGTTCAGCTGCATCTCAAGCTAAGTTCTGTGCTTGTTTTCATTTCTAGTTTTGTTTTTTCTTGTGTTATTTTCCTTTCACACGTTGGGTCAATTAGGGGCTGAGGCACGAGGTCAGGGCCGTCCTTATCGGGGCGATTGCCCTGCGTTCAGGCAGGGCCCCTTCCCTGTGTTAGGTTATATAGGGATAGTGTTTCCCATATTTTGGTTTTATTCCTGTTTTGTTACTCGTTCATTTGCAGGGAGCTCTGCGGGTGACAGATCCAGCATGTCCTGGTTGGACATAACATAATCGACCACCTCACTTACTCGGTGGGATATTTTCACTTTCCGATATGAACCCCATTGAGGTTTTGACAAACCAGCTGAAGGCGCTGGCAATTGAAGTTGCTGAAGTTATACAGCAGCAGCCGACCCTAGAGGCTTCAGGTAAGCAGCCTAACTTGAGTTGCTCAACAGTTTTTCTGGAGATAGAGATTTGTTTGCTTTAGAGATTCATGCAAGCTGTATTTCAGGTTATACCCTGTGTCTTTTGGTGATGAGTTACAGAGGGTTGGTATTGTCATTTCCAGGCTGCAGGGGGATCCTGTTACCATACAGCGCGGCACGGGGTCCCGCGGTCGGCGCGCGTCGCTCCGGCGTCGGCTCCAGCAGCCTGGAGCCCTGTGTCGAGGTCATCCCAGCAGCTTGGGTTGGCCAGTGGGCGGCGGCGTGGGTGTGCCCGCCCGTAGGGTGCCGCCCGCACTCCTCTGTGCTTCTTATACAGCAGTGGGTGGAGTTGCCTCCTCCCACTCTCCGCCCCTGGGCGGAACCTTGTGGTTAAAAGACTGGCAGTGAACTGAGCTCACTGCCAGTTATTGGTTCTGCATGCACCTAGCCAGTCTGTCTGCGGGTCTCCTCAGCCAGTCCCTAGTTGTCGGTCAGCTCCCTCTGGTCCCCTATTACTCAGTCTGTTTTTGTTGGTTCTGTTTGCCTCTAATCTAGTCTGGCCCAGTCAGCACTAGTTGCTATCCAGCACCCTGCCAGTTTGCCTGTGAGTTCCATCTCCAGCCTTGTAAGTTTTGTTGGTCTGATTCATCTGCCTCCTCTGTCGGCACTCTGTTCCCCCCATTAGGTAGTTTCCTGCTTGTCAGCCGCCAGGTCCCTAGCCAGCGCAGGGACCGCCGCCCAGTTGTCCGCCTGGGGTTAGCCAGGGCCGAGGCAAGTAGGCAGGGACAGTGGGGTGCGGGAAGATCAGGGCACCCCACCTGGCGCTCTGGGGGGCAGAGTGCCGTAACATAATAACTGGCCCTTAAAATATTGTTTTTCTTTTCATGGCGGCGATCAGCGCCCTTGCAAACCAGCTGCAAGACCTGGTGCCGGTGATCCGGGATTTGTCAGCTCGCATGGTGGCCCAGGAGCAGTGGGCGTTGTCGCAGGGGCAGAACGGCTTTACCTGTCCCGAACCCAAGTGCCCTCTTCCTGAGGTGTTCTCTGGGGAGAGGAACAAGTTTTTTGTTTTTCAACAGGCGTGTCGCCTGTTTTTTCGGATGCGTCCCCATTCTTCCGGCTCGGAGGTCCAGAGGGTCGGGCTTATAATGTCCCTGCTGCGGGGCTCTGCCCAGACCTGGGCCTTTTCCATTCCCGAGGGTTCCCCCTCCCTACAGTCGGTGGACTCCTTTTTTCAGGAACTCGGGGGTATCTTCGATGAACCGGACCGAGTGGGGTTGGCGGTTTCGCGGTTGCTGGCGCTGCACCAGGGGTCGCTTTGTGTGGAGGATTATTGCTCCAATTTCAGACGCTATGCGGGCGATACTGCATGGAACGATAGCGCCCTGAAAGACGTTTTTATGCAAGGTCTCTCGGACGCGGTCAAAGAACTGTTGATCTCCCATCCCGTTCCCGGGTCCTTAAAGGAGGCTATGGAGTTAGCAGTGAAGGCAGATAGGAGGCTCAGGGCTGGGAAGCAAGATAGACCGACCCATAGAGTCAGGGAGGTCATTTGTCCTGTTCCCTCCCCGTCCGTACCAGTCTCTGTTCCCGAACCTATGGAACTGGACCCGCTGGACCCCAAGGAGCGACGCCGGATTCGGTTATTACATCATCTCTGTCTCTACTGCGGGAAAGCTGGACATCGGGTGATAACTTGCCCCGGGAGGCCTCAGCGTCCACAGTCTGAATCGGCAGAAAGACTTCCAGTCCTAGGCGATTGCAGGGAGGGTCGCCTAGGACCTCAGGTACGTCCTAGACTTCTGATACCCTGCCAGGTTAGATTCCGGAACTTCTCCCGCCTAGGGCAGGCGTTTATTGATTCCGGAGCAGCTGCTAACCTGATAAGCATGCGTCTCGTTGAGCCCCTGAGGGCTGAATTTGTGGCGCTGAAGACGCCAATTCGTTTTGCTAGCATTGATGCTACTCCTCTTGCTTCGGGCTTGGTACGATGGAGGACCCCAGTGTTACAACTCACGGTGGGGGGTCGCCATTCGGAAGGTCTATCATTCTTGGTGATGGAGAAAATGTCGGTAGACATGGTACTAGGGATGCCGTGGCTGGCGTTGCACAACCCCCAATTCGATTGGGCCACTGGGGAGCTAACCCAGTGGGGGCCGTCCTGCCATAGCCATCGCGCTCCCCTCCTCCCTGCTCAGTCGATACTGCACTCAGTCCCCGAGGTATCACTTACCCTCACACCCCGTCCGCCCGTCCTGCTGCTGATGTCGCCGCCGGTGCGCTGCAGGGGGGACGGAAGAAAGGGGTGGGGTCTCGTATGCAGTTGCATTGTGAGGAGAGTCGGTCGGTATTTGAGCCGTACAGGGTGGGACAGAAGGGGTACCGGTCCTCTGGAAATCGCAAAAGGAGGGGTCGCACGGGGTGCCATAAGTCTTTGTCGAAACCTGTTGTCTCTTCTCTTCGGACCTGAGGATCAGTCCATGGTGTCCGCTCAGGAGGGTCACATTCTCGGGTTGGTACAGCGTTTTCACAGCCGTTGCCTGGATAAGCCTGGTCGAGTTTCCGGGGGCCCGGAGGTCCCCCGTCAGAGGGGGGGTAATGTTACCATACAGCGCGGCACGGGGTCCCGCGGTCGGCGCGCGTCGCTCCGGCGTCGGCTCCAGCAGCCTGGAGCCCTGTGTCGAGGTCATCCCAGCAGCTTGGGTTGGCCAGTGGGCGGCGGCGTGGGCGTGCCCGCCCGTAGGGTGCCGCCCGCACTCCTCTGTGCTTCTTATACAGCAGTGGGTGGAGTTGCCTCCTCCCACTCTCCGCCCCTGGGCGGAACCTTGTGGTTAAAAGACTGGCAGTGAACTGAGCTCACTGCCAGTTATTGGTTCTGCATGCACCTAGCCAGTCTGTCTGCGGGTCTCCTCAGCCAGTCCCTAGTTGTCGGTCAGCTCCCTCTGGTCCCCTATTACTCAGTCTGTTTTTGTTGGTTCTGTTTGCCTCTAATCTAGTCTGGCCCAGTCAGCACTAGTTGCTATCCAGCACCCTGCCAGTTTGCCTGTGAGTTCCATCTCCAGCCTTGTAAGTTTTGTTGGTCTGATTCATCTGCCTCCTCTGTCGGCACTCTGTTCCCCCCATTAGGTAGTTTCCTGCTTGTCAGCCGCCAGGTCCCTAGCCAGCGCAGGGACCGCCGCCCAGTTGTCCGCCTGGGGTTAGCCAGGGCCGAGGCAAGTAGGCAGGGACAGTGGGGTGCGGGAAGATCAGGGCACCCCACCTGGCGCTCTGGGGGGCAGAGTGCCGTAACAGATCCACAGGCATGGGTTTTTTTCTTGCCTCCATCCTCTGAAGTCTTGTCCCCTGTGGATTGTTTCTTCAACACCTGAGGTTTAATCTATCATGACCCCAATAGGGTGTTGCTAGCAGAGGGAAAACTCAGAGGTTTACATCAGAAAGACTCTTCCATTGTGGATTTTTGAGCCAAATTCCACCGCTGGGCAACTGAGACTCAATGGAATGACCCTGCTTTGTGAAGCCAGTACTATTGTGGTCTCACTGATAAAATTAAAGGGGTTGTCCCGTGAAAGCAAATAATGTTAAGCACTTCTGTATGGCCATATTAATGCACTTTGTAATATACATCGTGCATTAAACATTGGCCATACAGAAGTTATACACTTACCCCCTCCGGTGTTGGCGTCCCCGTCTCCATGGCGCTGACCGAAGCCTTCTTCTCCCTCGATTAGATGCGCTTGCAGTCTGCTCTTCTGTTCTGTTGAATGGGGCCGCTCCGGCGTGCTCGCGCCGCACAGGTCTTCTGCGCGTGCGCAGAAGACCTGTGCGGCGCCAGCACATGCGCAGAAGACCTGTACGGCACGAGCACACCGGAGCGGCCCCATTCAACAGAACAGAAGAGCAAACTGCACAAGAGCGTCTAATCGAGGGAGAAGAAGGCTTCAGCCGGCGCCATGGAGACGGGAACGCCAACACCGGAGGGGGTAAGTGTATAACTTCTGTATGGCCAATATTTAATGCACGATGTATATTACAAAGTGCATTAATATGGCCATACAGAGGTGCTTTACCCCACTTTCTTTTGCAGGACAACCCCTTTAAGGACATATTTGTGGTTTATCTAGTTCCCCAAAGTCTTGATGAGGCAAAGTCTTTAGCTATCAGAGTAGGTAGACAGATTTGAGAAAGGCATAATGAGCTTTCCTCTACTTTTGTTTTCTTGCCTTCTGAGGGGGAGGAACCCATGCAACTAGACTAAATAGCTGGCAAGGTCAGTAGAGAGCAGAGGGGTCAGGTCAGAGGACGGTGCTTTCTCTGCTGTCGGATGGGACATTTTTGTGCAGAATTATCCTTGTAGCCGGTCACAGTCAGAAAACTAGGTGGCCTGGAGGCTAGAAGGAAAGTTCTTCTAGGCCCACAGATTGCCTGGATGTCATCCTCTAGGCTGGTTCTTCCCGCTGAGATACTCTTTAGGGGTGATAGTGGTGCGATCAGTCTTTTTGACTGTGGAGCTGGTGTCAATCTTATTCATCAGGACACAGTAAAATGTTTGGCATTACAGGTAAAGCCTCTGGATTCACCCATTCCGGTGTCTGCCATTGATGCCTTTCCACTATCACAGAAGTGTTTAAAGTTCTGTGTACCGGATCTTTGTCTCAAGGTCCGATTATTTCATACAGAGACTATCACCCTTTATATTATGTAATCCCTTCCAATGCAAGTGGTCTTAGGGTCGCCTTGTTTGCGGTTGCATAATCCCGTGGTGGATTGGGAGAGTAGAGACATTTCTAAATGGAACCCTTTCTGTGATGACTGTTGTATATCTGTAAAGGTGACTTCCGTGCAAGTGGATGATATGCCTGATTATTTATCTAACTTCTCTGATGTTTTTGCGCTGAAGGAGTCAGACAAACTACCGCCTCACAGAGGGGGATGGCTCCATTGAACTCACCCCACACTGTAAACTGCCTAAAAGCCACAATTACAACCTAACTGCTCCTGAGAGACAGGCTCTAAAGGTTTATATCCTGGACAGTTTAAGAAAGAAACACATATGCCCCTCAAAGTCTCCTCTGGCTGCCATTTTTTATTTTATTTTTTTTTGAGAAAAAGCATGGGGGTTTGCGGCCCTGTCTTGATTTCAGGGAGCTAAACAAGATCACCAAGCGTAATCCAAACCCACTGCCACCCATTCCAGATCTGTTTGCTCAGTTGAATGGTGCCAACTGTTTTTCAAAATTAGATCTACGAGGGGCATATAGTTTGATTTGGATTAAGGAGGGGGACAAATGGAAAACCGCTTTTAACACCCCTGAAGGGCATTTTGAGAACTTGGTGATGCCATTTGGTTTAACAAACGCTCCTGCAGTTTTCCACTCCTTATTAATAAGGTCCTCTATGAATTTATTGGCCACTCTGTTCTGGTATATCTCAACGATATTCTTATCTTTTCAGCAGATTTCGATTCACACGTTTCTCATGTTTGTCAGGTCTTCCAAGGTTTGCGCAATAATAGTTTGTTTGCGAAAAAGGAAAAGTGTGTTTTTTCGGTTCAAGAGATCTCATTCCTGGAACGCATTATTACTCTGAGAGGTTTCAAGATGGATCCGGAGAAGGCCAGGGCGGTGCGGGACTGGGTGTTACCAGAGAATGTGAAGGCGCTTCAGAGGTTTCTGGGGTTCGCAAATTATTTTGCGAAGTCTATCAGAGGTCGTTATAAAAAGGACAGGGCTGTTAAAAAAACAAAGAAAATAACAGGGAGGAACGCTGGAACATTGGATGGACTATTGATATATATTATATTTAAAATTAACATCCTGTGGAATTAAACCCCGCACCAGATGTCAATATCCACACGGGTCTTATTTGCATAGCGCGAACATATTCAGCAGCGCTTTCAGGTAATTTATTACCCCCCACCAACTCATTTTACCAACCTTGAGCCAGCTACCTGAGCCTTGTGGGGATTGAACTTGCAGCTTTCAGGTCATCAGCGAGAGCTTAGGACTGCATTTCTGCTGCCTTAACACTCTGAGCTAATAAAAGTTACGTTTTACTATTTTCATCTTCCTCCACCCCATATGTGTATTTGATCCTTATAATTTTGGGGAATCTAGTACAGAGATTATAATTATTTTCATTCTAGTTTATTATAAGAACTGTGCATCATGAAATGGGTTTCCATAATCAAGAAACTGCACACATGTGCAATATAAAGTGTCAGCTGGAATGGTGGAAAAGACACTGTAACTGGACTCAAGATAAGTGGAATTGTGTTCTCTGGAGTGATTAACCTCTTAGTGACGAAGCCATATTTTGGAAATCTGACATGTATCAATTTAACATAAAATAACTCCATAAAGATTTTGCATATCCAAGTGATTCTGACATTGTTTTTTTCGCCACATATTGTACTTCATTTAGGTGGTAAAAATAGACCGCTAGAATTTGTGTTTATTTATTAAAAGCACCAAAATTGGGAAAATTTGGGATTTTTTTTTCCACATTTTCAACTGTAATATTTCAAATATGTGCAAACACACTGTACACAGTTTTCATTCATATATATATATATATATATATATATATATATATATATATTTGAATGTATGCCTGTCTGTCTGTCTGTTTGTCCTTTATGCACTACTACACCATTCATCCGATCGCCATGAAACTTTGGTAAGTTGTTGAGTACACTCCTGGAAAGATTATAGGCATAGTACATCTATTGTATGATAAATGGCGTGCGTCGACAGTTACGCTCCCCCCCCCCCCCACGTAGATCGTTTGATTTCCATCATTGCCACCAATTCTCTCACTTCCCAATGTCGTAGAAACTTGAAATTTGGCACGAGCATTGATTATGTCATAAATAGGAAAAGCTAATGGGTCCCAACTCTATTATTCAATTCTAAGCACAAAAAATTAACGTCCAAATTTTGCGTACGGAATCTAATTCTCTCACTTCCTGATGTTATCTATCTATCATATATATATATATATATATATATATATATGACTGTCTGTCCTTTATGCATTACTACACCATTCATCCAATCAACATGAAACTTTGGGAAGTTGTTGAGTAAACTCCTCCGAAGATTACTGGCATAGTACATCTATCCTACGATAGGTGGCACACGTGCGAGCATTATCGACATTTATGCCCCCCAGACAAAGATCGTTTGATTTCCATCTCAAGCACGAAAGCAAAAGGCATTACGAGCAACGGGATGCGTGTTCAACTACAAAATGATGCATCCGCAGAATGTAAGCAAAAGAGAAGAATCTGTGGCAGCAAGCAGCGATGCAGTAAAAACTTCTTCCTTTATTTCTCCATACACAAATCATGCATCCGCAGAATGTTTCGCTTGACAATTGCTGGATATTGATAATGCTGAGGTAAAATGAAAGCTGTGCTGTGATTGGTTGCTATATATTATACTGCTGAGGCAACATGAAAGCTGTGCTGTGATTGGTTGCTACTTCTTATACTACTGAGGTTACATGAAAGCTGCGCTGTGATTGATTGTTATATATTATACCACTGAGGTAACATGAAAGCTGTGCTGTGATTGGTTGTTATATATTATACTGCTGAGGTAACTTGAAAGCTGCGCTGTGATTGGTTATTATCTAGATATATAAAAACGTATGTATGTATGTCTTCGCAGCAACGCGCGACGGGTAAGCTAGTAAGATATATATTTCCATCTGTTTACTTTATTCTGGATGCACATTTGAAAAATGTTAGTGCTTTTTTTTTTAACCATTTAGGAGACGTACAAATTTAACATTATTTATCAGCGTTTTGGGGAACACTTTGTTTTCCTACACCAAGCCAAGATTGCAAAGGCTCATAGGTGTCAGAATTATAGATAACCCCACAAATGACCCCATTTTAAAAACTACACCCCTTAATAGTCACTCAGGGGTGTCAGGAGTATTTTTACCGGATAGTTTTTTTTTTTCTTCAGGAATTAATGCAATTTAGAGGAGAAAAAATAAAATGTGATATTTTTGCAAAATGTGTATTTTTTTTTTGGGTTTTTTTTTAAATTTTTTTTAAAGACATTTTTTTCTATAGTGCACATAAAAATGAGAATTTACACCCCGAAATGGATACCCCTGTTTGTTCTGTGTTCAGAAATATACCCATTGTGGCCTCAATCTTATATCCGTATGCACAACGGGGCCCAAACCGAAAGGATCAGCAGGTGGCTTTAATTACAGAGGGTTTGCTTGAAGTTGTTTCAGGCCCCATTGCCCAATTGTAGAGCCCTTGAGCAGCGAAAACAATGGAGAACCCCCACAAATGACTCCATTTTGAAAACTAGACCCCTTTAACGAATTCATCTATGGGTGTACTGCGTATTTTGACCCCACAGTTTTTGAATGAATCTAGGCAAAGCAGAAGGAAAAAAATTACGATTTTCATTTTTTTGGGCAATTGTGTCATTTTAAAAATGGTTGTTTTTTTTTAAATCACACATATGAATGAAGACTTTCATCCCAAAATGGATACCCCTGTTTGTCCCATGTTCAGAAATATACCCATTGTGGCCCTAATCTTCTGTCTGGCTGCACAACAGGACCCAAACCGAAAGGCGCATTGAAGTTCAACTGTTTAACTTTTACATGATGGCCAATATCCATTGGATAACAGCGATCACATGACCTTAGTCACTGCTCCAAGCTCTCAGCTACCTTTTATAGCCATGAGCAAGGAGATTTAAAATTTTCCAGACCCTCCCCAGCTTCTGCGCTTGCGTCCGCCATTTTGCTAACGTGTGCATGTGCCGAAGTTGGGTGAGAGGTCAATGGATCAAGATCCCATCAGCGGACATCGCCAGAGCCTTAGGCCTCCTGCATGCGGGATTCCCACAGCGGAATTCGCCCCGGTACCCCCAGAGTACCTGTCCGGCAGCTTCTGCACAAGCTGCAGATGTGCTGTCTGGCACTCCATCACACATGCATAGTAGCCGACGGCACTGGGGAAGTGACACGTATCCTGCGATACTTCCGCAGTGCTCACTGCGGAAGTGCCGCAGGACGGATGGCTTCCGTTGACTTCATTGGAAGCCGGCGATACGTAACCCATGCTGTGATTTATTCTCCACGATCGAAAAAAATCACAATTGATTTCCGCTCTTGGAGATGAAATGGCGTTTTGCCATTGAATACTAGGGGCTCATGGATTGGATCTGTGATGAGAGGTGAAATTTTAACTTCTTTTTACTTCTACGTGATCGCCGTTATCCACTTGATAGCGGCGATCACGTGACTGGGGACCGCGTACCATGGCACCCCGTGAAATCTCCAGGAAATTTTAAATTATCCGGGCAATCTACAGATTTGCGCATTCAACCACCACTTTGGCAACGGGGGTGTGCGCAGAAGCTGGGGTAAGATCTGCAGATAAATCCGGGGGCCTTAGGTATGTAATTTCATCCTCTGTCATGGATATGATCCATGAGGAGAGATGAAATGTAAACTTTTTAAACTGTTTTTTTTTTTTCTTTACATGATCACTCTTATACATTGGATAACAGTGATCATGTGACCGGAAACCACATACAGCGGTCCCCAGTGACATTTCTCTGCTCCCGGCTACACATGCTAGCCAGGAGCAGAGGGATTTTAAATTTCCCAAGGCACAAGGCGTTCTGTGCATGCGCCCAACATTTGTGTCAGGCACACATGTGCAGAAGGCGACACGAGGTCCGCGAAGGACCATATGGCCACGGAACATCACGGAGGACGGGGGTGAGTATTTTCACCTATCCTCATGGATCCGATCAATGAGGGGAGGTGAAACTTTAACTTTTTTTAACTTTTCTGTGATCGCCGTTAACCATTGGTTAACGGTGATCACGGGAGCATTCACCGCAGTCCCTGGTGACCTCTTCTTTTGGGAGCCAGGAAACTTTAAATATCCAGGGCGATCTGGGCTTCTGTGCATGCGACGCCAATTTTTCCTTGGCGTGCATCCGCAAAAGACGGCAGTGGGTCAGTTCCGGAGCAGGACAACGCCGGGCATCGTGGAGGACCTGGGTAAGAAGTTTAAGCCCCCCTCATGGATGCGATCTATGAGGGGAGCTGAAACTATCTTTTTTTCACTTTTTATTTACTTTAATGCGATCGCATTGCCAGGGGGAGGCTCCACGCAGCCTGGGATGACAGCTCCAGGTTATCGGCTACCTCTAGTAACCGACTACATGGAGCTGTCACGTCCAGAGCCTACAGGCCTTTAATCCTAAGGGGATGCATGTTCTTGCATCTCTGAGATTTAAAGCCCACTTAAGCGGGACGTAAAAAGGCAATGGGGCTGTCACTAAGGGTCAATCATGTTTTGCAGTCCAATAAATAAATCTGGGTTTAGCAGGTGCCTGGAGAATACTCCCTGTCAGAATGGATAGTACTACAGCATACAAAGACATTTTAGACAATTGAATGCTTCCAACTCAGTGACAACCATTAATGGAAGGCCCTTCCTTGTTCTCGCATAATACCATAGCATGACTGTACCTCGAAGCGCAAAGTGAGGTTCACAAAGACCTGGTTTGGCGAGTGTGATTTGAAGAAGCTCAAGTGGCCCGCACACAACCCTGACTTCAACACTACTGAACATCTTTGGGATGAACAGGACCGCCGATTGTAAATCAGTCCCCCTCAATCATCAGTTGCCAATCTCGCAAATCCTCTTTTGGCTGAATGTGCACAAAATCCCACGGGAAGAGGGGGGCTCGCAAATCCTCTTTTGGCTGAATGTGCACAAAATCCCACGGGAAGAGGGGGGTAAGTGTGGGGTGGGGTGAAGATTCTACCATTATTCCCACTAGGAGCAAGAAAAATACAGTATTTGCAAATGAAAAGGCAGTCCATGTAATACAAGAACAGGTTGAGTCTGCCTAAGCTGCAGTAGATGATGATTAGCTGGTCTGGCTCGTTTGTCTTTTGCCGCCCCAGCTTCTGGTTAGACTTGAACTTTAAAAAAAAACGAATGCCTTGATCACCCCTTTCAAGCTACAGGACATGAGTTTTCGCCCTGGCTGGGGTTACAGAATTGATGCTTTATCTCCCCGCCCTCCAAAAAACATTAATAAAAGTTTTACAATGCATTATATGTACACAAAAATGGTACGAATTAAAAACTAGTTTACCATACAAAAAAACGAGCCCTCATATGGCCATATCGACAGAAGAAAATTAAAGTTATGACTTTTGAAAAGGGGAGATGAAAATCCTGTTAAAAATCGTTTTGACTTTTGTCCCAAAACAGGCTGTCCTTAAGGGGTTAAACTGCCTTTTAACAAAAGTGAGGAAGTAGTACTGATGGTAAAGATAAACTAGCAATAAACAATTTTTGAGGCTGCATTAGAAAAATGAAACTCATAAGCTAAAGAATATACTGTATATTTCAAATCTGTTGAATTTACCATTTTCCCATAAATTAATTAGTTCTTTAAATTGAGTCCTGCAACACTTCTAGATTTTAGCTCTGTGTGAAACCATATATACTGCCTATTTATTGATATGTAAGCTAGAAAAAAACAGCAGACGTAGACTAGGTATAACAATATACCCTTGTATTAACCTCTACTATAGGATCCAGTACATCTAATAGTTGCCCTTTCCTGTAACTCTAAATGACCTGTATTGCTTAGCCAACAACACTGCTGGGGAGTTTCTAGAGAAATTCTGTTTAGCAATGCCGATGACTATGAGCAGAAGTATTTCCTCTAAACTATGAAAAGTGAAAATGGACAATCAGTTTCATAAAAACATGAAAGGAGTATGAATGTGCATTGTAATGTTCTGGAAAAATGGAAAACTTGACTCATTTATTTTTTTCAGTGTATCATTATACTAACATCTCCATATAGGGCTCCTTCCCACAGACGGATTTCCGTCGCGTTGCCCGCAGCTATTAGGTTCTATTGAACCTAATAGATCAATGCTCACGGTGCGGAATTCCGCACCGTGAAATCTCCCGTCCTCACCCGCGGCATGCTCTATTTGCCGCGGGTGTACGCGCGGACGGCTTCCATTGCAGTCAATGGAAGCCCATCCGTCACGCTATCTTCCGCTGTAGCACAGCGGAAGATGGCGTGAAACCGCTTCCCCGCCCACCGCCAGCCACGTCATGCGGGAAGGAAGACGCCGGATCCGCAGGTAAGTATGGGGTCTCTGCGGGGCGCCGTGATGGGCTCTGCCGCGGAATTCCGCAGCGGAGCCCGTCACGCCCGTGTGTAGCCGGCCTAAATATGAAGATAGAAGAATACATAAACAAAAAGCCAATCATACGTACAGCTATAACAAAAACCAAATACACCCGCTTTAAATTCCATGCTTTTACGTATCAGTGCATAATTAAACATTTGATCCTAAGAAGGTCTTCGGCTGCCTGTCCACGGGCATTTTTTGCATTGTGCTCCCCACAACGATAATCTCTAGCGATACTCCGCTCACGGACGGCAAATCGCAGCATGCTGCGAATCTGTCAGATAGGCTCACTGCGGAGATCTGTCTGCTGGCTCCTGCTCCCAGGCGGTGGCTCCCGCGGCGGAGATCCACCACGGAATACTGCAACGCCCGTGGACAGGCAGACTTAAAGTTATGTGAATACAACTTCAGATGAACAACAAGTGACAAATTACACCATGTTATTATTTATGTAACAAAGACTATGCAAAATGCAGAAGCAGTGTGTGAAAAATTAAGTACACCCCATGAATCAATAGCTTGCAGGACCACTTATAGCAGCATTAACTTGAAGAAATTGTTTTTTGTATAACTTTCGAAGTCTTGCAGATCGTTCTGTAGGTATGTGGCCAACTCTTTTATACAATGTTGCTTTAGTTCATTGCGGTCTGTGGGCATCCGTTTATGCAATTCTCTTGATGTTCCACCACAGCATCTCATTTGGGTTGAGGTCTGGACTGAGCCATTGCAGCACCCAGATTCTTTTTCAGCCAGTCTGATGTAGATTTGCTGGTGTACTTGGGGATCATTGTCCTGTTGGATGACCCAGTTTCGGCCAAGTTTAAACTTTTGGATAGATGACATTTGACTCTGGAATACTGTCGATGACTGCAAGGTACCCAGTCCCTTAGGCTGCATAACAAGCCCAAATCATCACCCCTCCATCACCATGCTTGACAGTTTGTATGAAGCATCTCTACTGATGATTGGTTTACACCAAACATGGTGCTGGGCATTATGGTCAAACATCCCAACTTTGGTCAGTCCAAAGGACATTGTTCTAGAAGTCTTGTAGTTTGTTCAGATTCAACATTGCAAACTTTGAGCCTTGCTGTCATGTTCGTTTTAGAAGTAATTCTAATTCTACTGTGAAGAACTTGAATATTTAACATGCTAACTGAGGCCATTAGAGTCTGAAATGTAGCTATTCGTATTTTTGCAATTTCTCTGAGTAATTGCATGTTTTGCCATTTGGGTGAATTGACTGGAACGTCCACTCCTGGAAAGATTGTCGACTGTCTTGTATGTTTTCTAATTGTGAATTTATCTTATCACAGTGTGATAGACATGATGATTAGTCAGTGTAAAATGTCTATTGATTTGTACTAAACTAGATGTATTACGCAGCTGTAGTGACTTTAACTCTTAGAGGCTAATGACTACATAATTTCATTATAGTAATTGCTGGACAATGGCATGGTGAAAAGATGTGTGTTTTGTGACTTCAGCCTAATGTGGAACTCTGCTGCATAAGGAAAGAGTTAAATCACAGTGTTATATGTTATTGCTTGTGTTCATCTTGAGTGTTTTCCCAGTCCTTCCCCATCCCCCACACAGAATCTTCTTCAACAAAGAGATACTTACTTTCAGTTTCAGTTTTGGCCACGTTGTTAAGACAAAGGCTCCTACTTGAGAGAGGTGGGGAGAGGGGGAGGCGGGGGATTCTATATGATCCGACAAATGAGAATCCTATATGTTACTGATGTAATCTGTTGCCCGCCCATTAAAGGGCAGGTGTTATGCTTTACAATAAAAGGGGCTGTCTGGGTGTTTCTGCCCAGAGAGCCATTTTGGATATGAGACTGATAACTTGTGTCTGATCTGGTCGATGATGTGTGCACACTATACAATTTGGAAGCTACAGAATACCCCGAAACCTGCTGGAGAAAACCATATTCCAGCTCAACAGTAGAATCATGGACTCCAAATTGTTTGGAAATTTCCTTATAACCTTGCTCATAGGCAGCAACTGTTGCGTCTATAAGATCATTGCTGATATTTTTTTTTTTCTCCTTGATATTGTATTAATACATGCATGCATGCTACAGACCAGCAAAATAACAAAACGTCTGCACTTATAGAGGCAGGCACACTGGCTGATTAAATAATCAAAACATTTGATTAGTAGCACCTGGCTGCTATTTACCCTCTTAACTGCGATGGAAGCATTATGGGGGAACTTAATTTTTCACACACTGCTTCTACCTTTTGGGCTAGTTTTTGTTAAATAAATTATAACACAGTGCTGTTCATATAAGGTTGTATTTACCTAATTTTAAGACCATCTAAAAGGACCATATATTTTTTTTATATCCTGATACACAGAACCATAGAATTCAAGAAGGGTATAATTAATTTTTTTAATGGCTGTATATATATTTCCTCCTGCTTTCTGTCTTGAGAACCACTCTGCACCACATACCATATACACAGTGTACGTCTTTAGTCACTGCAATACTTCCCGTGTGAAACTAGCCTAAGGGCTCTTTAACACAAGCGTATATCGGCTGCCGTTATCACAGCAAGCCGATATACACTGCAATGTCAGGTGTAAAAACTCGTGAATGTGCACCCATTTAGATGGCATGGGCCCCGGCGCATATACGATGAGGCCACAATGACGGTGCCCCTTCCCTTTTCCTCCCCCTCACCGGCTCACCTCCCCTCTCCTCGCCACCCTGGCTGATTGGAATGGGAGTGGACCCTGTCCCACCCCTTGTCTGCACCCAGCAATGGGAGGAGGCCAGATGGGGAGGCACTTAGCTCAACCCTGTCCCACCCCCTCCCATTGCAATCAGCTGGAGGGGAGGAGAAAAGAGGGAGGAAGTTTAGCAGTCACGCTGCTAAACTCCCTCCCACTTCCCTTCTCCGGCCACTGTCATTGGCTCCCACAGGAGCCCATGCAGCAGCCAACATGTCCTGGAAGCGCTATATTGGCCGGCCAGCCGCTTTTACATCGCGGGAATACGGCCTTGTGATCTGATGCATTGGAATACAATGCATCAGATCACAGCGTATATCGGCCAACCGTGAAAATGGCGGGCCGATATACGCTCATGTGAAAGAGCCCTAAGGGTGAGACCACATGGAGCAATTGTGGGGTTTTTTCCATTTCACTCCGCTAAGAAATTTTAAAAAGTCTTTCAATATATTATATGGTACATTAAATGATGCCATTAAAAAAATACAACTCTGCCTGTAAAAAAACAAGCCTTCAAGCAACCACATTGATGGAAAAAAAAAAAAATTGCCCTTTCCTCAATGAGTTAAAAGTGTGTCTTTCCAAAAGAGAAAGATATCAACTATTAAACTGAACTTTAGGGCCACTCAAGCCAATCACAGGCTTCAGTGGCTATGCAAAAATCACCTGAAGCCTGTGATTGGCTGAGTGGTCACGTGCACAATGAATTTCATGTGACCGTCCACTGCTACTTCTGGATTCCGAGTGGTAGACACCATGGCTCCATCGCTGGACAAGAAGCCGCTGGAGTAGGTGAATAATGAGTTTTCCTTTATTTTACTCCTTTTAAACCTGCAAAAAAAAATTTTCTTAATTTCCGTAAACCCCTTTACACCCCTCCGAAGCAATCCTTGGGAGGGAGACTTCTAACATGTACACATGATATAAAAGAAAATGATTCATCAAACAAGATCACCTTCTCCCACTGCTCCACGGCCCAGATCTTATGCTCATGTGCCCATTGTATCCAGTTCTGGCGGTGGACAAGGGTCAGCATGGGCACTCTGAACAGTCTGTGGCTATACAGAAAGCTGTTATGCGATTTGTGTTCTAACACCTACCAAATGGGCTAATTGGCTTCTGCCACTTGGAGTTTTTGCGCATTTGTGCAGGGAAAGAGCACATATTGGACTAATTACCCTTTCCAATTTATGGGAGCATGGCATGTACGCGCAAATATGCAACGCCCATTGTGCAAATACACAGCGCAAATGCACTTACACCCTTGTGACACCGGCTTGAATTGAAAGGGATTAAATGAGCTGCAGATCTGCAAAGATGATACCAATGGTGTGGATCTTGCCGTAGTATTTGATGTGGATTTTGGTGCAGACTTCCCGCTGTAGAAAAGCCTCCCTCAAATCTATTATGTGTGAACGTACCCAAAATGTTGGAGGAATGCTGTAGAAACATGGCAAGGGCCCCTTCAGATGAGCGTTCCTTGGAATACACTTGCTCCTGCACAATCTTTTTGGGCAGGTGAGTATATTTTGAGCGCGTGCCTGCACAAGTACTGTGTGTAGTTACTGTGTATATGTGCAGGCACCGCTTGTTTACACTGGCAGAGGAATCATCCCGCCCTAATTTAAATGGCTACCGAGGAGCCGTGATCGTGGGTATGTGTAGATTTTAGTGCATACAGATGTGCGTGTCTGTGCACCTCCCATAGACCTCTATTGGGCTCTTTGGTGTTCAAATACGAACAAAATAGAGGAGGCCCTAATTTTTTTGCGCCTGTGAAAACAGCAAGCGCAAAAAAATGAAATGAGAATGAACCCACTGAAATCAATGGGCCCTACTCTCCACAAAAACACGTTCATCTGAATTAGTCCTAAAACGGTGGTGCAACTAATGGCCCCTCTACACGGACCAACAGTCGGGTAAACAACTGCACGAGTGCTGACGTCACTGCTAAGGTCATCAATGCTTTGCAGAGTGTTTACACACAGCGACTTCCTGCCGGATCGTGGGCTTCTGGTCCGCTTCGCCTCCTACGTGGAGCGTTTACACGACAAGCCAGCAAGCCAACAAGGTTTTTTAAGCTCACTGTAAAGTCAGTTTAACAAACCGCAAACAAGTGAGTTTTTGTTTTTGTGCATTTACACTGAATGATTATCGCTCAAATTTATTAGGTTGAATGAAGTTTTAGTGATAATGCTACATGTAAATGGGCCTTAACTGTTACGTGTAAATGGGCCTTAAAGGAGATGTCCCGAGGCAGCAAGTGGGTCTATACACTTCTGCATGGCCATAATAATGCACTTTGTAATGTACATTGTGCATTAATTATGAGCCATACAGAAGTTATAAAAAGTTTTTTACTTACCTGCTCCGTTGCTAGCGTCCTGGTCTCCATGGTGCCGACTTATTTTTGGCCTCCGATGGCCAAATTAGCCGCGCTTGCGCAGTCCGGGTCTTCTGCTGTTCTCTATGGGGCTCCGTGTAGCTCCGTGTAGCTCCGCCCCGTCACGTGCCGATTCCAGCCAATCAGGAGGCTGGAATCGGCAGTGGACCGCACAGAAGAGCTGCGGTCCACGAAGATAGAGGATCCCGGCGGCCATCTTCAGCGGTAAGTATTGAAGTCACCGGACCGCCGGGATTCAGGTAAGCGCTGTGCGGGTGGTTTTTTTAACCCCTGCATCGGGGTTGTCTCGCGCCGAACGGGGGGGGGGTTTAAAAAAAAAAAAACCCGTTTCGGCGCGGGACATCTCCTTTAACTGCCTTGTGGAAATTCAGCCTCCATGTTGTGTCAAAAAATGTTACAGGTGTGATTTTTTTTTTTTGCATGTGATTTATTTTTATTTTATTTTTATTTTTTTTTCACACCTGTTTCTCAGCTCTGCGCTTCCTGGTTCTTTATTTTCATGTGGTCACCATAGTAACCTGCATTAAAAATGTATCACACTCGCATTAAAATTTCATGCAAATCGCAATTGATTTTTTTTTTTTTTTTTTTTTAAATCCTTCCATAGAAAATAATGAGCAATTCTTCACAAAAACAGAATGTGCGTGTTCTCAGTAAGAGAAATTATGTAAAGGCCCATTTACACTGAAAAATGGTTGCTCAACAATCGCTCAAACGACAGTTTGAGTGACCGTTTTAAGTGATCATCTTTGCATAAACTTTTGAGTAGCTAACTAGCTACTTAAGAGTTAAATGCAGGTGGAACGGAACACCGATGACAGCTCCAAGAACAGCAGCTGTTTAGTATATGCAAACAGCTGCTTTGTTCTCTGAGCTGTCAGCTGGTGTCCTGCTGAGCTGATGGCGCTAAGAAAGCAGGAACCTCTTTATTCTCGGAGCTATCACTGACAGCTCCGAGCGGGATACGAGCTGAAAGAATGCCATCAGCTGGTATCACGCTGAGAACTCAGCCCACGGCGCTGATAAGAGTCATCGCTGATTTTTAGCTTGCTAGAAGTCAACAATGAACGAACCGTGCACGATGGCCGCGCATTTAGACACGATTATCGCTCAATACAAGGCTTCTGAGTGAATTTTGAGCGATAATCGTTGTGTCTAAATGGGCCTTGATCTTGTGGATATGATGCCTTTTAATGACTAACAAAAACCCATGATGTTATAGTGAGCTTTCCAACCAACGCAGGGTTCAAAAGCTTGCATTAACATCAGGTATTTTTGTTAGCCATTAAAAGTTCTCATATCTACAAGATTACGTGGTTTCTCTTACTGAGAACAATCACACATCGCTCTACTGACTAAGGCTGCCTGTCCACGGCAATAATCCGGCCGCGGGTAACACCGTGAACGCTTTCCATACCATTGCTATGGAAAGCGAAGCCGCGACGTCCACAAGCAGAGAATCAATGCGATTCTCCGTTCACGGGACCTAAATCGCAGCATGCCACGATTCTCCATGGTGAGCCTATCTGTTATGTAGGCTCACCGCAGAGAACTGACAGCCCCCCCCCTGCGTTGGCGGAATTTCGCTAGCGATATTCCGCCACGGCCGTGGACAGCAGCCTAACACGGTACCAAACCTTTTTCAATATTTCACAAAAACAGGATGTGCAGCGTTTTTTTTGTTTGTTTTTTTTCCCCCTAACGCGGGCTATCGGTCTGAGGGAAAAACTGCTTATGTGAATTGGGTTCTTTTCCCGTGCAGCTTCTGTCCATCCCAGAACTGGTATGGAGACATGGCCGCTGCGACCACTCTCAGCCTAACAGCTGACAGAAGACGCCGTGAACACGAGGGCACGTTTCTGTTCCTCATAGTAACCAATGACACAGTGGCTTTCATTTTCCTAAAGCCCCGTGAGAAACGTAAGCTGCGCCGCGGCTGGCTGCCTCCATTCTGGCCAGCATTTTACATCAGTATTTGGAAGCCAAAACCAGGAGAGCGCCCCCCAGGGAAACTGACCAATGGTGGGATTACACCTCTAATGTGCTGCAGAGCCCCTGCTGGTTCTGGCTTACAAACACTGTGGTGTGTGCCTAAATGTGCCGCACAGTGTGACTAGACGGCAGCAGGTGCCGCAGCCAGTGTCTACCAGGCGGTGTGGTGAGCAGCCGCCAGGGGGCGCCGCAGCCCGTATGTACCGGGGTTTCTGGCCGTATAGTTACATTACGGACTAGCAGTCCTGACTTCCCGCCCCGGGCTGTAGTTTGGGAAGCCTCTCCCCAGGCATCCCCGGATACGACGTGTAGTTCCAGCTGAGCCCGTCTCCGGAGCGGGGGAGCTGCACCCTCACTTATCCGTCTCCCGGCCCCTCCTCCGGCCGTGTGTGCTCTGCCCTGCTCTGGTATTTACCCCTCACTCGCGCCGGGCACAAGGCTGGCAGTGCCCTCAGCGGCCAGGACCGGACGAGGCGAAGAAAGGAGGAAGCCTCCCGCCGACTAAGCAGCCAACACCCCGCACTCACTATGGCGTTCCACAGCGACGAGACCACCCTGGAGCTGGACGAGGTGTCGGAGGACGGGGAGATGATAGGTGGGTAGAGGCTGTGGTGCCCGCTGCCCTCCGGGTGCCCGCCGTGTACAGGGGTCTTGGAGAAGTTCTCTGAGCCGCGGCCGGCGGGGGGGAGGTCCGCACAGAACTTCTCAGCCAACTTCTCCCATTACTGCAGCGCCGCACATACCGGGGGCTGCGGGGCGTATGATGGACTGCTAACAGCAAGTCCAGGCAGTTGCCGTCATATATATATATGGGCCATAATGACACCTATAGCCGATCAGCCGTGAACTGTGGCTTGTTCATCATGACCATTGCTGTAGGTCATTGGGCTGGGGCTGTCAGCAGCAGCGGATAGTACACGGCTCCGTTATATGCCTATGAGCTTTATCAGGTCCTCATAACAGGTCTTGGGGCTAAGGACCGGCTCACATATGGTCACAGCGTATTACATGTGTGGGTTTTCCAAAATTTGCTCACGTAACATACAGTGAATAGAACGCATTGATTTCAATGGATCATTCACAGGAGTATATTTTGCACGCATGTTTCATTTGCACAAAAAATCTGCAGCATGTTCTATTTTCATGCTTATTGCACATAAATAGTACTTATTAAACGTAATTGCCCATTGAAATGAATGGGAGCAAGCTTGCGATATATACACATTGTTTTTTCTTTTTAGTGCGCACAACTGTGTAGGACATGCTCACGCAAAAAAAAACGACCCATTGCGCAAATGCACACACTATGCCTGTGAAGCCAGCCTTATCCCTGTCTATTTCCATGAAACGGTGGCCAATATGCGCTCGTGGGAATAAGCCCTTAGGCCTCCTGCACACGGTAGAGCCAGATTCCGCATGCGGAACCCCACAGCAGAATCCGGCCCTGACAGCAGCAGCGCCCACACGTACCTGCTTTCTTGATTTACGTCTGTACTGCAGATAGTCTACGCGGCTCAGACATGCGCAGTATAGTCCTTTCTTTTAAACTCCTGCTTTTCTCGAGGAATTCGCGGCCCGTCCGCAATTGACATTGTGGACGGGCCACAGGTCAAACTGCTTCCATTGACTTCAATGGAATGGAGCCTTCTGCGTTTTTTTTTGGTTTGTTTTTTTCCATCCGTGAGTGGAAACCAATTGTGGTACATGAAGAATCACTTTTACATTGCATTTTATGGACGGTATTTGCCGCGGAATCGGCCCGTGTGCATTCACCCTTACTATTAATATGTAATATTCCGTAGCAGCATTTGAAACTGTAGAGCAACCATGAAATACATGATGAGACATAATAATCCAGAGCCGAGACCCTCTTCCCAGCGGCTCTTCGCTCCAGATAGGGGGGTGGCATCTATTGTGGACATTTCTGGCATTGGAATCCATTCTCTTCGTGTGTGTAGCTTTAGGCCACTTTCATCCGGCCATCAGTGGGTCCAAAATCAAAGGAAATGCAAAACATTCCATGATACTTTTCTCTGTTTAGGTTCCTCTCCTGGTTTTGGTTTATGAATACAATGTAACATCCTAATCAGAATGCTGAAGTGTGAAAGTGGGCTAATAGAGGGATTAGTGGTCATGGGATCTCCATGTACAAATGACTTGTGCATTAATATGGATATAGACGAGGGTTCTCCTCTAATCAGGCAGGACCATGAACATTGTACAGCGTGCCCTATATTTTACCTGTAATTACTTGTCATTTTAGTAACCTGCAGATCATTGCAATTATCTTTTGTATGGGCACTTTTAGAGTATTCACACATAACTGATTTGGTGTGGCTATGTACCAAAATCTGCAGAAAATCAGCAAAGTGTGAATGGAAAACCCCGCAAAAATAATAATTGTGTGTGTGTGTGTATATATATATATATATATATATATATATATATATATATATATATATATATATATATATATATAATATATACACACACACACAGTGTGCGTGAGATACACTGTTATGTGCAGTGATGGGCCGGCTCCACTGTGGTAGAACCCAGCGGGACACACACAGGGTCTTGCGCATGCGGCCGTGTAAGCCATGTCTAAGACCTGTAGACAGTGAATGGAGAGGTGGTGCGCATGTGTGGCCATTCAAATGGGGATTGAGGGTCCTAGAAGTCGGACTCCAGCGGTCATCGCTTAAACTGTGTGCAGGCTTGCATTTTCCCACACAGTTCTCGGATGTGCAGCAAGATCTGCGCCTCGTCTGCAGTGTATGGATCCTAAAAGTGTGGTATTCCTGTTAAAATCATGTGGCCAATTCCCATGCTGCATGGGACCTTATCCCAGCGCCCTCGTAGTTCACATGTGTTATTCGCCCTCTAACTGTAAGTTGCTCAGCATTGTGTTGCTCCGTGGCATTCCAAGCGGCCGGGCTCCACCTCTGTAATAAGAGCTGAGCTGGGATTTTACTCAAGATCCCGTTATACTTCAGCCAGGATTGTGCAGTGCACTTTTTTTTTACATCTAGAGGCGAGTGTGATTCAGAGGCAGTTGCTGTATTACTAATGCGCTATACTTATCCAGACTTGCCTACGACTTGTAGCGTAACATGGCGATCAGCTTGTGACGACTCTTACACTTCCTGTAACACGATGGAGTTGGTAGTAGAAACCACACGGGCCAGAATGTGCATCTAACATAGAAACTTTCTGTTTCCTGACAAACAAGCGTTCAGCTGCCTATAGACAAGCGGCCAGAATGCAGATCTTCTGTTTTATTGTAAGGCTTGCCATAGGAACATAGAGAATAGACGGCAGAAAAAGAAGGTCCATCTAGTCTGCTCTTTATATTTCTCTTTTAGGTTCTGTACGTATCCCAGCCATGCTTGAATCCATTTATGTGATTATACTTGTTTGCATGAGAACCGTGGGAAGGTACTGGGATCAGTTACCTCCTAGAAGTCAAATAAAGGGATAACTGTTACGTTGTATAAGCAGTGAGTATATATTGTGTACACAGTATTAGCAATGGAACTGTCCTCGGTGTACTCCAAAGATGGTTCTAAATGTCAGCTGCTTCTCAGGACTGGCCAGGAGGTAATATTCACACTCAGTGCACATGCAAGGGTATATGCTGGATGTATCCATAGCCTACAGTAGGCCAACGCCTTGGTATACATCTGTCAGGTAGGCAGCATTGGCATGCCTTCATTTCAGCTGGAAAGCCTGGTTGAATGTATCTTTCAATACAAGAACATATTGTAACAAAGTATTCTGTGAGGGTTTTCTTTTAAGTAATGCATGTAATGTATTCAACTTTTTGGCATGTGTCGTACTTTCAGAGCACAGTTAGTTGTCTCATAACAGCTTTTCTTTAAATGGGACAAAAGGTCAGGCTTGCAGATATCGAAAGCACCTTTTTATACGAGGCAATTAGCAGTCAAACGATCCTTTGTACGAATGTTTATTCGCCATAGTTGCCCTATGTAGACGTGCCAAGCAATCCTACCACAAACAATAATTTGTTTGTTATTGTTCACATATTTTAGGCCAATCTCACAAGACCGGAATTGAATTGCGGATTCCGCGATCGCCGTCCACACGGACGATCTGCGGTAAAACGCGGGTATTGAAAGGCGGGTACTTCTACATTTTCCTTCACACTCGTGGATATGAATTGTGGATCCGCAAGCAGAAGAAAAATTGCAGCATGCTCTATTTCACCGTGGATTCTGCATGGATGGCCTCCATTGATGTCAATGGAGGTGTGCAACTCGCAGCCCGTATGCAATTAACAGCATTGGAACTGCAAAAAAACCCCACAAACTTGTATTGCGCATGACCGACTGCATTCATCCGCGGTTATATGCAATACAATTATGCAACATACACAGGGTCCCCCGCCAGGCTTACAGAATGAGCATGGGGAATCCGACCCGGTCTTGTGCGCCCGACCCTAGGCGGACATAAAAAACATTGTTGGCAGCAGGTCTTCTCATGTAAACAGGGGATGTGCTGCTGACAGTAACGGAAATGAACAGGAACACAATTGATTGTAAGTTACAAACAACTGTTCGATCAGTCATTTGGCTCCCGACAGTTGCCGCAGTGTCAAAGTGCACAGCAATTATCAATGCACAGTTAGTAACCGCTGTAAGGGAGTTTGTCTGCTCCTGTGAACCCTATAAACTAAACTTACGGGCTCGTGAGTTCAAGTGCTAATTCTAGCTATGTGAGTCTTGTACACGCATTGTAAAAAAAAAAATGCCTAGAAGGACTTGTCAGAATTAAACTTTTTATGTGTGATTGTGGTATTGAAATAAGTGACTACAATATTGGAGCAAAATCCCTTGAAGGGAGGCTGTAGTACCCTGTTGGACTGCTTCTAGCTTGGATACAAGATCTGATAGGGCAGCCATGGAGGCTCTAGTACTCTGGTGTACCGCCTCTAGCTTGGATACAAGATGTGATACGGGCGGGCATGAAGGCTTTAGTACCCCGTTGGACTGCTTCTAGCTTGGATGCAAGATGTGATACGAGCAGGCATGGAGGCTCTAGTACCCTGTTTTACCGCCTCTAGCTTGGATGCAAGATGTGATACGAGCAGGCATGGAGGCTCTAGTACCCTGTTTTACCGCCTCTAGCTTGGATACAAGATGTGATACAAGCAGGCATGGAGGTTCTAGTACCCTGTTGGACTGCCTCTAGCTTGGATACAAGATGTGATACGGCTGGCATGGAGGTATACAGGTTCTGTATGGTATCGTTTCATATTGCTCCACATTTGCAGTAACTGAGCTCTAGTCTAGATCATGAAAACTCGTTGGCTGCCGAAGGTGGCATCCCAGATTGGTCCCATACATGTTCTGTTAGTGATTAATCTGGTGACTGGGCGGCCACAGAAGTGTGACAATGTCTTGGAGACATTCCTGTGACGTGTCCGTGTCCGTGTCCGAGCATCATCCTGCTGGATGTCTCTTAGAAGCTGCCGTGAGAGGAACACATATGGCTGCATGATGTCCTGAACATATCACTAAGCTGTCATTATCCATCATAGCACTACTAGGAGGGACCAATAAATCGTATGCGATGGCCCCCCCCCCCCCCCCCCCCCAGACTATCACACCAGTAGTGGGGCAGTGTCCTGCTCCAAAGGCAGGATCGAGGAGCTCACCCCTAGCTCTCCAGACATGAACACGGCTGTTGTTAATGTCCAAGCTAAACCTGGATTAGTCGCTAAAGACAACCCGGAATCGCTCTTTAACAGTCCATTTTTGTCGTTCACAACACCAGAGGAAGCAGGGCCAAATGGTCAGTGAGTGTCAGACGCGCTGTGAGACCAAATGTCCTTCATCACAGCTCCTGGAAATGGTACAGACAGACACAGGCCTGTAACGATGGTGCCACCTGTATCTGGATGGTGGACAACAAAACAGTTTGGGCATCTCATGCATGTCGGACGATCAGACTATTCTCTCTACTGGTGGTCCACTGAGTCCAGATGCCTTGTGCATGCTCTCGCACACCATTGGTTCCAACACTTCTAACAGTCTGGTCAGAATGGCCCAGGTGGGGGACAATTTGTCGATGCGACCATTCAGATCTCTCATTCCAATGATGTCCCCTTCTCAGACTCTCACTTGCATCGTAGAGGTGTCTAGTCAACAAGCTCTACACAAGTGGAAAAAGAGGTTTGCTAAACACAAGTAGCCTCTGAGAGGCTTTATATAAAGGGTAAGAATTGAACCAATTCTAAGGTTTCAGGTGACACTGTCAGTCAGATAATCGCCCCACAACTCGAATCATTTGCACATCTGCCTGAGATGTAACTGCATGTAGAGTTTTGCAACATAATGACAGCTTCTTCTAGGTGCCTGATATATTTTTTGATAGTGTACTTGCTTTCCTGGCCGTTCCCACCCCGAGTTGTTTTTTTTTTTAAAGCCACTGCTGAATGCACCCGACGACTGCCTAAGCGCGCTCGTAGAATGAGAGGACTAGTTCCCTGATTCCGTGCACATGCTTACGTAGTCCCATGGATTTCATAACACTGTCTAGTTAGTCCAGTTGTAGACTAGATGGCCATAACATGCAACAGATCTGTCACCATAGCTCATGCTGAATGATATATCTCTTGAATCTTCAGACTATCCAGTCTAAATTTATACGTTTTATTTGGCTTGGTGTATATCAAAATTTGGCGCAATGTTAGTGCACAGTGACCTATTTAGGCCATGACTTCTCACAAAGTCATATATATTGCATGAGATGTGAAGTGTCTAAAAACACGTGATAGATAAATCGCTTGCGGATCACGCTATGAAAAGCTTTCCATAGGCGAACTATGGAAAGCGCAGCCCGACATCCACGAGCGGGATTAAATTCGCAGCAAGCGGTGTGATCCAGAGGGTATCTATCACTGCTATCTGTACCCAAGGAGTTACCACTGGGTGTTATCTGTGGGATTACGTAGGACTGCAGGGAACATCTACTATAATATCTGTACTCAGGGCGTTACCCCTGTGGGGTTACATAGGACTGCAGGTAAGGGTGCTCTTACACGCAACAAGAAATTGTTCGCCTGAGCACACGATGACCCAGTTCGCTCAGGCGGGCAGTTTAAACACAAAGATAAATTGTTCATTTATATTTTTAACCGGATTGTTCAGATTGCCGTACCAGTGAATGAGAACGACTGATCGGTGTTCTATGATTAATGAACGAGCCAACAATATCTTTTATGCTTGCATAACATGAATAGTAAGCCAATGAATTATCATTCAGCCCTCGATCCTTGGCTGTGTTTAACACTGCATTATTCCGTTTAAATACAAATGATCCAGCGATTGCTTAAAAAAAAAAAAAGTTTTGTGTCAGCTGGGAGGAGGAGGGCCCTTGTACACACATTGAGGTTGGAGCTGGTAGAGGTCCTCAATTTCCTATAGGAATATGGAATCCTAATGATACCACGAAGAACAGTCACCGAAAGCCTCAAGCTGTTGTGAGGGATTTCACCATGCACTGATTCCCTCTTCCGCTGCAGTCATCCCAGCCTGTGGCTTCTGGTTGATGGATTGCAGAGGGGCCTGGCTTAAACAAATTAACACTGCCTAATATACAGGCGGGTCGCCTTGATATAAAACAGAGGAAATAGGAGGCAGTGTATTACATGTTTGCCACACCAGGTGGACGATAAACTTAAGTACTTAATTTGCAGTGAAGCATTGTACTTTATGTGCGGCAATGATGGTTTTAAAGAGGTTTTATCATTACTATACAAACTTTTCCAGCAGCTGGGCCAGCTATAAAAGGATAGAATACATAGTAATTGCCTCTTTTCAGATCCCCAGAGTGAAGCTGAGTGGCTCACACTAACCTGGCGCCAGCTTCCAGAAGGCCAGCCGGAAGCGTGTGACCACTGCGGCCAGTTGGAGACTGCAGCATCACATCCCCAAAACTCCTGACATCATGGCTTCCAGGATATAAGCGCTGATGGGAGGAGCGCCAATGGTGATGCTCTGGCCTCTGATTGGCCCAGCAGTCTATCTGGAAGCCGGGGTCAGTGTGAGCCGCTTGGCATATAGAGCCTTATCTGTGTGTAGTGTTACTATCCAAGCTTTACTAGGCTTCCAGAAGTAGTAGAACAAGGCTATCATTAAGGGATGGGGGATAACGTTATGATCAGTGGGGATCTGGCTGAAGAACAGGGATCCTGAAGGTACCCTCATGAAGGGAGTGGAGAACACGCATGTGTTCCGCTGCACCAGTACTTTCACTGGCAGCACCAGAGGTTGCCAAGAGTGCAACTTCTGGCACTACCATTGAAATGAATAGAGCCCTCCACTCCGTTCATGCAGAGACTTTTGGGGCCGCCATTCTTGGTTTAGATGGGGGTCCTAGCGCTTAGACCCTACCATTCAGAAAGTTATCCATGACCCATGGATAGCGGATATCTTCATATCCCGGTACAACCGTTAATAATGATGAGCTGATTCTCCTCATCCTGTGCCTGCAGATACAGCAAAGCTTCCAAGTGAGCTGCAGATATTGGATTTTTACACAGGGTGATAATTGCCTGAACGGTCATTAGGTGGAACAAATGTTCCCAATCATTGTGGAGTGTAAATACGTACAGCGAGAGAATGATCAGCATTAATGTACTCGCTAGTCACTGATAGACCATTCTTATGTCAGCATGACAGATGCCATCGGCAGTACATCCATCCATGTAAATGGGCATCTGCCTGTCAGTCGTAATGGAAACTACATGAGAGGAGGGAAGGAGTGATCACAATTATGACGAAGCATAGCCATTATTGGACTCTAAATCCAAGCAAACATTTGCTTCTAGAAACAATTGGTGCTTGGTGTTTTAAAGGGTTTTTTTTTTTTTTTAAATGCCCAGAGGGCACATAACTGTAACTCACAGTAGCAGCCAATGAATGAGATCCTGTTTACACGTTTCTTATAAACTGACCTGCAGCATGTTGATGTATGCTGCGACTTTTCACTGAGGATTTCAGCACTTCAAATGAAGGGCTCATGTCTGCACCAGATATGTTTCAGAAAATCTGCGGTGTGACCAAAGCCTATTATATCCCACCGTCCTGCCCACGGAAGCTCCTGCAGAAGTCACACGCTGGTCAGCTTTTCACTTGACCGCTGCAACCTATTGCTGTCCTCAGTAGTCTGTGCCGTTCATGCAGGAGCCCCCAGGGCTGGAGAGCGAAGCTCTGATTGGTTGCTATGTCTTGTAATTCTGGCCACAGCGCAGGGACATGCGTCTATTAGACATTTATTGTATATCCTGTGGATATGCCATAAATGTGCAAGACGGGAATACTTGTGTAATGCGGGACTAAAACTTCAGGTCACTTTTCAGAGTAAGGCCGGGCTAACATGGGCGCATGATTACTGCGCATTGATAATACCCATATAATACACGGTAATTCGCAGGCAATCGATTACATTGCCATACGCAGTTCCACTCACATTAGTCTGTCGGAATTGCATAATACGTGATCGCAAAAAAGAAAGCGGCATTTTCTATTTTGCAGCATATATACATGTAGTAGAGCTCATTGTTCTCTGTGTGCGCCTATATACAGGGTGGTGCAGGAAATATATAAAAAAGAGGGGGAAAAATGGGTGTATTGCGCTTGACAGCATGTCTGAGATACGCTGTCATGCGCAGTACAATTTCGGCACCCTGCTTTGCTGTCCACCAGGTCACTGCCAGCTCCACAGCTGTAAAACTCTGCGTGATCTATGTGGCATCTTACGCTTCCAGCTGTGTGCCCGGACTAATCTGTCATGTGCCTATAGAAGACGATTAGTTTAATTCTGACCATTATATGACTTGCATCCTTTAGCGTTTTTTTTTCCTGCAGGTTCCATCTCTGAGGGTGCCTTCACACTTGTGCTAAAATTATGAAACCAATTATTTTCAATGGTTTCATTCCTATTTGCAATATTTTCACTTATGTGATGTGGCGTACTAAAAAAAAAATCGCAGCATGTCCTTCTTTTTTTTTTTTTTTTTCCTAGTTCATGTCTTCCTATGGAGCCTCCTTTTTTATCGCAACGCAGGAATTTGCGATTTACATGCGATGCATTTTTAACATTAGAAACTCCTAAAGACTTTAGCGCAATAAAACCGCAGGGTCGTCAGCAAAACTGAATTTTCTCATGGCGATATTGCGATCACCAGTGTGAAGGAGCCCTCATTTTTAGTAGAAACTAAGGGTCCTTTTTTCACACAGGACAACTGTTGGGCACTTCAGCTATAATTGCTGCGGTGCTTTCACACAGGGGCGATGATCGCTTAGTGTATGGTGGCAGAATGGACTGGATCTCTCTGGCTGCCTGCCTCAAATCACCGTAAACAGGCAGTTATTCATAGATGAACAACTACCTGTTACACGGGCCCATAATCAATTTTAATTTTTTTGCTTGCAGAAACTGAGCGACGAATGAGTTATCATCCATCGTGCCGATATTTCTGCCATTTACACTGGGGAACACCATTTTTAATGACTGAGATGTTAGAACTTTTGGGGGGTATTATGGGGTCATAGACTCTGAAAATATTAGCTTTTCTCCATCAGGTCTGCTTATCAATGTATGACATATATCAATATAAATATATACAAGAGCACATATTATATTATACATGTAATGACTACCAATCAAAATCTGAAGATACAAAGATAAACCCCAAGATGCCTAGAACACTAATAAAACAAAAGTTTCTACCATCAGACACATCGCTGAAGCTGCATTGCCAACTATATTATAGCTGCTACAAAGACAAATAAAGTCTTGGGGTGCATTAAAAGAGGTATAGGGGCGAGGGATGAGAACTTTATTCTACCGCTATATGAGGCATTGTCAGGCCTCACATGGAATACTGCGTACACTTCTGGACACCGGTGCTCAGGGAAGATGTTGCAGTGCTTGAGGAGGTCCAAAGAAGGGCAACTAAACTAATACATGGAATGAGGGGACTGGAATACCCAGAGAGGCTGTCAAAATTGGGGTTATTCACCCTGGGAAAAAAGATCAAATAACTTGTATTTATACAATGTTACTATGTTACATTTCTATGATTTCCATTGATGCGATGTTTCTGAACATTCGCACTGGATGTTTCACCAGTAGTCTACCATCATCCGCAGTCCTGTTCTTCCACGGTCACCAGTAGTCCGCCATCATATGTGTATCCCATTGTCCGCAGTCCTGTTCTTCCATGGTCCTTATTTCCTGGTGTAATCGCTCACCCTGTTCATCGCTTACATCTCCAAGACAATCTGGAATTCGATCCAAAATGACTGCATGTCGTGCAATCTGATGCTCATGTCACAACCAAGTGTTCAAAAACAGAAGTCAGCGTATTCTCCACAAGTTCTCTGGAGTTTACGGCCTTGTAGTTCCCCAGGAAATGCTTTACAATCATACAAAACAACAACCACGCATGCATCTTAAAGTTGTCCGCGGTTTTATGTGGAATTGCCGGCAGAATTCTGTTCTTTTCAATTCCGCACCAAAATTTGCTGTTGCAGAATATTCCATCCTGTGTAATGGGTCCCACAAGCATGTTGTAGCCCTAATAGAACTGGAGCTACAGCCCTTCAAAGCAGAATGAGCTCTGCTCATCCAAAACTGAAATGTCCGTTTCCTGCAGATCAAACAGTTTGTGTATATTATTGACCTATCTCAGGATAAGTCATCCGTATCAGATGGGCAGGGTCAGACTCCCAGGATCCCCAATGGTCATCTGTTTACATGCTGAGTGCTGGAAATGGCACAGCTCCATGCGGTGGTCTGGGATGTCACTACAAGCTCTTTCGCATTCAAGTAAATGCCTCCAGCAAACAGCTGATTGGCAGGGGTCCTGGGTATCAGACCCCTGCAATTTAATATTTATGACCTCTCCTGAGGATAGGTTATTAATGTTACATACCAGAAAATCTGCTTTAATAGCAGTTTCTATTTTGATACAACTGTGATTGTATCAGAAGCTCAATGTCTGGTCAATATCTAACCTTGTAAATGTCAATTAGAAGGACAGAAATTGTGTTACATGTATCATCTAGACGATGCTGGACATGCTGTCCTCCGGCGCACTTAATGCAGTATATTTGGTTATACTAATGGACCAGTACGTTTTGCATTTCTACTTGCGGGTGTAACTGTATTTTTGACGTTTCTGGCTGCAAAAATAAAATGTAATGCCAGCACACTGAGAATTGTTATACTTAATGGGAATGTAGACACAACATTATAGGAATATTGTATTTTTGGCACAAGGTACCGTATAATATGTATTAACTGTATATAAGGAAATTACCTTCCCTTTATTGCTTTTTGTAGCTGCTAAACTTTTTGGGAAACTAATTACATGTAGAACTGTAAACATAGGAACCAGCCACAGGTGGACATACACTGCAGATACTGTATATGTTTTAATCAAGGAATCGCCTATAAGAAAAGTAACATATTAATGGGGCAGCTTTCTGAAAACTATCTAAAAGAGGTACTCTTTGAATTTTTTTTTCATTCATTATGTAGCTATCCCCCCAGTATATACTGTGTAAATCAGCTAGCATTACCTTGATTATTTGTTTGTTTTCTATCTGAATCCCCTGGCCCCTTTTTTTCTCACTTCTGACCAGCTCACATTTACTTTGTGCTCTCAAATTAGTAAGTTTCTCAGTCGGCATAACTCGTGTATGATGATATTACATGGAGTGTACCACACATGCTGTTCTGAGGGATACAACCCACCCCCTTCATTATGCAGGGATAGTACGCTCTCTAGTGGTATTAGTGTAATATGTTGCCACCAAAAGTGTGGCTGTGGCCGGGCTCAGCTCACTGTAATGCCCTGGTCACGCCCACAGCTCCTGATTGGCTGTGGCTCCTGCACACATCAATCAATGGAGACATACTGTGTTGCGGGAAACGTTTATGCTGATGCCGGAGACAGCGGCAGCACATGGCTCATCCAATAAGCATGGCAGATGAAGAGTGCTGGCACCGGACATAGCGGGAGTGCACCGGCAGCACAAAATGAAGCGCGTCGGCAGCAGATGACGACCGCCGGCACTACACACAACGGTAGTGCACCAGTAGCACATGGCTCACCTAGCACAGGGCACATGACGAGTGCCAGCATCGCAGACACAGGGAGGGCAACGGCAGCGAATGGCTCATGTAACACAGCAGATTAGGAGGGCTGGCACCATGCACAGGAAGAGCTGGAATAGACTCCTCATCTTCCGCTCTGTAATCTCCAGAGGTGCAGTAAATGATGATGGGGGTGATACTGCTTCTAGCCCTGCTGTCCCATCCCCAGTGTGCAGCTCCTGTGTGCAGTGCAGTATGTCTACATTGATTGATGTGTGCGCTACCCAATGGGAAGCTGTGGGTGTCACCTGTGCATTACCAGTCTGTAAGCCTGGTCAACCCATGTCTCCACCCATACAACCGGTGGAGACCTGCTACACTAATACCATCTCTAGCTAATGCTGTGCTGATACAACATTGGATTAATAGCACAGAATAGTGAAAGTAACATGATGGTGCTTGATAAGCATCAGACAGAAAGCTGCATTGTATGGAAGTGACTGCAGTATACAGAGGAGATCTCCAGAGCGTGACAGGCAATCAGGTGAAGGTGAGGGGGTACAAGGATGGGAAAATGTGTTCTCGCTGAAGTGACCCTTTTAATGTTTGATAGAAATGCTGAAGCTGAATACACGAGTACAAGCTGGAGGGTGACTTGGAAAGCTTTATTGGGCTATATGTTTCTGAGCCGGATTGGCTCTTTCATCAGACCACTTACTTATATAATGGGAAGATTTTAAACTCCTAAGAGCTTGGAGTCTGGTGTCATTGTTATCTCCACTAATTGCTGTGCATCAGCAGCAGATAATGCTAATGATACCAGTAAAAGATAAATACTGTTTTTTGTTTTATGTATTAAAAGACTTTAAATGACCCATGACCCTAATACTTGTACAGCATATAAGAAACGCATAGAATACAAAAAGTGAATAAACCTATGAAATATAAAACCAGTCAGCACTGCAATGCATAAAATCATACAGAATTCTTTTACTATGAATTAATAATAAAGCACATAATAAAAACAATGTGTAAATAGATGTTAGATGGCAGTGAAAATGAGTGTTAACATTCAAATACGAATTCTATTAAACAAAAACCAGACCCAACATTCCTGCTGGAACAAAACGAACAAAAAAAAATTCTGAAAAGTAAAATGTTTAAATCCCAAAAACAGTGTATAAACATAAAAATCCTCCCCAAAATTATTGCAAAACTAAAGTGTATATGTTTAATGTGTATTGTAGAGTGCAGTACCAGAAGTGGCTACCAAGGGGTGGGATAATTGTCTCTGTTAGGAAATATTTAGCAAGGAACGGTGGGTGTGTCTGCAATACAGAAAAACCTCTTAATTGCTTCACTTGGTGTCTATTATGTCAATTGAGAGGTACAGACTGGACTGGGAGTCTGATGCTGGGACCTAGTCTGAGAACCACAAACTTGACAGGGGAGGATGCCCCCTGGATGTGTATGATTTGATGGACATTGTTAAGGCGTTAGTCCCACATGCTAGTCAGGATTGAAGACTGTTATTTAGCGGCCAGACGTGTTTGTATCGTGTATATTGTGACGATTAACAGTGTGAAGACTGTTATTGCTGCTGTTCTTCTGCACTAAAAGGACTGATTTACCTAGTTCGGTAAACATCTGGCTTGGACTGGGTTTTCTGGAGTGCTGCCATTCATTTGATGGAAGAAAGATGGCGATCCGCCAATCTAATAACCCCCAAGTTGTCACTAATTACACATATAGTATATGAAAAGATAAAGAAATAAGTGCTAATGGAAGTGAAGCTGAACAAATAAAGTGGTTCAGACTATGAGGGAACAGTATATTCAGTATATATATCCAAAATGATTTGCTTTGTTTCAGCTTCAGGAGCCTGTTTGGTACCTGTTCAGAGGGGGTTACATGCAAAGATCTTGGCTCAGAATAATGAGCAATGTCAAAATGTCTGCATATACTAAGTAGCCGGATGAATAAATGTAGGCCAGCTGCCGTGAATGGCTTTGCACTACATAGCATTTGTAGATATTTTACCATTGCCCATAATTCTGGCCCTAGATACCTGCACCATGGAAGCCCTGTTTTCTGTTTATTGTAGTGACTTTAATGTATGATTCCTTTAAGGTGGCTCTTTTTATTGATAAATGATTAATTCAGCACTAGAAATCCTTTATCTTTGTAGCAAATGTGCCGCTTATAAGGGTAGTTTAGGGGAAACATCATTAGATATCTTCTCAGCTCTGTATAAACACCTAGGCAAGAAAATACCACTCGCCTACCCACAGCCCATAATAATTAATATTATTGTATCTTATTTGTATAGCGTCAACTTTTTCTGCAGCGCTTTCAGGTTATTTATAAACCCCCCCCAAGCTGGGTACTCATTTCACCGACTTCAGAAGGATAGAAGGCAACCTTGAGCCGGCCACCTGAACCATGCAGGGATTGAACTTGCAACCCTAAAGTCATGAGGGAGAACTTAGGACTACACTCTACGTCTAACAGTGCCTGCTGCCTTGCTGCACTCTTCTGGCTCCAACAATGACGTCTCCTCACGGGGACATGTGACCACTGCCAGTTAAGGCCCTTTTACACACAACAGTTATCGCTCAAAAGCCATCTTTTGAACGATAATCTTCTGGAGATTGCTGAGACCCTTACCAATGAGAGTTTTATCACCGATACTGTGTGGATAGGTGATAAATACCCCTTCCTTTAAATTCAGAAACAGAGATCAGATCTTGGAGATAAACTGTGTGAATGAGCTGTTGCATCTATGCATCAAAAGGAAAGGACATTGATGTATTGTATGGTCGTTAGTGAGCCATTCATTCCAGAGAGAGCCTTTAATACAATGCCTTGCAAAAGTATTCACCCCTGCCCTGCTGTTTTTCCTGTTTTGTTGCATTCTGATCTGGAATTAAAATTGATTTTGGGGGAAGCGGGGATTTTACCACCTGAAAATCAGTACTTTGTGGAGCCACCATTTGTTTACCCGAAGCCACCTGCATAGGTAATTGTATGTCTGTTATTGGCTTGGTACATCTACAAACTCAGATTTTTGCCCATTCCTCCAGGTAAGGCCGCCTGCACACGTCTGGATTTGCATTACAGAATCCAGAGTGGGCGTCTGCCTCCGGATCCGCAACAAATACTGCCCATAGCATGCAATGTAAAAGCAGGCTTCCATGCCCACGAGCGGAAAGCAATTGCGATTTTTATGCTCAAGGAGAAAAAAATCACACCATGCTCTATTTTGACCTGGATTCCATGCAGACGGCTTCCACTGAAGTCCAGCGGAAGCCTTCCGCAATCCTCACCTAGCAACGAAGCGATTACATCTGTACTGCACTTGTGCACCGGCTGGCACATCTGCAGTACCAAAGAAAAAGCATCCGGACAGGTAAACAGGGGTGATCGGCTGGTCACTGGGTCAAATTCCGCTGTGAAATCCCGCATTCGAAATCCGACCCGGTCGTGTGCATTCGGCCTGAAACTGCTCCAACTCCTTCAACTTAGATGGGTTGGTGTACAGCAGTCTCCGAGTAATACCACAGATTCTCAGTTGGATTGAGGTCTGGTCTTTAATTGGATGACTCCAAAACATTCCCACGTTTAACCTTAGACTTCTCCAGTGTAGCTTCAGCGGTATGTTTAGAGTCACTGTCCTGCTGAAAGATGAACCTTCGTCCCACTCTCACATCTCTGGCAGACTGAAACAGGTTTTCCTCAAGAATAGCCCCATATTTACTGCCATCCATCCTTCCTTCAATCCTGACCAGTTTTCCCATCCCTGCAGATAAAAAGCCTCCGACTGCATGATGCTGCCATCACCGTGCTTTACTGAGAATGGTATTCTTTGGGTGAAGAGTTGAGTTTGTACCACAAATAGTGTTTTCCCATGATGGTCAAAAAGTTCAGTTAACCTCATCTGATCAGAGACCCTTTCCCCAAGTGGTAGTGTTTTCTTGTGTTATTCTTTAAGCTATATCTGCTATAAAGAAGTATTTTAAATGTTGCAGATCTAGCCCTATTCCATCAGACAGATCCACATGCGAGCCACTTGATGGGCTTTCTGTGTAGAAATCTTAGCAAGAACTGACATATCAATCTCCCTCACAATGCATATTAACCACGTTGTATCCAAATATGTGGGGCCTAAAGCAATGTCCATGTAGAAGTCTTACTATATCAGATGTATCAATTTGAACTATTGGTTGTTATATGGTACTTAGTTATGTCTCCATAAGGTATGTATTAGTCTTGATAAGGTACCTGATAACCGAATAAGTGGAAGTCAAGAAGACTCTGCATAGTAAGGATCCTCTTAAAGTTAAGAGAATTACTCATATACATTTATCAAACTATTTACCCTTGTTTTTGGCATTTAGAAGTCAGATTCTAGAGAAAATGCGGCAGGGTTTCAATAATGCCAGAGATTGGCGTAAATCATAGTAAAAATGTACACTAACCCATACCTTATTTGGTCACCGTAGAATGGTGATTTAAGACATCCGGCCCAAGCTCTTCAGTCACATCAACTGATCAGCGTTGGTGCTGGGTATTAGACACCCCAACTAATCTATTGATGACCTTTCTTGAAGATGGGTCATCAATAATTTTGGACCAGAAAACCCTTTTAAGTGACAGCAGTCAGTCGTGGCCAGATCCATGCTGGGCTCTGTTCATAAATGTGCTGTAGTTCCTTTATTATAACGAAAATGACAATGCGGTGCAGGATCCCTTGTATGACAGATGCCAAAGAGCACAATGGGTTCCTACAGATTCAATCTTGGAGTCTGTCATTTCCACAAGGAAGGCTAGCGCAGTTCTACTCATTAAAGGGGTTGTCCCGCGAAAGCAAGTGGGGTTATACACTTCTGTATGGCCATATTAATGCACTTTGTAATGTACATCGTGCATTAATTATGAGCCATACAGAAGTTATTCACTTACCTGTCCCATTGCTAGCGTCCCCGTCTCCATGGTGCCGTCTAATTTCAGCGTCTCATCGCCCGATTAGATGCGCTTGCGCAGTCCGGTCTTCTCCCTGGTGAATGGGGCCGCTCGTGCCAGAGAGCTGCTCCTCGTAGCTCCGCCCTGTCACGTGTGCCGATTCCAGCCAATCAGGAGGCTGGAATCGGCAATGGACCGCACAGAGCCCACGGTGCACCATGGGAGAAGACCCGCGGTGCATCGTGGGTGAAGATCCCGGCCCCTTTAAATGTGGCAGAATTTGCAACACCGCTTCCAACGTGGAAGTGAACACAATATAGACAATGGAAGTATTAGGAAATCTATGCAAGGTCTTCTAAATTCAGTATATGGTATATCAGATGAACTTGTGAGGGGCGGGGGGGGGGGGGAACAGTGTGACAAAGTTTCTTTTTCAGTTCCTTATTGACTTAAAGGTGCTGGTGCTGGCAGCAAGCCATGACTCCTTTGATTTGGATGAAAACAATGTTGCAGCGTAGTGGGTGCAATGGAAGACATAAGCTGTCTTGCAACCTTTCATATGAACTCTACGCTTGGCAAATAAAATCACACAAGTACAATCTTGTGTAGAACAGTATTGGTTAATACAGTTTATTTAATTCTTGGAAGCTAGTAGTTTTAGCTAATAGGATCTTATGGAAACCTCAGATTTTCTTTGTGAAATGTTCCTCTGATTTGTCCCTTTTGGGATCCAATTTCATTCTTGACAGGGTGTATGTGTTTGGATAGAGGGACAGGTACGCTATCTTTTCTCATTAGCGAGAGCACCTAGAAGGTGAGTGAGGAGTCTTATAAGGCCATTCATGCTCCCCTGGGTAATATGCAAACAAGGGAGATGGATAAATACTCTGCAGCGCAACCTATTGGAAGGCAGCATTCCTGCAAGTCAATGTTAGACTCTTTATACAAGCCTTGTAGCAATGACTGGGAATTGAAAACCAAGCCACAATCCATACAGACCGCTGTTTCGGGGGTGTTTGCCCCTCATCAGTATGTGGTAGGCTTCTGGCTTGGCTAGCAAGAGGCCTCTGAAGTGGTTAAGGAACTCTACCTTTTCACCTTAGGCAGAGCACCTAGAAGGTGAGATGGAGAGATGGGTAGATTACAGCTATTGTAATGCACATTGAAGCTGACCATACCCATTACATTTTCTCTTAGAAGTAGGACTACAACATACTTTATTATATGTTCCTCGGGAAGATAAGCTGCTGCCAGAAATGTATGATGATGGCTTCTCCCCTATTCCTAGTAAAATAAGCACACTCAGATTATTCAAGCATGCATATTTTTGGGGAAGGTGTGTGTGTGTGTCCGTGTCGGTGTCCGGATTACGCATGGTTACAAAGAAGGCATGATATTGTCTGTGTCTGCACATGCGGCCTTCACTACAGACTTTCTGATAATTGTTTCAGCCTGCAGAATTCTGACATAATGTCAATTAGATATTGGGAGATTTATCATATGTGCAATTTTGTTGAATGTTAAATGATATGCAAATACCTTCTTTCTTCGGGGTGTGACAGTTTGTGCTGAAAATACACCTTTTCAGCACTGGTTGGCCATGTGCCTTTTTATGTGACTTTTTAAAAAAGTTGACATTTTAAATTAAAACCTTACCACCCTCCTTAGTCTATATCCTGCATATAGTTGTGGGCCAATTGATGCATATTTTCATCATGCTCCTGATGATCCAACTCAACAAAGTTGGGGAATGAGTTGAGCCCCCTTTTTCCATCTGTTTGTGAGCTTATATTAGCTCAAGTCTACATCATATACTCTCACAGGCTTCTATTGTGGCCTATGCGCTGATGGCACTGGTGTATCTTGTTGACACCAGAAGTATGGCTTGGGCTGCCTGAGCTAAATTGAGCCTGCAATGTAGGGAAGCAAGAAGACCGCGGCAAGCTGGGATGGCAGGACCTGAGAGAGCACAGGAAGCAGGTTCCGCCATGCAGGAAGGCTTACCTGTAGTAATGGGAGGGATTTTTAGTAACTTTCCCCCTACCATTTAGCTGTTACCCGGCCACACAGCACACTTCACAAGGGCACATATCTCCCCTCTGCCGGCCGCAGCCTGTAATTCATTGCTGCCCCCTGGGAGTCCAACAGCCGGAGACATCTGTGCCTTGGCAGCCAGACACTGTCACACAGTGCGAACACTGCCAACCGGCAGGGCAGGTGGAGAAGTCAGATATGGGGGGGTCGGGTTCATCTTCACTTATCTGGTAAGCGGAGAGAAGCTGCGGTGAGTGCTGCTACAGAAAGTTGGAAACTTAGAGAGGCGTTAGCAGGGCGGAACAAAGGCATTACCTGTCACTTTGCAGCTCTCCACCCATATTTCTGGTGGAGACAAGATACACCAGTACCTGTGGTGACATCATGCATGAATGTTATTCATGCATCCTGACTACCCTCTAGGCCTTGTGAACTCCTGTTGGTTCCTCTGCCTTTTTTTCCATACCTAGTTTGGGACCCAGAAAATTTTTCTTAGGGTGCGGGCCTTCTCTTGGAGTGATTTAAGTTATTAGAACATTTATTATCTTCTTTCCTCTGAGGAATAGGTGTTTTTTTCACTATCTATTACAATCATTGTTAGGTTCACACAGTGTGTGTCCTTTACTACGGTATCTACTTTGGCTTGACTTTGGTCAGCATTTTTTCCATCCCACAAACCTCATCACTGATGATCATTTTTGGCTGAGCTATGCCATTGCACCTCACTCTGGTTTGGTTGTGACTAGAGGCTCAAGGGTTGTTTCCATACTAATACCCCTCTCCGTCTAGTGGTATATTTCTATCCTTTTGTATTTATCAACCCTTATTTGATATTTTAGACAGTTATAATAAAAGTTATATTTTAGGGGTGTGTTCAGTGACCTTTTAATATATTATAACTCACGCCCACAAATTTGGACTAAAATGAAATTACCTCTCAAGATTAAAAATGGGTGCACAGGGTTCATAAATCAGCCGCACAGTAACTGGACTAGAAAGAGGTGTATTTTTAGGACAGAATCCAGACTCCATAGTCTTGATAAGTCTCCCCCTTTATGTTCTCACACTTCACACAAGACAGGCCATTCATACCCCTGCATCACGTGCTAACAAGGAGGCTCCTTCCTGTCCAATACATCCAATATTCAGAAATGCACAGAGACTAAGGTTTTCTTATTTGCTCAATTTTCTTTATAGTCTCCATTAACCGTATACATATATTGCAGTGATGCATGAAGTTCCAAACCTGTTTGCCCACAGTGTATGAGAGGTTCCATGAGGAACTTTAGTCCCTTTAATTCAAGAGTCATAGGAGAAGGTGAAGCAGCGTTCCAGGTGTATTTATAAGGAGAACACTACCCCTGCCCCTTGGGCACCAGCCTGCTAATCCCTGGTCTATGTACATGCCTGTCAATCGCTGTTCTGCAGGGCGAGGGAGTGCTCCCGTCATGAATACACCAGACTCATGAACTATGTGTATTGTATCTTTTTTTTTCAGCACTCCATATAGCCAAAGGGCACAACATTTTCTGTTACGGACTTGTATTTGTATTATGATGTGCTTACACTTTGCAGCATACTAAACTGATGGATTTGCTGCAAAGCCTTTAGACAGTTATATAAACATCCTGGAAATGACTGAAATAGTATATTATCTCATATTATCTTGCAGCTTTCATATGCAACTGGTAATTCTTGGTTAACGAGTCTTCTTTTTATTTTAGTGTCTGAAGAAATGGAGCAAACAATATTACCAACCTATGGAACCATGCCAGAAAGTACATGCAAACTTCAAACGGCAGAAATGGTAAATCTTTGCATTTAAGCACAGACCCTGCAAAATGCAGTTAGTATTTTAACCCTTTCCAATCCGCTGTCTGACGTCTAAAGACATTCTGATTGAAGGCTGTACAGCTGTGATGTCAGAAGACCTCCAGCAGGGTATTCTTACTGTATATTACTGGCCGCTCTGTTGTTGGGGGGCCTCTCTGGCATGTCACATACTGCAGTACTGGCTCTAGCCAGCAGATGGCGCCATTGTATAAAGGCAGAAAGAGAAAGCACTCTAGGAAACTCTGAATCCAAAATTGGATTGCAAAGGGTTAATAGACATGAGTTTCTAGTGCCAACTGCATTATTTTAGGACCACTATTCGCCCAGAAATCTTACAAAGTACACTATATACGTGAAGGCTTTTTCACATCATGTCTTTGCTTTGTATGCTGGGAATGTTCTCATCTGAGCCATCGGGCTGCATTAGTCAGGCGGAGAGGCTAAAAGAGTGCCCCTTTGGACTGCAAAAAGAAATGGTATGGAATAGCTTAGTAGACTATGCCATCCTTGGAGTCCAATAATAAAATGTACGTGTTAAACGCATAGTTTGTTTTTTTTTGTTTTTTTTTTTTACCATGGTTATCCTTGGCTAACGGATGCCACTGTATGGTATTCATCACAGGCACAAAAATATGATGTTAACAGCCAGAGTTCTTTACACAACACACCAGGTAACATCTATGCTGTTAGACTTCACCGCCTGTCTGTTAATACAACATAATTGTATAATATATTAAAGCAGCTTGTATGTTATGCTATGCTGCTTATTTCTGTTTTTACATTTTTTTTTTATGTCCCTACAGGGGACTTGAATCTATGAACCACTATAATACATTGCAGTACTTCTGTACTGCAATATATTATCGCTAATAATGGCTATCATAAGTAATGGCAGACCTGAACGCCATTGTCTGGCAACCTATCAAAAGGCCGATAATGTTAGAGGGAGTGCCCCACCCCCTCTGTAAACCCTTTTTTGATGCTGTGATCAACCTTGATCACGGCATGTAAGGGGTTAACAGCGAGAAACCGCAGCATTTACAGTACAAGGCAAAGTCAATGTGTTTGGCAGAAAGCTGTTCTCACAGGATAGAATTTTTCCTCACTGCTGCAGTGCGGAAATGCTGCTGCGGAACGGTTTTTGGAAGACGCAGCATGTCACTACTTTTGGACTTTTCCGCAGCGCTTTTTTTGTCTATAGACGTCCATGGAAGCAGCAAAATCTGCACTAAAATACGCTGCAAAAAGTAAAAAGCGCTGTGCAAAAAGGTTTGCAGATTTTCCGAGCCGAAAAAGCGGCTAAAATACGCAAGACAAAAATTAAGCTTTAAGCGGTTTTGCCGCGGAAAAAACGCAGCAAATCTGCGCCATGTGATCCCAGCCTAACCCTATCAAGTAGTAACTTTCACATTCAAAGAACCAGTAGAAAAATGTTGCCCCCAAAACTAAAATTAGAAATGTTCCTAGAGATTTCCTGCTTTCACCTAGGTTCTTGTACTTGTGGAACCAATTGTGTTTCTAAGTTTGTTGGTTTTCGAGTTTGTCTACACGTGGCAGATATCTGCTGTGTGAAAACATACTCTTACACAAGGAAAAGTTTAGAAAACCCAATCTTCACAAGGGCTGTCATGTCAGACTGCCTCTTTAGTTATGCCCTAGCAGATGCCCCTCCCTCCTCCCTCTTGAAGTCTGTGACCGTTTTAAAAATACTAGAGCAAGCAGCTGCTACATCTAAGGGTGCGGTCACACGGGGCATAAATCCTGCAAGAAATCTCGCGGAATGACCGCAGCGGGACCGCACAGAAATTTTGCAAGATTGCCGCAGCAGAAATGCAGCTTCAACACTCTCACCGTTCAGCGCTGGGTTTTGAAGCGGCTTCGTGGCCTGCATTCTGCTGCAGCCGTCTCTCCCCATAGAAAGGAGAAAATAGCCGCAGCAGAGACAGCGATAAAATTGGCATACCGCATATTTGAATTCCGCACGGCATGTCCGTTTCTTCGTAGCTTGGCCGCAACTGCTTTTCCGCTTTGTGTGGACGAGATTTTTGCTCCTTTCTCGGGATAAAAATTGCTGGCGGAATTTCCATGCAGAAAGTCTGCGGCAATTCCACCCCTTGTGAACCCAGCGTAACTGTATGGAGTCTGCAGTGGTGACCAATTGGTAAACCAGTCACCATACCCCTGTTCTGCTTATAGATGAGTTTCAGAAGTGGGACACACACCTATGGATAAGCCATACCTGCTTAAAGGGAACCTGTCACGTCTCACAGCACCAAAATCTAAGCAAAACTGTTGCTGTTAAGGGATGTGACAAGAAGCCGCGTGATGTGTTTTTTTTTTTTTTTTTTTTATTTAATACTCATCCACTCCCATGATCCAGCGGGGTCCCCCTCTGAAGTTGGTGCACAGCATGAAAATGTGACTTTTTTTTTTCCCTCCTCCAGAGTCTCGTGTATACCATTAAAGGAGAGCGTGCGCACAGGACTCTAAAGAGTCCAATTTTTGTGCCACACTCCGACTTCAGAGGGTGATATTGCTGGAGCAGGTGAGTATATAAAAATAGATCACCCGATGCCTTATAACGTCCCTTAACAGCACTAGTTTACGGTGCTGTGGGGACGTGATATGTGCCCTTAAAATGATCAGTGACTTTTCAAACTCCTTGTGCGTATGTAATAGGCAGTGTAATAACTTGCAGAAGTGCAATTTATTTATCTAAAATGACATTTTTATGCTGAAAAATCACTCCAAATTGATGGCCACTAGAGGTCTCTGTTCTCATCTACTGCCTGCTATAAGTGTGTTACTGCAGATAGCACTAGGGCAGAACAGGAAGTGGAGGAGGGGGATTGTATAACTGTGCTCATTGAAGTCTATGAGGGAAGGGAGGAGGTGTAAAACTGACTCAGGACAGATTTACATGGGCTAGCGTGATGCTGGGCTGAGAAACTTGCCAATGTGTGTGTTTTTCACACCGATGTAAAGTGTTTTTCATTTGATAACTCCCCACATAGTTTCTGTGAAACTATTGTTTTCAGGTGTTTTTTTTTTTCTCCTCGTGTATCAGAGAATTTCAAGTGTTTCCCATTTATTCTATGGTGAAATATCACACCCGCATGTACATCACAAAGCATGCCAGTGCCGTGCAATGTCTTGTAGAACATGCTGTGATTTTTTTATTTTTTTCTTCTTCCTCGCAGCATTTCTGTGAGGAGAAAATTCGCTCATGTGACTAAGCCCATTCAGAAGAATGGTGTTCATCTTCAGGCATCACACAATGCTCAAAACGCGTGCAAGATTCTCAGTGGTGTGAATCTAGTCCTACAGACATTCTTAGAGCTAATGGTCTGTGATTTTCTGCAATTCACATTTCCACAGCTTATTCTGCTGTATGCTATACTACATGATATATCTGTGTGGGTGTTAGACCAGAATCTGCAATTCTGTGTACAGTCTATAGAACACAGGGCAGTAGCCAGGCTCCTCCCTCTAGTCGTATGAGAACTGATAATCATGAAGACACCCTGCAGAGGTGGAAATGCAGAACACGTCATATAATAGACAGATATATTGTGTGCAAACACACGGCAGCTTATTCTGAAGCATCGTCTGAAAAGTTAGGTATGCTTTTAGCTGAGACTATCCCTTTGAGTCTGCATTTTTAACATCACGCTTCATTTCAGCAGGAAAGTATATTTAATAGCTTATCAGTTTTGCAGTCTCTGTATGGGATTTAGAAGGTTTTCTCATAATGACTGGGGAAATCTCGGTCCCTGCAGGCAGTTTTGAATTGACTCCAAAGTTTTTTGCCGTCATTTTTTCCAATAAATTGAAAAAAAAATGAACTGGAACATTATATAAAGGTTTTCATCTGTTTTAAATAAGGTAAGGATTGGAATTCACTCCGCAGCCAATAGTACTCGGTTCATAACTGTTCACCACATTTCAGCATCATTTTAATTTTTTTATGATATATATGCATATTTTTTACATAGTATTGAATTGGGAGGCACACAAAAGACAAATGCTTCAACTTCCTTTTAATTACTATACTTATATTACCACATCCTCCTAGGAACCTTGTATACAACAGCCTTGAGCTTCATGGAAAATTCATTCCTGATGTCTACTTATGGAAACTAAACATAAAATCTAACTCTTGCTTGTCAGTGGAGTTACAGATAACTCTGTTGCCCGTAGCCATGAATGACTTTAAAGGGGTATTCCAGTAAGATGATAGGGTTATCCCCTATCCATAGTATTAACTAGCTGATTGGTGGAGGGACGACCTTCTGGGGCCCCTACTGATTGCCAGAATGGGGTTTCATGTCCCTCTGAGAAACTGACAAGTGAATGAAGCGGCACTGAGCGTGCTTGACCACTGCTCCATCCATTTCAATGGAAGCACTGAGAATAATCGTACTGCAGGTAAAAATCACCACGACGGCACGAGAATGTCGCCTGAGCGGTAGAAGGGGGTTTCTGGGGGTCTGGGCAGCTTTCTGATATTTCCTGCTTGTTCTCCATCTACCGCTCGGGCGATGCGCGGTCCATACACATCTGCGCAGAAAACCGCACATACACGAGATCATGCCCGCAGCGTTTTACCCATTTTGCAGATATACACTCTGCCGGCACAGACCACATATGGCTACGAGTGTACTGCGCATGCCAGTGTATCACACTCACACAGTCATGCGCAGTGTGACGTTTTTCCTTTTTTTTAATTCCCCGCTCCATTTTATAATGGGGTTGTGTATTTTTTAAAAATGCCGCCCATACGCAATGTATTATGTATGTACAGCATTGCATGCACTACCTATACAAAGGTATTAGGCTCATGCTGCATGATATGCAGAGAAATGGAGCATGCTGCAATCTTTCTCATGTGTATCTACACGCGGTGTCTACGGGAACGTGTGCATGGATCAATGACATGCCATTGACTCCATTCACCGCATATCACGCGGCTGTGTAACACACTCGTAATGTGCAGTGAAAAAATGCCCATGGACATGAGCCCTTAGGTACATGCGTACAAGCCATACAGCGCCGTGATGTAGTCCCTGTCTGTTACTCTGCTCTACTATTTATGTATAGCTTTTTATTTTTGCTTTGTGATTGCTATAAATAAAGTGAATCATCTGGTGTACAAAGTACTATTTACAGTAATCAGTTTTATAAAATAATTGGTATGATAGAAATATTAGAATCTCTACAAATGGTTTACTAATATAAATAGTGCAGAGATTATTTTTACATGGAAAGGTCAGGAAGTGATTACTTTCCCAACCTTGTGTTGAGTTCCTGTTTTTGTCATTGGTGTGACTGTTTTATAGAGGCTTAGCAACAACTTCTATGGAAAATAGTTTGGCTTTCCAACATAATGTTGGATATCCAGATAGAAAAAATATATAGAATGTTCTTAAATCTCTAGTTTGCTGCTGTTATTTTTTTATGTATTTAAGTTTCACAATTTTTTTTTTTTTTTTTTTAATAATCCTAGGTAGAGTTCAATGAAAAGCCAGAATCCTTATACTTCAATGATGATCAAAGGCGAATTGATTATATTTTAGTTTATGAAGATGAGACTCTGAAAGAGCAGACCAAGAACACAAAGAAGAACCTCTTCTTAAAGCAGAAGGTATGTTACATATTTAGATTTTGGTATAGAAGTGGTTTGAGAAGTATAAGAAAGATCTTGTGACGGGCCTTTGTAAAGTCATAATGAAAATGCAAGCTATTGTTACCCACAAATATACAATATCCAAAGCAAATACGTTCATCATGATGGCATCCACTTGAGCTGATGTAAATCAGCAGATGTTGATATGAGTAATATTGTAGGTTTAGATTATCTATTTAATAGTTCCTGTTGGTGGATATTTTTACACAGGAAGACTGTCTCTCCTGTGCTTTCACACAGGAGTAAAGGCCCATTTACACGCAGCGATTATTGCTCACAATTCGTTCAAATGGCTGAAAGTGAGCGATAATCATTACATGTAAACGCAGGCAGTTATGCACTATTCGTTCACTTGTTTAGTGCTGGTTTTTAGCCGGCATAAAAACCATTGTTTGATCGCTCAAAATTTGTTGCATTTGAATCAAATTCATTTAGTCTTTTGAGTGTCTTGCTGACTTAATGTCCTCATTGTGTTTGCCTTGCATATATGAGTACACTGTTTACTCTGCTGGGAGGAAACAGTGAAATCCTGCCAGCCCGATAACCCTCACATAAACACACGGGAGAAGACAATGGAATCCTGCTGGCCAGATAATTCCTCACATAAACACATGCCCACCTGAGCAAACCACTCCTACTGAGTCTACTTGAGCATTTCAGCTAATAGAGGAAATAGAGATGATTAAAAGCCATTATCTGTACATGTAATTTTATGCAAAAATTGTTGTCAGTCCATTTAGTTGTTTTAAGTGATAATCATTGCATGTAAAAGGACCTTTAGTCATTCAGTGATTGGAGGCAAGCACACTGGAGATCTCTCCCAGCCGCCTACCTCCATTCTAAGATAAAAGACTGCCTGTTTGCACAGGCCTGTAGTTGCTTGTGTTTTAGGTGAGCTAAAAACCAAAAGACTACTACAAATCACTCTCTGCCCTGTAAGCAACCGTTTGCACATGGGACAACTGTCGCGCCTTGTAAAGGAACTTTAAAGTGACCCTTCAGTCCTGGACAAACAAAGATGGCTGAACTGCTCAGACTACCTGATGCGCACTGTGCATTATATGCCCCGGTAGTCCTAAATCCCACGTGCTGTTCTTCCCACCACTCCTCATGTGGGCAGCACTGGTTAATCACAGCAGTTGTATAGTGTCTTAGTCTAATGATGCATACTAATGAACAAGGGACATCAGGCAGTCAGAAGCAGGTTGGCCATCTTTCTTTGTTCAGGATTGAAGGGTCGCTTTAAGAGTATAGATGATGTGCTGACCTATCCTCTATGAATAAAGTGTTAATTGATTAGCCATGTTTGTACATTAATCATAAGATTAAAACCTGATATTGTGTAGGTTCCCCATATCTTGGTGTCACTGAAACAGCTGTGACCCATGTAGGCAAGGCCTCTGAGACCTCTGAGACCTCCATGAGACCTAGCAGCAGATTTTTTTAAAAGGGAGTCTGTCAGCTTGAACTTGCTGTCCAAACTGCAGGCCTCATGTTCTACAGCAGGAGCAGTGCAGACTGATGTATAGTTTTATGGGGAAGACTCAGTATAAATTGTATTCTATTAATTCAACCCTTTCCAATCCAGTGTCAGCCCTTGTCCGAAATTAAGATTTCCCTGCATAGCAATGTCAGACACATGTTTCTAACAGTAGGCAGGGCAGCGATCCAATGTCGGAGGCTACCTGGTGTCTCACATACACGGCAGGCAACTTGTTCTATAGTAGCTCTTCTGTGGTATTGTACCAGATGTGCTAGCCTTCTCACCAGGCGCATCATTAAGCCTTCGTCACCTATAATTCGGTGGTTGACCTTCTTTGGACCACTTTGATAGATACTAACCACTTCATACAGGAATACATGCCTCTAGACCTGCCATTTTGCAGGGGCTCTGACCCAGTTGTTTAGCCATCACAATATGGCCTTTGTCAAAGTTGTTTCGATCCTTCCACTTGCCCATTGTTCCTGCTACCAAAGCATGATCCTCATGAACTGACTATTCACTTTTTAATATAGGTGACCCCCTTGACAAGTGCCATTGACAATAGATAATCAATGAGGTTCATTCCACTTGTCAGTGGTCTTAGTGTTGTTGTTGATCAATTTATCTATAGGTGTTAATTATTGTAGTTCCAAATTAAATGTAGAGGATGAAATGTGTTCCCTGAATTATGACTAGCTGGTGACTATTAAATGATTTCTAGACCTACTAAGTAGTTGATCTTGGTGAAGCATTGTGGGATATGTTGGCTCTTATTTATTAATCAGGCACAGCATAACTTCTGTACGTATTTTACACCAGCAACTGATTTCTTAGTGGTAGATTTTTTTTTTTATTTCATCTTTCAGCCAAATCTAAAAGAATGTACTAGAGAAGAACTTCTACTTTCTTGGGAACTTTTGATAATCTGGCAAACTGGACATAAATAATGGCGTTTTTGAAAATCCACACCCACCCAAATATGTATAACAGGGCTGATCTCTGAGACATTCATTGTGTTCGTCTCCAGCTTCCAGTCCAAATGAAAGTAAAATTCTCAAGTGTAGTGATACTCTGACTCTTACGTTACTGAGGCCTGCCAAAATCCTTGAGTAATGGAATCCTTGCGCAGCACACACATCCTATTAGTGGGAGATTTCCTGCAGCAGCAGCAGATGTGTTGGTAGGACATTCCCACTTTCTTAATGAGGTGTTTTTGTTTTTCATAGCAAGAACAAATCTTTGGGCCTCCTAATGAAGAATTGGGCTTTATAATTGCCTGCGTACTTAGAAGTTTAAAGCCCCAGCGGCATTTATTTTTTCCTCGGACACAAGGCAGCATGATTTTCATTGGACTGTCGAATGTGGACTCATGTTTTTTCAATTTAAGTCTGCATATGTAGAATGAGCGAGTATTACAGTTTATGGGGAGCTTCCAGTTTTACAAGTCTTTAGGGGGAGAGAGAGACTGCTTGCAGGTTCGGTGTTTTACATTCTTTCCCAGGAAAATAGAGCAAATATGGAAAACATTTTCCTACCGGAAGACTAAACATAGAAATGCTCAAGAATTAATAAATCCTCCTTTCCTTTGAACATAGTTTATCTCGTATTACAGTTAACACTGATATATATTGTAATATAATATAATATAGAACTATTCTGTATCTGGCCCAGCAGCTCCGTCATGTCCCCATTCCTTTTCACTGGCCTCAGGCCCTTCCTGCTGTGCTCCATCTGCAGTAGAACAAACGGGCACTTTTATAAAACTGTCTAAATCTTTTCTCTTATACAGTTAAATTCCCCCCCCCCCCCCCCCCCCCAAAAAAAAAAATTTAAAAAGTTTAAAAAATTAAGCCCGCCTCTCAGCCAGTCTGCAGTTAGTTACCATAAATGGAACAGATCCGCAGAATTAAGGGAGTTGTATACCTAAGTGGAAAAAGTTACACAGACCTGAAGAGTTCTCTGGTGCTCCCATTGATAGGAATAGAGCAGCAGAGTGTGTGCAAGACCGCCGCTCCATTCATGCAGGAACGTTCCTAGTTCTCTGGATTAGAGGGCGTCTAAGCAGTTAGTCTCACACTGACCAGAAAATTGGCGCCTATCCTCTGGGTAGGGGGATAACTTTTTATCTTGACACAATCCCGTTTTTATCTTTAATCCAGTTTCTACAACCTTGGTAATGTTTTTGAAATGTCAGCTAGTAACCTAAAACCAGAACAGTGACCGTGAACTATAAGAACTGGACTGCAGAAAATGAAACCCCCACACAACCTCTTTCATCTTCAAGATGCACAGATTCAGCCTGTAAGAATATGCTCTCACAACTTGAGAAGATGTCTTATTGAATGATGCGGTTGCCAACCGTGAATATATATAACTTTAATTATAAGCTTGTTCTTCTAGTGTGGCGCAGCGCTGAGTACCTCGGAGAGTTGTGTTGCTGTTGGGTAATGTCTCAGTAGTATAATTACGCTGGCCACAGGGTTGTATCTTTACCACTAAGTGAAGCAAAATGATGCTCTGGCCACCTGTTACTATCTTTAGAGCAAAGCTCCTCGGCTCTGTGTTGTGGCTTATTAGATGTTCATATAATAAGATTAAGCCTCTGTTCTCATGCCGTTAGAAGCCCTCCAACTGAGGTGTATGTCATGAGAATCTCCAAATGTATACCTTTGGTGGAGGTCTGCAGAGGCTGCCTCTGTATAGGCACACCGTGCAATACGTCGCTATAATGCTCCCATTCTTCCGAAAAAGCATACTTTTTGTTTCGTATATTTTTCTGTGGACTAGAATAGTCTGCTAGGCCATTTCCTGCCCCAAGCATGGAGGCCACGAGGACATAACTTTTTTTTTCAGTTTTTTTCCTTGGATTCTTTTAAGTACTTCTAGCCGAATAAGCTACGGAATCAAATTAACAAGAGGCGTTCTTTCAGGTCGTTGACGTGACTCTCTTAATATGTAACTAGTAATTACTAGGAAATTATAGTACCAGTGTTTCTGGAGGCACAATGCACCATGCAGCTCTACTACATGCACGTCACACATACACAGCTTTGCTACATGCACGTCACACGCACAGCTATGGTACATGGGCATGTGACAAAGACACACAGCTCTGCTATAGGCCACGCATGTCACAGGCGCTGCTGCGCTACATGCCACGCATGTCACAGGCGCTGCTGCGCTACATGCCACGCATGTCACAGGCGCCGCTGCGCTACATGCCACGCATGTCACAGGCGCCGCTGCGCTACATGCCACGCATCCATGCTGACGATACACCCTGATTCCCACACATGACACGCACCGCTTCTGGATACAGTGATGAGCCCCTGGTCGTGTGATCCCTGACTCCACCCACACAGGTGATCACATGACCGTTACGTCATCACAGGTCCTGGTAGTTTGTCGGCTTATCCAGTATTTAGTACTTTCTACCAAACTCCAGAATGACTCCTCCCACAACAGTGACATCACAATAGGTCGGTCCTCCAGTCAACCAGATCCTCTGTGGTGGCAATAAGTCGGTGTTTCCTGTCGGAACCGCTGAATTGTGTCTGAGATAACTGCTTAGTTGTATTATCATTCTGTTATTTTTATCCTCCCCTTCCAAGAGCCCTAACTTCGGTCTTTCTTCTTTCAGTCAGCCTCTGTGTTTTTATATATACTGCAGGACCTGCAATTATGTCACCAAGGGGCGGAGCATGAGAAGCACAAACGCATGCATGCATGCATACATACATACATACAGACAAGTGGTTGTTAGTACTTTGACTAAGGCCTCATGTCCACGGGTACGTTGGATTCCGCATGCGAGACCCTGCTTACCTGCCTGGGTCTTCTTTTTTTATGTACTACGGATGTGTGCGGAAATGCTGGACGGCGCACATGTGCAGTACTTTTTTTTTAAAACTCCTGTTTTCCCACGGAATCCGCAGCCCATTCGTGTGGGAACCGCAGTAAAATGGAGCATGCTGCGATTTGTGTTTTCCGCATACTGAATCCAGAAAACAAATCTACATGTGCAAATTGAAGTGCGGACTCCCATGCTGCCCTATGGGCGGCTTGAACTGTGGATCTTCAGCATCGGTTCACATGCAGATTCCGCATTTCAAATTCACTGTGGACATTGGGCCTAATATGAATTTTCTCTTATCGCAATAAGAAATATTTACCATGGGTTACCAAACTGCAGTAACCAGATATGTCTGGAATCACACACCCCCTGCAGTGGTCAATGGTGGCATGATCTTGCTCGTAGAAGCGCAATATTACCAGCAAAATCATGCAGCCATTGGTCACTGGCTATTGGGTAGTGTTTTGGCTCCACACAGTTACTGCGCCAAACCTTACAGATAACAATTTGTTACATTAAGAACAATTGACTGTCTGATCCCGGGTTGTGTATTTAGTTGCATCGCCAACATGGTTTGTTAGGGACAGATCAGCCAGTGACTATTATGTTTGCCGACTATCACTATGAACACCATAATTCATTTGAATCCTAATAATAATCAGTATGTGTAAATGAGCCTCAAAGGGATCTATGAGATTAGAAAAGAGGTTACTTTTTCCACAAATACTTATTCATGGACTGTCTGGTTGGTCAGCCTCATTGACCTGAACAGGTTGTGTAGGATTAGGGGGGGGAAATAACCTTCCTACTTTCCAACCCAAAACAGCAGCACTCCCCAAACTGGATACCCAGTCATGAACGTAAAGGGGTTTTCCTATTACCTAAAATTGCCTCACAACCACTCTGTACCACTGGTTGCTGCTGCCCAGGACATGTTACTGCTGCAGCCAATCACTGACCACAGCAGTGACCTTCTATAGCCACTGATTGGTTGCAGCAGTCACACGACCTGGTCAGCAGCAACCAGGAAGTATATAAGGGCTGTGAAGCAATTTTAAGTAGTGGGGAAACCCCTTTAATGAGATGCGCCGATCTCTGTAAATATGGCTGAGTTGGAAACCCTACAGGATATGAGGTGTCGGAGCTGACCGAAACAGCGAAGCTTGGCTGAGCTACAATATTTCTGTAACTCCCATAAAAATCAATGGGAGTTACGCAAACCGTGTAGCACACAGAGTAATGCCGTTGCTGCCACCATAAATCCTAATATATCATGCATAGTATACATATAAATAGTGCATGAGTCTCAGCAATATATGTAGTATAGACCTTCATGTTATGAATAAACCATATGCTGAAGGAAAAAGTAAACTAAAATCTAGAAATACCACGAAATGTATTCAGATACTCCCAAATAGTATAGGTGCATACACATAAAAGATGCACACCAATGGATCTGGGAACCTGATCTGGCATATGTAGTTTTGGAGTAGCTATCTATTGTCCCTTGTTACTATGGGCAGCATGAGTGATTTGCTGTGATGACATGCCCAGCCCTTTTATATAGAGATGCTCTCTGCACTTCTGTGTTTATTCACACAGCATTCATGTCTGCCTGTTACTTTTTATTACTCTTGTTATATATGTCATTAGTTATTTATTTGAATTCAATGGGAGCTTCGCTGCAGTAAAAACCTGGGTCACTGTTACTATGGTCAGCCAATCAACTGATTGGCGGGGATCCAAATGGTGAACATCTATTGATGACTCGTCAGTCGTCAATAGCAAAAGTTTCAAATGTCCTGGAATATCCCTTTAACTTTCCATGTCACAATCTATAGTTAAACACATTATTAACCAACAAGTCTTAAATTGTTTTAACACAAAAACAAAATTTGATTTAAAGGGCCACTCCAGCAGAAACACCTTTTTTTCCATGCTTGTCACACTTTAGAGTTCTCCATTGTGTATAGCTACTTCCCTGCAATATAGCTTCTTGTTTGATGCTCATCAGGCACCATCTTGGGGCTAAGATTTTTACTTTCATTTTCACATGTGTCCCATGATGCATTAGCTCAGGCTATACCATTTTCATGGTATAGCCTCAGCTAATGCATCATGGAAGCAGCCAAAGACAGAAAAGCATGGCGTATGCTGATCCACAAGGTAATCGAAAATCGGCAACGACCGAACCGATAAATCATTATCATACCATTTTTTTTTGCCTGCTGGGAGGGCATAGTTTAATTATTGCCTTCTATATTCAACTAAATATAAGACTAGAATATATATTTTACAAAATATACATTGTGGGAAAGCTACATAATGAATAAAAAAAACTGGCATGGCCTGTTGAACAATAGCTAACTTTCCAATGACACTTTCCCTTTAATATGGGAGATCCTGGAAAGTCGGATTTCCATGAAGGAGGTTCCTTGGATGATTTGGTAGTCTTCAATAGAGTTTAAAAAACATCATATCCTTTTTATGGCATTTTGATTTGGTTTCAGTGGGTGGACTTGTTAAATGGTAAGCGAACAAATAGTTGCAGACGGTATGTTTTTAATTATGATCGTTTAGAAGAGAGATGGTACAAGGAGATTGGTTGGTTAAGACAACTGGAGAAATGTCAGAATCCAAACAAAACAATCCTCCCTTTATTTTTTATTGAAGTTGGTACCTGGGTTGACAATTCAAATAACCTTAAACTAAATTCGTGAAACCCTGATAAATTTTGAATCCTAGATTGGCGAATTCAAGTTGGATACAGTTTTGTCTGCAGATCACTACAACCGTGCAGAACAATATGTACACCGAATAATGACTTTCAAGCGGTCAGTGACAATAGTTGTACAATGTGCTTGGCTGTAAGGTGTGTGCGGTCTTACCTCATGTTCTTCTTCAGCCATCTGTAACACAAAGAGCCTCTATGGAAATCAGGCAGAACCAGTTTGTCTGCCTCTATTATTTTGCTTTGTATATACTGACAAGTCTTCCTGTAAATATTTTATATTAGATTTATAAGCTATTTTTGGCAGCATTTTAATCCATGGTTAAGACTAAATTTGGCATACTCATTAAATTACTGTTGGTGGCATGCTCAGTCAACTGACAGTTATTCCTCCAGACTTGCATGTTTATTCCAGTGGGGATAGGGGACTGATCCACTGCCAAACACCTCTGTCAGCAGCTTATCTACTGCGTGACCTAAAGATCTAGCATGCTGAAATCCAACAGGTCAGGTCCTTCTTTTCCCCAACATCTGCCAACATTTTGGGTGGCCACAGAAAACTGGGGTTGGGTAAGTTGTGTAGTATGTATGTCTGACCATAGTAAGTTATTCCCAATACACAGGATAGGGTATAAAATGCTAATTGGTGGGGGTCCATCCACTGGAACCCCTACTGATCTCAAGGATGCAGCCCTGTCAAGTCCCAAAGTGTGGGCAGCTGAGGACTTTCATTTGCACCTCTGCTTCGTTCTCTTCAATGGGAACACCAGAGATAGTTGAGCTTGACTATCTCCAGCAGTCCCATTAAAGTGCATATAGCAGAGGTGTGCAAGCATTTACACTGAACAATTCTCATTCAGATTCCCACAATCCAGCACAATCTAAGCCATAATAGTTTCGTGTAAAAGGGCCCTAACTTGCTGTTTTTATATTATTCCAATTCAATTGTTGAGTGTTGTGTTTAGTAAATGCTTCAAGTAATAATCACCCTTTATGTTTAGTAGTATAGAGCAAACTTCTAGTGCACCTCATGCAATCATTTATGCATAAAGAATGTGTGTTCCTTTTACCTGTATTGGAAGATGTAGATTTCCTTGGCTTTCCCCTGTATAATTTTATCTAAATTTCTTTTCCTTTCTGGAATGTATTCTTTGATGGATAAATTTAGTCTTTTGTGGAAATATATATGCATACATAAAACTGCAATAGAAAGGGTTAGTTTTACGGTTAGGTTGTATAGAACGGCCCTCTTATTTCCCATACTAATCTGTGGCCTACAACGACAGTTATCTAAATGTATGGCTGTGGGATTTTTGCTTGATGTCAAGTAAAAACCGTGCCCTGCAATACAGAACTCTTCGTTTAAGGAACCAGTTTTTCCTTTTTTTGTTTAACCCTTTTATTTTCCTTATCAGATGAATGGTAAATTCATTAACCTAGTTCTGCATTGTTTCCGAATGAGGGCCCTACTGATGGGCTGTGCAAAGTTAAGCCCCATTTACACACAACGATTATCATTTGAACTACTGAACGAATTAATGACTTTTTTGCATAGAAATGCTGAGCATTTAAACGACAGATAATCATTTGAAATCCTCTCCATTTCCCTCATTAGCTAAAGTAAACAGTCTATATGTTTCTTCAGGCTGACGAGTGTTTATGTGAGGAATCTGTCTGGCAGGTTTTTAATCAGTGTGAAGCTTACTTATGCCTGCAGAAGACAATGGCTTATCAAGTAGACATTGTGTTTAGCAGGGCAAATAATCATCCCTCCCCTTAAGTCCTTCAGTCTTTCAAATAACTGAAGGAATGCTATTTAAAATAAGCGAAAATCAGACAAACTAACAGCAATTTTTATGCAGCCTGAAACTCTGTGTGAAACAACAAATTATTGAATGGTACACGATGGCTTCGCATTTACACGTAACGATTATCACTCACTTTTGTTCGTTTGAACGAATTTTGAGCATAATCGTTGTGTGTAAATGGGCCATTAGGGCTTCTAGTCTGATGTATTCATATGCATTGTGGATGAGTAAATCACTGATGGGGAGGTTGCCTCAGTGACGGTGTACCATAGTGGACATTCAGAAATCTTTTTAGAACATTTTGAATAATTTAGCTAATACGAAATATTTTCATACTTGCGCACAAGATATATTGAAATGTCATACTCTTTTGCTAACCACCCCTTTAGTTATGTTCATTGTTACAGTGGAACCTAGAAACTGAATAACTATAGATTCTGGTACATATTTTCTAATTTGACTCCTTTGTAGATATTTTCATGCTTGTTGTCCCACTACATTTTATATTTGGGGTTATCTAAGGATATGGTAATGTGAGTTTCGTTCCCTCCGACTGTCCCTATTGAGGATTTTGTAGAGGTTTAATCACTACTGAAGTGTTATGATTCGGAGTAATAATTAAAACGACCCCCCCCCCTATTTTTCATAAAAATTTAACATCAGCTGTGGAGTACGTAGTAATTGTGTCTGGTGCCCTCATTGTGATCATGGGAGCAGAATCAGACAATTTGAGAGCAGCAGGAAGTATCTCAAAGAAGCAATACGGCTGTCTTAAGATGAGAGAAGGCACCTGGTGATCTTTGGCATAATGCGTGAAAAGCAGAGCACCAGGTACATTAACCATACATTCCCTAGGTAATGTCCTGGCTCCAATTTCTGCTATTTGGTACTGTTACTTAATATGTTTGTTTGTTTTTTTTGTTGTTTTTAAATAAGGTGTAAACGAGCTGTAAAGTAGGCCTCATTGCTACAAGTTTACCGAAGTTGTTTTGTATCATGCCTAATATAAGAATAAAGTGTCGACAGATTTTTGACTATATTTTTGCTTTATTTTAGTTTACTGCCCTTTATGCCCACGGACGGACTTCTTTTGTGTTGTACGCGGTGGAAATCCATGGTGTTGCCCCACAGCTATTAGGTTCTATTGAACCCAAAAGCTCAATTTTCACACTGCGAAAATTCCACAGCGTGAAATAAACCTCGGCATGTTCTAAATGCTGCGGGAATACGCGCGAGCAGCTTCCATTGTAGTCAATGGAAGCCAGCCGTCACGCTATACTTCTGCGATATTAGTATCTCGTGAATACACGGCCCCGCCCACCACCGGTAGTGTCAGATGACGCGGCCGACGCGTCATGCGCTGTACTGCGCATGAGTGCCGGCCCTCCATGCGGGTTGCGTACGGAGGATCTGGAGTGGTAAGTATGGGGGTTTGGGGGGCTCCCTGGCCGACTCTGCTGCGATATTCCGCTGGCAGAGTCCGTCACGGCCGTGGGCATGAGTCCTATGCTGGCTTTCTGTTATGTTGTTTTTCCTCCATATTTACTGCTATTGCCCATTAACAAAAATAAAAAACATAAATACAGTTTTCAATATGAAAATAAGGATGCGTTCACACTTGCGCGGGGAATTCTGCTTTCCTGGCGTCTGTCTGCTTTCCGCCCGGCATTTGGACAAAAGAAAAATCACTGCATGCAGCACTTTCTTTTCAGGTATTTTCAGCCAGATCTCTGGCATCTCTAACGCAGATGGTAAACCAGCCAAAGAGGTTGCATATTGTAATCTGCAATCCTCATAGCCTTGACCTAAATTTCCTGTGACTTTTGCCATAAAAACTTTGTAAATTTACTGAAATGCTCTTTTCGATGTTTTTGCAGAAAAAGCGCCAGGCCTACGAGTCCAATCTTATGAGAAATGGCTTACAGCTGGAGGCAACGAGATCCGTAAGCTTTTTAAATTCTTGCCATTTACTGTATTTATCCTCGCATCTGTTAACAAGGGTAATTTTAAGTTTTATTGTTGGGGCACTGTGAAAAGCCATTTCATGTGCTTCTGGACAAAATGATTGTTATATTGCTTGCAGTTTTATTTTAGGCTTTATTCACACTTGTGGCTCTCCTTTTATACAATGGATGCCACAGGAGCCCAGCGGCTACACTGATAAAATATGGTCAGTTTATAGAGAAAAACTAATTCTACACGCAGCAGTATGTCTTCCCATCAAATATGGTGGACTGTGACAAAACCTTCAATACACATCTGAATTACGTTTAAGGTGTACATTTTAATGGATTTTCCTACTTTTTGCGTGCTGAAAGCTTTATCATTGTATAATGAAAAGCTAGGCAACTTTCCAATACACTGATATGTATTCATTTCTTACAATATTTCAAGATCCTCCTAGTACTCCTATTAAAGTGGTTGTCTGGGACCTCAGGCGGTTTTTCTAGTGATGGCCAATCCTTGAGATAGGTCATTAGTAGATGATCGTCGGGATCCGTTACCTGGCGATCAGCTGATTCCTGGCACCGCTGTTAGTACGGACAGAGCAGGAAGCAAATTGCACCATTTGTACTGCAGTGGCCTGGGTTGGTTGAATTCAATAGGAGCTGCACCTGCACTACCGCTGCATTAAGGATGGCACGTTCTACTTTCTGCACTCTGTATTGATAGCGTTGTCGGGAATCAGCTGGTCTGTGCGGATCCAGACTCCTGGACCCCACCAATCGTCTGTTGATAACCTATCCGGAGGATAGGTCATTACTAGAAATAATGGCCGAAATCCTAGACACCCCTGTTAAAGGGGTTTACCGCAATTAACCTTTGTCACCTACCCATAGACTAGGTGATAATTCTGATCAGTGGGGGTGTCACCACTTAGACCCCCACAATCCTGAGAATGGTTGTCACGTATCCTCCTTCCTGCCCCTCCCCGCAACGAGGAGGAGATTGAATAGAACTATGACTGCATGTCCTAATACAACCCATCCAGCAGGGTAGGCTCAGGGTTTAGTGGCAATTTTCATTCCCCAATGATTGTCCCCCTAGATAAACAAGCAGTCACCTGAATACCTTTAGTCATTTCTATCTACACTACTGTATGTATTGTGTTTTTTCGCAATTCTTTTTTTTTTTTTCATTTTCTCAGACAACCCCCTTAAACCTTGCATGAGGTAGGGCTAAATAGGATTAAACAAGCTTATATTCTCCTCTCCTAGGCCCCTGCATTTCCCACACTGCAGCTCCAGGTCTTACCGATGACGTGGTGTTTACAAGCTGAAGGCAGCCAATCACAGACCTCGGCACTCAGCGTTGGCATGGCCCGTATGCAGGCTGACTGGAGCTTGTAAACACGGACCAACCACTCAGGACAGAGCTGTGGTGTGGGAGGTGAAAGGACCCAGGACATGGGAGTAGAAGGCTGATTTTTGTTTGTTTTCTAGCACGGAGAACCTGTTTTAAAATAAAAATGTATTTCACACAACCCTTTTAAGATTACCTCTTAGGGTCCCCTCACACATGGACATGACAAAGGACCGTGATTTTACTTTTGTTTTGCGTCCGTTTTAACGCACCTCATTATTGTGATGGGTGATGAGGTGCGTTAAATGGCCAAAGACAGAGCAGACAGCGCTCAAAAATCTGCATCTTCTGAAAATGTAATATTACATGTCGGCCATGCTGATGAATAGTCTTCTGCGTGACACGTGAACGGGCTTGCCAGAGATGCTAATGTTCATTGTCTCTCCGCTCTGTAATAGTGAGATCCGCTCTCTAGGATGTCCGTATGCCCTAACACTCCTTTATGCTTTATTTAGTGTATCCTACTTTGTCTTTGATAATGCCACAAGTGTAATAAATTCTGGTTTAGGTTTCAGATGGTGGACTCGTATTTGTGAAGGTGCACGCGCCATGGGAGGTCCTCTGTACATATGCAGAAGTAATGCATATCAAGCTGCCTATACAGCCCAATGATCTAAGACAAAGAAATTCAGCATTTAATTGGTTCACAAAGATTTTTAGTGTAAGTGAGGATGTGATAAAGCCAGAACAAGAGTTCTTCACCGCTCCGTTTGAAAAGGATCGCCTAACTGACTTTCACATCAAGGACAGAGACACCTTCTTCACTCCAGCTACACGAAGCCGCATTGTGAGTACACTTGAAGTGGTGCATGAAAATATCTATAGTTTCTACTGTGGTGTATGATCAAGGGTGCATGCACACAAGCGGATTTGAATTGCGGAATCTGGAGCGGACGACCGCCTCCAGATTTCACAGCAAGTATCGCCCATAGCATGTAATCAAAAGTGATTCTTCATGCACACGAGCGGAAACCAATTGCGGAGCATGCTCCATTTTATTGCAGGTTCAACACGGATGGCTTCCATTGAAGTCAATGGCAGCTGTCCGACCATGGCCCGTCTACAATTGACATTGTGGACAGGCTGCGAATTCTGTGGGAAAAGGAGAAGTTTAAAAAAAAATCTGTACTGCACATGTCCGACGGCAAGCCGTGTGGACCATCCGCTGTACAAAAAGGGAATAGAAAGCAGATATTCGTAGACGCCAACCCATCCGTGTCATTCGGCCAAAGGATGGTTGTCCTGGCATCTTATTAAAAGTGTGACATTATTGAGCTCTTAATTTGGCTAGTAGAGCAATATGAGGGACTCGTAGCTACAAGTATGTTGCATTCATGAAGGGAGCACACTATACAAGGTACTATATAGCATGAATACAAGAAGGTAACACAAGGCAGGCACTTCTGGCAACGATGTTCTGGATATTTTGACAACTGTGGAACTTCGTATTTGCAGGTGCAGTTTATTCTGTCTCGAGTTGAATATGCTGTGAAAGATCATGTGAAAAAATTTGGAATCAACAAACTTCTGGATTCTGGGATTTACAAAGCGGCATTTCCTCTTCATGATGTAAGACCTTAATATGGGAGATTTTCTGCTAGCTCTTTGTAGAGGGATGGAATTCTTTGTGTTCATGCTGCTTGCTTAGTAGTGTTCAGACTCCTGGGGCCTATTGGAGCAAGTGTATTTATACTTAGGACACGTGACACTTTACACACAGGGACCTTTATTCAACTAATTATGTGGCTTCTGAAGTTAATTGGTCTTGCCAGACCTTATTTAGAGGTTTAACTGCAAAGGCAGTGAATATCTGTGCACTCACAACTCTTCTGTTTGTATTTATTTTTTAACCCCTTAAGAACCCGGTATGTATATGTAAAGAAAAAAAAATACTTATATATTACTATTTTTTTTCCTCTTTACTTTCAAAAAATCATGTATTTTTTTTTCCATTTACATAGCTACATGAGGGCTATTTTTGACCTGTGCTGCAATTCCTCAATCTGATTGAGCATCGGTTGGATGTGCTGATAAGATAACTCCAATTCATGGAGGGCCCACATTGCCAATTACAGTATTTGCTGTTAACCACCTGGTGCCAGATGCTACAAGTCATTTTAGAGGTCTTGTAAAGCTTATACCTTCACAGATCAGGACTGTTTTGGTGGCACTAGGGGGACCTTGACAATATTAGGAAGGGGTTTTAACAATACGACTACTCCAGGTGTGTGTATATATAATAAAGAAGTGTAGCTATGCATTGACTGGCCACATGTATAATTAATTACACTTGTTTGATTATATCAAAGTGTTTAGTTTTTTATTAGAAAGCATTTTGTTTATATGCCCCATATATTGTGATTGGAACCACTTGCTCTTTCTTGAGCTTTTCCAATCTCTCCTTAGCTATTTGAGTAGTAGCTTACGTTACCTCCTTTGTGTGAACCCAGCAATACCGTTCTGTGGGTATGTTTTGTAGTTGCAGAAGTCCAAGTGTGTTGCCTCTGTACCTTTTTTATCTTCTCTGTTTGTTCATTTTGCAGGGTAGGTTTAATGTCAAGTCTGAAGAACCCAGATGCCTGAATGAACGATATCTGTTGTACAGACAATGGGCCCATCCTCTTAGTTTTTACAAGTTACAGCCTTTGGATCTTGTAAGGTAGGAAGAACTAGAGAATTACTTCAAGCTGTGATTCATGTAAATTAATTTAAAGGACCACTCCGAAAAAAAAAAAATCCATTCATTATGTAACTAGTCCACCAGTATATATATGTTAGTAGTACTTTGTTTAATTATAATAATAATCTTTATTTGTATAGCGCCAACTTCCGCTGCGCTTTCAGGCATGGATAAATGCAAAACAATACAACAATTACAATGTGAGGTACATTCAGTTTGAAACAACTGGGGTGGGGGTGGTACAGGAGATGCATGGGGAACACGGGCAATAGGGGATTTCATGTGGAAATCAGTTATTAGAAGGCAAACTGGGTGGGGTGGTAAGGAGGTGCAGGGGTAGAGGTCGTATGTGATTGGCAGAGTGGAAGGTGTGGGGAGCCATAGCGAAGGGTGGGGGACTAGGTCAGGGGACTTGGTATGCTTCCCTGAAGAGGTGCAGTTTTTTTAAGCCACATCTGAAATTTCATGCATCAGGAATTGTCCAGATGCCTTGGAGTAGAGCGTTCCAGAGGATGGGTGCTGCTCTGGTGAAGTCCTGTAGGCGAGCATGTGAGGTTCGTATTAGAGGGGTGTTTAGTCTAAGCGTGTTAGTGGGTCAGAGTGAGCGGGCTGGGTGGTGTACTGACAGGAGGGAGGCGATGTATGGTGGCCTGTTCCATGCAGAGCTTTGTGGGCGAGGTTGAGGAGTTCAAATTTAGCTCTGCAGTGGATGGGCAGCCAATGCAGCGACTGGCATAATGCAGAGGCGTCTGAGTAACGGCTGGATAGAAAAATGAGCCTATCTGCCGCATTTAGTATGGATTGGAGTGGAGTGAGTCTGGTGTGGGGAAGGCCGATGAGTAGCGAGTTGTAGTAGTCAAGTCAGGAGTGGATGAGGGCGACCACGAGTGTCTTTAGCGAGTCCGCGATGAGGAACGGCTGTATTTTAGCAATATTTCTGAGGTGCATGTGGCATGTTTGGGCCAGAGATTGGATATGGGGGTAAAGGAGAGGTCAGAATCCAGTGTGACCCCAAGGCAGAGGGCATGCTGTCTGGGGGTTATGATGCTGCCAGACACTGGAAAGGAGATGTTGAGGGGAGGTTGGTTGGAAGGCGGAAAGACGACGAGGTCCGTTTTAGAGAGGTTAAGTTTTAGGAAAAGGGAGTACAGTCAGATCTCTCAACCATTCCTCCAAAATATCACTCACAAGAGGAGGTGTATAGTTGGGTGTCATTAGCGTAGAGATGGTATTGGAGGCTGAATTTGTGAATTACAAATTTCTTTCGGTAAATTCCTGGAGTTCTCCTCCTCAGGTGGCTCATGTGATCTTACTGTGACCGCCTGGGAATTACTTGGCTTTGTGCTGTCTCAAATAGTCATTATTTCAGTCACCAGAACTTCCTGCGTCATGAAACTGCATGGACTATACCACACAGGCTCTTCACCAGGGGCGGTATCACATTACTGCTGAGTTGAGACTCCTTTCATAGACTTATAATTAAGAAGATGACAGTTTATCCTTGCTGACTGTATGCTTATGGTCATTCTCTTATTTTGGACAATACAGAGAGTAATGATAGATACACAGTCCTCCAAGCAGGCAAAGATGGTGCTGGCTCTAGCTGCCATGTTATGCTGTGCTGATGTGTCATGGGATTTGATAGCTCAGCACACAGAAAACAAGCAGACATTTAAAAATCAAGATAATGTGAGATAAGTATCAGACAAGAGGCTGCATGGCATGGAAGTGGCCACTAGATACACAGGAGATCCCAGAGTGCGATAGTCAATCAGTTGAGGTGCAGGGATGAAAAATGTGGTGTTTTTTTTTTTTTTTTTTGCTGGAATGGCCCTTTATTATTTTCTCAGAACAGTAACAAAAGGTGTAGGGGGAATAAGAATATTTGGAGACAAATTTGCCATTCTAGACCTCACATGTTTTTCTTGATATGAATTTTGATTACATTTTCTTCTTGCAGCTTATAGATCCGATGTATTGCATATATAATAAAGCTACCCATGCACATAAGATTAACATCAGCCAAACCCGCCAATTTCAGTAGTGTCTGCCAACAAGGTTATATGAACTCCCACCTATCGCCTCACTTAAAGTTAGAAGGATAAGCAAGTAACTGTTGCATAACGCTTTACAGAGTGCCTCTACAAAAAAAATGTGGGTTGTTACATCGCACCGTTAGTTGCTAATCAGGTAGTGTCTGTTTTTGGCTAACGACATAGGGACTTGACATTGCCCTGCCTTCTGATGCTGACAGGTTTAATCATATGCACAGTAACACAGAAAGATCTGTCAATCGGCAGAAGAAGGGAGCAATGAAAAGGAGTATCAATTCATCTCATCAGGGTCATCTCTGCCAGGTGCTTCAGCCTTACAAATGCAGATTGCAAAATAATTCCTGCCCTGTTTTATATAAGTGATAGAACACTGTAGTTGGCATGTCTGTCACTCTACTGCTCTGCCCGCCGCCAGGGCTGTGTTGGGTATCTGACAAGTTTACTTTAAATCTTCACGCATTTGCGCAATGTAGCTCTTCTCTTGAGTAGCCCATTTGCCATAACCACAGAAGTATGCATAAGAGTGATAGTTAAAGGGAATCTGTCAGCAGCTTTGATGCTGCAAAACTGATTGCGCTGTGTAGGGGCTTTGGAGCAAGGATAAAATATACTTTTTGTCAATGATATTACGATCACTAGTACATGGAGTTTTATTCCCTGTACATTACCACAGGTGCCCAACAGGTGTGCTCTCTGATCTCTCCATTGAGCTGCTCCACAGTCTCTCCTTGCTGCTCTGATTGACTACTGTTGTGTCCAACCAGGGGATCACTACAGCTATCGCTACACTATAAGAAGCAGGCCAGCCTTCATGGGACTTATGGCGTGTGGGGGAGTACATTTTAATTTCTCAGTTCCGTTGATCGGAACATCACTGACCACATGCTTTATCTGTGCTCCACGACCCCCTACCTAGTGTTGTCAGCATCAAAACTGCTGTCCCACTCCGTTTAAAAATGTTTTCCAAGATTGATATTGACCTGTCCTCGAAATAGATATCTGATGGGTGGGGTCTACCACTTGGGACTCTTAATGATCAGCTGTTTGAAGAGGATGTGGCGCTCAGTGCCAGTGTTTTTGTAGGCATGTTCATCAGTCACATAGCCTGAGAACACCGCAGTACCATTCCAGTGAATGGGACTGAGCTGCTATGCCAGGCACAAGTGCTATACAGTGTGTGGTGTTGTGCCTGGTAAGCACTGGAGAGGCCGCAGAGCTTGCACAAGTGCCGTGATCACTTTGAACAGCTGATCGTAGGGTTCTCAAGTGGCTGACACACAACGATCTGCTATTGAGGACCTATTCTGAGGGCTGGTCATCCATAAAGTCCTTAAGGTTACATACACACTTCGCTGATTTGCTGTGGAATTTGTTGCAAATTTTGGTGCAGATCTGCAGCTGATTTCACACTTTCAATTAAACTCAAAATGAAGGGGTAAAATCTGCTACAAATCCACACCAGTAACTACAGAAAAATCTGCAGCAAGGCAGTGATTAAATGCCGCCTTACGCACAGATTTCACTGCTGAATCCCGCAGCGGAATCCGTGCGAGCCCGTGGACATGGAGAGGAAAAGACATTTTCTTACCTCTGCGGATCCAGCGCGGGTCTCCTCCGTCGCAGCCGGATCTTCTTTCTTCAGGACGGTGAATGTGTCCGGGCGCATCAGCTGACACGTCTGGCGCATGCGCAGTGCTTTTATTTTATTGAACCTTCTGTTTTCCCACGGATCCGTGGCTCATCCACAGTGACAGCTGCAGGCGGTCTGCGGATCAGACAGCTTCCATTGACTTCAATGGAAGTCGTCTGCGCGGGATCTGGAGGAAAATGGAACATGCTACGGTTTCTTCCCGCATGCTGGGGAAAAAAAACTTGCATGCTTTTTACTATCCTGCAGACGCTAATGCTTCCCTGTGGGTGGCTTGCTTTGTGGATCTTCCACGCGGGTACCACAAATCAAATCTGCCCGTGCACATTGGGCTTTAAAGGGAACCTGTCCTGTACTTGATGCTGCCCGTGCTGAGGACCCTGTGCCCCTCACCCACCCTCTCGATTGACAGCCTTTTAGCTATTACACTGCATACTGAGAAAGCTGCCATTCATGGAGGGATCTTTGTTCATGATATATTGGGAGCATTATTGGATAGGGAAGTACATTAGGAAAGATACTCATTGTGGAGGGAAAGTTAATGAGATGCAAGGGATATTTGTGGTGCTGCTCTGTGAGGCCGTTAAGCTAAGAAACAATGCTGTTATTTTTCTTATAGGAAATACTATGGTGAGAAAATTGGAATTTATTTTGCTTGGCTTGGCTTCTACACGCGAATGTTGCTGCTGGCAGGAATAGTTGGACTTTGCTGTTTCTTATATGGTTATAAATCTCAGGATTCCTGCACCTGGAGGTAAGACTGTTTGGATTTATGATGGAATTAGGCATCCATCCCAATGTGCAAGCTTTGTGTGATTACAAACCTATACATGTTTGCCACAGATGGCAAATCATTAGTCTTTTCCTTCTCCGAAAGAGATCTTATTGTATAAGCGGTGAACATGACCGTGTGCGAAGAGACTGCATTCACTAATAATACTGTATTATGTATGAAAACCGTTGAAAGAAAGCAATAGCTTAACATAGCAGCTTTTATTTTTCCAGTCCAACCTTAGACATTTAAAATGGTAATATGAGGACTTAGATAACCAATGGATGTCAGGCTGGGGCAGGGCTGCAAGCGTGAATATGTGCTTACGCTGACTTTTTTCCACTGGCCTTCATACTAATATTGTTTGTTGTTTTTTTTTTTTTTCTTCTGAATAATTCTAACTCTGCACTTTTTTGAAGACATTAATGTTGACTAGAGATGAGCGAGCGTACTCATCCGAGCTTGATGCTCGTTAGGGTATTAGGGTACTCGAGATGCTCGTTACTCGAGACGAGCACCACGCGGTACTCGTCTCGCTTAAACGAGCACTGACCATTGAATTCAATGGAGCCGGCAATACAGCCGGCTCCATTGAAAGCAATGGGCTGCCGGCGAGCGCGGGAGGAATTTTCGGGAAGGGCTTAAATATATAAGCCCTTCCCTGCAATTCATCCAGAAATGTGTAAAAATAAAAAAAAAAAATACTCACCTGGTCCCGGCAGACGGAGTTCAGCGTGGCCGTCGGCAGTCCAGTCTGATTGGTCCCGCTGAGCCAATGTGAGGCAGCAGTCACTCACCCATTCATAAATTCATGAATGGGGGGTGTGAGTGAGATCTGCCTCTGATTGGTCAGGCTGTGACCAATCAGAGGCAGCTCATTCAGCAGGCGGGATTTTAAATCCCTGGCTGCTGAATACTACTCACAGCTGTTCAGAGCAGTTCAGGAGGACTGCCGCCGGCCGCGCTGAACTCCGTCTGCCGGGACCAGGTGAGTATATATATTTTTTCATTTTTACACATTTCTGGATGAATTGCAGGGAAGGGCTTATATAGTTAAGCCCTTCCCGACAATTCATCCCGCGATCGCCGGCAGCCCATTGCTTTCAATGGGCTAACATCGTTCTTCTCTGCCACAGCTGTTACAGCTGTGGCAGAGGAGAACGATCTTTATGCTGACAGTGCAGGGGGGTCTCACTCTTTCCACTATTGTGGCTTAATAGTGGGACCTGGGAACTTGAGATGCAGCCCAACATGTAGCCCCTCGCCTGCCCTATCCGTTTCTGTGTCGTTCCCATCACTTTCTTGAATTTCCCAGGTTTTCACAAATGAAAACCTTAGCGAGCATCGGTGATATACAAAAATGCTCGAGTCGCCCATTGACTTCAATGGGGTTCGTTACTCGAAACGAACTCTCGAGCATCACTGAAAGTTCGACTCGAGTAACGAGCATTTTGGTGCTCGCTCATCTCTAATGTTGACTACTATCTCTACTCTTTCTGATAAATTATTAAATTAGCATTTTAATAGCAATTAAACCAGAGCATAATTACAAGCCCCCTTTCTGCTTACGATTTGAATCACTATGGCACCTACTTTGCTTCAATTCTTGCAAGTCGTATAATCTAGATTTATCACTATTCTACTGAAAAAGGTATTCCTATTATAGAATGTTTATGGTGCAGCACCAGGATAAGCAGTATGCTTATCTATGGGGATCTCATTCCTAAATCTGCATTCAAGGATCAAAATGTAAAGGTGCTGTAGCCCCTTCACTCGAAGGCCACTCTCACACATGGCATTATCTGTACTGTGCATGTGCGCTGGTAGGTACATCTGCAGCACAGATGAAAAGAATCCGGACAGGTACGCAGGAGTCCCTAGCTGGGCATAGGGTCAGATTCCGCTGGGGAATAACGCATACGGAATCCGACCTGGCCATGTGCATTAGACCTTGAGTTTAGATGCAGTAGACATTTATTTAACTTTTTTAGTAGGGAAGTTAAAGGATTTTTTTCATTGCCTTTTCCTTGTCCAGATCTATCTATCTAGAGTACACTCTTTGTCAAAAAAAAAATCAAGCAACTAGATGGAGTTGTCATTTTGCTGGAACTCTGCATGCAGTTACATCTCAGGCAGATATGCAAATGATTAGAGTTGTGGCGTGATTAAATAAAAGGTCTGCCCACCTGTGGCCCTAAAAGTAATTCCACCCTTAGCATTTAAAAAGGCTCTCAGAGGCTACTTGTGTGTAGTGGAACTCTTATTCTGCCTGTGTAGACCTTGGTGACCATTAAATGACTACAACGCAATCAAAGATCTTTCACCCAAATAAGAGTTTGAGAGGGGGTGTATTATTGGAATGTGGGAAACTGCATGGTCGTATCATCTGTGACATTGTGACCAGACTACTAGGAGATGTTGGGACCAGTAGATGCATGAGGGCAAGCACACAAGGCGACCGGGCTCGGACGCACCAACAGACTACCAGTAGAGAGTATCGTCTGATCATCCAACAAGCACGAGCAGCTTCAACTGTTCCGCTGTCCACTATCCATAGACAGGTGGCACCATTGTTACAGGCCACTGTGTTTCTTGGAACCATTTCCAAGTGCTTGGCTAAAGAACATTTGGTCTTACAGTGCCCATTATGGGTATTTGACACCCACCCACTGTCTCCTTTGTTTGCAGTGGTGTTGTGCATGACTAAACTGGACTGCTACAGAGTGAAACCAGGTTGTCTTCAGCGACGAATCCAGATTTAGTTTGGGCACTAATGATGGCTTTGTTCGTGTCTGGAAACCTAGAGGTGAGCACCTGAATCGGCACACTGCCCCCACTGCTGGAGTGATGGTCGTGGGGGCCATTGCATGTGACAGTCACAGCTAATAGTGGTAGGAGGTACAATGACAGCTCAGTGATATGGTCAGGAGATCCTGTTGCTTCTCATGGAGGAGCTTCCAAGAGGCATTTTCCAGCAGGATATTGCTCGCCCACACACAAGGGTGTCACAGAAATGCCTCCACAGCATTGCCACACTTCCATGGAATGCTTGGTTGCCAGATTTATTGCCAATAAAGGTTTGCCAACTTTAACAGCCTACGAGTTTGCACGATCTAGAGGGTCAGTTACAGTAAATGTTAACCGATATGCCGCAGGATACCACCCCTTCCTAATGCTGGCATGGGTATATGTCGGGGATGGCAGTTATTTGACTAGGATTAGCTGATCGGACCGAGCCCCCCTAATGGGGTTTGTACCTATTCTGGGTCATAAACGTTAAGTGTGGTGGTGTTTGCCATCTCACATTTCATAGTGCAACAATTTTCCCATTTGGAGTTGTCATTTTTTTTTAAGGTTCTCACCCTTAGGCTGCCTTCACACTTGCAAGAAAATAGCAGATTGTTTGTGGGATGCAAGAGTAAGTGAAAATGCAGAATTATGAAACCAATGATTTTCTACTGTTTCATTCCCATATGTGATGTTTTTACTCATGCGATGTGGAGTGAGAAAAAAAAAATCGCAGCATGACTTATGTTTCTGCATTTTTGGTTATCATCTCCCATGTTTCCTTATGGAGTCTCCTTTTATGGATGTATATCCTCTTCAGCAATGAGTGCTGGTTTTGTCTTGGGTGCAATGATAGCCGAAGATTGCTCTGGAGACCATGTAGACAACACCGTGAAGATGCCTTCAGAAGGGAACGGTACATCCTTCCTATTTCCGGGAATACGGTTTGGGGTGGCAAAATGTAGCTGATCAAACAGACCCCCCCCCCCCCTAATGAGGTTTGTACTTTTCTGGGTCATAAAAGGCGAGCCTGCACTGGGCTCACGTGGTTTATCACATTCACGAACAGTCCACCACCAGTGGCTGATGGTGCTTATGTTATTTTACAGGTTCTACTGGTGTTCTATATCTATATTAGCTTAATTTGTATTGGCTGCTGATGAACTTCTTTTTATGAAGGGAAACGCGTTGAGCAGATATTATTAGGGCTAACAGTGCAGATTTATCAGCACAGGCACTAGCAGTGGTTTGCCTCAGCCAGAGAGCAAAGACTATCATTGTGCATCGTTGGTAATAGTTGAGAACCTACTGAGTGTATGCTGTATTGTGAACAAATGCTACTGAGTGCCCTCTGATCTGAAGCAAGGGCAGATACTACCACAGCTAACAGTACAGATTTATCAGCCCAGGCACTAGCAGTGCTTCACTTGAGCTAGAGAGCAAAGACTATTAGTGTGCATCGTTAGTATAAGGCGGGAACCTACTGAGTGTGCTGTGGTGTAAGCAAATGCTACCGAGAGTGCGCTCTAATGTAAAACAAGTATCAATATGTTACATACTATCAATAGTAAACTTTATATATCTACTACACTGTATATTGATATTACAGCCTGAGAAATGCAGTGGGAAGTCCTCGTTATAGGCTATCACTCGTGGCCAAGCATGACTGCCTTCTAAGTATGGGGTCTTTGCAGTGGGTCCATAGGTGACTATGGAGATCTATTCTTGATTCGTAGATTCTTTTGCAGTGGGGATATTGGTTTCCAAGTGGAAGATGGTCCAGACAAAGGCTGGCTTGACATGCTTTCCTCTTGGTACATTTCTCCCTTTCGCCCTCGATTCGTGCCTCTTCGAAATTCACAGCACTGTTGGTAATGGCTGATCCCCAAATTGAGCTCTCAAGGGCCGGGCTTCCTAGTTCTCTGTCTATGCCACAGTTTTTTTAAAGTTAGCTTTAAGACCATCTTTAAATCTCGTTTGCTGTCCACCAACATTCCGTTTTCTGTTCTTGGGTCAAAAGTATAGTAATTGCTTTGGGAGACGGTGATCGGGGATTCGCACAATATGGCCAGTTCAGCTAAGTTGATGGCGAAGGATCATTGCTTCAGTGCTGGTACTTTTTGCTTCTTCCAGAACATTGACATTTGTCCACCTGTCTTCCCAAGAGGCTTGCAGGGTTTTTCGAAGGCAACACTGATGGAATAATGCCAGAAGTTGAGTGACGTTTGTAGACTGTCCACGTTTCGCAGGCATATAACAGGATGGGAAGGACAATAGCTTTATAAACCAGCATCTTTGTATGCTTACGAATATCCCGATCCTCAGACACTCTGCTTCATTAAAAAAAAAAACTGCACTCCCAGAGCTAAGATGGTAATGTATTCTGGCTTCAATGTTAGCTTTTGTGGAGAAGTGACTGCCAAGGTAGCGGAAATGGTCAACCTTTTCCAACGTTGCACCATTAAGCTGTATTTCTGGCATTGCAGAAGGATTAGTTGGTGCCGGCTGATAGAGCACTTTTGTTTTCTCGATGTTCAGTGAGAGGCCAAGCTTTTCATATGCTTCTGCAAAGATGTTTAAAGTGGCTTGTAGGTCGTCTTCTGAATGAGCACAGACTACGTTATCAGCATATTGGAGTTCTATAACAAACGTTGTTGTGACCTTGGTTTTGGCTTTTAGTCTGTTAAGGTTAAATAGTTTGCCATCTGTCCGATTTAGATGATTTCCGCCCCAGTGGGAAGCTTCCCATCAACAAAGTGCAGTATTGTAGCTATAAAGATAGAAAATAAGGTTGGGGCTATAACACAACCCTGTTCGACCCCTGACTCCACCTTAATTGGGTCACTTTGGGAGCCATTGCTGTTCAAGACTGTTGCTATCATGGAGGAGCTGCAGGATGTTCACGAATTTATTAGGGCATCTAATTTTTGGGAAGATGGTCAAGAGCATTGCGATTCACTGTGTCGAATGCCTTTGCGACGCCAATAAAGGCCAAACAGTGGGAATTACCCAGAACCTGACTAAGGAACTTTAATGAGGACAGTGTATTTTTGAGAGTCCCAGTCACCTGTTATATATCACTATCAAGTAGCAGATTGAGTTCAATACTTCGATGAGAACTCTTCAAATTTTGTGGAGCAGATGCCCACATGCTATGGAGTCCTAACTATGTGGGATGTGTTTGTGTGTCACCTTTAATCTTTAACATTACAATTACACATATAAAGTTTCATTTGGCTCCGACAACTCCTCCTAGGTGCTTGATTTTATTTGACAATGAGGGTATGTCTAGTGTAATGGTCCAACCTGAATCTGTAAAACAGTAGAAACCACCTTTCACAGATTACACTATTGTATACACATATTAAGCAGCACATTTGCGATCTTTACTTTTATTTCAGCAAAGAAGTCTGTGACCCTAACATTGGAGGAAACATTATTATGTGCCCACAGTGTGACAAGGAGTGCACGTACTGGTACCTGAATATCACCTGTGAATCATCGAAGGTAATGTGCTGGAATACCTAGGACATGGGTTCTACATAGTGATGGACGTGGTGCAGAATTATCCATCCTTGTTAAGGCTGGATTCAGACGAACGTATATCGGCTGGGTTTTCACGCAGAGCCGATATACATCGTCTCTCTCTGCAGGGGGGGGGAAGCTGGAAGAGCCAGGAGCAGGAACTGAGCTCCCGCCCCCTCTCTGCCTCCTCTCCGCCCCTCTGCACTATTTGCAATGAGTAACTTAGCCCTGCCCCGTCCTGCCTCCTTTCATTGCAAATAGTGCAGAGGGGCAGAGAGGGGGTGGAGAGGAGGCAGAGAGGGGGCGGGAGCTCCGTTCCTGCTCCTGGCTTTTCCAGCCTCCTCCCCCTGCAGACAAGGACACCATATATCTGCTCGGCATGAAAACCGAGCCGATATACGGTCGTCTGAATCCACCCCAAGTGTGGTGATGTTTGCTCAGTCTTAGTCTGCCAATGACCACTTTCTGGTAACTTGTAGAAGGCATACAGTAAAATTCCTTTCATTTCACATTTCATAGTGCAAGAATTTCCCCATTTGGATTTGTCCTTTTTTTTTTTTTAAGGTTGTCACCCTTAGGCTGCCTTCACACTTGTGTGAAAATTGCAGATTTTTTGTGGGATGCAAGAGTAAGTGAAAATTCAGAATTATGAAACCAATGATTTTTAGCCGTTTCATTCCCATTTGTGATGTTTTCACTCATGCGATGTGGAGTGAAAAAAAATCGCAGCATGACCTATCTTTCTGCGTTTTTTGTTTTTATCATCTCCCATGTTTCCCTATGGAGTCTCCTTTTTATGGAGGTCTATCCTCTTCAGCAATGAGTGCTGGTTCTGTCTTGGGTGCAATGATAGCCGAAGATTGGTTTGAAGACCATGTAGATAACACCATGAATAGGCCTTCAGAAGGGAACGGCACATCCTTCCTACTCCCTGGAATATGGTTTGGGGTGGCATAATGTAGCTGGACACTCTAGTCTTCATTCCAGGTACACTAACACCTCAGTATTATGATTTGGTTGTGGAACCAAAGGTCCAGACATTTCTCAAAGTCTGAGGAGCCCTTTTTTAACACAATGCCAAGCCACATGTTGCTCATACAACTGTGAGCCGCCTGTATGGCCTAAATGTGCTGCCATGGCTTGCATCGTCTCCTAACTTGTCTCCCATCAAGCCCATCTGGGACATCATTGGTCAGCAATTGCAAAAGGAGCTGCCAGCAGCGCATCTTGATGATTTGCATGCCCAGGTGCATTTAGCATGGCAGGACATTCATCAGACAGCCATTAATAAACTCATTGATAGCATGCCAAGGTGTGTAAGTGCATGTATTTCTGCACATGGTTCTCCTACTGAATAAATCAAAATATTTTTAAATATTTTGTTTCAATCTTTTCATTATTTGCATATCATTAACATCTATGAATTTTGTGATTTCCATAATTACACGACTTTTCCGTCTTGGTGTTGCAATTTCAATGTTGAGTGTATATTTCATTTTATATGACCAAAGAATAATCCTCAAGATTTTTTATCTACAACCTTTCTATTTCCTTAAATGCTGAATTAAAGGAATTTTACAGCTACAAACACAAGTTATGTAATCGTATAATCATGCAAATAAAAAACATAACTAAATTGTAACGTTCAGCCACAGCTATATACATTCCAGTTTTTGCACTTGCTACAAAGTATAAAAGTAGCCATATACATTAGATGGAAGTAGTTTTGGAGGTTCAAGAACTGTTGAATGATTGTCTGAATGATCATTACGCCGACACAGCCATACACATTTTAGTCCATACTGGCTGTTACGCTGTGCGATCTGTATATACATGTTCAGTCATACAGGACAAAGGACTAGCGATCTTTCACTGTAGAATGTTCCCTCACAGAATGATCGTTCTTGTAATGGTTGACTCTGACCATATGGAGGCAACTATCAGACAAAAATGTTAGCCCCGTCCACCTTTTTGCCAGACAATGACTTTCATAGTTGGCTGAAATGATTAGTTGTATTTCTTTCTACGGATGAGGGCTTTGGTTCAAATCGTCCATTTCAACCATCTTTAGACAAATGTATATGACCACCTTTTAGACTAGTGAATTATTTGGGGTAAAAGTAAAACTTGCAAACCTAAGTGCTATTTTGGCACCCTAGATATCCTACAGAAAGTTCCATGTTAATTTAAGCTGCACCATCTGTAAATAAACAGCGGCCATAATTCGGCCAATAATTAATGTTGTTATATATTTTTTTTTGCAGAAACTTTGTATATTTGACAGTTTTGGAACCCTTGTGTTTGCAGTGTTCATGGGAATATGGGGTAAGGTTCTTCTACTTCATATACTGTTATAGTAATCGTACATGTCTTTATACAACAGCTAGAAATGTTGATCTTAATTTAAAGGGGTTGTCCCACCAGCTGATCACTGCAGATATAGCCTTTTTAGTTTCCAGTAAGCTGTCATTCTCATTGGAATCTCTGTGCGCTGGCTTTTTTTTTTTTTTTTTTGCTGCAGGGGAAATATACAATGTCCATTCAAATTGTAACACATGGCTACATCAAGTCTGCTAGACCAGGAGCCAATCTATGTAGAAACTCTCCAGTTTGGCTTATAAAAGGGTATTGAACATTCAAATGTTTTGTCTATATGACAACCCCTTTTAAACAAGTTACTTTCCAGTATTTTCCTGGCTTTTTTTGACCATTGAAATCATGTGAGCAAATTTTGTGATATTTAAATGTTGTCCAGAAGGGCTCTAGCGTTCTATCCAGTTCTTTCACTTTTTTATTTAAGGTGAGAGAACGTGTTCATGCAGAGCAGTGGGTCATTTGGAAGTGAGACACCTATGAATTGGGGAAAATGCTTTGGACCAGAAGTCAGCAGGGCATAAAGGCTTCTGAACAGTTAGCAGTTGAAAGCGTTTGATTTAAAGTGGCTGTTGTGGCATGAACCACTTCTCTAACTAGACGCACCCTCTACATTATATGCATTAATGGCCTAAAGGTGATGATCGCTCAGAATTCATCAGAAACCGTTTTGAGCAATCATTTTGCATAGCTTCTAATGGGCTAAATCAGCCCTTTAGTACTTTATTGCATGTGTTTAGAGAACAGCGGGTGGTCTGTTCTCTAAATACACCACTATTGTTCTCCTGTGGGACAGCGGCTGTTAACAGCACTGCCCTCGGAGAACAGATGGCTTTTAAGCGATAATCGTTGAGTGTAAAAGGGTCGTAAGACACTTCTGCTTTGCTTGACCAGTGCTGCGCATGTTAGCTGAGCAGCATGTAGCGTCTTATGGCCCTTTTTACACTAGCCAATAAATCGTTCTGATTCTCCCCTCTAGCGAGAATCTGAACGATTGTCATTTAGTCTAAATGCATGCACCAACTTAACGAATTCATTCGCAAGAATTCATTTGCTGCTTGTTTGTTCGTTCAATTTCTGCATGCATAAAACTGAACAATGAGTCAGCCTGTATAAACATGCAGTCGTTTATTTTTGAACGACTGCTTGTTTACTGGAAGTGAGGCGGGTGGGCTGCAGCGATCCCCGTCCAACTTCGCCTCCATTCACTCAGCAATGCTCATTCCTGTGTAAAAGTATAGGAATGATCATCTATCGGACAACCTGTTGGGCATCTGCACCGTGTAAAAGAACCCTTGGACTACCGATGCATACTATTGCACAGTACGCATCAAGCAGTCAAAATTAAAATGACCCTCTGGTGCTGGACGAACAAAAATGGTCAAACTACTTCTTTCTACTTAAAAGCATGAGTATAATGTGTATGTAAAAAGGACAGAAGAAGGGAATAGATGGTAGAGGGGTGGAGTTGGAATTTTGTGGGGTACATTTGGTGACTCAGGGGTGTTAATATCATACAAATGTACCTTCTCCCCCACCACATTTCACCTCAAATTTGCCTGGAAGAATAAAATCTACCTAGCCAGGACAAGGCTTTACGGTTTCAACATGCCAAGTTTTTTTTGTTTTTTGTTTTTTGTTTTTTTTATATGATGGGAAAGTATCAAATTTTGAAGTTGTGAATATAAACAGTCTGTAGCGCTAACAACTCCCAGGTGAATGTTACATTGAGAGCAGCAGTTTTGTATATTGATTTTATAGTTGAAATGGTAAATCCAATACTTGATGATTACCATAAGAGATTGCAGATTAATAAGTGGCAGAGAAGAAACATAAATAAGGAGACTATCTGCAAAAGCAGAGTATTTGAAATGCAGCCCTGACTGTGATCACATCTGTTTTTTCTGATATTCATAAAATACATTTTGGGAACTTTTGCAGAGCTTTGTCTGCGTGTATAACACTGCACTTTTCATGTTTTAACAGTTACTTTGTTCCTCGAGTTTTGGAAGCGCCGACAAGCAGAGCTCGAATATGAGTGGGACACAGTTGAGTTTTTAGAGCAGGAAGAACAGCCACTTCCAGAGTATGAAGCAAAATGTACCCATGTGGTTGTGAATCCCATCACTCAGGTATGTTGTGTTCTGATGTAACGTTAGAGCTATACTGTCAGTAGACTTAATATCTTTCTCATTCCTCTGTTTGCAGCAAGAAGAACATGTTCCTTATACGGCATTTGGAAAGTGTCTGAGGATGGCTGTCTGTACCAGTGCAGTGTTATTCTGGGTAATGTGGTTCATTTACAGATTTCTGACTTGTCTAGTATGAAAATGGTTTAAAAAAAGTTAAGAAAATAAAAAAAATTTAAAATCCCACATCTGTGACAATCCATACAATAAATTGAACATACTATTTATCCTTTTAAAAGTTTTTTAAAAATGGATGCAAAATACTTATTTTCTTCATTTTGCCTGCCATAAAATGCAATAAAAATGATCAAAAAATTTGTATGTACCTCAAAATGGTACCAATAAAAACTACAGCTTGTCACACAAAATGCAAGCTCTCACAGAGCTCTGTCCATGGAAAAATAAAGTTATAGGACTTTGAATGCAGCGATACAGAAAATTTTTTTCTCCAAAAAAGGGTGTTGTGGTAAAGTGGCAAAACCTAAAACAAAAGAATTTTGGTATTGTCATAATCATACCCACCCGCAGCAAAAATGTATTGTCATTTATGCTGCATGAGTAACATTGTAAACAAAAACAATGACAGAATTGATGGGTTGTTTTTTTTTTTCTTTCCCCGTTTTAAAAACAGTTTTACAATAGTCTATGTACCCCAAAATTATGCCAATAAAACTACAGTTTGCCACGCAAAAAACAAGCCCTTGTATGGCCATGTCAACAGAAAAATAAAGTTATGGCTTTTGAAAAGTGGAGATGAAAATCCCCGAAAGCTCATTGCGTCCTTAAAGGGGTTGTCCCGAGGCAGCAAGTGGGTCTATACACTTCTGCATGGCCATATTAATGCACTTTGTAATGTACATTGTGCATTAATTATGAGCCATACAGAAGTTAGAAAAAGTTTTATACTTACCTGCTCCGTTGCTGGCGTCCTCGTCTCCATGGTGCCGACTAATTTTCGCCCTCCGATGGCCAAATTAGCCGCGCTTGCGCAGTCCGGGTCTTCTCCTCTTCTCTATGGGGCTCCGAGTAGCTCCGTGTAGCTCCGCCCCGTCACGTGCCGATTCCAGCCAATCAGGAGGCTGGAATCGGCAATGGACCGCACAGAAGCCCTGCGGTCCATGAAGACAGAGGATCCCGGCGGCCATCTTCAGCAGGTGAGTATGAAGACGCCGGACCGCCGGGATTCAGGTAAGCGCTGTGCGGGTGGTTTTTTTTAACCCCTGCATCGGGGTTGTCTCGCGCCGAACGGGGGGGGGGGTTTAAAAAAAAAAAACCCGTTTCGGCGCGGGACATCTCCTTTAAGGCCCATTTAGACGGGACGAATGTCGGGCAACCTATGCCTGACACTCGTCCTCGCACATACTCGCTCTCGTGCTGCTGCACGGGAACTAGTATTGCTGGCTCACAGCAGGAAGGCTGCAGCTGATTTCGCTCCTTCCTCTCCCCCACCCCACTCCATTGACTTAGCATAGTGGCTGTTCATTACTGAACAGCTGCTATTTACACTGAACGATTATCATTCAGCTCATCATGCATCGTTTATGTAGCATAAACGATGAGCTGATTGTTCAGTGTAAATAGCAGCCATTCAATATTGAACAGCTACTGTGCTAGATGCTCTGTGAGCGAGCAAGCGATACGGGAGCGAGTGTATGTGTAGATGAGTGTCGGACATCGTTTGCCCGACATTCGTCCTGCCTAAATGGGCCATTATGCCCAAAATAGGCTGTGTCCTTAAGGGGTTAAAAGCACAATAGTCCTGATAATATGGTTCATTAATATGCCTATAAATGTTTCTAGAATTCTGGACTTTCTCTAGTTTAATAGCATTACAGTCAGCTTCCTATCCTGAAATAGGTGTTTATGCATAACAAATGAACATAAAAGGCCACTAAACCTGAAGCCTATTTCAAGACCTAGGAAATAAATCTGTAACTGGAGGCTGGAGGCTAATCGGGATCCATTCAAATCTGGGCATCACTATATATTAAACAGCACCAGGCCTGTTGTGGCAGCAGAATAACAAAATGCTCAGAATACAATTAGTGAAATAATTGGTCCTCTCAGATAGTATTCCCATGTAAGGTGTGTGTCTTCTCAGAATCTGTGGTTTTAGGTTCTCTTCTCCCCTCTAAAGTTGTTATCATTGTTTCTTCATTTTCAGATTCTGCTGATAGTTGCATCAGTAGTTGGGATTATTGTATATCGACTTTCTGTCTTCTTGGTGTTTTCTGCAACGCTGCCAAGGCACATTAATGGAACAGAAGCAATTCAGAAGTACTTAACTCCACAGACTGCTACCACCGTCACTGCATCCATCATCAGCTTCATCATCATCATGCTGCTGAACATGATCTATGAAAAGGTGGCAGTAATGATTACAGACTTTGGTAAGACTTACAGCTCTGGCTGGTAAACGGTTTCTCTGTCAGATGAAGTAAAATAAACCATCGTAGTGCAAAGGTGACATAAAGGAGTTGTGAATGCATGAAGTCCGCCCTCTCTAACCCCGTTGTGATCAGCTGTCTTTGTTGTAAAAAAAACCTGTATCTTCTGTTCTTTCCCCCTGCAGTGTATTACCAATGTTTTCCTGATTATAAGACACTGTCTCATATAAATGTTTGCCTTAAAAGACTCTGTGTTATTTTGGGGGTTGTCTAATAATACTTACCTAGCAGCCAGCGTTGGGGTCCCTCGCACTGGTCTCCGTTGTTGCTGCAGGCTTCCATGTCCTCCTGCACGCCGACAGAGCAGTTCTTCCTGGTAGTGAGGCTTGAATACCCCACCCAGCAAGCTAATGCTCTGATTGGTTAATCGAGTGCCACATCATCCAATGAGAGTCGGCGCTCGATTAACCAATCACAGCCATTCAATGATTCAAAAATCGCTCCAAAACAATGGTAACGAAAACTGCAACTCATCCCACAAAAACAAGCCCCAACAAAGCTCTGTAGATAGAAAAATAAAGTTATGTGTTTTTCCATTTTACTCCACTTATAAATGTTTTTCAGTACATTATATGGTGCATTAAATAGTACGTTTCCCTAAAAATCAAGCCCTCAGACAGCTATGTCGATGTCAAAATAAAAGTTAGGATTTTTTTTCCCTAAAGGAAGGAGAAAAAAGATGGACACATTAATAAAAGGTTGAACTAAACAAACAGATTGATATTGGAAATATACTTTACCAAGTATTTTGCTCGTTTTACAAACAGAAATTTTTGAAAAATGCAATTTTTTCCAAATTTTTATTTTGTTTTTTAAAAGGTGTGTTCAGCCAAAATGTCAAACCTGCTTTAATGGGATAAAAAGATCCTTTCTGGACACCACATTTTGTAAGCTGCCTTCTACTTCTGATCTATATGGTTAGGTAATGAGGATTATTCCCATAGATGAGGCATGCACCCATGCTATTCACACGTTTGGAGTGCTGTTCAACTTTCTTTATGAATGCGTTATCAATAGTATATTAGCGAGGGTCTGCTGCCGAGGATCCCACCAATCAGCTGTTTACCAGGTCAGTGTGCTTGAGTTGATTTCCGCAGGAAGCAGACTGCTCCTTCTCTTTACAGTGGTAAGAATTGGTATTACAGGCAAAGTTCCCATTGAAGTAAACGGGAACCTTACATGCAATACCAAACCTGGCCACTGCAGTGGGAACAAGGCTGTCTGCTTCCTGCATAAATTGACTACGTGGGTCAGTGCATCGGCCTGGGAGGCAGATCCTTGCTGATCTACTTATGGTGACCTATCCAATGGGTAGGCCAACAATAATTTACAACTGGACAACCTCTTTAATGGCCGTAAATAAGTCTTACTAACCAATAACTGTTTATTGCAGAGCTACCTCGGACAAAGACTGAATATGAAAACAGCCTTACAACAAAGATGTTTTTGTTCCAGTTTGTCAATTACTACTCGTCTTGCTTCTACATTGCCTTTTTCAAGGGGAAGTTTGTGGGGTATCCTGGAGATCCAGTGTATTGGTTTGGAAGATATCGCAATGAGGAAGTAAGTTGTCTTGAAATCGCTCTCTGATATACTCAAACTCAAATAAACCTAGGCCCATGCTTTTATTACACTACATAACTCATTTTAAAAACTAAAAAATTAGCATAAGTTTTTCAATACATACTACTTTTGCATCTATACGTATCAAAATGAGTAAGGTTGATTTGATTGATGTGACATTGGCCTTAGTGTGTACATGAAATGGGGTGGTAGCACTGCTGAAGAATTAGCAGTATAGAGTATGTTGAGTTGTAATAGATGTGAAGTGATGTAAAGAAACTCTTAAAATGACGACAAAAAAAAAACTAGGATGTGAAGGCATGCATATTTGTCTAGCTATTTCTATATTAGAAAACCTTCAGTGCCAACTTGCCCTCAACAGAAAAATATAGTAATGATTCTTTAATGGTGTGGATCCTGAAAGTCATTTTAGGTAAATAAAGTGTCAATGCCAGTGTTTATATATATATATGTGTGTGTGTGTGTGTGTGTGTATGTGTATGTATGTATGTATGTATGTATGTATATATATATATATATCTATCTAGCTGATATACCCGACTCCACCCAAGTTAATTTGGTACAGGTGTTTACCTGTTCGCAGGGAAAATTTTATAAAGTTGAGGTTACTTCAGAGGAACCGATAAATAAAATATGTATACATGTAGAGGAGCGTTAGATTCTCCTCAGACTGCATGTACGGATGTCCCTCTGCAGAATGTGCCACCACTCTCCTCATTTTTTACCCTTAAAGGTAACGCTCCTTTTTATTCAAATTTACCCCTATACTGGAGGCTGCAGCCCCTTCCTAGGATTAAAGTCTTGCTCCATCCCTGCAGTCCCTGGCCACTTCCTTATGTACTTTACAGCCTTTCAGTATATACACACAGAGGTCTGTTAGATTCTCCTCAGTATATGCACACAGAGGTCGGTTAGATTCTCCTCAGTATATGCACACAGAGGTCGGTTAGATTCTCCTCAGTATATGCACACAGAGGTCGGTTAGATTCTCCTCAGTATAGACACACGGAGGTCGGTTAGATTCTCCTCAGTATAGACACACGGAGGTCGGTTAGATTCTCCTCAGTATATGCACACGGAGGTCGGTTAGATTCTCCTCAGTATATGCACACGGAGGTCGGTTAGATTCTCCTCAGTATATGCACACGGAGGTCGGTTAGATTCTCCTCAGTATATGCACACGGAGGTCGGTTAGATTCTCCTCAGTATATGCACACGGAGGTCGGTTAGATTCTCCTCAGTATATGCACACGGAGGTCGGTTAGATTCTCCTCAGTATATGCACACGGAGGTCGGTTAGATTCTCCTCAGTATATGCACACGGAGGTCGGTTAGATTCTCCTCAGTATATGCACACGGAGGTCGGTTAGATTCTCCTCAGTATATGCACACGGAGGTCGGTTAGATTCTCCTCAGTATAGACACACGGAGGTCGGTTAGATTCTCCTCAGCATGGGCACACGGAGGTCGGTTAGATTCTCCTCAGCATGGGCACACGGAGGTCGGTTAGATTCTCCTCAGCATGGGCACACGGAGGTCGGTTAGATTCTCCTCAGCATGGGCACACGGAGGTCGGTTAGATTCTCCTCAGCATGGGCACACGGAGGTCGGTTAGATTCTCCTCAGCATGGGCACACGGAGGTCGGTTAGATTCTCCTCAGCATGGGCACACGGAGGTCGGTTAGATTCTCCTCAGCATGGGCACACGGAGGTCGGTTAGATTCTCCTCAGCATGGGCACACGGAGGTCGGTTAGATTCTCCTCAGCATGGGCACACGGAGGTCGGTTAGATTCTCCTCAGCATGGGCACACGGAGGTCGGTTAGATTCTCCTCAGCATGGGCACACGGAGGTCGGTTAGATTCTCCTCAGTATATGCACACGGAGGTCGGTTAGATTCTCCTCAGTATATGCACACGGAGGTCGGTTAGATTCTCCTCAGTATATGCACACGGAGGTCGGTTAGATTCTCCTCAGTATATGCACACGGAGGTCGGTTAGATTCTCCTCAGTATATGCACACGGAGGTCGGTTAGATTCTCCTCAGTATATGCACACGGAGGTCGGTTAGATTCTCCTCAGCATGGGCACGCGGAGGTCGGTTAGATTCTCCTCAGCATGGGCACACGGAGGTCGGTTAGATTCTCCTCAGCATGGGCACACGGAGGTCGGTTAGATTCTCCTCAGCATGGGCACACGGAGGTCGGTTAGATTCTCCTCAGCATGGGCACACGGAGGTCGGTTAGATTCTCCTCAGCATGGGCACACGGAGGTCGGTTAGATTCTCCTCAGCATGGGCACACGGAGGTCGGTTAGATTCTCCTCAGCATGGGCACACGGAGGTCGGTTAGATTCTCCTCAGCATGGGCACACGGAGGTCGGTTAGATTCTCCTCAGCATGGGCACACGGAGGTCGGTTAGATTCTCCTCAGCATGGGCACACGGAGGTCGGTTAGATTCTCCTCAGCATGGGCACACGGAGGTCGGTTAGATTCTCCTCAGCATGGGCACACGGAGGTCGGTTAGATTCTCCTCAGCATGGGCACACGGAGGTCGGTTAGATTCTCCTCAGCATGGGCACACGGAGGTCGGTTAGATTCTCCTCAGCATGGGCACACGGAGGTCGGTTAGATTCTCCTCAGCATGGGCACACGGAGGTCGGTTAGATTCTCCTCAGCATGGGCACACGGAGGTCGGTTAGATTCTCCTCAGCATGGGCACACGGAGGTCGGTTAGATTCTCCTCAGCATGGGCACACGGAGGTCGGTTAGATTCTCCTCAGCATGGGCACACGGAGGTCGGTTAGATTCTCCTCAGCATGGGCACACGGAGGTCGGTTAGATTCTCCTCAGCATGCAAATCATTTCCCTAGGCTTTATGGTTTCTGAAAAAAGAACTATCTCATGTATCGTGGCTTTTGGCACAGTTCTTCACACTTAGAATTGAATATTGAAGTTGTGACCCCTTTTACTTTCCCTATTTACGACCCAAAGAATAGTCATACCAAGTTTGTATGACACCACGAAGTTGGAGAATTAGATTAGGTACATTACATAGGGGGTCACTTACTTTTTGCACTTAGAATTGAATAATCAAGTTGTGAACCCTTTAGATCCTAAATAGGAAAAGTAAAGAATTGTCATGCCAAATTTCTTGTTTGCATAACTTTTTAAAGTTAGAGAAATAGTGGCGAGTCAGTCAGTTAGGGCTCCTGTCTATATATAGAGTTGGCTATAGAGAGATAGCATGAGAGAATAGAGATGCGCTTGCTTAGTAACAGAGTGGTATTGGAGAGTGGGCCCTGCTTACAATCCACAAGATACTAGTGGTAAAGTGAAAGTAGTCTTTGTTCACATGAACATCATGTGTTCCTTAAGGTACCTTTACACGGAACTCACGTCTGTGCTTTCACACAGGAGTGATAGTTAAGAGAATGAAGGCGTAGCGGGATGGAAATCTCTTCACTGCAAACAGAGTTGTTCATAGATGAATAACTGTTCACACAGGCGGAATATTCGCTTGGTTTGTAGGTGAGCTAAAAACCACGCGACTCCGACAAGTGAGCAATTTATCACTTTGTGTTCTGTCGGTGGCAGAATTTACTGTTTCTAGTGATTGTTCGGGTGATAATCGCCTCATGTAAAGGCACCTTTACTTAATGGAGCTATGATCGCTCCAATTGACTAACAATGAGTTTTGTGGTTTCCATTGGACCTCTGGTTTGTTTTGCAGCAAGAATAATGCCGCAACCCAGCGCCAGTGTGAGCAGAGCTTTATTTGTTTATTATTTATACCTAACTTTTTACTAGTGTGATCCTGGAGGTTGCCTTCTTGAACTGACAACGCAGTTGACAATTATCATGGGCGGTAAAGCCATCTGGAATAATATTCAGGAAATTCTGCTGCCGTAAGTATTACTATTTTAAACTTTCTATGAAGGCATTAACTGCTGTAAATCACCGCTTTCTATAGGTGCTATTGTGGTACAGTACCTAGAAAGAAGGCTAGTGGTCTCCTACTTGGGTCCCCTCTCTATTAGCTAAAGCCATCTGCCACTAACCGCTTAAGCTGCATATACAAATTAAACTAATATCCGCCAAACCTTCTGATTTTGACAGGACTGGGCAACTATCTAATGTGTACTAGAGGTTTGGCTGACATTCTTCTGGTGGGGGAGAGGAGGACATAAGGCATGCTGAATTTAATGTGCACAATCCTTTGTTCTCAAGGGAGATAAGCCGCTGTCAAAATTGATGTGTTTACGCTTTCACATTGAGAACACATGCACGCTTGGCCAATGGGCAGAATAGTAGCAAAACTAGCTGCTGCATCACATTGTTTACTCATGTTCAGTCTATGATCTATTAGTATACCCAAGTCTTTTTCACATGTGCTGCTGCTTAGCTCAATTCGTCCCATTCTGTATGTGTTTTTTTTTTTTGTTTTTTTTTCTTACCCAGATGTAGGACTTTACATTTCTCCTTGTTAAATACCATTCTGTTAGTCGCCGCCTACTGTTCAAGTTTTTCTAGATCTTTTTGAATATTTTCCCCCTCTTCCCTAGTGTTAGCTATCCCTCCTAGCTTTGTGTTGTTGAAAAGTTACCCATCAATTCCCTCCTCCAGATCATTTATAAAAATATTGAACAACACTGGGCTTAGGACAGAGCCTTGTGGTACCCCACTTGATATATTCTTTCACTTAGATGTGTAGCTATTTATGACCATTCTTTGAGTGAGATCACTCAGCCAGTTGTGAATCCACCTAACAGTTGCCTTGTCAATCCCATATTTGGTCATTTTTTTATCAGTATAGTATGAGATACTTTGTCAAATGCTTTACTAAAGTCAAGATATACTATATCCACCGCATTTTCCTGATCAATCCACTTGGTGATACTGTCATAGAAGGAAATTGCTGACTCTGATTTAATCCATTTTTATCCAAGTACTTGCATACATGCTGTTTAATAATTTGTTCAAAGATCTTTCCTGGTATAGAAGTCAGGCTCACAGGCCTGTAGTTTCCTGGATCTACCACCTTCCCTTTTTTTGAAGATGGGGACATTTGCCCTTTTCTAATCTTCTGGGACTTCTCCTGTTCTCCAGGAATTTTCAAAATATTATTGCAAGTGGTTCAGCAATTACCTCCGCTGCTTCCTTAAGTATCCTAGGATGTAATTCTTCTGGACCTTGAGACTTGAATTCATTTAAGTTAGCTAAGTGTTCCCTCACTGTTTCTCTGCTTATAGGTAGCCTGCATTCTTTTATTCCCCCAATAGCACAGGAAAGATCAGTTGATGTTCCATCTACTTTCTGAGAGAAAACGGATACAAAATAGGAATTTAAAGTTCGTCCTTTTCAAAATCATTCTTAACCAATTCACCATTTTCATCTTGTAAGCATCCAATAGCATCTTTGACTTTTTTCTTTTGCTTTTTACATACCCCTAAAATCCTTTTTTATTGCATTTTGGCCTCTACTTGCAAGCCTCACTTCATTATTAGCTTTAGCTTTTCTGACACTTGCTGCATTATAATAATAATCTTTTATATAGCATTGACATATTCTGCAGCGCTTACAAGATAGGAAAAATAAAAACAAAACCACGGTTACATTAAGTAATCAATTGATGGAAACAATAGGGGTGAGGGTCCTGCTCCAACGAGCTTACATACTACAAATAGTGGGGTGATACAGAAGGTAAAGGGGCTGGAGATGTGCACGGTATGGCGAGGTGGAGAGTGAGGGGTGATATACACATAGACAATAGTCAAATTTGGCCGTATAGTGGCTAAACCAGTATGACTGCAGGGAGCGATTGATTACGGCTAGCATTATATTCTTCTTTAGATATTCTCCCCTCTTTCCATTTCATAAACATTCCCTCCCTGTTGGTAAGAATTGAGTCCAAGATAGCAAATCCCCTTTTCTCTCTTCTACCTTTTGGAAGATAAAGTTGTCAGCAAGAGCAGATAAGAATTTGTTGGATCCATTACTTTCACCTGAGAGAGATTCCCAACAAATGTCTGGATAGATAAAATCTCCCATAATCACTATGTCATGCATTTTTGAGAGCTTGGCCGTCTGATGTAGAAAGAGTTCATCAATATCTTCTGCTTAGTTAGAATATTATACTCCTAGAATCCTTCTATGAAATGAGAGCTGACCTAGAAATGTTGTAAATTATACCCAGCACTTCATAATCGAGTTGCGCTTTTTCCTCCATTCCATAGACATGTCTACACTTCTTCCACTGCACTTTACTTTGAATGCTACATTGTTCTTTTCTCCAGGCTGAGATGTAGGACTAAATGTGAAGTAGGCACAAAGTGTAAAACACGAATATCAAAAGCTGTGCAGCAATCCATTATAACACAGACCTTTCTTCATACTGCAGCTGGATCAAAAATCTTATCGCAAGATGTCGCTCTTCAGGGATAGAAACTATAAAGCCTCGGTGGGAACAGGATTACCATCTGCAACCTGTAGGAAAACTAGGATTGTTTCATGAGTATCTTGAAATGGGTAGGTGCATATGTTACAAAGTATGAATGCTTTAAACAATAGAAGTGTTAATTGTTTTTATCAATTAACCCTTTCTAATCCACTGTCTGCCGTCTGAAGACATGATTTAAGGCTGTACAGCTCCGATGTTGGAAGACGTCTGTCAGGGTTCTCTTACTGTATATTGCCAGCCTTTCTGCTGTCAGAGCCTCTCCAACGTGTCACCTTATGCAGTACTGGTTTTAGCCAGCATATAGCGCTGTTGTATAATGGCAGAAAAAGAGTAAGCCCCCTAGGAAAACCAGGATACAAATTGGATTGGAAAGGGTTAACAAAATGCAATGTTAATGAACAAATCTATATCTGGTGTGACCACCCTTTGCCTTCAAAACAGCATCACCATAAGATGGTTGGCACACAAGGTACATTCCCTTGCACACTGTAGTTTCTTTTCAAGCCCAATGTCCACGGGCAGATTTGATTTGTGGAATCCGCACTGGTCACCTGCACAGAAGATCTGCAATTTAAAGTGCCCATAGGGAAGCATTGGCATACGCAACTGAATTTAGGCATGTGGATTTGATTTGCGGACCATCTAGTGTGGAAAATAAATCCATTTCAGTGCGGATTCCATGCGGACGGGCTCAATAGAAATCAATGGCTGAGGATGATCGCAGTGCATCTGCAAATTGAATTGCGGATTTGAAGGTTAAAATCAATTAAGGAGGTGGGGAAAAGACTGGGAGGCGGGTTTTGGATTTTTTTTTCCACGCGGATGATCTGCAGTGCATCCGTGCAGAAAAACCATTAAATCTGCAAGCTCCCGCAAATGGTTTCTGCAGGTCTCCGCTGCAGAATCCGAACAACCCATGGACATGAGGCCTAAATCTAACTCCTGCCAGCTTTACTGCTTAAATTTACAGTGAACAAAAACACCTGGCCCTCTGGCCTCTTACTAAACATTCGCAATGTCCTCTCTACAGTCTGGCCTAGCACCCAAAGCTTCACAAAACTATAAACCATATACAGGTAACCTGTCTTTTGCACTCTATAGGTTCAGCAGACTGGTAGCCATCACTACCATCTTTTTAACATTTTTAACAAGGCTTCTCAGGTGCAGCATAGTGAGCCAGCTCCACAGTAGAGAGAACCCTTTTTCTACCAACCATTTTCTTGAGATATGGCCCCCAGTTACTCAAACACCTCACTTAAGCAGCTCCTCTGCCACCATATATATGTACATACTGTGTAAACACGCATTTGCATGTCTATTCCCTATATATAATAGCTTGTTTTTTCTAGTTATCTGTTTGCACTTAATTACATTAAGTTGTGTCAGCGGTTTTCATTAGTGGGATTCCTGGTTCGGAGACCCCAGCCAATGTCTAGTACAAACATGCTACAGTGCTCGTTAAAGAGCATAGTGCGTCAGATTCTGTCGAGTTTACTTGAAAGGAATGAAGATTATAATGCAAGTCTTTGTTTGTCTTCTTCTAGATACATACAATTTTTAAGACTTGCTATTTCTGTATGACTATTAGACTTGTATTTGTCATAATATGGTGCTGTTGTACTTGTCACAACAATCCTTTTCATGGCTTCTGATAGCGTAACACATTATTTCTTAAATCGCGTGAGATTTGTGCGTTGTGAGACACACAAATCTCGCACGAATATGAACCTCATTCTTTTGAATGGGGTTATGTGGGAAACAAATTCCGGCACGTCTTATCTTTGGGCATTCCTTTGCACCGCCTATTCTCAGTGGGGCCAGTGACCGCATCACACTATGCTAGGTCTACGCGATGCGAGGTTTCCCTATTGCAAACCATGGGAGAAATTCTGCAATCCTCTGCTGCGGCTATCAGCCATGGCGGAGGATCGCTACTTCCCTGAAATGATGCAAGGCGGTTTTGATATAAAAGCACCTGGCATCCTCCGGGATATCGCATGTTGGCAAACTCTTTATTGGGCCGTGGTTCACTTTCTCGTGTGCAGTTAGACTCCATTCTGCAGGGGTAAAGACTTGGGGATAGCTGGAAATGATCTCCTTGGCTCACTTATTTCAAGAGTATAGCCACAACTAAATAGGCAACAGAAATGGTTAAACTGACAACTGCAATCCATCGGACTGTGTTGTAATGCAAGTTAGTTTTTAAGATCCCAAAACAATATGAATGTTTGCATCAACTCTCATAGCAGTTATGTGACTACATCAGGGCTGCAGCTTATTTATTAGATTACTTCAGTACAGTCCAGCTATAAAAAGATACATTGCAATTAACATATCAGTAATCTTTTGTTCTAGAAACAGGTGAGACATAAATAATGAAGTTTGAACAGAACAGCAAATAACTTTTCAGGAAGGAGAATAATGCAGACCTTTATCAGAATATAAATGCCTTTTTACTTCCACTTTCACTGATAACCTACATTATGATTACACTTCATGCAGGAACAACACATTTACATATTTTTTTTTCTCCTTCTGACAGTGATTCAGTTTGGATTTGTTACCTTGTTTGTGGCATCCTTTCCTCTTGCTCCTCTTTTGGCCCTTGTGAATAACTTACTTGAAATTCGTGTGGATGCCTGGAAGCTTACCACTCAGTTCAGGCGTATGGTACCTGAGAAGGCACAAGACATCGGAGCCTGGCAGCCGATCATGCAAGGAGTGGCGATACTTGCTGTGGTAACAAATGTAAGTGTGTTCAAGAGAAAATAAAAATCTCTACTGCAAGTGTGTATCCTATGTAAAGGCCTGATAAAAATTCAATATTGCGGAGGACTTAGAAATGTTACTGGCAAGAGAGGTAGAGCCAAAAAAGGCTTAATCAGCAGATGGAGTGCCAAAACTTGTGTATGCACCTACTAACTTACATTTTGTAGAGTATAACTGTCTCCTTCAAATATCCAATGCCCTTTGGGTAATTAGCCATGCCTTGCATCAACCCACATAAAACGGCAAGAGAAGGTGAAGGAAGTCAGGTTGGTAGTAGACCTATAAAAAGTTTGTCAGTACAACATGAGAGCTCCTAGGATGCATAGCTGTCCACAGGTTGGCTTATTCCCCTTTCTGGATGAAATGTGAAGACAAGAACTGTAGTGCCTTTACACCATGTGTCAGTGGTAAACCAAGTCCACTAAATGTGGACTACAGTTTTGAAAATGCTTTTTTGAGGCTATACCTTTCTACATGTAAGTAATAAGTAAGAAATAGTATGTCTTATAAGGGTATATTGTAACATTTAACTGTTGTAAATTATGTTCATTGGCTCAGTTCTTGACAAGATTGTGTCACATATATAATCAGGAGTGTTTACAAGTAAAAAGCTTTATCTTCCATCATTGGACTAGGGGAGCCCCGTGAAGGTTCACACATGGGGAAGCGGGGATAGCCCATCTGAATTTGGCATCCACCACATAGTAACTTGTGTGAGCTGCTTTCATTGTATGTATGCCATTGCTTCACTCAAGAGTAATGAGTATATTTTTGCAGATTTGCGCATAGCGTCTGACCAGAGCATCTGTTACATGACCTATGCGGGTATATATGTTTGTTTCTGTTTCTCCTTCTGCTCCTAATACGGTTTCCTTTTTTTTATGCTGCAGGCCATGATCATTGCCTTTACGTCTGATATGATACCACGTTTAGTATATTATTGGTCTTTCTCTGTTGCACCGTATGGCAACCATACATCCAGCACTATGCAAGGATACATTAATAGCACCCTTTCAGTCTTCAGTATAGTGGATTTCAGAGATGCAAGCAGACCGGTTCCACCAGCTTGGTTTGGCACAGAAAGTACATGCAGGCAAGTACCAACAGTATTTCCCTCAGCTAGCACTACAGATGTGCCTTTTTTTTGTATCTCTTGCAGCGTGTTTTCAAAAGCCTCATTATGTATCAAAGTGAGCATTGTGATGTCGGTTGTAACATTTTGGTCCTCTGGCTTTTATAGGTTGTTTTGCTAAATTTTCAGGAAACTGCTTTTCATACAGATTTTACAGGAGACCAAAAGTTAATTAAAAGTTGACCACTTGCTCTTTACAATTTCACTTTTTCTCATTATATTCGTTAGTGGTATGGAAAAGCATTTACATTTTAGAGCAAACTTTGTTGCTTTCCTGCAACAGACGAAGGGTGCATTCACATCTGCGCTCTGTTCAGGCTGCAGGAAAGGGGAATCTCTGTGGCCGAACGGTTATGTCTCTGTACGGAACTAAACAATGCTAGGCAGGCCGCATTGACTATAATGGGGTCCGCTTGCTTTCCGCCCAACTTTTGGACAGTATTTATACCCAGATCTGCGACGAAGGTTCCGACGCAGATGTGAAACCACCCTCACTCAGTCAAAGTGTATTTATACATTGTTTCAGCTAGCTTTTATTAGTTTATATTTAAGGTGGTTCCATATGCAGTTTTTCTGGGGGAAAAAATATGCAGTTTTTGTTGCAGTGTTATGCAGATTTTTGTGGGGGGGACAAAACCAGAAAAAGGCTCAAAAGATTCAGAAAATGTTAAGTAGTTCTCCTTCTTTTAGCAGCCACTTCTGGCTCTCTCAAAAAAATCCCTGTATGTGAAACCACCCGAAAGGGATTGTCTCTCCTAAAAATGAAGCCGATGTGTGTTCCTCTAAATTATTGTGAGTCTGGCTTTAGTAGCGTCTCTCAGAAGCAACTATCTCGGACTATAACAGTTGACTGCTATAGGGGAAATGTAGTATTACTTGGCAGTTAATACGTGTACAATATGGGCTCCTCTAGCTCAGCCCCTTCTGTGACATCTCTATAACCAACAGCGTCTCTTGTATACGGGTTGTGCTGAATAGTTCAAGCTCTTCAAGTACATTTTTTACTATCCAGAAGCTAATTTTATGAAAGCTAAGTAAATAGATTTATAATGTATGTTTTTACAATTAGACTGCACAATCGGGGCCTACTATCATACTTTGCTTAAAGGGGTGGTCTCGCGAAACCAAGTGGGGGTATACACTTCCGTATGGCCATATTAATGCACTTTGTAATATACATCGTGCATTAAATATGAGCCATACAGAAGTTATTCCACTTACCTGCTCCGTTGCTAGCGTCCTCGTCTCCATGGTTCCGTCTAAATTCACTGGCAGCTTGCTTTTTTAGACGCGCTTGCGCAGTCCGGTCTTCTCCTTTCAGCACGAGCCGCTTCAGTGTGCTCCCCGCTACAGCTCTTCTGCGCATGCGCAGATGAGCTGTCACTGCTCGGGAGCGCGCTGGAGCGGCCATTCTGTACCTTCCTCTGTTAGAGGAAGGTGCAGAGCCGCCCAGCTGTCCGGAGAAGCCGCCCAGCTGTCCTGCCGTCCAGCTGTCCTGCCGTCCAGGTAAGTGATGGGCCGGGGGGGGCTGCCGCTGCGCCGGGGGGGGCTGTCGTCGCTGTCGCTGCGATGGGGGGGGCTGCCGCTGCGATGGGGGGGCTGTCGCTAGGCCGGGGGGGGCTGTCGCTGCGATGGGGGGGGCTGTCGCTAGGCCGGGGGGGGCTGTCGCTGCGATGGGGGGGGCTGTCGCTAGGCCGGGGGGGGCTGTCGCTGCGATGGGGGGGCTGTCGCTAGGCCGGGGGGGGCTGTCGCTAGGCCGGGGGAACTAGCGCTGGGCCAGGGGGGTAAGTGATGGGTCGGGGGTGATGTTCACTGACAGGTGAAGGCCCCGAAGCCCAGCGCTGGGCTCCGGGGCCTTCACCTGGGCTCCGGAACCTAGCGCTGGGCTCCGGAACCTAGCGCTGGGCTCCGGGGCCTTCACCTGGGCTGAGGGTCTAGCGCTGGGGAGCCGGGAGCGTAGCGCTGGGGAGCCGGGGGCTAGCGCCGGTTACCTGCTGCCTTGCGGTGGGTGACTGGTCGGCGGCTGCGGGGCGTCTGGTCGGCGGCTGCGGGGCGTCTGGTCGGCGGCTGCGGGGCGTCTGGTCGGCGGCTGCGGGGCGTCTGGTCGGCGGCTGCGGGGCGTCTGGTCGGCGGCTGCGGGGCGTCTGGTCGGCGGCTGCGGGGCGTCCGGTTGCCATGGAGACACAGCTGGCAGCGTCTCGGGAGCGCGCACGTCGGGCTGCAGCGAGCGACGGGGAAAGAGCCGGCGGCCATCTTGGGGAAACTTTTATAAGTTGCTGAAACGCTGGAACGGTAAGTACAAACCAGCTAGGAAAGTCATTTACAGGGGTAATTAGTAATGTATGTTTAATTAGGGGGATTGGGCAAAAAAAAAAAATCACTGCTTCCTCGAGACATCTCCTTTAACAGCATGAAAAAAAAAATTCTGTCATGGAACTTGAAAATGAATTGCATGTGTCGCTGTCATTCATCAGTATGGAAGTTCTTGTAGTCGGTAAACGCTACATGCACATGAGCCAGACACAGATTTGCTCCATCTTGTGGTTACTGCTTGGTATTACATGTAACGAAATATTTGTGTAACACTGCCTAGGTACCGTGATTTCCGATATCCACCCGGACATGAACACCAGTATGAACACAGCATGTTTTACTGGCATGTTATTGCCGCTAAGCTATCTTTTCTCATTGTTATGGAGGTAAGTCATTAAAGGTTCTTTTTTTTGTAAAAAAAAAAGAAAAATTATATATACATACTTACAGCCTAAACTGTGGGAAGGATTGATACAGAATTGGAGGGTGAGAAGGAGTACAGAAAATCCTCTTTAAAATCTTGAACAAGTCACCCCTTAAGGACATGACACTTTTTTTCTTTTCTTTTTATTTCTCCTCCCTACTTTCAAAACAGTCGTAACTTTTTTTTATTTTTCTGTCAACATAGCTGTTTAAGAGCTTGTTTTTTGTGAGATGAGTGGAGTAAAATGTGAAAAAAAACCCTGCAATTTTGCCTTCTTTACGGGGGGGGGGGCGGAGTATTGCTTTTATGGCATATACACTGTGGCAGAAATTCCATTATAACTTTTATTCTTTTGTCAGTGTGATTTACAATGACACAAAATGTTTTTATTTATTTTTGCTATACTATACTAGACTTTTTTATCTTTCCATTGATCGGGTTATGTGAGGGTTTGTTTTCTGTGGGACGACCTGTGGTTTCCATTAGTACCATTTCGGAGTACATATGACTCTTGATCGCTTTCTATTAAATATTTTTTCTTTGAGACAAAAATGTAGCTTGAACTGGTATAACATTTTTAGGCCCTTTTTGAGGTCCTTTTATGGGGATCCGTTAGGGATTAGAAAGGTTCCTTTTGTGTCTTGGAAATCTGCTGCATTAAAACAACTGCTAATTTTTTCTAGCATGAGATTGACATTTTGTCTTTTGCAAATCGTTTAAATGTTTTATTTGTGAGGTGTTTTTAAGGGTAGTTTCACACGAGCAATCGGCATATCGCTGCGAGAAAATCACTTTGTTGTTCCCAGGATTTTTGAGTATCAGTGCTGCTCTTTCTCTCAAAAACATTGCTGTTGCGATTTTTGTAGCGCGAAAGTCAATGTGACTTTCTAATGTTAAAAACGTATTGCACGAAAATCGCAAGTTCGTGCTTTGCGGTGTGATAAAAAAAAGGCTCAATAGAAAAATATAGAAGATTAAAAATAATAAATCGCACATCGCAGAAAGATGGGGCATGCCGCAATTTATTTTCTCACAACATTGCATGAGTGCAAACATCACAAATGTGAAAGAAGCAATTGAAAATCCTTGGTTTCATAATTCTGCGTTTTAACTCGCTCTTGCATTGCGCGAAAATCGCACAATTTTTAACACCCATGTGAAGGCGGCCTAAAGTTGTTGGTTGGCCTTATGTGTCACACCTCAAGATCTGCCCTGGGTTTACTTGCCGTGTACCTGTATTCATCATTTGTGAGAGACCTTTGCAGAATCGAGTGCCACCCCTGGAGCAGGTTAGATGAGACTCGCTCCGTGTGTATTCTGCTTCCTGTAGTAGTTAAGTTACAATGTACATTGACTTTCCTACAATATCTGAGGCATTGTGTATTCCCATTCTCTCACCTTGCCTTGTTCTCTCTTCCACAGCATATAGTCTACTTTATTAAGTTCATTATATCCTACATCATCCCTGACATTTCTAACGACACCAAAGAGAAAATCAAGAGAGAAAAGTACCTCATACAGAAGCTTCTACATGAGAAACATCTGAAGTTGGTGAAAAAACAGATGGGAAGTTTGGCGGATACAATCTTAAAAGGTGTTGACAATCTGAGTGTGAACAAGCTGGATTAGACCGCCCTGACTTTACGTGACTGACAGGTTGAGATCACACAAAGTGGACCTTTTCTGTACCACAACCTGCACATGACTGCGTTGGTTTTGGGGCGGATTTCACTTATTGCATCGCAATGAATGGACTACACGCTGGAAATCTGCACCTGACTAGATTACCCTGCGAGTTTCTTCCATTGTGAGTGAATGGGCTTTATCACCTCATTCACTTACATTGTTGTGGACTTTCAGCCCCCGTTCCGCTGGAATTCCGCAACAATTCCACAGTGTGTGAACTCGTCATTACAGAGTACATGGCATTGTAGGTCCTCATCACTTCACATCAAGCCTTAGCAGTTTGAGCATAACCTTGAACGGACAGACTGCATGTCTATGCATTATATAATGTATGCAGATTTACCATGAATCCATTTTCCAGTTCTTTTTGAAAGAACCATAATTCATTAGCAAATATGGTAATTTTCATCCATGCACAACTGTTTTATACAACGTTTGACATATTATGTATTTACATGCATTGTATTCTCTGGTGCTTATATACAATATGTAACATGTATATACCAGTGTATATATACATACATATACTAGTTGGCCAAAAGTATGTAAAATCTAAATATCACATTCATGTGTTTTGTGTTTAGCATCTCAACCCAATTATTAACAGCCCTAACACTATGCAAATTCCATTTTCTGAAGTTTATTTTGTGCATGCTGGACATTTTCATGCTGGTTTTTTTTTTTTTTTTTTTCCTGTTGCCTTAAGATGGAAGAATGTAGTTACTACAATGTCAACATATGCTGAAGAATTACTTTTTTTCCTTTATTGGAGCTAAGGGCCCAGAAGCACCTTCAGCTTTAAAGGGGTGGTCTCGCGAAAGCAAGTGGGTCTATACACTTCTGTATGGCCATATTAATGCACTTTGTAATGTACATTGTGCATTAAATATGAGCCATACAGAAGTTATTCACTTACCTGCTCCGTTGCTAGCGTCCCCGTCGCCATGGTTCCGTCTAATTTCGGTGTCTTCTTGCCTTTTTAGACGCGCTTGCGCAGATCCGTCTTCTCCCTTCTTCTCCCTTCGGCTCCGCTCGGCAGCATCGGCATTTTGGCTCCGCCCCCTTGTACGCATCATCGCGTAGCTCCGCCCCATGACGTGTGCCGGTTCCAGCCTCCTGATTGGCTGGAATCGGCACATGACGGGGGCGGAGCTACGCGATGACGCGAAAAGGGGGCGGAGCCAAAACGCCGATGCTTCCAAGACCAGCCGAAGGGAGAAGATGCATCTGCGCAAGCGCGTCTAAAAAAGCAAGAAGACACCGAAGTTAGACGGAACCATGGCAACGGGGACGCTAGCAACGGAGCAGGTAAGTGAATAACTTCTGTATGGCTCATATTTAATGCACGATGTATATTACAAAGTGCATTAATATGGCCATACAGAAGTGTATAGACCCACTTGCTTTCGCGAGACCACCCCTTTAAGGCCTCATCCGTCCAGCAGATTGCTTAAGGAGTTATAAGGCTTTTAAAAATGGATGGCCTGTCCTCCAGATAGGCCATCAATATTTGCTCAGTGGGATTCTGCCTCTTGGGACTCCCACAAATCAGCTGATCGATGGAGCCGCAGTGATCGTCCAAGTGCTACAGCCTCTTCGATGTTTACATCCGAGTACAACAAACTCTGTTCACACTGCTGTACTATTCATAGTCGCTGGTCTCAGTACTGCAGCGTTGTCCCATTGAGGCGAATGGAGCAGCGCTGCAGTATCTTGGCCACTATGAAGAGTACAGACAGGATTGTAATCACAAGTAAACACTGATCCGCCAGCTGATTGGTAGTTGTTTCCACTGATCAGATATTAATGGTGGATCCCGAGGCTGGGCTAGCAATATTTAAAAGCCAAATAACCCATTTAAACAATGAAGTATCATTTGTCACTAAAAAAAAAAATATATATATATATATATCCACTTCTTCAGATGGTGTTGGGCATCTTATTGGCCCCACAAAACACAATCCACAAAGCTCCTGTGGAACTGCTGCCTCCAGAGGCCATTTGGGAAACACTAGTTGCAACTAAAGACAATACTATTCACTTGAGCAGGTGGGGATAGTGTTCCTCACACTTATTTGGCTGCAAGGAGGAGGATCCGCTGTTATTTCTTCCAGTCACGTCCACTATACAATTATGCCACTTATACAGCTAACCAGGAAAGCACTTGGCAAAATATCATGTTCTCTTATGACTGTGCCATGTTGAGAGTCAAATGAGCTCTAACTTGGTTTAAGATTATAATATACTTATGGGGCATTGCATGACTGTATACTTCATGTTTTATGGACTTGTTGGCAACAGATGTGGCTAAAAGGGCCATGACCACTATTTAGAAGGGATGTCCACATACTTTGTGCACACAAAGTATATATTCACCTGTGCCATAGCCACTGTCAAAGCATCTTCCTGGTTTACATGTTCCTTTCGGCCTCATGTCCACTTGAAAAATACAATCTGCGCAGAATCTGCCGCGGATTTGCTTTAAATGGGATTCCGCAATTCCATTCAGCTAGTGGACATGAGGCCTTAAAGGCCACATGGGAAGTGCAGGATAGTACAACTTGTCATGCATGCATTAATTTTGACTAAGTCACTATTAGACCTAGCAGCATGGTGGCAAAATACCGGTTACAGCGCATTTACATTCAGTGTCGCAGCTGGATCTGTGATGTGACTAAATATATCTTTGACTACTATATAATTCTATAACCAGTGCCAAATATGACTGGATCGTGTGCAGTCACAACTTTAAATACTGTGGTATCTTTTTTTTTTTTTTTTTTTTTATTTATTTTTTTAAGAATTGTGTAGTTTTAAATGCATTGCCATGTTTCCCTGAAAATAAAACCCTGTTTTATATTATTGCCCCAAAAGAGGCACTAGGTCTTTTTTGGGGGGAATGTCTTATACTTAGCAGGCTCGGTCCACATCCCTCACACTGCTCTCCGGAGCTCCGGCAGGCTTTATGCAGCCTTTGGCTGCCCACAGAAGATTGCTTCCTGGTTACGGGATTCATAAATCCCGCCTCCAGGAAGCGATGGCTTTGATTGGCTGAGCAGCGCTCAAGAACCAATCAATGCAGCACTGTATGAACCAATGCGATGGCTGTGATTTGGTTCTCGGGCGCTGGATGAACCAATCACAGCCATCGCATTCTGGAGGTGGGATTTATGAATTGGACAATCAATGCCATGGCTCAACCAATTCACAAATCCTGCTTCTACAATGCAATGGCTGTGATTGGCTGAGCGATGTTTATGAATCCCGCAATCAAGAAGCGATCTTCTGTGGGTGGCCGAGAACTGACGAAGCTCCAGAGAGCAACGGGAGGGATGCAGTCTGAGCCTGCTAGGTAATGTTTTGGTTTTTTTGGTTTTTTTTTCGTAACACAGCTAGGGTTTATTTTCGGAGAAAGAACTTATATTTTAACCCTTTGCAATCCAATTTTGGATTCAGTGTTTCCTAGGGGGGCTTTCTTTCTGCCATTATACAATGCCGCCATCTGCTGGCTAGAGCCAGTACTGCGGTATGGGATATGCTGGACAGGCCCCCCGACAACAGAGCGGCCAGTAACCTACAATAATACCCTGCCAGACGTCTTTCAACATCCCAGCTGTACAGCCTTCAATCAGAATGTCTTTAGACGTCAGACAGTGGATTGGAAAGGGTTAAGCACACCAAAAATCCTGAAAAATTAGGGTAGGGCTTATTTTCAGGGAAAAATGCTAGTTAACTAAAAGGTTGCATACATAAACAAGGCTGTAAAGTTGAGATCACATTGCCATTCACTTCTCACCCAGCCTTTCAGTTCCAAGGTTCCATCTGATTTGCTGAAAATGGCATTTAGATAGGACAATAGGCTTTCCTTAATCAAAGGTGCAAGTTTTGGTCTACATTTTAAAAAGTTTTTGTCGGACGGAATAGTGTGGCTAACTACACTATTCTGTCTGAAAAAAAATGTTGAAAAGGAACTGAAACTTAAATGGAGATCATAACTTGCACTTTTGACTAGTGAAGCCTATGTTCCATCTGAATTGCCAAACACTGGGACACAAAGGCTGTGGTTGTGCACTGAAATACAGTGTGAACTCGCCTGTTAATATCTAGTGAGGCAATATCTAGCATGTTACTGCACATAATCTAAAAAGCCATATACAGTGATGATTGATGGATAGTTTTGCAAACCTTCACCTTGATAAACCCACTTTTAAGAACACTTCTGTAGTGAAGGACAGTGCGATGTCAATGCTTGCTGACGTTTTTTTGGAATTTTTAATAGTCCGTTGATATACCATGTTTGTCTTCATTATGTAAGCTCACATTGTTATGAAGTATGTTAAGAAAAAAAGTGCCAGATTTCTTTAGTCTTGTATTTAAAAGGGTTGTCCAGCTTTGATCTATTGAATCCTCGGAATAGGTCTGCTGATCAGATGTTTGCAGGTTCGCTGTCTGCTTCTGGCTCCATACACGGTGACAACAACCCGGCGAACCACTGCCAATCAACTATTGATGAGCTCTCCGAAGGTGAAGTCATTAATAGTTGAAAGCTGGGCAATTCCTTTGGTGTAATTGGTCTTTATTATATTTTAACTTGTATATCTTATAACCACTGATCTAAAATCAAAAGCTTATTTTAATGTTTAGAAAGGCCTTACACACGTGGCCCTGTGCCCATAGCCGGCTATATGCCCATTTTGTACCTCAATTTGCCCCCAATTTGATATGGAGGCACTTTTACATTTTTTTTTCTGTATGAATGTATGAGAATAAGAGGTATGTTGCATTACAGTGGAAAACAATGCTTATGAAGGAACCATATAGTGGCCCACACAAAGCATATGGGTTTGTAATACTGATCCCCAAGGACTCTAAAGCTGGCTGTGCCCATTATACTAACCTCATACAAAACCACCAAATTCAGTGGGATCAGGCAACTATCTGTGTATGGGGCTTCTCAAGTCTCTCGGGACGCCAGAAGAGGAGGTGGGGGAGAAGGATTGCGCAGTTAGATTTCAATATGCCTGATCTTCTTGGAAAATAATCCAAAGGATTCTGGGAGTGGCTTCCTCCCCTACACATGCTCTACCGAGTCCAGTTTGCATGTGGGAAGAGACGATTGTTACATACAGACATTATCCTATTGGGGCTACACGGTAAATCATGACCCAGACTGTTGGATGGGAGCTCTCTAACATAAGCTGCCGTCATTGCATAACAAAGTCTATCACGTTGTCTAGCCTTAGCCCCTCATGTATATATTTAGATGGTACATTCTGTGGTTTTAAAAACTATATTTGTATATTTTATATATATATTTTTTAAGTGCCTACCCTTTTTAAGTGCCTAAGGATGAGCCAAACCAATATGTAATATTTGCACAAAGTCTGGTTGTGACATTAAAGATGAATGCACTAGTCTCTGTTACATTAAGACCCTGGTGAGGGCTCTTACATTAATCTTATATTTAGTGTTTTTTTATACCATTTTATTGAATGCACAATTATTTACACATTTAAAACCTTTCAAGTGTAATTTGTGTAGTAAAAAACAGTGTATGTAGCCTGTGTAAATTAAAAGAAATGTCCTGATCTGAGACCTTGTACTGTTATGTTTTCTAAAACTGCTAAAACTTTTTTTTATTCTACCTTTTTGTGTCTCCGCAGCAGAATAAAGTTTAATTATACGTGTTTTTATCAGAATCAGAACCACTGGTTAGTATAAATTGGACAAGTATTGCCCAAATTAGTGTATTACGTGTAGAAATTACTAAAAATGTTCTGGGCTGTACAAAGTATATCTTGAGGTTGATGACCGAGGTGCAGTAATCTTAAACAGAAGAACAACAAGAGCTTTGCTCCTTTATTCATTTCTTCCTGTTTTGGGAAAGTGGCAACTTCTGTAGATGTTCAAAATGGAAGCCAGAGGTAGTTGTCACCTTATCTGCTGGTAGCAGACCAGTACGAGAATTGTGCTCACGTGGGACTGAGCTTCAATATCTCCCACAGGCCATGGACAGGACTGGGGCTGTTCCTGGAGATAAAAGACTCTTTGTAATCTGACAACCCATTGAAGAAGCTTCGGCACACTGGCTCAGATTGTGCAGCTTTAAAGTTCGAATCTGGGTAGAATTTTTCTCCATGTTTGGATCAATCCTTTTTAAAGTGATTTGGTTGCTGTTTTCCTATAACTTAAATTGTGATTCCCCTGAATTGCTTCTGTTTCTTTAATGAATATTGATAAGCAGCCATTTTCCTAGTGGTCCTGCTCTGCTAGCGCACTTATGCTCTTAAGGCTGCATTCCCACAAACGTATATCTGCTCGGTTTTCACGCCGAGCCGATATACGTCGTCCTCATGTGCAGGGGGGAGGAGGATGGAAGAGCCAGGAGCAGGAACTGAGCTCCCGCCCCCTCTCTGCCTCCTCTCCACCCCTCCGCACGATTTTTAATGAAAGGAGGTGGGACGGGGTGGGGAGAATTAGCCCCGCCCTGGTCCACCTCTCCCCATTGCAAATAGTGGAGAGGGGGCGGGAGCTCAGTTCCTGCTCCTGGCTCTTCCATTCCCCCCCTCCCCTCCCCCTGCAAATGAGGACGACGTATATCTGCTCGGTGTGAAAACCGAGCCGATATACGTTCGTCTGAATGCACCCTAAGGTACATTAATTACCAGTTTCTTTTGTCATTGGCCCAGCTTGCCATGTCCCTTCATGTGTTCTGCTGAGCAATACTGAATGTGGTTTGTCAAAGCTGCAGGTCTCTAGACTTAAAGGCCTTTTACTCAGCCCAACAATGGGGCACAAACATTCACCTGAACACTCGTTTTCCCGATTGTCAGGCTGTTTCAAAATTGCAAATGATCAGTTGATTAACAAGCAAATGCTCATCGGCTTATTTATGCAAGCATGAAAATGCTCACCGGTCAGATGAACATCCCATGTGTGAACAGGAAGAGATATAGCCGGTCAGTGACAGTCGTAAGGGGACAAATGATCACACAATCTTCTGCCGTTTGTGAACAGTATGAATGAGAGCCAATTAACATGCTTCATGATTGGCATTCATTAAGCAGCATCAAGGAAAATCTATCATGTAAAAGGGCCCTTATTCGGAGACAGGAAATCAATTAACTCATTTGGACACTACATTAATGAAACCTACTATGAAAATATAATGCAATATTGAATAAAAATGGCTACAGAGGTGCTCTTAAGATATGTGGAGCTTGCTTTAATAAAATCAGGATACTCATTAAAAAAAACTAAAAAAGCCGTTTGCGTTCATAACTACTTTACTTGGGGCTAAAATCACCTGTCAAGACATTTAAGATGCAAGAAAATCTGTCAACTTCTAGAATACTAAAATGTACATCATGCAGTCTCCTCTGGGGTGCGCAGTCAGTCTGCACCCTTACCGGCAGGTTCTGGCTGTTTGAGACAACTGACACATAGGATCGAAGATAGCCCTGATCCTAGCCATTTACCCACTTCAGAGCCTCAACACCATCACAGGGAGCCAAAGGATTCACATGGCAGCCCATAGTCTAATGAAGGCTCCCAGGGTTGCCATGTATTGCAATCTATTAAGACCTGCTTTGGCAGGTCTTAATTGAGTAGCAGTGAAATGTGCAATACAGTTGAAACTCTAAAGCCTCAGTGGGAACAGGATTACCATCTGCAACCAGCAGAAAAAAGATTTTCATGAGAATCTTGAGATGGTTAGGCATGTTGAGCAGCATCTATCTATACATATATACACACACACAACCTATGAGGACTGGATAATATATCTGAATTGGTATCAAGCTTGACTATGGACCACATCCAAGGAACTCTGGACATGTAATTATGCCTCCCATGCAATTGGGTTTCTTTGGAATTAGGGTTTCGCCACATATGTGCTAGAGTTATATGGATCTCTCTCCCCATGAGTATGATGATGACTCCCTGATAAAGTAAGGCGTGACACACAGCCTAGGGAAATTTATTGAAGATTAATTTGGTTGTGAATTTGATACACAGTACATCTATCAGTATATGGAGATGAGGTAAAAGTATTTTCCCAACGCCATCCTGACGGCAGACATGGAGGTTGCACCTTGACCTTGTAGGGACAGGAAGCAAGAGACTTCAAAAGGCTCCTCCTGCCTCCCATTCACCAGTGCTTCCTGTCCCTACAGGGACATGCAAGAGGTGCTCCCTCCAGGGAGCCACAGGATAACACCGGCGGGCCGTTTTCCCCTCTCACCTTCTCCAGAAGGAATCTGCTGACAGCGGGGCGGCGGTCCATGGGGCTGCTTCCCCGCTTACCTCCGGAGAGTCAGCGCGGTCCGGGAGCACGGCAGGCCACGGGTCTGACCGCCCGGGGATCACCACCGCAGCGCATCGGAGCGGCGGACCAGAGGTCCTTGAGTCCGCTCCTGCATCATGTACGGGGCTCCGGGCAGCGTCTTTCAGCCGGGGAGAGCGGCGGGCCATGGGCTCAGAAGCCTCTCTCCTCCAGGACGCCGGCGCGGCCGCGCGCAACGTCGGGGGCGGAGCTAAGGACGCGGCGTGACGCGGTGACGTCAGACGCCGCCAGCTGACCGGGACCCAGCGGGAGATTTAAAAATGGAGACCCCCCGGCAAGCTTCCACTGACAGTACACCTTCAGGGAAGGATTTATCTGTCGGCCTGATCCTGTCTACACTTTTGGCAAGTATGACTGCAAAGGATTCAGAGATGGAAGCCCTGCAAACCGTAAGTGTGACTTGCTGCAGGAATGTTATGCCCAGGGATTAACATTGTGTAGGTGTTTTTCCCTTATGTGCATGCATGTGTCTTTTGCAGGACAGGGAATCCACCCGGTCTAAGCAAGACCTTAGGAAAAAGTGCAAGAAATGCGCCCTGTGCCTCAAAAAGTTAGATGAGGCGTACAAAAAACCATTATGTCAAGACTGTACTTCAAAGATCCTCACGGATGAACAGGCCGCATTTAGGGAGGATATTAGATCCCTAGTCAGGGAGGAGGTCCGGGCATCGATCTCCAGCCTCCCCCCAGCCCAGCGGGAAAAAAAGGCCACTAAGAGAGCAAGCCACATACGGCTGTCGAGCTCAGACTCTGAGCAATCTCCGGGCGACCTGTCAGACGGTGAACTCTCAGACCGTCCCTCTGACACCAAGGATGAGGATAAGAAGTATTTTTTCTCATCCGGGGACCTGGATGACCTGATTAGAGCCGTCAGGGATACAATGAAGCTAGAAGATGCGGTGGAGCCTAGGTCCGTACAGGACGACATGTTTGGCGGACTCAGGCCAAGGAATCGCATCGTGTTCCCAGTCAATGATACTTTGAAAAAAGTAATCATGCATGAATGGGCTACTGCAGACAGACATCTCTTCCTGTCCCGCGAGTACAAACAAAGACTCCGCTTCGCGGAGGAGGATGTGAGCGTCTACGAAGAAGTCCCTAAAGTAGACGCACAGGTGGCCAGAATGGCAAAGAAGACAGCCCTGCCATTTGAGGACTCCTCACATCTTAGAGACCCAATGGACAACAGGGTTGATTCATTGATGAAACGGGCCTGGCAAACGACGGCCTACACGCTAGAGTCCAACATCGCAGCGACTTCCGTAGCAAGGTCTATGTTCCTCTGGTTAGGGGAACTAGATGACCAAATCAAACAGAAGGCACCCAGAGAGGCGTTGCTGGAATGTATGCCTTTACTAAAGTCCGCAACAGGCTTCCTGGCAGATGCATCCGCCGAGTCCATGAGGCTGGCGGCCAGAAGCGCCGCATTATCCAACATGGCCAGACGGGCAGTCTGGCTGAAAACCTGGAAGGCAGATACAGCCTCTAAAGGAAGACTGTGTTCCATCCCCTTTCATGGCCAGCACATTTTTGGCGCGGATTTAGAGGAGATCCTAAAAAGAGCCACGGACAAAACTCACAGTTTCCCGGATCAAGCCAGAACGGGATTTCCCTACAAACGCCAGCCATCCTTCAGGCCATACCGGGGCAAAGGAAAAACTGGGCGCTGGTCCTACCCCAAAGGAGGCAGGGGTAAGATAAAAACAACCCCTACCCCTATAGAAGAATACCAGGTGGGGGGCAGGTTACTAAATTTTTCCCGAGAATGGCAGGAGATAACAGATAACCCATGGGTCCTGCAGCTCATAGCCCAGGGGTACAGGATAGAATTCTTCACCCGGCACCCCAATTTCTTCAGAATCACCCCCCCACAATCCCCTGCCATGCAGGATATCTTTGAAAATGAAATCCTTAAACTGCTGCAAATGGGGGCGGTAGTTCGGGTCCCCACAGTAGAGCAGGGCCAGGGATTCTACTCGCCTTTATTTCTGATAAAAAAGCCAAACGGCAGTTTTCGAATGATTCTGAATCTGAAGGGCCTGAATAAATTTATTACCTACAAAAGGTTTAAAATGGAGACAGTTCGGTCAGCGGTAACCCTGATCGAAAGAGGAGACTTTATGAGTACCGTCGACTTAAAAGACGCGTACTACCACGTCCCAGTCCTGCCAGAACACCATAAATACCTGAGGTTTGCCATCAGAATAGGGAGTCGGGTACGTCATTTTCAGTTTCAGTGCCTACCCTTTGGCATCTCTACAGCACCCCGAGTATTCTCTAAAATAGTGGCAGAGATGGTGGCGCATCTCCATGTAGCAGGTATAAATATCATCCCGTACCTGGACGACTTCCTGGTAATCGCCTCCTCATCCAAGACCCTCAGAGACAACACTAGCAGGGTCATCTCTCTATTTCAAAAATTGGGGTGGATAGTCAACTTCCCCAAGTCTAGTCTTCTCCCCGAAACACAGAAAACCTTCCTGGGGGTGCGGCTAGACTCAGTATCTCAGACCTTGTCCTTGCCTCCACTCAGACAGGAAAGTCTTAGATTGGCAGCACAGGAGGGCGGCCAGAAAAAGCAAATGGTAATTAGGGACGCAATGAGGCTCCTGGGCCTCATGACCTCCTGCATCGGCATTATCCCTTGGGCCCAGGCGCACTCCAGAACACTACAGAGAGCCATCCTGGGTAACTGGGATGGGACACCCATCTCCCTGGATAAGAGGATGCCCATGTCATCATCTGTCTTAAAGTCCCTCCGCTGGTGGCGGTCAACCCACACTCTACAGGCTGAGTCACCATGGGTGGCAGAACCCTTCATCACGATAGTAACCGATGCGAGCCAGTCTGGCTGGGGAGCACAAGTAGGGCAGCGCCTGCTCCAGGGCGAGTGGGGCCCGACGCTGCGTACCCAGACATCGAATTACAGAGAACTTAGGGCCATCTGGGAAGCGCTTCACAGATCCCAGGATATTCTAAAGAAGAGGCACATAAAAGTCTTCTCTGATAATGTGACCGCCGTTTCGCTTATTCGCCACCAGGGGGGCACCAGAAACGTGCATCTGCTGAAACTAACAGCCCGGATCTTCAGATGGGCCGAGGCCACAGTACAATCCCTGACAGCGGTCCACCTCAAGGGGTCCCAGAACCAGACAGCCGACTTCCTCAGTCGAAGACGCCTGGACCCCGGAGAATGGTCGCTGAATCGAGAGGAGTTCCGTCATATTGCAGAAACCTGGGGCAGTCCACAGGTGGACTTGTTCGCGACCAGAAAAAACTCAAAATGCCCCGCCTTCTTTTCCCTAGATCCGAAGGACAGGGCCGAGGGGTTAGACGCCTTTTCCCAGAGTTGGGACTTCAGTCTGGCATACGCCTTTCCCCCCATACCCCTGATCCCGAGGGTTCTCCAGAAGGTCCAGCAGAGCAACATCACACTGATCCTAATTGCTCCACACTGGGAAAAAAGGGCATGGTTTCCGGTACTCCTAAAACTCGCCATCACGGAACCAATCCGCCTTCCATCCAGGATGGATCTTCTAACGCAGGGCCCAGTTCGGTGCCCCAACTTAGAGAGACTGAACCTCGCGGTCTGGATATTGAGGAACAGACGCTACTAAGTCAAGGTCTGTCCTCTAGGGTCATCGCGACGTTACGCCAGTCCCGTAAACCCGTCACCTCTGCTATCTATAATAAAATCTGGAAAAGATTCTCCTCCTGGAGGGGGTTGGAAGTCTCCAATCTCGACACTTCTGTGGCGGAGATTTTGGATTTCCTCCAGGAGGGTCTAGACAAAAACCTGAGGCCGGCAACCCTGAAGGTGCAGGTGTCAGCACTCTCGGCCATCCTAGATCAGCCCCTAGCGGAGCATAGACTAATCCGCAGGTTTATGAAAGCAGCAGAGAGAATGAGGCCAGTTATCCGCAGTATGGTTCCCCCATGGGATCTAAACTTAGTCCTCCAAAACCTGTGCAAACCCCCCTTTGAGCCTATCGAGCAGATACCAATTAGGTTCCTCACGTTCAAAACCGTGTTCTTAGTAGCTATCACAACGGCAAGGCGTGTGAGCGAGCTTAAGGCCCTATCTTGTAAGACACCCTACCTATTAATCCAGGACGATAGGGTCATACTAAAAACAGACCCCTTCTTTCTCCCAAAGGTAGCCTCAAAATTCCATAGACAGCAAGAAATTGTTCTCCCATCCTTCTGTCAAAATCCCCAAACCGATAGGGAAAGAGACTACCATAGCCTGGATGTAAGGAGGGCCATTTTATGCTACCTAGAGCAGACCTCATCTTTCAGGAAGGCTGATTGTCTTTTTGTCCAATTCCAGGGGCCGGGCAGAGGAAGAGCGGCTTCTAGAAGATCCATTAGCCGCTGGATAAAATCCACCATCCAGCAGGCCTACTCTTCCGGCAACAGTTCTATCCCTGAAGGACTCAAGGCCCATTCAACCAGGGCAGTCTCCTGCTCCTGGGCAGAGAGGGCCATGGCCACGCCAGAACAAATCTGTAAGGCAGCCACATGGTCCAACCTGCATACCTTCACAAAACACTACAGGCTGAATACGGACCTCTCCTCCGATCTCTCTTTCGGGAGAAAGGTCCTGCAAGCAGTGGTCCCTCCCTAAGAGTTAATTTGGTATACTCCATGTCTGCCGTCAGGATGGCGTTGGGAAAAGGGAGTGAATTTCTTACCGAAAATTCCTTTTTCCCGAGCCATCCTGACGGCACGTATTTCCCTCCCGAAAATTCACACGGTGGTACCTACGCCTGTGCGGGCACGAACCAGTAGCCCAGAGGCTCCTATGTTGGACAGTTTTGTTTTATACGGTAAATTTGTGCATAATTTCTTTGGTTAATCCGGGTAAGTTTACCCTCTTATTGTTTATTTTCAAAAGAACTAACCATGTTAATTTTGTCTCGGAGCAATAAAATCTTCCTTGGTTAACCACGACATGTCCATGTAAGTAATTTAGAAGACACTGGTGAATGGGAGGCAGGAGGAGCCTTTTGAAGTCTCTTGCTTCCTGTCCCTACAAGGTCAAGGTGCAACCTCCATGTCTGCCGTCAGGATGGCTCGGGAAAAAGGAATTTTCGGTAAGAAATTCACTCCCTTTTCTGTATATTTATTATATGGAGATGAATTGGCCATTGTTTTACATTTATTAATAGATGGTAATGAGGGGAATTCTATGCATATCTAAGAAAAAAATAAGATTTGATGAGTGATGGGAGTAAAACGTTGTCGTATCTTTGCATAAACCTTTTTTTAGCAGTCTCCATTATGTATATGATATTGTAAGTCCTCTTTATTGTCTCTTTCCACATTGGAATATTATTACAGCAATATATCTATCTATTTCTACAGCATACCCACATATTATGGATGAATGTGGGTCCGTTGTGCATTGTTGGAGCAAGTTCAGATTGACCATATATTCTTGGTTATATCATTATGTTGTATCCACCAGTTCAGTCTATTGCACATAATTATGTGGTTGTTGTCTGGTTAGTTTTGGATTATATATACATTTTCTATGCGTATGTTGTATGAGTAGATATGTATACATATCACTAGCTTTGGCATAATATGAACATAGACTTTCCCATTGTTCCATGACTAGGGCATAACAAGACCGCATTTAGAGGTTGCTGTTGGGATCGCTCTCATCAGGATGGCTATCCCAAATTGGTAGGCAGGGCCATAACCCTCTGATTTTGAGAATACATACATAGGAATTTTTTAATGAAAAAAAGGTTAAGTTTTAACCCTTTAGTGACCAAGCCTGTTTTCGCCTTAATGACCAGGCCAAATTTTGGAAATCTGATGTGTCACTTTAACATGGAATAACTCCGTAAAGGTTTTGCACATCTAAGTGATTCTGACTTTGTTTTTTTGCCACATATTGCACTTCATTTAGGTGGTAAAAAACAGACTGATTAGAATTTTTGTTTATTTATTAAAAGTGCCAAAATTGGGAAAATGTTGAAAAAAATTGTACATTTTTTCACATATTCAACTGCAATATCTCAAATGTGCAAACTTACTGTACAAATTTTTTATGAGATATATATTTCCATCTGTTTACTTTATTCTGGAAGCACATTAAAAAAAGTTTTTCCAAACCATTTAGGAGACATACAAATTTAAAGACACTATTTTAAAAGGTACACAAATGGATACCCCTGTTTGTCCTGGTTCCGAAACATAACCATTATGGCCCTAATCTTATGTCTGTATGCACAATGGGGACCAAACCGAAAGTAGCAGCCAGTGGCTTTCAGAACAGATGTTTTGCTTGAAGGTGTCTTAGGCCCTATTGCCCACTTGTAGATCACTTTGTGCGGCCAAAACGATGAAGACCCCTACAAATGACCCCATTTTGAAAACTAGTATTAGAATGGTGGAGTTGGAAGGGATGAATTCATCTAGGGGTGTTAAGCGCATTTTGACCCCACAATTTTTTGGCAATTGTGCCATTATAAAAAGTTTATTTGGGGCCCAAACCGAAAGGAGCATTACACTTCAACTGTTTTTTTTACTTTTACGTGATTGCCATTATCCAATGGATAACGGCAATCACATGACCGGAGACCATTCGCTGCAGCCCGCGGTCACTGCTCCAGGCTCTTGGCTACCTGCTATTAGCCAGGAGCAAGGAGATTTTAAATTTCCTGGGTACTCCACAGCTTCTGCACTTGGGTCCGCCATTTTGGTGACTGGCGCACACATCGAAGCTGAAGAAAGGTCCACGGATAAGGATTTCATTGGTGGACATCACTGGAAGCCTTGGGTAAGTAATTTACCTCCCCATAAGGTTCAGATCCGTGACGGGAGGTGAAACTAGCGTTTAACTTTTACGTGATTGCCATTATTCATTGAATAATGGCAATCACATGATCAAGAACCACGTACTGCGGCCCCCGTGAGGTCTCTAGGCTCTCAGCTATATTTAGTACCCAGGAGTAGGGAAATTGTAAATTACCCCGACAGTCCGTGTTTTTTGCGCATGTCCCCACCATTTTGCCGATGTGCGCAGAAGCCTTGGTAAGGTCTGCGGATAAATCTAGGGTCCTTAAGTACACAATTTCATATCCCCTAATGGATATGATCCGTGAGGAAAGATAAAACTTATTAAACAGTTTAAACTTTTTTTTTTACTTTACATGATCGCCGTTTCCCATTGGTTAACGACTATCATGCGATCGGTAACTGCATACAGCAGCTCCCAGTGATATATAGCTGCTCTCGACTACACATAGTAGACTGGAGCAGCATGGCTTAAAAATTTCCCAGGCTGCAAGCCCTTCTGTGCATGTGCCCGACGTAAGGTCCTGGAAGGGCCAGAACATCGCAAGATATCGTGGAGGACGAGGGTGAGTACTTTCACCTCTCATGAATCAGATCCATGATGGGAGCTGAATCTTTAACTTTACTATTATGCGTGACCGGGGGGGGGGGGGGCTTACCGCAGCCCCCCATGACAGCTCCAGGTTGTCAGCTACCAGAGCATGGAGCTGTCACATCTACAGCCCATGTTGCTTTAATTCCCAGAGCGAGCGTGTTTTATGGCCCTGAGGATTAAAGCCCACTAAACTAGGATGTAAAAACACTATGGGGTGGTCACTAAGGGGTTAATGGTAGTCCTAAATCTCTGTTGTTTGACTTCCATGAAAATTCTGATCATTCTGATATACTGCAATATAGAACTATTGCAGTATATTGTATAGGGGATTGCATGTTCAAGTCCATTATGATAGTTTAAAAAAAAAATGTAAAGTTTAAATAATTCTTTTATTTTTCATATTTAAAAAAAAGTTTAAGTTAAACCTTGTTCTCATTTTTAACACAAACTAAAAATGTAAGCATAATTGGATTTTTCTCAGATCCTTTTTATTGAAGTTATTTTTTTAGATACAATTACCCCTTAATTTCTACACATTTAAACATGCATAATAAACATAGGATATATTACCCCACCCAAACAATACAAACATAATTAGATTTATGCAAATTATCCCACCCAAAAAGGGGGAAAAAACATTGTTAGACCCATACAAAAAAACTAACCCTTCTCCACTTTCTCACCTCTCTTCCCCCACCAAATCCCATTAACTTTTCTAAAATACATCAATGCAACCAGCACTTGATGTGAATTGTCGATTTATGTATATTAAACCATCTTTCCCAAATTTCCTCAAACTAAAGGCCCATTACACTAGACGATTGTCAGGCAAACGATGTCTCACATTCGTCCCCACACAGTCGCTCCCGTGCTGCTGCACTGGAGCGAGTATCTCTTGCTCGCTTAGCAGGGGAGCTGGGCTGGCTGGTTGGAGGAGATTTCACTCTTCCCCGCCCCTCTCCATTCACTTAACACAGCAGCCGTTCAGTACTGAACGGCTGCTGTTTACACTGAACGATCATTATTCAGGATTTTATGCATCTTAAAATCCTGAACAATGATCATTCAGTGTAAACAGCAGCTGTTCAGTACTGACCGTCTGCTGTGTTAAGTGAATGGAGAGGGGCGGGGGAGAGTGAGGAGTGAAATCTCCAGCTGCCCCGGGCCCCTGCTGGCTGCTTTGTGAGTGAGCCAGCAATACTCGCTCCTGTGTGATAGCATGGGAGCAAGTACATGCGGGGACAAGTGTTGGGCATCGTTTGTCTGACATTCATCCAGTGTAAATGGGCCTTCAGTCAAACAGTCTCCTTTTTTTTTATATATTCCCTTTTCTAAAGATAGGATATATCTTATCTTTGCATCCAACGGGCAGTAATCAGTTTTCATGCCTGATGCAATGCTCTCTGAATTCTCAAAGTAGTATCAACAATACCCAATATTCAAGTTCTGGGATTAAGACCAATATTGACAAGATGTAATTTTTTTTTTTTAATTATCTCTAGTATCCCATTCTAAAATTAATGGAATTTACATTACCATCCCAGTCCATATACATTAAATTTGCACCATTCCTGTAACATTTCAGATAGACTGTGTTTAATCTAATACCCATGTTTAAACAACTTTAATGCAGTATAATAAACTCTCTGCATTAAATACAATTACAATACTCATTGACTTTCAGATAGGGATATCATTGGAATTGTACACAACACTACAGCCCATTCATCCTCGCCAATATGGCCTAAATCATCTTCCCTCTTTTCTTTTACTGGGAATTCCTGTAAATGGTAAGAAAACATTGTTCTATATAAAAAAAATATTACACTCTTTGGTGAATTTTCTTGTGTGTTCTAGAGCTACAAAGGATGTTGTATTGTAAGCAGAGATACTGGCCGGGCATGAGCAGCAAATACGTGTCATAACTGGAGGAGCTTAAAAAAGAACTATGGGGAACATCATAAAGCTCTCTAAATTGTTCAAAACGATTTTTTTTTTTAAATGTTCCAAAAAGATTACCCCTCTCTTTTCGAGTGCTGAAAATGCCTCCAACTTAAAAAAAACAAACAAAAAACTCTGGCAATTTAGGGTTCCTCCAAAGAGGGGTGTATATAGTAAATCTATCTAGTTGCAATATCTGCCTACGGTAAATATATTCCACAATTTAATTATTAAATAATTGTCTGATCCCTTTTTCCCCTTCTTTCCCCCTCTTTCAGCCCTCTCTCACATACCTTTTTATATAGTCTACAACCTGTTACTTTAGTAACCAATCTGTGATTCAGTTCCTCCCCGTTTCCTTCTCCCTACCCGTTCAACTGTTGCAATTGAAATGCCTGAAACTATATCCAAACATTTGGGATTGCCAACCCTCCAAACAGTTTATCTCTTTTGAAGGTTCTCTAATTTAATCCTAGCAGATTTCTTCATATGGAGTCTAAAAAATATGATGAAATCTAAACCGAAGACCTGGTCGATTGCAAAAGCAAAGAGGGGACAAGGGAACACCACAGCCTTGTTTCCTGATCGAACACCATCCATCAAGAAACTCAACCATTCACCCTCACTCTTGCCCTGGCATTGACTAGAGCAGTTTAACCCATGTCACAGATTTCTCACCAAAACCCATCCAATGAAGAACCGCCCACAAATAATTCAACTTGAAACTGTCAAAAGCTTTGGCAGCGTCAAGTGAAAAAACAGCCCTGCTTCCACAAACTCTATGATCCGCCTGAAGATTCAGATATAACCTCCCTAAATTAATAGCAGTTGATTGATTGGCGTGAAGCCAGACTGATTCTCTTGTGTTAAATGAGTCCTTACTAAAAGTAATCTATTCGCAAGTACCTTAGTCAAGATTTTAACATCAATGATCAAAAGAGATACTGAACGATAGCAATCCAGGTTTAGAAAGTAAGACAATCATAGCATCTCTTGTTGATGGTAGAAGTATACCTTCAAGCAATTATTCATTAAACACCATTGATACATGTGGCAGAAGCATAATCTGGTAGCACTTAAAAATTAATTTTGAAGACCTTGCATTCAAACGATTTTTCATTTGGAAGAGTTACCATTGCATCCCTTAAGTCGTTCAATTTCAAAGCCGCCTCTAATACCGCTCTGATCATCAAAGTTGACAATTGCACCCGAGCCAAATATTCATAAAGATCTTAATGAGTATTTATATTATTCATATTAGAATTATTCATAATATTTATAATCCTAGAGATCGTTCTGAATCCACACTTAACTTAGAAATATACAGGTTTTTAACCTCTTAGCGACGGCCCCATAGTGTTTTTAGGTCCTGCCTAAGTGGGCTTTAATCCTCAGGGACGTAAAAACATGCAGTCACCGAGAATTAATCCTTTGCAATCCAATTTTGGATTCAGGGTTTCCTAGGGGGCTTTCTCTTTCTGCCATTATACAATGGTGCCATCTGCTGGCTAGAGCCAGTACTGTGGTATGGGACATGCTGGAGAGGCCCAAACAACAGAGCGGCCAGTAATCTACAGTAAAAATACCCTGCCGGACATCTTCCGAAATTGGAGCTGTACAGCCTTCAATCAGAATTTCTTTATACGCCAGACAGTCTTGGGACAGATTGGAAGAGGTTAAAGCCCCATGGGCTGTGGATGTGACAGCTCCATGCTGCTGGTTACTGGAGGTAGCTAACAACATGGAGCTGTCATCGCGGGCTGCGGGGAGCTCCCCCCCCCCCCCCCAGCAATGCATTAAAGTAAATAAAAAGTGAAAAAAAGATTGCTTTAGCTCTCCTCACACATTGCAACCATGAGGGGAACTGAAACTTTTCACCCAGGTCCTCTGCAATGCCTGGCGATATCCTGCTCTGGAACAGACCCTCCACCATCTTGTGCACATGCGCGCCAAGGAAAAAATGTCGGCGCATGCGCAGAAGCCCAGATCACCTGGGAGATTTAAAAGTTCCTGACTCCCGGGTACCTGTAGGTAGCAAAGAGACAGGAGATGTCACTGGGGACTGTGAGCTTCTGCGCATGCGCTCCAAGGAAAAAATGGCAGCGGATGCGCAGAAGCCCGGATCGCCTGGGGGATTTAAAATGCATGGTATAAAAAGGTAGCGATCTACCTGATACAAATCGCTATGTATAATGCGTACGTGATTATCATTCCGGGGGAACGCTGAGCTTCCTCCAGTTCCAAGAGCAGCTTATTGAACACCTTTTATTTGAGACCACCACACCTCAGGATGCATTACAGTCCAAGGATGTGCGAAGGCTCACAGAGCGCCATTTTCTGCACCCCTTTGCTGAAACTGCGGGCAAAAGATACCCCCCCACAAAGAAAGTGTCGAGTTCTTAACAAGCAAGGGAGGAGGAGGTATACCAGATTTTATTGCCCCATGTGTCCACCCAAACCAGGCCTCTGTAATTACCCCTGCTTTGAAAACTACCACACAGTCTTACATTATTAATTTTATTAAATATATAGGGAATGCCAAAAAGGAAGGGAGGAGTGAAAGATTCTTTTTAGGGAGTCAATTTTTATTTTTTTTTGTGATGGGGCCTGAAATCCAATGGGTGGTCCCTCCATTATAGGCCTAGCCATGTGTCATATAAGCAGATTGGGGCTATAATGGGGGTATTACTGAACACAGAAGAACTAGTGCTATACAGCTTGGGCTGTGTCTCCCCAATTCATCCTGCTTGAAACAAAGAAAACTGTCATGAAAGTGACAAATTTATGAAAAAAATGAAATTTTATTTATTTTTCACTTGTTTCATAATAATTTTTGCAAAAAAATGTGGAGGAGTCAGAATGCTTAGTAGTCCCCTAGATAAATTCACTAAGGGGCCTATTTTTCAAAATGGGGGCATTTGTGGGGGCCCTCTATGGTTTTGGCTGCTCAAGGGCTTTACAAGTTGGCAATGCGGCCTAAAAAGCTGCTCCTTTCATTTTGAGCCCCGTTGTACATACAGACATAAGATTAGGGCCACTTAGGGTATGTTTCTAAACACGAGGCAAACGGGGGTATCCGTTTTGGAGCACAAGTCTGCATTCATGTATGTGCTGTACAAAAAACTTTTTTTAAATGACAATTGGCAAAAAATGAAAATTGTAATTTTTTTCCTTCTGCTTTGCTTAAATTCATTAAAAAATTGGTGGGTCAAAATATGCAGTACACCCCTAGATGAATTCATTAAGGGGTCTAGTTTTCAAAATGGGGTCATTTGTGGGGGTTCTCTTTGGTTTTGGCAGTTTAATGGTTCAACGAGTGAGCAATGGGGCCTGGAATTTATTCAGTTGTGCCCTGAAATCCAGCGGGTGTTCCCTCCATTATAGGCTTAGCCATGTGTACTGTAAGTAGATTGGTGCTACAATGGGTGTGTTTCTGAACACAGCACAAACAGGGGTATCTATTTTGGGGTGCAAGTCTTCATGCATATATGTGCTGTACAAAAAAAATTTTTATTAAAATGACACAATTGGCAAAAAAATTAAAATTGTAATATTTTCCTTCTGCTTTGCTTAAATTTATTCAAAAACTGTGGGGACGAAATAGGCAATACACCCCTAAATAAATTTGATAAGGGGTCTAGTTTTCAAAATGGGGTCATTTATGGGGGTTCTCTATTTTGGCCGCTCAAGGGCTCTACAAGTGTGCTGTTCGGCCTAAAAGGCCTTCAAGCAAAATTTCTGTTCTGAAAGCCACTGGCTATTCCTTTCATTTTGAGCCCCATTGTGCATACAGACATAAGATTAGGGCCACAATGAGTATATTTCTGAACACAGGACAAACGGAGGAATTCATTTTGGGGCGCAAGTTTTCATTTATATGTGTGCTGTACAGAAAAACTAAAAATGTATTTTAAATGACAGAATTGGCAAAAAAATTAAAGTTGTAATTTTTCCCTTTTCCTCTGCTTAATTCATTCAAAAACGGTGTGGTCAAAATAGGTAGTACACCCCTAGGTAAATTTATTTACAGGTCTAGTTTTCAAAATGGGGTCATTTGGGGGGGTTCTCTATAGTTTTGCCAGCTCAAGAGCTCTACAATGGGGCCTTAAAGGCCTTCAAGCAAAATGTCTGTTCTGAAAGCCATTGGCTGCTCCTTTCATTTTGGGCCCCGTTGTGCATCCAGGCATAAGAATAGGGCCACAATTGATACACAGGACAAACAGGGGGATCCATTTTGGGATATATAAAAACACGAAGAATCATTTAGTTTTGTCCCCCATACCCTGCACCTTCCATGAAATTATATTAACCTCTTCCACCATGGTAAATTATAGTTATCATTTGTTTTAAACATGTAATTTAAAACACTGGTGTATTGCATGCTAGGGGAGGAGGAAAAGAAGGGGAAAAAACCCACCCCATCACACCCACCCCTATACATGTATCCCCAGGGCTCAAATCATCTAGGTATAGAAGTAATGGTTAAAAAAATCACAATATCACAGTAAGATCACTAATACTGAGGAGCAGTAACCAGGAACCTCCAACCTATCTAACTTCAGGTGGTCAAATAATTCCCTAATAAAAAGGAATACTTTTTACGGTTAAATATAATTCATGTTTATTAGAGATGAGCGAGCATACTCGCTAAGGACAATGACTCGATCGAGCATTGCCCTTAGTGAGTATCTCCCTGCTCGGAAGAAAAAAAGGTTCGGTTGCCGGAGCCGGTGAAAGGTGAGTTGCGGCGGTGAGCAGGGGGGAGAAAGGGAGAGAGAGAGATCTCCCCTCCGTTCTTCCCCGCAACTCCCCGCCCACCGCCAGCAGCCGAATCTTTTCTTCCGAGCGGGCAGGTACTCGCTAAGGGCAATGCTCAATTGAGTAATTGCCCTTAGCGAGTATGCTCGCTCATCTCTAATGTTTCTCAATCCAGGAGGCAGAATGCATATAATCATAGAAAAAAAGTCGCCCCTGCATCACAACTCTCAGCTGTACCGGATACAAAACAGCAAAGAACACCGCAAAGAAAGCTGACAAAGTATCTTCCCCAATAGTTGATTTCAGCCATCCCTCAAAAAAGGCTCTTGTATATAATCCTTCCACCTTTTTTGGAACCCTCCCCAATCATATAGCTAATACAAGCCCCTCCCATAGCCCTAGTGATGGGAAAATAAAAGTTATAAAACTCGGAATATGGTGGCAACATATTTTTAAAGAAAGAGTTATTTTCTAAAAGTACTAAAGCATAAAAATAAATTAGGTATGGGCACAATCCTACTAACCGCCAGAATAAAGTGAACACATCATTTCTACTGAATTAAAGAGAATGCTAGCAGTTGTTTGTTATAGTAAAAAAAAATCCCTTTTCTGAGTTTTATATATTCCTCCAAATAAGAAAACCTCTTCGCACGCACCCAGCCATGCAGATCAATATTCAAACGATCTTAAAAGACCAAACATCTAATACCCTTGACCAACACAAGTATCGTACCAAACAAATCTACGCATTTTTATCTGATGACATGTTTCTAAAGAAAACAGTACAGTTCCTAAAATGGGAAATGGACCTCTCAAGTCAATTCTCCCTACAAGAATGGCAAACTGGGCAGTAAAATCTACAGCATGCATATCCCACCATGAACAGTACTATTGGTCAGATGGTAGTATACTCCATTAAGACTCTCATACATCTACAGCAGAGCATCCCCTCAATGTTGGGGAAGCTGCAGACAAACAGGGTTACTGCTCCATATTTTCTGGAGTTGCCCCCTAATCTCACCCTATGGAAGACTTCATTTTAAAATTCTAAAAACATTCCACCCCAACGCAACTAAAAAACAAACCTGGATTAGCTCTTCTACTGTTAGGGATAGAAAACTGTTCTGCATTCCAATAGGAAATTATCTGCCATATACTACATGCAACTCGTCTTACAATAGTACGCAACTGGAAAAGCTCCGCAGTTTATTCCATAAAATAAATAGCCTCTATAGTCTCGACCAACTGCACCTATGAAAAAAAGCTGGCAGTCCAAAATGGAACATTCGATCCCTTTATATCCACATGGAACATTTGGCTGACAAACCATCCCTCAACCAACTAGCATACAAATCCCTCCACATACCACCCTTCCATATATCTCCATGTCTTAACCCCCCTCCTTTCCCTAATAGATCCCTTTGTCATAAAGTAAAAGCCTTCAAGTGGTAGACACAAGTTTCTAGTTTCTGGTTCACAGTTGATATCTATTACTCAAGTGATGAACTGCATCAACCTGGCCGCTATTTTCTTTTCTTTTGTAAGAAGGAACATTAGCTTCAAAACTATTCAGCAATGCATTGTATGTTTAAAATATTTATGTCACGGCACAGAAATTGTATTCTAACGCAACAAATATGTCAACTTTCTGTTATTCTTTGTTTATTATAAAACCCAATAAAAATGATTGAAAAGAAATCTGAGTTTAAATTGTGTATTTCACATCTGTTTACACTAAAGACCCAATTACACTAGATGATGCCCGACACTTGTCCCCGAGTATCCTCTCTCCCATGCTGTTACACAGGGGCGAGTATCACTGGCTCTCTGACAGAGCGGCCAGCAGGGGGGCGGGGCGGCTGGAGGAGATTTCTCTCCTCGCTCTCCCCCCCACCCCTCTCCATTCACTTAACACAGCGGCTGTTCAGTATTGAACGGCTGCTTTTTACACTGAATGATCAGCATTCAGGATTTTATGCAGCCTAAATGATAAACGATGATCATTCAGTGTAAACAGCAGCCGTTCAGCACTGAACGGCCATTGTGTTAAGTGAATGGTGAGGAGCGTGGGAGAGCGAGGAGAGAAATCTACTGCAGCTGTCCCAGCCCCCTGCTGGCCGCTCTGTGAGCGATCCAGCGATACTCGCTCCTGTGTAACAGCACGGGAGGGAGTATATGCAGGGATGACTGACATTTGTCTAGTGCAAATAGGCCTTTACTGTCAGAGGCTCGGTTCAAAGCCTTTGTTGGTTGCTCCATTACATTTGATGGTAGGAATTGCACAGCATGCAGTGCTGTTCTTGCCTTCAACACAAAAGCCACTTTAGTTGTTCCTGTTGAGCATTGTGGCCACAACGCAGATGTGAATATAGTCTTTAAAATATTTTATACAAAATTTTTATCTCTTGTTTGAATGCTTACTTTACTAAATTTTTCAAAATAGCAAATACAAAATTTAGATTAAGACTAGCTTCACACGAGTGTATTATGGGTGCATGACTTAGCCCTGGACAGCAGGGGACACGGGTTCATATCATGGACACAAAAAGGCATCCATAATACACTTATGTGAAATTGGCTTTAAAAAGAATCTGTGAAGTCTCCTGACGTCTGTCTGTAGTAAATACTACCTGCGTGCCATTTGTTCTGAATGCACATGCTTTTGTAAAATTGACTTTTTTGTGTGTTTGTCCGTTATTCAGACTTGTACCAAATAGTTCTTATAGTCCATATATAATGCTTCTTTCAGCCTTTCTTAAGGTCCCTCCGAAACAATAACAGCATGTAAGCAATAACTGAAAAACTGTTGAATTGGGATTTCCAGCCATAGCTTTTGGTAGGTGGATGTAGGTTTAATTTTCATACTGGGGGTCACTTGTTGAACCAAATTGCTCGATGTGAGATTGTTTGTCATATGTAATCCCTTAATGAATTATTGCTTTACAACTGATAGTACCCAATATCGTAACAACCACACAGTGGACTATAAATTATATAGGTTAATGAAAGAAACCAGAGAGAGGAAGTAAGAAAAAGTGGGTGAGCTTAAGGGGAATTGCAAAGAAAAAAGAAATGAAGCAAGGATGAGGAAGTGAGTATCCTATGCTGGGGAGCATATTGGGGGATTAGGGGGAGTAAGGCTCAGGGATGTGCGTTCACTCTTGTAAGTTTAAGAATTATGGGGTGTCTTGAAAAGAGGTCCATGCCATGTTTTTGTGTGGGTTGGATGAGCTCTCAGTCACCATCTCCTCCATGTGCATTATATGGTTCAACTCTTCTATAAACTCCAACATAGTCAGAGGGTGAGAGGGATTATGAAGCGTGCTGCTGTGAGGAAGTGTTGCAATAAGCCCTTTTTTTATCTTGGTGAAGGGACCTGGGATAATGTAAAGTAATGCAAGTTGGGGGGGCGCCTCTACTGATATGTATATATTCTGGTCATATAACTGAAAACAGAGTTTCAGAAGAGTTGAATAGCCGGGCATTCCCACCAGATGTGAAGATGTGGATGAGATCTGGACATCTGTACCACCTAGTGAGAAGCTTGTAGTTCTGCGCATGCTATTAGTAGTTTGTGGGAGAATACAAATGCCCTGTCCCAATCTGTGTCCAAGACCATGATAGACATCTCCCTCTCTCAAGATCTAGTGAAGGAAGGATAGCCTGGGGTAACTTGCGTTAGGAGGAAATTGTACATTTTTGATAGGGCGCGAGTGGAGGGTTACTTCCGAGGGACTTAGTCTTTTATCGGGGTTGTGGTGGATTATAGTTGGTAGGTCCCTGAGATGGCCCTTAAAAAGGAGGATAGATGAAGGTATCCCAACTATGATATTTTACGGCTGGGGCAGATCTCTTGAAGGGTATAGAATGAGGGTGCAGAAGCACTGTTGGTTATATTGCACCACCAAGTATCCTCTGGCTCCTGCCAGCCCAAGAATGTATGTTTATTCAGCCCAGGGTGGGGTGGAATTCAGTATTGTAAACGAGAGGAGCCAATGCACCTACACAAAATTGGAAGTTCACCTCTGCAGGTCAGCTTGTCCCACATGTCTATGGAGGTGAGATTCGTGTGAGGAACATAAGTAGGTCTGTCTTTAGGGAGTATCCATGGCAACGTGTGTATGAGGCTGTAGTTTTCCTTTTTTTTTAAGCAGACTTTTTTACGCGTAAATAATTTTTTCTTTGTTTGACAAGCATCATTTGCTTTTACTTTTATTGATTTTCAAATAAGATAACCAAACAAGCTGATCTAACTGCAGTTTAGAGGGAAGCCAGACTATTATGATAAGGGGTAGTATTTGTCTTAAGGCCCATTTAGATGGGACGAGTGTTGGGCAAATGATGCCCGGCACTAGTCCCCGCACATACCAACTCTGGTGCACCTGCACTGGAGCTTGTATCGCTGGCTCACAGTGGGGCAGCAGGAGGAGATTTCTCTTCTCGCGCTCCCTGCCCCTCTCGATTGCCTTAACATAGTGGCCGTTCAGTACTGAACAGCTGCTATTTACACTGAGCGATCAGCAATCTGCTCATCGTCCATCATTTATGCTGCATGAACGATGGGCGATGAGCTGATCGCTTATCCCTCAGTGTAAATAGCAGCTGTTCAGTATTGAACAGCCGCTATGTTATGTCAGTGGGGAGGAATGGGGGAGCGCAAGCAGAGAAATCTCCTCCATCCTCCCCGCTGTGAGCCAGTGATACTAGCTCCTGTGCAACAGCACAGGGAGCTGGTATGTGCGCGGACAAGTGTCGGGCATAATTTGCCTGACACACATCCCGTCTAAATGGGCCTTTTACAATAGCGTGTGTCTACACATTGTGATACTGGGCCAACTGTCTGTCTGTAAGGACATGCCCCATTGAGGAATGGTGACAGCAACTTTTTAATTTATTAATGTATTTCCAGGAGGAATAAGAGGAAGAGCATAGCACAGAGTTTTAATATTCGAAAAAAGAATGTTTATAGGGAATACAAGTATTTATTAAAACAAACAAGTCAAGAGAGTTAAGAGGCCTTCTTTAAATGGGTTGTGTCATAAAGAAAACCCCTGTCCAACTTGGTACCCCTCTGACGGATATTTTAAAATGCCATCATGTAGCACTACATTTCCCCTGCAGTGGCCTGGTGATAACAGTGGATCACTGGGGAAGCAATACTTAGAGGGGTAGAAGTTGCCTTCATATTGCTTAAATGTTCTGCTCCAAAACTAATGCTAGGGATGGTTTTCCCTGTAACTGGGGCTCCTATGGATGATCCCCAGAGGTCTTATATGATGTCTTAGGGGACATATATGTTAAAAAAAAATACATACAAAAATAAGTTTGAAAAAAATTGAATAGAGCACAAATATATAAAAAAAATGCCCACTGCAATCTAAACAGTCACCACAGCCACACTGTAATCCAAGATTATACAAATTGTGTATCAAAATGACTGAAATAAATTGGGGAACCCATTCCTATACTTTATTTTAGTGTTAAAGGGGTTGTCCCGCGGCAGCAAGTGGGGTTATACACTTCTGTATGGCCATATTAATGCATTTTGTAATGTACATCGTGCATTAAATATGAGCCATACAGAAGTTATTCACTTACCTGCTCCGTTGCTAGCGTCCCCGTCTCCATGGCTCTGTCTAATTTCGGTGTCTTCTGGAGTTTTTAGACGCGCTTGCGCAGTCCGTGCTTCTGCCTGGTGAATAGGGGCCGCTCGCGCCGGAGAGCTGGTTTGCGCGTCGTCATCGTACTCCGTCACGTGGTGCCGATCAGCCAATTAGGTGGCTGTATCGGCAGTGGAATGCAAGGAAGGAGAAGAAAATCCACGGTGCACCATGGGAGAAGACCCGCGGTGCACCATGGGAGAAGACCAGCGGCGCCATCTTTAAAAGAAGAAAAGAAGAAGCTGCAGAACGCTGATGCAGGTAAGCGAAATGCTATTTTTAAAAACTAACCAATGCTTTCTTTTTAACAGGGCAGAATGCGGGGGTAAGTGAAAAAAAAAATTTCGATTTCGCCGCAGGACAACCCCTTTAATGTACTAATTTTAAAAATAAGGAATATCAATGTAAAAAACATTTTTGTACACATTACTCCTACTAAAAAAGGGGGAAAAAATCTGTGAAAAAAACCTTGAAAACAGCCCCATACGTCACAACAAAGCAGTAAAAATTATTTTAGTAGTCTAAGAAAAGATGGCTATCTGGTCCTTTACAACAATAAAACACTGGTCATTAAATAGACCGTGTCACCATCTTTTTGCACCCCTCTCTGAGGGCAGCACAGGGTAGTGACAGGCACACTGATTATAGTTATATGTGTTCTGTATGGATCTGTGCAGTAATTTTGAAGAAACTTGCATTTTATTAGTAGCAGCACATACATAGAGGATTACTTAAAGTAGTCCTGGATATTCATGAGCTGCAGGCTAGCTACACCCACCCCTTTCTCTAGCCAATGATTGACAGCTCTCTGCCTATTACTGTGCATAGAGAGAGAGAGCTGCCAATCACTGGCTGGAGGGTGGGGTGAGTGTGACTAGCTGCTGTTTATGAATATGCAGGACTAGTTCTGTGTCTGGCTGCTGCTAATTAATTGCTAACTACTGCACAGCTACACATAGTAGACATATCACTGCAGTCAGTACCTTATGCTGCCCCCAAATAGGGTAGCAAAAAGATTGTGACAGATACCAACAAGCACCAATTGTAGCTAGATCATTTCCCGTACTTACATCAGTGCTGCTGAAGGATGTTCTATGGATTATGGGGGCTCCAGTGGTCAGCCATTGCTTGCAGTATCCTATTATTAAATGAGAAACCCACAAACGTAGCTTTAATTACTGCGTAGCATTATTCCAAAAACTCTGTATGAGAGACCTTAAAGAAGCACTCTGAATTTTTTATAAATTTTAAAAAATCCATTACAATATGACTGACCTTTGCTGTGAAGAATCCAGTTCTGTAGCTGGTCTGCTACAGGCTGTTTATTCTGCACTTCTTTTCACATGACCAGCACTCTGACAATGCTCTGTGCCCTGCAGTTAATGGGGGACCATTTATATCAACGGTCATAAAGAAAAATTGCCCTTCTTACCCAAAGCAACCAATCACAGCACAGCTTTCATGTCATATTGTACTCTGGAAAATGAAAGCTACACAGTGATTGGTGCTGGTCATGTCACCTGAAGAACAGTGCAGAATACACACTGGATTCTTAATAGCAGAGGTCAGTGATATTTTGATGGATTTCTTTAAAGAATAAATAAATAAATAAAAATTAAAATTTATATATATATATATATATATATATATATATATATATATATGGATATAAATGGAAGAAAGAGGAAGGGAGGTTTAGTTGAATCTCTACCGGTCTTACAATGATCAGACCACTAGATGGCAGTCAATATCATGTATAGATTCTAACTGGTGGGGAGCTCTGAGAAAAGTTTTACTTGTTACTTACCTGGTCTGCAATGTATCCGTTCACATCTTTTGTGCAGTAAACCTGTAGTTGTTTAAGAACACATAATAACCAATTTGACAGGGGTAAGTGCATTTAAGCGCACATTTACGCAGTATTTTTGCATGCTTGGCATTGCATGTTTGTATGCGTATGTTGTTTTTCTTGCGCACGCATGCACTGTGTATTTGTGCGCGCAAAAAAAAAAAATGCAAGCATGAACCAAAGATGTCCGAACTTTCTCTGCCCACAGTAAACACCCATAAATAGGTCATATAAGCAACCAGGTGCAATTCTGTGGTGCTTTTTTGTACTTTCTGGGTTTGTGAGAGAGTTGTCGAGCTTGGAGCCATGTCTTCTGATGAAGATGATGATCTTCTCGTTTGGTTGCTGTGTCACAGATTTGGAGAGTCATGTAAGATGGTGGAGAACAGGGGTCAAGAAGAAGGTGGTTCTGGGTTCATTCCCTGATGTCCAAGCATGCGTGTAAGGGGCATTTCTATGCTCTTTACGATGCCTTGAGGCGTCATCTGGAGAGGTTAATCGCCTTCTATTTGTCAGTCTAGCTGTTCGATTAACTTCCGGAGGAGGTGTGTTGGTGTATATCTTCTGAAGAAAGACTCCTGGTCACCCTGAGGTAAGTACATGGGCTGTTATTTGTTATAATCTCTCAGTTTTATTAATGTCTTCTTCAGTATTGCTGTTTTTTGCAGCGTTTTCCAAATCTTTCTGTCAAACACATGTCTTTACAGCAATTGTCCTTTTGACAATACTCTATTGTTATTTTTAATATGATTTCTTTTCTTTTGCCTTTTTTGTGCAGGTTCCTGGCCATTGTGAATTTGTTTGCTTTGATGAATTTCGAATTTATGTTGGAGAAAGCTACGATTTCTGGGATAATCAAGAAGACCTGTGATATCCTTTGCCAGCATCTCATGCCTTTGGTGATGGCTCCAACCTCTTGCGGTGACTGGATGGACATTGCGGGGGATTCCAGGCTGCTGCACAGTTTCCTGAATTGCATTGAGGCGCTGGACGGCAAACACATCCCGTGTTAAGAAGCCACTGCACTCAGAGTCACAATATAACAATTAGAAGCAGTATTTCTCGGTAATGCTGTTGGCTTTTGCTGCAAGTAAATATAGGATTATAATTGTCAATATCGGGGCCTATGGAAGCAGTGCAGATGCTCGCACTTTCTGGACCTGTAGAATGGTCAGCGACTTCTTGCCGAACAGCTATCTCTGTAAGAACCATGGAAACTTCTTGGCTCTTCAAGTCCAGATGCCCCATTCATTATTGTGCCAAATGCGGGGTTTGGCCTGACCACCCATGTTCTGTGTCCCTTCGCTCACAGAGAAATGGACACTAGGAGATGTGTTTTTAATCACATGTGCCTGGTGTTTTCATGAGTGTGCCAACAGCAAGTGAAGAGTTTTCCATAGCATGCTTCAGCTGACACCAGAGAACGTGTGGAGTAATTAGAGCTTACATGGTTCTGCATATTTATTGCTGGGACAACAATGCTGTTTGGAATGCAGAAGAGGCTAAACCTGCAACTATCACTTTAGCATGTGGATGACCTCAAGCTGCATGGAAGACCAGCATCATCTGGTCTCCAAGTCAGGGACCCCTTCGCAAACTACTTTCTAAGTCCTCAGGGAGCTATTCCGTGGCAGATGGATTATGTTCGAAGGACCCCATGAGCTGATCTCTCCAAACAGCATTTTTTTTTTTTAGGTAGTGTATTTTTTTTTTTTTAGTTAGGGACTCGCAAGACAACAAGGACCCTTAATGTGGGTTGCGAGTTAAACTAATTTGGCCACATTATCAACTGACATTCTTTCTAAATATTATAAAAGTGTATCTTTGAAAATATGCAGATATCGACCACAATATTGACCAATACCTCTTAACCACTTTTCCAAAAAAAAAATTACAAATAAAAATATATTGAAAAATTATTGTGCATGTTTAATTTGTGATCCAACCATCTGATGTGGAAAACCCTTTTCCAAAAACTGTGTATGACAGTTGTGCAAGAGCAAATAACAACTATCATACACAGTTATGCAATACTGCTATCCTATTGTTTACATGTGTAATATTGCTTTCCTACAGTATTGAATGCAAAATGCAACCATAATCTCTGGAAGCAACGCAATAACCAGCATCAACTACGTGTTAGTTTGTCTATATTGTCACTAAACATACAGTGGCCCATGCATGAGCCACTATATGATTACTATGCCCAAATTTGCCATTTTACAATGGCTAAACTATATAAATCTCTTTACCATATAGAATCAACAAAGTACAACAACGCCGCTTGGTCAAATTTCATCTTTTCTTAATGAAAAATATAGGAACATAATGTGCATGTATTCCACTTTACTGTTACACTAACAAAAAAAATCACAGGTCCTCTGAGTGGACTCTGAGTCAGCGGACTCGGACATTGAAGACCTTCCCATTGAGTTTGGCCCAGGCTGTGGTGGAGGGTCTGTAAATGAGGGGTGATTTGGAGGTGGTGCAGAGAGGGTGGCATAATATGACTCATGCCAATGAAACTGACCATGGGTTCTATCTGATGAATGCTGAGACTCATGGGCAGTTTCATAGGTGGTGTTAGCGTGGTGAGGTACTTAGCGTGGGGCTGGTATCATTGTATCTGCTGTAATCTCCAGTTATCTGAGGTCTTGATGCATTCATTGGTTGAGAATGGTGGAAGACAGGCTTCAAACAAAGTCATTATAGCTCACTGCATTTGTGGAATTAAATGCTCAAGCAATTTGCGAAAATTGTTTGCCAACCACCTGCAGTACTGTTTGGCCCAGTCCTCCATTGCAAATAGGCCAGGACACTCTGGACTACTAGTGAGTCTGGTCTCTGTGTGGTAGCTGCTCTGCGCTGCCTTGTAGCAGCAATGCCAGTTGCCTGCTGAAGTGGAGCCCTATGCAGCATTGGAGATCGGAGAGGAAAATGATGTCTAGGAACTCCCTTTCCTCTATTTCTTCCTCAGGGAAGTTATCAGATGCCCTAATAAAGTAACAACCAAACTGTAATCAAACATGTTCTTACAGTGTGTGATGCATCAAAGTTACAAACCGGTGACAGATATTACTTTAAAAAAAAAAAAGTACACAACTAAGTATCTTTTTCACCTTTTTTAAGAGACCACTTGTTGGACTCAGAATGCTGGCAGTTGTTCCAAGTGTTGTAAGTTCGCTATAGTTTACACCAGCTTTCTGATGTAAATTACAGCACACATGAAGGCACACGATGAACACGTCCCCTGACGCTTGCTCCCACACTCGTCTAAAGCTATCTCAGATTATGTAAAACTATGAAAAAAGGGGCATTTTACTTTGAACAAAAGATAAAATGACACTATAAACATGAAAATGCATTAAAAAGATGTAAAATGCTACTTACTGGGCCAGGTCTACCATTTTTGTCAGAAACAAAAGCATCTTGTAAAATTCATAAGGTCTTTTGCTTCGCCCTGCCATGCTACTCGGAGTCTGTGATGTGTGACTTGGTCGCACGCGGTCTTCCAACTGGTTTTGACATCCTTCACTATATGGTTAAAGAAATGACGTTGGTCAGTTTATACAATTAAGGTCCAAAGTATTTTTATTGCAAAGCTACAAATCCAGAAAGGCATATTCCATCATGGTATTAAAGTGTACATTGTTTGTTCAATAAACCTTTACATTTATATGATACATTTTGTTGTTAGCAGTTTAGTCGTTCATGACTTTCGCCGACCCTAAAGGCAAGCTCCCTCCATGTTTTTTGGTTTTGCACTGCTTCTTTCAGTTGAGTGAAATCCATGTCAGTAACAGCTCTGACAGTATCAGGCATTGTGTCCTTTGGCGGCCAGGTCTTCTTTTGCCACTGATCTGTCCAAGCATTATAGATATTTCTAGCGACTCTGTTCGCATTAGTTGGCCAAATCCGTGAGTATGAGCCTGGTCACCTCGGCCTCACTGAGCCTGAGCCTAATCACCTCAGCCTTCGTTAGCCTGAGCCGGGCCATCTTGTCCTCCAGTGAAATATTGGGTCTTATACGATTCAAGACTAATCTTACATATCAGCTGCTTCAGACCTGCTTCACAAGCAGACTTGTGTCATCCACATAACAGAGATTGTTGATGTTTCTGCCACCTATTTTCACCCGATTTCCAATTTGTTTATCTCCATTTTCCACATGATCACTTCTGCCTATAGGTTAAACAAGAAGGGTGAGAGGATGCAGCCCTGTCGGACACCTTTGCCGATCCTAAACCAATCTATGTTCCTATACTGTGTTCTCATAGTGGCTTCTTGATTGGTATAAAGAGATTTTATTACCTTGACTAGATGTGCCAATATGCCCAGCTCTTGCAGGGCCTGCCATAGCTTATGACACATTAAGGGTGGTCTTCATATTGTAATTCCTTTAAATACTAAGCAGGAATCACCTGACACAAAAACTCCGGAATGGGACAACAATCTTGGAAAAACTTAGAGAGAAGAAAGAAATAAGAAAGGGAAAAAAGAATTGAGGGATGAGAGTGGGAAAGGAGATAAGAAAGGTCTACGATATGCTGCAGCAAGAGAAGGCCAACAACAATTCGAGTGGTAATACAAGTAAGGACAAGGTGGTATAGTTATGAGGATACAACTCCATTAAGGAGCCAAGTGTTCAAACTTGACGAGAAGTGATATCTAATCTAAGAAGCCCATTTAGTGCAAATGACAACAAGAGTTTCTCCAGATTTTACTCTAAGTTCTTCAATGTACATTATATTGTCAAAAGGCTCCAGTCACATCAACCTCGTGGAAGGCAATGAGAACTTCTAGAATCTAGGGATGATCTGATGCATGGCTAGGAGCAAAAAGCTTTTTTAACTTTAGATAGGTTCCTTAATCATAGGTGAGAGGGCCATTTCTGGAGAGAGGGAAACTGTCATCCAATATAATAAATTTTATAAAATGTTTACCTCTTGCCAGAGGGTGGAAACCAAGGAACATGATGACCGAATATGGAGGAAGGTGCTGCTGTCCAAGGAGCATCTCCAGCACTTGTTTAAGATCTGAGGATACATCTTGGTAAGTAGTGTAGGTGTTATGGAACATCAAGGCAAGAGCTTATAATTAAGCTCTTGAAATTTACATGAGATTGAGAGCTTTTGTGTTAAAATAAAAATTTGACCCAGGCCTCTTTTTTTTTTTTGAACCAACGTTCTAATTCTCCCTTCCAACCCCGTATAAAGGACAGTTTGATATCTTGTGTATCTTCTGTCAACAGAATATGGTACACCTCAGAGATTCCAGTTGCTGTAGGTGACAAACACAACTTCTAAGAAATTGGGATAGCAGAGCAAGTAGTTGTGATATGTTTCCAAGGGTAAGTATTGAAACCATGCCCTAGTCAGTGGACGCCCACTCAGCAGCTCCTACAGAGCACGCACACCTGTATTGGATATCTACCAATCTCGTATATGCAGCATGTGGGTCTCTAGCCTAGTTAGAAGAGGAGATCCGCTGAGCAAAGTCAGCATTTCAGGGTTGCCCACAAGGGAAGTGAGTGAGTCCGGTTGCAATATCGGTCCCAGACGTGTTGCAATAACATCCCAAGATGTTAAGAAATCAGCCCATAAAAGGCAAAAATTCTTGTCCCCATTGGCCTGCTTCCCGTGGGAGCCAAAAAATGCCATGTGCCTGATATGGAGTAGAGTTTTGTACTAGCTCCACTCAGAGTTTAGAGGAATGGTTATGAAAAATATCTAGTATACATTTACAGATAGCAGCTTTGTGATATAGGGAGAAATTTGGAAGACCCACTTCCCTCCTCTCTTTGTGATCGATAAGTGTATTGAATTTCAAGTGTGGCCTGGTACTTACACAAATGAAGTTCAGGTAAATCCTACAAATCTGGGACAGATAAAACTTGGCAACCTGAGAGGGAGAATTTGAAATAGATAAAGAACTTAGGAAGGGAATCCATTTTTAGGACATTAATTCTACCAAACCACAAGAAACTAAGACAGCGCCACCTTCTCAAATCTGCTTTGATCGAAGAAAATATAGGTTTATAGTTCAGATCTAATAATTGGTCTTGATTAGCTATCAGGAAAACCTCCAGATATCTGATGTAGTAATTTTGCAAACGGATGGTAAATGACTTCTTGAGATTTGATATCTAAGTTGTCTGGATATTTATATTAAGGTTCTCTGACTTCTGGATGTTAACCTTAAAATTATTGACAAATTTTTGAATGCCTTTTAGAACGGCCGGCATGGCGATTCTGGGGTTCTTCATATAAATTAGGAGATCATCAGCAAACAATTTGTTTTCTTTAGGAGCCATGCAAAATAAAGATTTAAAGCCTCCCATTGGGTACAAGTGAGTGTAGTGTCCGTCGCATGGTCATTATAAAAGTCCTGAATTGCATTTCTCATAGATTTCAAACAATTTGGATCATTTAAAAGACTGGCATTTGATTGCTATGTATGGTTCCTACCCATCTCTGAGAATTCCTGAAGAGTGCTGCATGCTAGGGCCATGGTCTGACCACAGAAAGATACCTATGGAGCAAGTGGGGGCTAGGTCCATAACATTATGGGAAATAAATAAATAGTGTAGTTGACTGTAGCTATGGAATGATAACTATAGTTGTTAACCCCGGGATGTAAAAGCCTCCAGAGTCAATGAGTTTTAGGATACAAGAGTTCTCCGGAGTCTACGCACAGCAGCAGAAGAGACAGACCTACCCGTAGATCAGGTAAAGCAGAGGTTGAAGTCTCCATTGAGCTTTATATTGGAGTTGGCAGTAAATCCCAATAATGCCTCTACCATCTGGGATCCAAAGAGCACCTGTGCTTAATTTGGAAAATAAGCATTAGCTATAGTTAATATGTTTGTGCCTACGGGGTACAAACATATTAACAGGGTCTTTGCTTATGTATGGCGATAGATAATACCACATGTTTTTTTAGTGGGTGAGGACTATGATGCCATGTTGTGTAATAGTATGAAGTACATCTAGGGGCGTTAGATGCTTGGAAATGAGTTTATTGTAGTAGGGTTATCATCATTCTTTTTTTTTTTTTGGAGGGGGGGAGGGGGTCAAGAATCTGGCCCCTCTTTGCTGGTTTATTCAGGCCCCTTGTGTTGTATGAACAGAATGTTAGGTTAACCATGTCAGCAAGTTTGTCCATTGAGGAAAAATGGATAGAAAAGAGAAGTGGGTGTGTTATATACAACCAGGATAAGTTCCGTAGTATTTAAGTTACCCACTAGCTAAAGACCACTGCCCAAACAACACATGATGTTGTCAATCCTATTCGGGGGAAAAGAGGGAAATAACAGAGGAGCATCCCAAATGGCTCCTGGCTGAAAAACTGAAACCTGTATGGGTTATGATTTAAACACCAGGCAAAATATAAAATAATTTCATCAGCAAGATTATTCAGGTTTACTAACGGAAGAGAAACGATGATGCAAGGTCTACGTGTACCAAGGAAGACTTAAACTAGTGAGTCACCTGAATGACAAGAGAAATGTAACATTGTGTATATATACAATTCTAGGGTCTCATGCAGAAAATTCCCAGGCTGGCACTATCAGTGAGAGGATGAGTAAAGGCGTAGAAATCCTCCTTTAACCTGGTTGGCCTTGAGGGTGCCGACTGTCTTTTTGACGTTTTGGGCATGTGGTGTGCCATTGTTCTCTTGGAGCTGTGATTGCTAGAGATGGGAGGGCTGGCCAGTGTGCTAGGGAAATCCTTGGCAATTCAAAAGTCCAATTTGCCTTGCTTTTTGGCTGAAAGCTGGAAGAGCTAACCCCAGTGATAGGAAATAGCTCTCTCTGAGTGTCCATTGGGTGTCTTAGGGCTCTGAGAAGTTGGAGGGTATGCCTGGCTAGGTTTTTAATAACATTAAAAAAGCACACAATTTCTACAAGTGCAGTGAAGTCATTAAAGCTAGCTCCAACAGAAAGTGGCACAAAGTGTATCATATTATGCATATAAAGCAATGTATGCATTGCATAGGCTCTTGCTAGGACTCATAACTTGCTAAAGATGTTTCAGAGACATTACATGGCAAGAGAAAGTAATGAGAAATACTCACACAAATCTTTTCTCTGCTGCGGAGTCCCATTGTCCCACAGTTCCTAAAAAAAAAAAAAACCCTAGCCTACCTCCTCCCAGCAGGTGTCTTTAAAGTGGCAATCCTTGTACTCCTCTGAGCTGGGATCCCACAAGGCGGGCTTCTGCTATAACAGATATAAGTACCTCTATGTCCATCCCTCTCGGTATGATGTATCCCAATGTGCAGGTACTGGCTTCCAAAATGACTGCGATGCTACTTCCGTAAAATAGAACATGCAACCGAAATATGCACGTAGATACGCACATGTGAACAAACCCATTGAAATCAATGCATCCTATTCACTGCATATTACACGCACACATTTTACTCGTGTAATGAGCCTATGTTTAAGAAGACGATTTTAAAGCGCAGTTCACCGGAGTAAGATGCAACATAAATTTGTTGCAGTTTTACCAGTCTGTGCGCCAGAAAATAAATTTACCCCTACTATGAGCAGGCATAGATCTGCACCATAATTAACACCAAATTCTGGCATAAGTGATGGTAAATCTGTGAGGTTGAGAAGGTCCTGTCCCCTTTTTCTCATCGGTTTTATAAAGTGACAAGAGAAGCAAAAAACGCCAAAAGTCACATTTTTGTGCAAGTGAGGACTGTGTAAAAATTTAATATGCCAGATTCCTGGTGTACTAGATAATATACAGAAACTTTTGTAACCTGTGTGTTATATGTTAAATGGACATACTTATACAACACTTTCAGAAAATAAAATGGGACGTTCCTCCCTGCAACCATGACCCTCCCTGGCTCATGAGATCCAAACATAGGCAACCTGCACAGTGACTGACAGTGGGGAGAAGTTACTATTTTTCTTGTTTTAGGTTATATTTAAAATAATAACTTATTAATTCCTAATAGTGTATGTCTCTGTTCACATCTGCATTGGAGGCTGCTTTTGGAACCTCTGTCATGGATCTGGTCCAAAATCCCAGACAAGAGTGCAGCATGCTGAGCTATTTTGTCCGGTACAATCCCATGACGGAACAGGAAAATGGGACGCCAAAATGCAAGTGTGAATTTTAGTATTTAACAGAACATCCATTGAGATGCTTCCTTAAAGGGGTTGTCTCGCGAAAGCAAGTGGGGTTATACACTTCTGTATGGCCATATTAATGCACTTTGTAATGTACATCGTGCATTAAATATGAGCCATACAGAAGTTATTCACTTACCTGCTCCGTTGCTAGCGTCCCCATCGCCATGGATCCATCTAATTCTGATGTCTTCTGGCATTTTTAGACGCGCTTGCGCAGTCCTTGCTTCTGGCTGGTGAATGGGGCCGCTCGTGCCGGAGAGCTGGTCACCGCGTCGTCATCGTAGCTCCGCCCCATCACGTGTGCCGATTCCAGCCAATCAGGAGGCTGGAATCGGCAATGGAACGCACAGAGCCCATGGTGCATCATGGGAGAAGACCCGCGGTGCACCATGGGAGAAAACCGCAGTGCATCCCTGGGAAAGGACCGGCGGCCATCTTTGGGAGAAGATTTTTTAAAGTCCTTATTTCGTCGGATCGGTGAGTAGCAAGCGGTTTGAAAACCGCTTTAAATTGCTATTTTCTGCCAGGGGGGTGACAGGGGGAATGGGGTAAGGTAAAATTTTGAGGTTTGCCGCGAGACAACCCCTTTAAGTATGTTTTGCAAAGATTGTTGGAAAAAATCCAAATGTGTAAAAATAAGTTCACATATATTGCTTTTGAAAGTCAAAAAAAAAAGTGTCTGATATCAAGTGCAACATAACTGTAATCTCCTGTACTTGTCACAGAGCCACGCTGTTTACTGAATACCCAGCAGAAGGAAGGCATGCCCCATGTAGAAGAAAGTCTGCTAGAAGAAAACCCACCAGGAAGCAAACTCCATCTGTTAATCAGTAAAAGTAAAGCAGCATTCTCAGAGCAGAGCATGGAAGGATGTCTATTGCTAGCCATTGTTGTTAGTAAACATTGCACAATGAGACATAGTGCTATTGTTTCTCAAAAGAGCCATATACTTGATGGAAATAGAGTAATCTTAGGTAATTAAGTGTGTTTCCAGTTTGCTCGGTGCATCTACATATTAGCAGGTTGAGGATAGAATGGGCCAAAAGTTTTTGCAACTTCTTTCACTTGAAAAATAAAAAGTCTCTATAACTTTGTCTATTGGAACTCCATGAAGAAAAACCTCACATGTAGTTAATGTGCAGTTTACAATATTGTTTATTTTCCATTGAACTAAATGGGAAAATTGAAACAAAAAGGCCACACTAGCTGTAGGCTGAACCACAGTGGGCACTTATTCAATGTGTGAATACAAGTTCATAAAATTGCTTTTGCTAACACTGAACATCTGGCTGATGTATTAACGAAATTGCAATGGCACAAATGAAAATGGAAAAATCACATTTTTTTCAAGTATCCTACAAAGTGGACTTCTTTCAGCGAATAGGTCAGGATTTTGTGATGCTTCTACAGCTGTTTTTGGTGGCTAAAAACCCAGAAGTCAGCTGTTTGCATATAGTCAAAAATGAATATGAAGTTTGCTCATTCAATAGGGCAGATTTACCAATGTATTATCGCTGGTTTCCTCAAGATTAATGAACGATCTGCACTAGAGATGAGCGAGCATGCTCGCTAAGGACAATTACTCGAGAGAGCATTGTCTTTAGCGAGTACCTGCCCGCTCGGAAGAAAAGATTCGGGTGCCAGCGGGGGGCGGGGTGCAGGGGGGAACGGAGGGGAGATCTTTCTCCTGCTCACTCCCGCAACTCACCGCTCAGCCGCGCTGGCATCCGAGTTTTTTATTCCGAGCGGGCAGGTACTCACTAAGGACAATACTCACTCGAGTAATTGACCTTAGCGAGTATGCTCGCTCATCTCTAATCTGCATCCCTTTTTCTGACATATATGCATACATTGTGAAAAGTGGGCAATGCTTAAGAGTTACACCATTTATTCTACTCACCTATAACAAACATAATGGAAAATGGGAAGATGGAATAATACCTCAGCAGTGCCACCTATTGGAAGGCAGCATTTCTGCAAGTGAGTGTCAGACTTTTTAAACAAGCCTTGTAACAATGACTGGGAATTGTGAGCCAAAGCCAGAATAACCATACACAGACAATACATAAGAGCTACACACGAACATCATAAAAGGGGGCTTGAGGCTTAGCACATGACATATAGCCTGAGATCCAAATGACTTAATCTTTTTTGTTCCTTTATCAAATTCCAATTTACTCATTTTGCTGAGGCAAATCTCCTAGTTTACAGATGAAATACAATTGTTCCAATAGGTTACTATTAGAGATGAGCGAGCGCACTCGTTGAGGCAAAATACTCGAGTGAGTATTGACATTTTCAAGTACATGCCCCCCGTGAGAAAGGATTCGGGGATCGGCGGGGGTGAGCGGTGAGTTGCGGTAGTGAGCATGGGGGAGCAGGGGGGAGAGAGAGAAAGATCTCCCCCCGTTCCTCCCTGCTCTGCCCCGCCAGCCCCCGAATCTTTTGGCACGAACGGGCATGTACTCGAAAATGGCAATACTCGCTCAAGTATTTTGCTTTAACGAGTATGCTCGCTCATCTCTAGTTACTATGAAAAATCTCATCACCATGCAGCAGTTATGAACAATTACACTTCCGTTTGAGTGAGCCACATTGCAGGTGTGTGTAACCTTCATATGCTTGGTGTCAGGCTGAACAGCATATAACTGCTAACCTCAGAAGTTGTCACTACCCATAGAGATTCCTCTTTGCTTAGGAAACCTGCATAGTTCTGCTTTAGACAAGGAGTTTAATAAGTGCCAAGCTACAGGATGCTTTGTTGCAAACCATGACCCTTAGGTGACTACCCACTACAGTTTTTTTTCACTGCGAAATTCGTAGCGTTTTTTTTTCTGCAGGGGTTTATGGGACTTGTAATGTTAAAATCGCAATCGCGCAAAATCGCGATTTCGCGCATCCACAGTTCTTTGTGAATTACAGTATAAATTTGCTAGGACACAGTAGAACTACAACAGTTCCAAGTTATAGTTTGGATATAATGCATCAAGTGAGCCTTTCTATTGACTTGCATGTAAGTAACATAAATAATGTTCTTTGATTTCAGAATGGACTGATGAATACAGATATAGGCCTCCTGCAGACGGCCGGGTCAGATGTGAGCCATGCCCCTGCAGTGACCACCGCGGCTCACCTCCTCCCTGCATCTCGCTCCGCTCTGCTATGTGACGGCTGCCCCCCAGCCAGTACATACGTAGTGCAGAGCTGACGTGTCACTAGTGACGTTTCTGTGCGGGCCTCGACGAGGCTCGCACACAAATAGGACATGCCACGATTTGTTTACCACGCGAGTTTTCACGCAGCCAAATCGTGACTGTCTGCATAGGATTGCATTATCTAATGCAATCCTATGGCAGCGGGCACGGGCGGAAATTCTGCGGGAAATCCCGCCCATGTACAGGAGGCCATAAGCAGCGCTGCATAGGTGATATCACAGGAAGTTACAAGTTACTTGCTGTTGACCTCATTTTGAAAATGTAGAGGGCTATTTATGTTTTACTCTGAAACACCAAAAACATAGTTTGTAACAAGCTTGGAACGAGGAAAAGAGTCATCTGATTAACTGACCATCAGCTTCTCACCACCCAGTCCGGCTAGATTAATAGACTTCTTTATACTTGCATTTAGAGAGTCGTGTCAATCAAGACACCCTTAGGGCTTATTCACACATCAGTATTTTTCATAAGTATTTTGTCAGGCAAAACCAGGAATGGAACGTACAGAGAGAAAGTATAATGGAAGGATTTGCATTTCTTTCGTATTTTGGACCCACTCCTGGTTTTAGCTCACAAAATACTAATGAAAAATACTAAAGTGTGAAGAAGCCCTTAAGGTGTTGATCAAGTTATCTTGACAAAGGCTCAACATGCTGCAGTGCCTCAGATTTCCCCCTTAAGGATTTGTCTATACTAGTGTTTCTTTAAGTTCCTAACCAAACTACCCCCATCTCAAGTAAATTACTTTTCAGTGCCCCCAAGGCTATAAGCTTGCATTGTGCTGCACAGCATGAAGAGAGCACAAGTACAACAGGCTGAAAACCTAAAGTGTATACCATGCCCTAAAAATAAGGAAATAAGAAGATTGTAGGTTCTTCCATGATGGTCTGATTTAAAGAGTTTAGAAAAAAAAAGTATATTCAATAAAGAACTAAAGGAAATCTATTTCATTATCATTTACATAAAATGTTATGCTCAATCAAAGATTGAATCATTATTTTACTTTGTTTAGTCACTTTTTTATTATTTGGCTATACTTTTATTATTTTACTGTTCCTCAAAAAATATTTTTTAATATTAAATGGGTCGTCTAGGCCTCCTGCCCATGGGCGAATTTTCACTGCGCAGCCCCACTGTTCACAAGCAGAGAATCATAGCAATTCTCTGCTCGCGGGATTTAGGCCTCCTTCACGCGGGCGACACCGCATCGCTGCGAGAAAATCGCAGCGATATCGCATCGCTGTACCGTATGATATCGCTGCGATTTTCTCGCAGCAATACCGCGATTTTGTAGCGCTACAAAGTCGCATGTGACGCTACAAAATCACGCGACTTTGTAGCATCTGCTACTATCAAAGTTGCATCGCATCGCATGCAAACCGCGTTTTCATGCGATGCAACAGAGAGGAAGGCTCCATAGGGAAACATGGGCTACAAAACCTCGCGTGTTGCGGGCATATCGCCGGACCTGCGAGGTTTGTGTGTCGTTTTGTAGCATGCTACAACACATCTCATGTGTGAAGGAACCCATAGGAAACCATGGTCTTCTCATACATGCGATTTGTAGCATCGTAGCAATGCTACAAAATCGCACGACTTTGTCGCCCGTGTGAAGGGGGCCTTAAATCCCAGCATGCTGTGATTTGCCGCGATTCTCTTCAGTGACCCAACCCGAGCCCCTGCAGAGACCACCGCAGCACTCACCTGCTCCCGCGCCTCCGGCACTTTGATGTGCCGGGCAGCTGGCGCATGCGCAGACCGGAGCCGGCGAGTGACATTTCTGTGCGGGGCTCTGCGAGCCCCCCACAGAAATAGAGCATGCTGCGACTTGTTTTCTGCGTGTGATTTCGCGCAGACAAAGTGCAGCCGTCGGCCTAGGATTGCGTTTTCTAACGCAATCCTATGGCAGCTTCCACGAACGGACATTCTGCGGGAAATCCCGCCGCGGAATTTCTGCCCGTGTGCAGGAGGCCTATTTGTTAGATAGGCTCAGCGCGAAAAGTTGTCAGCTTTCCCCTGCTCCCTGGCGGCGGCTCCGCCGCAGGATATTGCTATGCCCGTGGACAGGAGGCCTTATTCTAGACAACCCCTTTCATACGAGAGACACCCACAGATCCCAGCTAATTTTGTCAGGAGAGATATGGCCCTCTAGACATTTCTCCTACAGGAATCGATGGTCAGCATAGTAGCTCAGTAGTTAGATGCGGCATTGCAGTTCTAGGACAACATTTGCATGGAGTCCATATGTTTTTCCCATATTTGCGTTGGATTCCTTCCACATGCCAAAAGTATACTGCTAGCGTAATACTGACTTATGTGTGTATTTGAGAAATTAAATTGTGAGCTCCATTGTGGAGAGAATATTATGAATGGTTACAAAGGAAAAAAGTCATCCAAGAATCCCCAGGGCATTGTTAACAAGAACAGTCACAAGTACAAGTAAATTAACATTAGCTACTAAAGCTGGCCATTGATATAACTACCTCTCCTGATCTCCCCATACACATACAGTTTTGGGAGGGGAGAAAGCCTCTGCAGGACAAAGAACAAAAAGATCACACATTTTGAAATCCAACATCAAGATCCTTAACTCTCACAATATTTCTCAGCTGTTGGGAGAGTTGAGAAGTTCCTATACACATTAGACGGTCAGCAATTTTCACCAAAAACGGGAGGTTCAGCTGATATACATCTAATGTACAGTATATTGCCAGCTTAAAAATTACTTGTGTAGACCTTAACCACAATAGGGCATATGTATTTTCTAATTATAACTGAATTGTGATATGGAAAAGTTGAAATTTTGGAGCATGTGGCAAAATGTACATTTTTGAGCATTTGAACTGGGCCCCGGAATTAAAAAAGAAAGTGGCCAGCGCCTAGTGTTAAGGAGTGGCTGTGGGCAGCCCATTAGAATTACTATAATTTATGGTAGAAGCTGGCATAAATTATAGCTGAAACCTATGCCAACTCATGGCATCTCGCAGCACCGCTGTGTGCCACACTGAAACTAGTCTAGTTGGTGCAAGTTTCAGTCTGTCGCACGGATATGCTGCTACATGTGACAGATGTAGTAAGAGGCTTGCACCTCTTTATGCATTTGTCGCACTCACACCGGTGCATACTTTTCTTAGGCTGGTTTAAGCCGGCTTTACACGACCGGATTCCTATTGCCAAATCCGCGGTCGGCTTCTGCACGGAGGATCCGCAGCAAATGGCATGGCAACCAAATGCGTTTACCACGAGCGGAGGAAAAATCGCTGCATGCTCTATTTTGCTGTGGACTCCACACGGACAGCCTCCATTGAAGTCAATGGAGGCCGTCCGAACCGCAGCTCATTTGCAATTGACATTGCGGATGGCGCCGTAGGTACCAATGTCATCGCCTATTGACAGCTCAGGAGTAACAGGTATTAAAAGAAAAATCTGTACTGTGCATGACCGACTGCAAACACCCGCAGTCATCCACACTACAGAAATGACAGGTACGCAGGCTCGCCGGCCGGGGTCAGAGCCGCATTGCGCTATGGGCTCCCTTATAAGCAATCTGACTCATCTGCGTGCAGTCGGCCTTGGGAAACGTCGCTTTAAGTAAATCTACCCCAATCTATTAATTTCATTTGCTTTTCTGTAGAGTTAGGTCTTTATTACCACTGAAACACAATTAATAATTGTACTTTTGAATTGAGATTGTGCACTAGAATCCCTATGAATGGTGTTCACCCCCACCTCCTGAATGCAGAGCTTGCAGGAAGGAAAAGAATGAAGATAACCCGCAAAAGGAGATGGCATCAAAGGATCAGATTTCACCAACTGTTTTTTCACAGTTTTTGTCATCCACTTGCCCTTTTCTGTTCTTTTTTTCTATGTACAGCTTTATGCTTGCATTGCTTGGCTATTGCACACTGAATGGTTAAACATTATTATATCACAACCTAAGCTGAGCTGCAACAAGTTTTATAGATGTGTCCCTGAACGTTACGGCACATTTTCCCTTCAGCCACAGTTGCAAAAACAACCATAGACACCTGCAAAGATTAACCGCTCTGTACTATGCATCATTTAGCAGCCGTAAGAACAAAATAATCTTTCTACCAGGGGAAAATCAGATAAACAATGTACTAAATCTTCACTTTAGTTATGTTGTGGAGGAGAGTGAACTCTATTGTTTGGGCTTTCATCTCTTTACACGGCCCAATTTTCAGCCAGGATTGTTCACCCACACGTCTGTTTGCCCGATCATTGTGCTGTGTGGAAGGGACAACGATTGGCCTCTGAAGGAGTGCATGCTTACTTACCAGCTGATTGTGGCTAGAGGGCATGAAAAAGCACGCTGCCTAGCTGTGCATCTCCCCGTGTGAACGGGAAAGTGTACAGCTGACCAATAATAGCTCTATGGGGACAAATGACTGTATTAACGATCATCTGTCCCCACACCAGTGACTTATGGCTAGTATTAGGCCATTCTCACACAGGGTTTTTTCACAGCGTTTAGTGGGCATTAAATACGGCTGCTAAAAACGCTGTACTGAGCCCCCATTTATTTCAATGGGGCTTCTTAGACGAGCGTTTTAGTGCAGTGTTTACAACACGGGCTAAAATGAATGCCGTATGTTCTATTTTGGGGCATTCAGCGCATTTTTTGATGCCTTACAATAAATGAGTTTCGTTAAAACGCCATAAGACACTGTATACAGTGTTTTTAACGCTGCTTACTATGCCAGTGGGAGGGGGGGAAATGGTGACGTCATCAGCTTACTTTGCCTGCATTCTTACTGCACAAAAGAAACATCACAGAAATATTGATAAACTGAAACATATTTGTAGGGAGGAATGTTCCAAAATTCATCCAAAACATTGTGCAAATTTAATTGGCAAGTACAGGAAACATTTGATAGAAGTGATTACTTCAAATGTGGATCTACAGGTTATTAAATTCCAGGGTTTATTTCCTTTTTCTTCCTGCACTGTGGATGTCTACTCAATGTGTCCAATAAAAGACATGAACAGTATACGGCTGGGTTCACACGGGGCGGATTTGCCGCGGAAATTCCGTCCGAAATTTAGCCACGGCAAATCCGCCTGCGGCCGCTAATCCCAGGTTTAGCCAGCCAAGTGGATGAGGTTTCTCAGAAATCTCGTCCACACGGCACGGCAAATCCGCCAGAGCAAAGCTGGCGCTGCGGCCAGGACTCGCCAGCCGCAGCATGTTCATTTTTTTCTTCCACTGCGGCTGCGCTCTCCTCTATGGGAGCGCCGACTGCAGCAGAAGAGCAAGCAGCCAGGCCACTTCAAAACCCGTGGCTAAGTGCCGCGGGTTTTGAAGCAGCGCTTCTCCCGGCAGAAATATTGCGGTTTTTCGCTGTGAGAACCCAGGCTAACTGTTTATGTGTTATTAGTTTTGTAAAACTGTTTGTTTATAATTGTAACTTTGACAACAATCACAGCCTTTATTAGTAACCAATGCAAAATTTAAGTTAATTCCAGAGGGTTCACTTGTAGAGATGAGCGAACGTACTCGTTTAGGGCAATTTCGGAATCGAGCACTGCTTTTTTCAAGTAACTGACTACTTGGTCGAAAAGATTCGGGGGGCACCGGGGTTGAGCAGGGGTTGCAGAGGGGAGTGGGGGGGGGGGGAGAGAGAGAGCTCCCCCCTGTTCCCCACTGCTACCCCCCGCTCCACCACGCCGCCCCCCGAATCTTTTCGCCCAAGTAGGCAGTTACTCGAAAAAAGCGGTCCTCGATTGCGAAATCGCCCTAAACGAGTACGTTCGCTCATCTCTATTCACTTGCTATTTCTTGCAACTGTGTATCTACATTATATGCCATTTTACTGAGGGTTCCGATGAGGATTTCCCATTCATATGAAATCTCCAAAATATTTGCTGGGAATGCTCTACAATAAATATCCACAGCAAATCTTTTTTTTTTTCTGCAAACCATGAATGGGATTTTGAGTACAAGAGGGAATAAAGCCCTTGCAGTGGCTACTGGTAGGGGGATGAATAGGGGTCCTGATGTGATCACTAGTGGAATGAGGTTCCTGCTGTACGTCAAGGTACCTTCACATAGGCCAATAGTCATCCAAATAATCGCTGAAATGAGCGATTATGGATGACTTTTTGCCCGTGTACACACAGCCCCTAACAGGGCACTATCATGTAGTTCCTCAGTAAGCTAGTCCCTCACTAGCTGATTCATTTCAGTGAGCAAAACGGAAAGACTACTGAGAGACTTCTCACTCAGTGAAAACAGAAGTCACTCAATCTCTAAGCGACTGCCAGTTTACAGTGAATTCAAATGGGCAGCCGGAAGAGATTTCTGGCCCGCTCCTCCATTCTCTGAACGATGTACCATGCAAAGATATCTATTAAAAAAGGGGAGGAGGTATTGTGTTGTATGTTAGGAAAACATTACTCTCCACAGAGATTTAAGCTTCAGAGCATGGGAGTTCTGTAGAAACTGTTTAGGTAAGAATACAAGGAGAGAACAACAGAAAGGACACCATTGTAGACATTTACTATAGGCTGCTTGGAGGAGCAGAAGATATTAATGAACTCTTTCTACATCAGATGGCCAAGTTTAAAAAAAAAGCATGATTATGGGAAATTTTAACTATCCAGACATTGTTGGGAATCTCTCTCAGGTAAAAGTAATTGATCCAACAAATTCTTATCCGCTCTTGCTGACAACTTTATCTTCCAAAACGTAGAAGAGATAAAAAGTGGATCTGCTATCTTGGACCTAATTCTTACCAACAGGGAGGGAATGGGTGAGGAAGTAAGGGTGGCTGGGACCTTAGGAGGCAGTGATCATGCTATTCTTGAATTTTGGATAAAAAGGGGCGGAAGACCTGAGAAAAGTCAGACCTCAAGGTTGGATTTCAGAAAGGCAGATTTTAATGGACTCAGAAAGAGGGTAGGAAGAATCCAATGATTGGATGTTCTTAAGGACAGAAATGTTCAAGAATGTTGGGAAATATTGTGAAATGAGATTTTAAAAAGTACAATCGTTAACAATCCCTAAAAGAAGGAAGAATGGGAAGCATTTAAAGAGACCAGAATGGATAAACACAAAGCTTGAACACAGGTTAAAAAGGAAGAAAAATATGTTCCGCAAATGGAAAGAGGCGAGAATATTTAAAGAAGAATATAATGCAAGTGTCAGAAAAGCTAAAGCTAATAATAATCTGAGGCTTGCAACAGAGGCTAAAAGCAATAAAAAAGGATTTTGGGGGTATGTCAAAAGCAAAAGAAAAGTCAAAGATGCTATTGGATGCTTAGAAGATGAAAATGGTAAATCGGTTAAAAATGATGTTGAGAAGGTCGAACTTTTAAATTCTTATTTTGTATCGGTTTTCTCTCAGAAAGTAGATGGAACATCAACTGATCTTCCCTGTGCTATTGGGGAAATAAAAGAATGCAGGCTATCTATAAGCAGAGAGATGGTGAGGGAACACATAGCTAACTTAAATGAACTCTAGTCTCAAGGTCCAGATGAATTACATCCTAGGATACTAAAGGAAGCAGCAGAGGTAATTGCTGAACCACTCACCATAATCTTTGAAAATTCCTGGAGAACAAGAGAAGTCCCAGAAGATTGGAAAAGGGCAAATGTTGTCCCTATCTTCAAAAAAGGGAAGAAGATGGATCCAGGAAACTATAGGCCTGTGAGCCTGACTTCTATACCGGGAAAGATCTTTGAATAAAGTATTAAACAGCATGTATGCAGATACTTGGATAAAAATTGAGTAATTAACCAGAGTTGGCATGGATTTGTAACTAACAAGTCATGCCAGACGAATGTAATTTCCTTCTATGACAGAATAACCGACTTGCTTGATCAGGGAAATGTGGTAGATATAGTATATCTTGACTTTACTAAAGCATTTGACAAAGTATCTCATACCATACTTATTGAAAAAAATGGCCAAATATGGGATTGACAAGGCAACCGTTAGGTGGATTCACAACTTGCTGAGTGATGGTAGTCAAACAGTGGTCATAAAAGGCTGCACAAGAATGTATCAAGTGGGGTACCACAAGGCTCTGTCCTAAGCCCAGTGTTATTCAACATTTTTATAAATGATCTGGAGGAGGGAATTGATGGGAAACTGATCAAATTTGCCAATGACACAAAGCTAGGAGGGATAGCTAACACTAAGGAAGAGAGAGTATTCAAAAAGATCTAGGAAAGCTTGAACAGTCGGTGGTGACTAACAAAATGGTATTTAACAAGGAGAAATGCAAAGTTCTACATCTCGGCAAGAAAAATGAAAAAAGCACATACAGAATGGGAGGAATTGGGCTAAGCAGCAGCACATGTGGAAAATACTTGGGTATACTAATAGATCATAGACTGAACATGAGTCAACAATATGATGCAGCAGCCAAAAAGGCAAACACAATTCTGGGATGTATTAAGAGAAGCATAGAGTCTAGATCATGTGAGGTAATTATCTCCCTCTACTCTTCCTTAGTCAGACCTCATCTGGAATGCTGTGTCCAGTTCTGGGTACCCCACTTTAAAATAGACATAAACAAACTGGAGCAAGTTCAGAGAAAAGTTACCAGGATGGTGAGCAGTCTGTAAACCATGTTCTATGAGGAATAGTTAAAGGACTCGGGAATGTTTAGCTTGCAAAAAAGAAGGCTGAGAGGAGACTTAGTAGCTGTCTACAAATATCTGAAGGGCTGTCACAGTGCAGAGGGATCAGACCTATTCTCATTTACACAAGGTAGATATTAGAAAAAACTTTCTGACAGTGAGGGTGATCAATGAGTGGAACAGGTTACCACTGAAGGTGGTGAGTTCTCCTTCAATGGAAGTGTTTAAACAAAGGCTGGACAAATATCTATAAAGGATGATTTAGTAAATCCTGCACTGAGCAGAGGGTAGGACCCGATGACCCTGGAGGTCCCTTCCAACTTTACCATTCTATGATTTTATGATTCTATGATACATGGGTAAAATGTCTATTAGCAGAATCAAACATTGTATTCAACTGCAGAGCAAAGGTAGATACGCTAGTTCACATTAGTTATATAAAAAAACGTTTTCTTTCCTTTCAAAACAAAAAAAAAGATGTCTAACCTGCAAACTACAGCAAATGGACCAATAAAACACTTGGATCATTTAAGCATCCGTTATGATCAGCTTTTAATGGATACGTTTTTATGCTTGTTATGTAGCTCCATTATACAACCACACATGCGTAGTTGTATTAAATGCTTCCATTAAGTGGAATGCAAACGGAATAATTTCCATTTGTGCCTGTTCCCTAAAGAGTACAATGAAAAAAAAGGAAAGGTCCATTTTGGAAGGAAAAAACATCCAGTAAGTCAAGGTTGTATTTTTTCTTTAAAAAATTAATGCACTTCCCACCGTCTCCACCCCACCTTGGTTATTACTCTTTTAACAACTTATATTGATAAGACAAGTTACCAAGTGCATGGAAGCTTGTGAGGTGCAGTCGCAGCCTCCCACCCTAGCTCAGATAAGAAAGTCTTAAAACCATAGCGGCTGGGCCGGAGGAGGTGACTGAGACCAGTAAATAGATATAACCAACATGCACTGTATTGAATGTTAGTGTCTCGAAAGAACATATTTGAATCGCAAATTGTCATGTTAGCGACAAGCAAAGCGCACCTTTGTAATGTGTTTTGCTCTGTAAAAGTAAAAATGTTTCAATAAAAAGTGACTTAACAAAAAAAAAATAAAAATGAATGCAACGGAAGAAAACTGAATGAAATAAATCTCATTGAAATCCATGGGGATTATTCTGGATCCAGTATCACAGTTTTAAGCTCTTAGGATGGAACAGAAAAACGGAAAACAAAATTTTGATGTGAACCCAACCTGAGAATCACTTTTAAGTTTTGTGGCACTTTATAATGGGTGCAAGATTAAAAAAATTTCAAATAAGTAACAATATCAGTGGGGGACAAAAAGGATGAAATCATGAAAGTTGGTTTCCTAGTACCCCTGGAGCAACAGAACAACCTAAACTTCATAGCTTAGTTATGCAATCTCCTTACTGTACAATCTCAAAACTAACAGGGGTTTCTTGGAATGTAAACAATAAGATCACCTTTGGTAAGAATATAAGAAAATCCCTAATATGCTCTATATTTTAATCTCCCCCTTAAATGAGCTGCAGCAATCCATTCATATCACATCAAAACCGCAAGAGTCAAATTTCCTGCAACTTCTCAGCAGACCTGGTGGCTTTCCAAAACCTTCTGCCCTGTACATCATAGGCAGAATATAAATTTCCCCAAATGCTGGCTTATGTGCTGCTGACAGACATGGAGGGCAATTGGCCATTACTGTGAAAGGATCATGCAGTGCGCCAAACTTGTTATGTGTTTTAGACACCTTTTACGCTGGGAAGACCCCATTATAGTCAATTGGGTCCTCCCAGTGCTGTTTGGTTTCGTCCAGAAACAGAACTATTCAGCCGTGGGGATTCCCCTTTCCTGCTCCCTGAATGGAGCAGGAAATCAGAATCCCCAGCACAAGTGTGAAACTACCCTAAGAGGAGCCGTAACATGTGTTAGTTCTTCTTAGAAATCTGCAACAAATTCTGAAGATGTTTTCCTAGTTCCCCTTAGTGGTAATCTTGTGGCAGATTTCCCATAGGGACTGCTGAATTGTCCATATGGAGTAAGGCCCAATGTCCACGGGTGGGTTTTATTTGCGGAATATTCGCAAAGCAAGCCACCCATAGGGATCCATGGGCGTCTGCAAATAAAATAAAGCATGCGGATTTGATTTGTGGACCTTTTGATCTGGAAAAAAAATCGCAGCATGCTCCATTTCAGTGCAGATCTCGCACGGACGTCTTCCATTGAAGTAAATGGAAGCCATCGCATCCACAGCACGTTCACAATTAAATTGCGGACAGGCCGCGGATTCCGCCGGAAATCAGGAGTTTAAAAAGAACAAAACTCCACTGTGCACGCATCCACAGTAGGAGAAAGTGAAGACCTAGATGGGTAAGTAGAAGACCCCCAATGTCCTCGGCCGCGGGCAGGGTCGGATTCTGCTGTGGGCTCCCCCATGCGGAGTCCGATCCGCCCGTGGACATGAGGCCTTATTCTGCCCAAAGTGCTAACACTGCAAGTTTTCTGTGCAAAAATTCCACAATATTCCACGTTGTTTGAAATATTGCAAAATGAAAACCTGTGCCAAAAAGATTTGTAAAAAAAGCTTTAAAAAAAGCTTACAATTTGTGGCACTTTTTTCTTTCTAACAAGCGTTAAAAAAAATGTAAAAAATAGTGTGCATGCGTGAGAGAGTCCATAAGAGGGTTTTCTGCCACTTATCTACCGTGTCCAGATGTTACATAATAGCAATGATCTATCAGTCATTTCCTTTGGTGTTTTTTTTCCCATTGACTTCAGTCGGGATAAATCTTAATACTGCAAGCAGCATGTATAACCAGCTTCTCCGTATAAGCAGTTGTAGGAATATTATAAATAGAGATGAGCGAACGTACTCGTCCGAGCTTGATACTCGTTTGAGTATTAGCGTGTTCGAGATGCTCGTTACTAGAGGCGAGCACCACGCGATGTTCGAGTTACTTTCACTTTCATCTCTGAGACGTTAGCGCGCTTTTCTGGGCAATAGAAAGACAGGGAAGGCATTACAACTTCCCCCTGCGACGTTCAAGCCCTATACCACCCCCCTGCAGTGAGTGGCTGGCGAGATCAGGTGTCACCCGAGTATAAAAATCGGTCCCTCCCGCGGCTCGCCACAGATGCGTTCTGACATAGAGGAGGGAAAGTGCTGTCTTGGTGGAGCTGCTGTAGGGAGAGCGTTAGGAGTATTTTAGGCTTCAAGAACCCCAACGGTCCTTCTTAGGGCCACATCTAACCGTGTGCAGTACTGTGGAGGCTGCTTTTTGCAGTGTTGTACATTTTTTTTTTGTATATCGGCCGTGCAGAGCATTGCGCCCTGCAGTAATTAGACAAAGTGCAGGGCCAGTAGTGGTGAGGCAGGGACAGAACACATATATTGTGAGGCAGAGACAGAAGACATATTGATTGAATATAGGCATTGGGCCTTTGCAAAAACATTTGGGGAAAAAAATCTATTTGGGCTGCCTGTGACTGTCCTCAGTGTTCTGGGTCTCTGCTGGGTGTAGTAGTCCTCCTAATTCATACGCAGCCAGCTAAGTGTTACAGCAGGCTTGCGCAAAATTATTTCCTGGCGTTCCGTAAGCGAAGTCAGCCTCCAACCACAGGCCAATAAGCGGCACATTTAATTAGAGCGTTCTGTTTCTGCACTACTGGTAATACACCATGCTGAGGGGTAGGGGTAGGCCTAGAGGACGTGGACGCGGGCGAGGACGCGGAGGCCCAAGTCAGGGTGTGGGCACAGGCCGAGCCAGTGCGGTGGCCAGGGGTAGAGGCAGGGCCAGACCGAATAATCCACCAAATGTTTCCCAAAGCGCCCCCTCGTGCCATGCCACCCTGCAGAGGTCAAGGTGGTCAACGGTGTGGCAGTTTTTCACAGAGACGCCTGACGACCGACGAACAGTGGTGTGCAACCTTTGTCGCGCCAAGATCAGCTGGGGAGCCACCACCACCAGCATGCGCAGGCATATGATGGCCAAGCACCCCACAAGGTGGGGCGAAGGCCGTTCACCGCCTCCGGTTTGCACCACTGCCTCTCCCCCTGTGCCCCAACCTGCCACTGAGATCCAACCCCCCTCTGAGGACACAGGCACTACCGTCTCCTGGCCTGCACCCACACCCTCACCTCCGCTGTCCTCGGCCCCATCCAGCAATGTCTCTCAGCGCAGCGTCCAGACGTCGCTAGTGTGACTGTTTGAGCGCGAGCGCAAGTACGCCGCCACGCACCCGCACGCTCAAGCGTTAAACGTGCACATTGCCAAATTGATCAGCCTGGAGATGCTGCCGTATAGGCTTGTGGAAACGGAGGCTTTCAGAAGCATGATGGCGGCGGCGGCCCCGCGCTACTCGGTTCCCGGTCGCCACTACTTTTCCCTATGTGCCGTCCCAGCCCTGCACGACCACGTCTCCCGCAACATTGTACGCGCCCTCACCAACGCGGTTACTGCCAAGGTCCACTTAACAACAGACACGTGGACAAGCACAGGCAGGTAGGGCCACTATATCTCCCTGACGGCACATTGGGTGAATTTAGTGGAGGCTGGGACAGAGTCAGAGCCTGGGACCGCTCACGTCCTACCCACCCCCCGAATTGCGTGCCCCAGCTCGGTGGTGGTATCTGCGGCGGTGTATGCTTCCTCCACTAAACCACCCTCCTCCTCCTCAACCTCTGTCTCGCAATCAAGATGTGTCAGCAGCAGCACGTCGCCAGCAGTCGGTGTCGCGCGGCATGGCAGCACAGCGGTGGGCAAGCGTCAGCAGGCCGTGCTGAAACTACTCAGCTTAGGAGATAAGAGGCACATGGCCCACGAACTTCTGCAGGGTCTGACAGAGCAGACCGACCGCTGGCTTGCGCCGCTGAGCCTCCAACCGGGCATGGTCGTGTGTGACAACGGCCGTAACCTGGTGGCGGCTCTGCAGCTCGGCAGCCTCACGCACATGCCATGCCTGGCCCATGTCTTTAATTTGGTGGTTCAGCGCTTTCTGAAAAGCTACCCACACTTGTCATACCTGCTCGGAAAGGTGCGCCGGGTCAGCGCACATTTCCGCAACTTCAAGACGGACACTGCCACCCTGCGGACCCTGCAACATCGGTTTCATCTGCCAGTGCACCGATTGCTGTGCGACGTGCCCACACGGTGGAACTCTACGCTCCACATGTTGGCCAGGCTCTATGAGCAGCGTAGAGCTATTGCGGAATACCAACTCCAACATGGGCGGCGTAGTGGGAGTCAGCCTCCTCAATTATTTACAGAAGAGTGGGCCTGGTTGGCAGACATCTGCCAGGTCCTTGGAAACTTTGAGGAGTCTACCCAGATGCTGAGCGGGGATGCTGCAATCATTAGTGTCACCATTCCTCTGCTATGCATCTTGAGAAGTTCCCTGCAAAGCATAAAGGCAGACGCTTTGCACTCGGAAACGGAGGCGGGGGAAGACAGTATGTCGCTGGATAGTCAGAGCACCCTCATGTCTATATCTCAGCGCGTTGAGGAGGAGGAGGAGGAGGAGGAGCATGAGGAGGATGAGGAGAAGGGGGAAGAGACAGCTTGGCCCACTGCTGAGGGTACACATGCTGCTTGCCTGTCATCCTTTCAGCGTGTATGGCCAGAGGAGGAGGAGGAGGAGGGGGAGAAGCATGAGGAGGAGGGGGAAGAGACAGCTTGGCCCACTGCTGAGGGTACACATGCTGCTTGCCTGTCATCCTTTCAGCGTGTATGGCCAGAGGAGGAGGAGGAGGATCCTGAAAGTGATCTTCCTAGTGAGGACAGCCATGTGTTGCGTACAGGTACCCTGGCACACATGGCTGACTTCATGTTAGGATGCCTTTCTCGTGACCCTCGCGTTACACGCATTCTGGCCACTACGGATTACTGGGTGTACACACTGCTCGACCCACGGTATAAGGAGAACCTTTCCACTCTCATTCCCGAAGAGGAAAGGGGTTCGAGAATGATGCTATACCACAGGGTGCTGGTGGACAAACTGATGATAAACTTCCCATCCGACAGCGCTAGTGGCCGAAGGCGCAGTTCCGAGGGCCAGGTAGCAGGGGAGGCGCAGAGATCAGGCAGCATGTACAGCGCAGGCAGGGGACCATTATCCAAGGCCTTTGCCAGCTTTCTGGCTCCCCAGCAAGACTGTGTCACCGGTCCCCAGTCAAGGCTGAGTTGGCGGGAGCACTGTAAAAGGATGGTGAGGGAGTACGTAGCCGATCGCATGACCGTCCTCGGTGACGCCTTTGCCCCCTACAACTACTGGGTGTCGAAGCTGGACACGTGGCCTGAACTCGCGCTGTATGCCCTGGAGGTGCTTGCTTGTCCTGCGGCTAGCGTCTTGTCAGAGAGTGTGTTTAGTGTGGCTGGGGGAATCATCACGGATAAGCGTACCCGCCTGTCAACCAACAGGCTTACACTCAACAAGATGAACATAGCCTGGATTTCCCCAGACTTCTCTTCTTCACCAGCGGACAGCAGCGATACCTAAGCAATACGTAGGCTGCACCCGCGGATGGAAGCATCGTTCTCTATCACCATCCAAAACGGGGACCTTTTTGCTTCATCTATCTGTGTATAATATTCATCCTCCTCCTCCTGCTCCTCCTCCTGAAACCTCACATAATCACGCTGAACGGGCAATTTTTCTTAGGCCCACAAGGCTCAGTCATATAATTTTTCTAAACAATTTTTATACGTTTCAATGCTCATTAAAGTGTTGAAACTTTCACCTCAACCAATTTTTATTTTAACTGGGCTGCCTCCAGGCCTAGTTACCAATTAAGCCACATTAACCAAAGCGATTAATGGGTTTCACCTGCCCTCTTGGTTGGGCATGGGCAATTTTTCTGAGGTAGATTAGTACTGTTGGTACACCAATTTTTTGGGGCCCTCGCCTACAGTGTAATCAAATTAATTTTTAGCCCACCTGCATTACAGCTGACGTTACATCAGCTGTGTTGGGCACTGCAATGGGATATATTTATGTACCGCCAGTGGCTTCCTGGCACCCACCCATGCTGTCGGTCCACACGGAGTTGTAACTGCATGTGTCCACTTCTAAAGAACCCCAGTCTGACTGGGGCATGCAGTGTGGGCCGAAGCCCACCTGCATTAAGCACGACATTACCTCAGCTGTGTTGGGCACTGCAATGGGATACATTAATGTACAGCCGGTGGGTTCCAGGGAGCCACCCATGCTGTGGGTGCACACGGAATTCCCATTGCGGAGTTGTACCTGCCTGTGACTATTTATAAAAAGCCGCGGTCTGACTGGGGCATGCAGACACCTTGACAGAATGAATAGTGTGTGGCACATAGGTTCCCCATTGCTATGCCCACGTGTGCAGCTCCAGATGGAGGTGGCACAGGATTGGATTTCTCATTGCTTCTGTACAGCATTGTGGGACAGTTTGGTGTGCGCTGTGGACACTGGGTCGTGCGGGGGGGGGGGGGGGGTTGGTCAGCATGTAACCCAGGAGAAGTGGCAGCGGAGTGTCATGCAGGCAGTGATTGTGCTTTGTTGGAGGTAGTGTGGTGCTTAGCTAAGGTATGCATTGCTAATGAGGGCTTTTCAGAAGTAAAAATTGTTAGGAGGGGGGGGGCCACTCTTGCCGCTATTGTGGCTTAATAGTGGGACCTGGGAACTTGAGATGCAGCCCAACATGTAGCCCCTCGCCTGCCCTATCCGTTGCTGTGTCGTTCTCATCACTTTCTTGAATTGCCCAGATTTTCACAAATGAAAACCTTAGCGAGCATCGGCGATATACAAAAATGCTCGGGTCGCCCATTGACTTCAATGGGGTTCGTTACTCGAAACGAACCCTCGAGCATCGCGATAATTTCGTCCCGAGTAACGAGCACCCGAGCATTTTGGTGCTCGCTCATCTCTAATTATAAACAAATCTCATCCGCACACTGCGGGAAAAATACGCATACAATCCATAGCACAAGTCACCTGTGGTGTGGATTTTAAATCTGATGCATGCCAATTTATGATCTGTATTTTCAGGGCAAAAACTATTGATGACCTGGCCTTAGAATAGGATAGGAACCCCTGTCAATGCAGCTGGCTGGATGTGGGTCATATGACATGCGGCTATTACACTACCGCGTCTGTCCCCAGTGTCAGAGGCGAAATTACTGGAAGTGTAATATATTGCTTCAATGGCAGTGAAGCCATTTAGAACACTTCCTCTCCCGTTCCCTGTAACGGACATCCGGCCCGATGCACTGACAGTGGGGTGGATGATCAGTTCATTGCTGGGGATCCTGAATGGTGGGTCTTCAGCGATTAACTATGGATGACCTATCCAGAGCATAGAAAATCAATAGCTTTTGCCCAGAAAACTCCTTACCAGCTAATTTTGGCAGACTTTTTATTTAGTTTTTTTTATCCCCTCTTTTCAAAAGCCATAACTTTTTAATTTTCATTCAGTGTAGTTACATAAGATCTTACCTTTTCATGGTATAAGTGGTATTTTTAATGGCACGATTTAATAATGTAGTGAATAATGTATTAAGGGACTTTAAAAAAAATTTATATGAGAGCCTGGCTGATTTTCTGTACAATTTTAAGCCCCCTTCCAAACACATTGCTTCATTTGGGAGTAGTGGCCCAGTCATTGTCTACTGTAAATAGCTTGGGTTCTAAGCCCCTTAAAGGGACTTAAAGCACTGGTCATTAAACAGACTCTGCCACCATGTTTTTGCAGCCCTCACTGGGAGCACCATAAGGTAGTGCCTTTTTCACTGACTGCAATGATGTCTGCTGTGTGTATCTGTGCAGTAGTTTTGGAGAAACTTGCATTTAATTAGCAGCCAGACACAGAACTAGTCCTCATATTCATTAGCTGCAGCTAGCCACACCCTCATATTCATTAGCTGCAGCTAGCCACACCCTCATATTCATTAGCTGTAGCTAGCCACACCCACCCCACCCTCCAGCCAACTGGATGATAGGTGTAACAGCAATCCCTGTTGGGAAGTAGCTGCTCACACCAGGTGAGTCATCTCTGACTTATAATCTATTTAAATATACCATTTGGAGCGCTGCTCTTGTTTTAATTGTTCAACTCCAATTAGGGCTACCCAATATGGCCTTTCTTCAGAACCGATAGCTTAAGCATGTAATTACTGCACCATTATATTCTCTCCTGGGTCCACAGGAGGTCTACAGACTGGAAGACTCCTCAGATTTCCATATCTAGCTAAGCCCCTGACCAATATATATATAGTCTTTAATAGGTTATATATATAACCTATTAAACACTAGTGAACTTAAACCCTTTAATAAGGCCTTATTCAAGTGGAGGGAGGATGTCCCTGACCTTCAGGATGTCCTCTGGAAGAAAGTAAGACTCTTTCCTATCATAGTTAGACGTTCTGATGCAATATGAATTTCTTCAGTATGCAGTAATGTAATATGTGCCAAGATAGGACATGCCATTTTTTTTTTTTTTTGCGCATCATGTGAGTGGCACAATGAAAAGCTATGGGAGTGTTAGTACTGTGTATTGCGCGTGCAAAAAATGTGCCCGTAATACGCAGTGAACATTCGCTCATGTAAGTACTGGACAGTCTCATGCTTGTCAGTTATTTTGTTTATTGCAAAACAATAAGCTATTTCTTCCATATTAATTTGGTGAATTATTGACATGTAGCCTGTTCAGTAATGCTTACATTGTCTTACAGAGACCAGAAGCTGTAGTTCTCTGTGCCACAGTATACAGAACACAGCAGCCAAGCTTTTCCCACCAGAGGATTGAGAATCAGATGTACATCCTGCAGATGGGGGAAACGGAATATAAATCATACAATGGACAACAAATGGGTTATTCCTCATGTACACACATGGCAGCTCGCTCTAAAAAGTTAGGTACACTTTAAAGAGTAGCTGCTGTTTCAACAAACTTTTGACAAGTCATAGAGACATGTCAAAAGTATAGATCAGTGGGGATCCTGTTGCCGAGATCCCTGCTGATCGCTAGAATGACCGGGCTGTAACGCTCACCCAAATGCTGCTTTTTGGCTATTTCAGCCGAAGACTGCCTCATAAAGGCATATAGTGCTTTCTATAGACTTCTATGTAGGCCTTCTTTAGCTGCCGGAAAGAGCTAAAAATCAGCAAAGACAGCTGAGGGAGCACAGCGCTCAAGTAAGTTCTGCACCCCCTTGTTCTAGCAATCTGTGGGGGACTTAGCAGCAAGAACCCAACTGATCAATACTTTTGACATCTGTCTCTGACATGAGGAAAGTTAGTTGAAAGTGCATCTACTCTTTAAGGATATCTGTATTTTCAGATGACTTTTCAGTACAAACTGCTGTATTCCTACATGAGAAATAACACTATTTCTGGCCATTGTATGATTTGTATCATGTATTTATCACCAATTTTCTCTTCTGTATCTCTAATTTTCAGTCTTTCATGGACTAGTGGGAGGAGATTGGTTGTTATATATACTGCACATGAAGGAAACAGGAGATTCTGCTCTCTAACTCTCTGTAGCACACACAGAGAAATAACAGCATCATGAAGAGCATTGTGCAGCACTACTGAACAACGAAGATGTAGCATATCTATGTAAATCTCTCTACTCTCTTTCTCTGCAGCAGCTGCCTCCCCTTCCCCCTACAGATTTCTATAGACAGCATGGGACAACACCCATCCCATTTTTTAAAATCCCTTTTGTTATCTCTGCTACTAGAGACTGGGACCTCTGCAGAATAGGAAGTGGACAGAAAATTAGAAGGAAGCGAGATCTATAGTGGCCAGCACTGATTTTTCAGCACAAAAACATAATTTTAGGTAAATAAAGCGATTTTCACTTTGCCTAGTTATTACATTGGACATCGCATAGGCCCATAAGTTTTTTCAGTGTGTATTTCAGCTAAAGGTGCACTTTTTCTATATAGTGCATGCATTTATAGGTCATTGTTTTTGGTGCAAATTGGGGAAGTTCGTTTCATTTGGTGAAAATTGTGTCAAATATATCAATGTCACACGTTACATGCTCTATGACATCTTAAACCCAATTATGCTACATCAAGGCTTGCATTCATGCACACCTGTATTTTACATTGAAAATAGCACAAGTCAATACATTTGGTACAAACACTGCATGGTTCATTGAAGCATCTTTTTTTAAGGGAAACTGTCATATCCTTTGTGCACCATAAACTAAGTTTATGGACCCATAGGACAGGGGCCGTGGAGTCCAGGAGTGTTTTTTTTTTTTTTAACTTACCTGGCCCCCCCCGTTCCTTTGTCATCAGCGTGGAAATCACCGCTTGGTGCAGTGAGTGATCTCATCCCTGCTTTCAGTACACACACACATTCATACAGGACAGTGTGTATGCGCACATACACTAAAAACAGCGGGGACTTCCCAGATTGAGAAACCAAGCATAAACCCCCTCCCCTGGTACCACAGCCCCTGTCCTATGGACCCATAAACCTCATTTATGATACTCACAGAACATGACAAGTTCATTTTAACCAATTGGTGTTAGAGTTTTATTTTTTTTCATTCTTCGCCTTCCGAGAGCCATAACTTTTTTTATTTTTCCATTTTCATATGAGGGCTTGTCTTTTGTGAAAAAAGTATTTTTTAAAGGCACTATTGAATGTGCCATAAAATGTATTGAGAAACTTTTAAAATCTTTTGTTGGGTGGAATGCAAAAAAAAAGCACAATTCAACAACTGTTCTTTGGGTTTTGTTTTTCCAGCATTCACTAAGCGGTAAAAATGACATATAAATTAACTTTATTCTGTTGGTCAGCACGATTACAGTAACAACAATTTTATATAGTTTTTTTTAATGTTTTACTACTTTTACAAAATAAAAGCAAACAAGAATGCTTTGTGTCGCCATACGGACAACTGTAACTTTCCTTTTTCCATTATTGGCGAAGTGCGACAGCTTATTTTTGTGGAGTGAATTGTAGTTTTCATTGGCGTCACTGAGGTACATATGACTTTGCTTAGCACTTTTTATTCAATTTTTGTGGGTAGAAAGGTTACTCCCCAAAAATAGCAAATTTGACAATTTTTTATGGAGTTTAGGGCTATTTCAAACGACCGTATATCGGCTCGATTTTCACGCCGAACCGATATACGGTGTCCTTGTCTGCAGGGGGAGGAGGATGGAAGAGCCAGGAGCAGGAACTGAGCTATCGCCCCCTCTCCACTATTTGCAATAGGAGGGGCAAGATGGGGGCAGAGCTAAGTCCAGGCACTTAGCTCCGCCCCCATCCCTCCCATTGCAAATAGTGGCAAGGAAGGGGCAGGAGCTCAGTTCCTGCTCCTGGCTCTTCCATCCCCCATCCCTCCTGCAGACAAGGACACCGTATATCGGCTCAGCGTACAAACCGAGCCAATAGACGGTTGTCTAAATAAGCCCTTACAGTGTGGAATATGTCTTGGGACATTTTAATAGTTTAGACTTTTAGGGTATGGTCCTACGCAGTGCATCCTGCATGACTTGGTTACTGCTGCAATGTGGTCAAGAACCTTGCCGTGATGCAGGTCTACATGGTTTGATAATGGGTTAGGTCTTCTCTGGCTATTCATTGTTAATGGCTGCACCAATTTTTAGTGTACTTGCATCACGGCCACAACCTACCAGCACGGTGATCACTACAAGGGACTGTATCCTCATGGGCACGGGGATATCAATTACAGCACTGGGAAAAGGTTTTAGGCCGGTGTGGAAAAATGCTGCAAAGGAAGAATGCTTTGAAAAATAGAAAGAGTTAATAGTTTATGTTTTGTCGATTACCAAAATGCAAGGTGCATGAACAAAAGAGAAATCTAGATCTAAGGCCTATCTCACACAAGCATGTTGGCATAGCATGTTTTGCACTTGGAATACGCTGTGCCAATCTCCCATAGGTGGCCATGTTGCTGCTCATGTGACTTGTGCAAAAAAGACGTAAAAAAAAAAGCAGCATGCACCATCATCGCGCATATTACATATGCATACATGCAAAGATAGTGCATGTTGATTGGTGTTGTGCAGCAAGTATGCAATGCCACTGTATACTAGCTGCGTACCACGTGTGTTTCCTGCAGGCGGCATGCAGTGAATAATGGCCGTCTGAGCCCAGCCCAATCAATATTTGGTCTGACACATTTTGTCCTCCAAACAGCATCGAATCTTCCAGGAACACAAAGCCGCATCGGAGGATCGGCAAGTATTACCCGTTTTTTTTGAAGGGAAAACCTTGCATTGCACTCCATGCCGTGTTTTCATGTCCCATTGAAAACAATGGGCAATGTGTTCCGAGGGAACGCCCAAAGATAGGGCATGCCACGATTCTTTTCTCGCACCACTATGTGGGAAGAAATTGCTGAGGTGTATGCCCCATTCGAAAGAATAGGATTCACATCCGTGTGAGATTTGTGCGTCTCGCAACGCATGAATCTCAGATGATTTTCACTGCTGTGTGAATGCAGCCTTACTGAGCAGCATTTTTTCCACACCTGCCTACGGCCTCATATCCACGGGCATAATTGAATTGCGGCATCCGCGTGGGGCACCCAATGGGTGATCCACAGTTCAATATGCCCCTAGACTATCATTGGGCATCTGCAGGTATTTAAATACCTGCGGATGTCATTTTTTCCGGGTTTGCGGATCGCAGCATGCTCCATTTTTCTGTGGATCCCGCAGTTGACGGCTTCCATTGGAGTCAATGGAAGCCGTCCGGTCTGCGGCATGCCCGCAGCTGACACTGCAGACATGCCACCGATCCACGGGAAAGTAGTAGATTTAATAATAGAAAAATGGGATGGCACATGGTCGTGGCACGCCGGTCGGCGTGCCAAGCATATCTGCCATGCAGAAGAAAGAAGATCCGGACGCGACCCGCACCGCTTCCGGACAGGTGAGTAGATGTCTTTTTTGCCTCATGTCTGCGGGCATGGACGGAATCCTCTGCGGGATTCCACACAAATAATCCGTGCGTGCCCGTGGACATGAGGCCTAAAACATTTGCACAGTATTTTATTTTTTATGTAAGAAATTGAAAAACATTTTTTTTTGCATTTTAAATGTTAAACATTTTTAAACTTTAAAAAATGTTTTGGGGAGTTCCACAAGAAGACTTGAACATGCAATCATTTGTAATATGTTGCAGTGATTCTGTAGTACTGCTGACCTATGAAGCCTTGCATCTGGCAGGGCCTAATAGTTTTCCAGACACTGATTACCTGAAGGCTTGTGATAGACATGATGATTAGTCAGTGTAAAATGTCTATTGATTTGTACTAAACTAGATGTATTACGCAGCTGTAGTGACTTTAACTCTTAGAGGCTAATGACTGCATAATTTCATTATAGTAATTGCTGGACAATGGTGAAAAGATGTGTTTTGTGACTTCAGCCTAATGTGGAACTCTGCTGCATAAGGAAAGAGTTAAATCACAGTGTTATATGTTATTGCTTGTGTTCATCTTGAGTGTTTTCCCAGTCCTTCCCCATCCCCCCACACAGAATCTTCTTCAACAAAGAGATATTTACTTTCAGTTTCAGGTTTGGCCACGTTGTTAAGACAAAGGCTCCTACTTGAGAGAGGTGGGGAGAGGGGGAGGCGGGGAATTCTATATAACCCAGCGAATAAGAATATATATGTTACTGATGTAATCTGTTGCACGCCCATTAAAGGGCGGTTATCATGTGTTATAATAAAAGCCTGAGACTCTACACATTTGGGTAGAGACTCCCAGTTTTAGACCAGCATTTGTGTCTGATCTGGTCGATGATGTGTGCACACTATACAATTTGGAAGCTACAGAAATACCCTGAAGCCTGCTGGAGAAAATATGATCTAGCACAGGCTACTGTTGGGCTCTGGGCCACCATGACAACAGCTTGGTACCCTGTGATCGTATCACCCCCAATCAGCTGATGAGGATGCTCTGGTCGCTATTGAAGGTGACATCTAAATGGGATGTACATCTGTGTTCAAAGTTATTTCCAATCCCCTTCGTTGAGAGTGTGTGTGACACCTCCATCCCCGCTGTTCTTGAGCTTGCTCCATACGTTCCCTGTGCATATCCGCCATGTATATAATTATATACAGTGGATATTACTATCCTTAACGCTCCAGGACGCATAGTTACATCATGGAGGATCAGGATTTCATGATGATCATCTCAGAGTTAGGTGGTCCCAAACTAGCCCCCGCAATAAGATTTCAGTGTCCCGTTCGATTGCCTTGGCTTCTCAAAGCTGCCATTGTAGATTGCCCCCCCCCAGATCACAGTATAATGTAATATCCGTAGTATCCGTAGCGGGCCTGATTTTCCCCGTGGACATGAGGCCTTAAAGTTCCCGTTAGTAACTAAATAAAATATACATATTGTAAAATTGAGTTTAAAAAAAGTATTAATTATTAAAAAAATAAAGGGTAATAAAATAAAAAAACACTTTTCCCATATTTATAATAAAAACAAACATAATTGGAATTGCTGCCTCCGTAAAAGTCCAATCTATCAAATAACGCACCATTTATCCCATATGGTGAACGTACTCTCACGCAACTATGTGGACGGAAAAAATAAAAAGTCATGGCGGTCAGAAGATGGAAGCAGAAAATAACTTGGATTTTTTTCTGAAGACATTTAAATACAGCAAAAAAACAAACAAACAAACAAAAAAAACCCCAAAACAACTATATAAATTTATGTTCGAAATCACGCTGGCCTAAACTGATCCCGCCATTCTTGCTGCAGCGTGTGCCGTAGGGACAAAGATGGCGCAATTGTGGTTTTATTTTCAATTTCACTCCACTCAGAATTTTTTAATAAATTTTCACTATTACATTAAATTTTAAAAAAGGGAAGGAAAAACTGAAAATGATAAATAACGGTGGCGTTAAGGGGTTAGATACGCGGTACGTCCTGCTTAGGTTCTGTTCACACCGCCAGGGTGGATCTGGGGCACGATGCATAGCTGACAGACTGGCCACCATGTTCTAGGCACCCATGTCCGATCACATCTATGCCAGGAGCCTCCTCCTGCCCGCACAGCCCTATCCCACAAGGCACTGCTCCCCCACACACAGAGGTGAGGCCCGAGGACGGCCCGGCTCCCGCGCTCACATGGTCGTTACACTCAAAACAAACTAATGAGCAAAGCGCTGCACGACGTTCACAGTTTTAAAAAAAAGGTCTCTTTCCCCACGGTCCCTTAAGCAGTCCCAACGGTCGGTTTCATGTTGTGAGTTTGGTTCGTCCCCCACCGCTGTCGTCATTTTATCCACCTCCCCTAAAGGCAAGCACACAAGCTCTCTCTCTCTCTTTGCTTCTCCTTTCCCATTGTTTCCCGCCGCGACCGCGCCACGGTCCCCGACACAGGAGCGCGCGCTCCCCGGGCTCTCCCCCCACCCCCTCAGTGGTTTCCCCCTCCGTGCTCGGTCACGTCCCTTCCTCTTCCACCGGTGCGTGCGCGAGCCTGTGTCGGGCCCGCGCGCCCTCTCTCTCCCTGTGTGCGAGTTGCAGGCCCGGCTTGTAGTACCTGCGGCCGACGCTAAGGGGTCGCTGTTCTGCGCTTTTTGCCCCCCTCACCACCACCAGCAGCAGCAGCAGGAGCAGCAGTGGCCGCCGCGGCCTTTAGGTCTTTTTGTCTGTGAGGCAGAGTGAGGAGCGCTCGATTCCGCGGCAGCTGAGCTCAGCCGCCTCTGCGCGGGTACATGAGAGAGAAACCGCCGGGAGGAGAGCGCAGGAAGCGGCGGACGGCAGCGCACACGGAGCCCAGCCGCCGGCATAAGGCACTAACACAAAGGGAGACTGGGAGCCCGCAGCGGCCCGGCTAAACATGCTCCGTGCCAGGCGACAATCAGCCGGGTGTCCGTGCTGAAGAAGGGGGACCGTGAGGACGAGGCGCCCGGCCAGCAGCGGGCCGACCCTCCGCCGTCACCTCACACTTACCGACCCCCCTCTCTGCCCGCGGCCTGAACTTTTCCGTGTGTCCCCCCTCCCCGTCTCCCTGCACCGGCTCCCCCGCTGCTGCCAGCGCCTCCTGTGCGGTCCATGAGCGGGCTCCCTCCTCTCCTGAGAGCCGAGGAGCGGGAGGCCGCCACCCCCTCGCCCCGGAGCCGCTGCCTGCCTCCCGCATTAACCGTGTAGCGCCCTCCGCACCCCGACACCTCCAGCCGGTTATCTGAGGACAGCCCGGGGGCGCCGGCTCCTGCTCGGACGATGTCTAACCCGACGGTAAAACCGGAGCCCGACCACCGGAGGAAGGGGCAGGCTTTCCTGGACGAGCTGCGGCAGTTCCATGAGAGCAGAGGGTGAGAGTGCTGCACATGCAGCGGGACGGAGAGCCCCGCCGGGGGGAGGGGAGCCGGCACATGTCCGGCACCTGTGGGGGCTTACCTGGGGATCCCCGCCGCTGCCACTTGTGGCTTATGGCCTCAGTCCCCACACTCAGGGGGCTCTGTGTGGTGCAACTACAAGTCTCAGCAAACCCAGCACCCCCAGACAACATATAGCCGTTATTACCAGCAGGCAGTTGTAGAAAACTACTTCTAGTCTGTGCCATGTTTACATGCTGCTGCAGCCAATCGCTGTACACCAGCGGGCCTGGGATTGGCTGCGGCGGTCACGTGTGTACAGAACTCCGCTGCTGCAGCATGTAAACAAAGCCTGGCGAGGCAGCGGTGAGTAGGACTTACTGTATGGCACTATCTGCTGTTAACTAATAACCCCATATTTCTGCAGCAGCTCCAAGTAACAAGTACTGACCGTCCTCTGCCAGCGATTTCACCCCGCCGATTCTTGTGGAAGTCAACTGACCGCTGCAGCGTTACCGTCTGTTCTCCTGGCATCAGTACCCGCCTCCTGACCGCCATGATGGCAGGAGTTATGCAGCGGGCAGGTGGCTTCCACAACAATCGCCAGAAGACGGAGAGCCAATATCACTGGATCCCCGCGGCGGCGGACAGGAAGTACTGCTCTGCTTGTTGTGTTATGGCAGAAATAGTCACGGCTCCCCGGACCGCCCCTGTAATGTTTGTATTGGTGGCTCCCTGTGATCTCCTTGCTGGAGCTCTATGATATGACTGATGCTACAACACTTGGGCTGTTGCTGCCACATCTGTAGGCTGTTACTGTGTTTTATTCATTAGGGATTTAGGAGCGGAGAGACGTCTGGGCTGCATGGATTGATTCTGCATAATGTCGTTTCCAGGAGCTGGGAGATGTAGTGCCACGCATGGATGGCCGGTCCTATGACTTGATTTGGTTGCCAATAATGGCGGCTGACTTCAGCTTCTGAGTTTACATCACTGATCCAACCGTTGCATCCTGATAGACGTTGGTAGAGCTGACACTACGATTACATTGACCCTGGAGGGTCATATGATTGAGTTGGGATGTGGCTGTTCGAATGGCCAAGTCACATGGTACTTGCATTGCAATCTAATGGCAAAGTTGCCCATGACCAAAAATCCAACTGTGTTGGGTTTTTTGCAGGGTAGGTCGCAACGCAACCCCATTAACAATCATTAAATGTGATCTTCATGTCAAGCGACCAACGTTACTGTGTAGCCCAAGGCCTAATGGGGTTGTGTCAAGAACACAACCCCTGTTCAGATGCCAAATTAGTCCAAACAGAGCAGGGTTCCTGCGTGGGTCTCCCAGATGGCATGAAACATTTAGTAAGAGCCCCTGTTCTCCTGGACTTTGTGCCAGCCTTCAATTACAAGATGACCATATACCTGATTGGCCGTAATGTAGTACTAAAGTTCTCTTCCGGTGACCTGGCTGGGATCGGGCCTTGGGTGATCAGTGGTTGGCCATGCATATTGGAAGCGGTTGGCTATGATGGTACAACCGCTTTGAGTTGGCTATACACAAGAGTTCGATCAATCTTCAGTTGGATCATTCCTGCGAGTGATCCAACATAAACGGGCAAGACAAAAACTGAGGCTCTATTACCTAAAAAGTAAACTCTGCAGTGTTTGCATGAAGTGGCAAGTGATTGGCCGACCATATGGTGTAATGTAGTGTTGACCGCTGCCGACATTGTCCAACCGGACATGATATTTTCGGCAGACAGAAGTTGGCTGTCATGAGTGATCCTTGTTAAATGATGGTTGGCCAAAACCACTTATGGCTACCAACATTAACCTTGTGTATAAGCAGCCTTATGGGGCAGATTTAATTAAATAACCCCCTCCTTGTGATGTGCTCTTCGGTATATACTGTACCTGGATCAGGCATCGTTGTTGTATGAGCATGTGCTTGGATAAATAAGGGCAGACAGACATGAAATGAATTTGGCACCAGTTGTAGACAATGGGTAACACAGTTGTCCATGTAAATGAGCGCACCAATTTCAGTTTGATGTCCTAGCTGAGCCTTTAGTGTGTTAATGGGTATGATCCCCCTATGGAGGTGCTGCACACATTGGGGTCTATGTCTGTATATACCTGTGTGCCCATGTATTTTATTTGCAGTATAGACACAATGTTGTGAGATTTGGGAGCTCATTTGACACTTAAATTGTATGTTGATTATGGTAGACTTATTGCAACATTGTACACTGCATCAACTAGTAGGTATATATAGCTGCCCATGTAATGAGCTTAGGGGTGTGTGTGCATGCAAGTATGTACTGTATTTCATCCTAAGGCGTCTGTCTGCAATTCAATGTTGGCATATGGATAATTCCGGGTGCTAACTAGGGCATTATAGTCATGCGGGAACCTGTAATCCATCACCTTTTAAGCTTCACAAACTACATTATGGGGCTTAAAGGTGAGGGAATGGGGTGTCTGGGGAGCTTTTTAATACTCGCTGGGTGCCCAATTCCTGTGCCCTCTCTGTGTGCGCTCTCCCATTTATCTCTATTGGAGAACGCACTGGTTGAAAAGTCACGCTGTGTGCATGCGCCAGCTTTACAGGACACAGCGGATAAACTGGGTGCCCAGTGAGTAAGAAATCCAGCTCCCTGGAAAGTCTGCCCCATCGCCTTTGACCCCCAATAGTGTAGTTTATGGGGCCAAGGTGTTGACAGGTTCCCTTAGTCTGCTTTTACTAGATGAAAGCACTTACTGCTGTGCTATCTTTACGTGAGGCTCCGCAGCCAATGTTTCCATGCACTGGGGCTGAGGGGTGGTAGATTAGGGTCTGGGCACCGGTGACTGTGGACACGGGTCTTCAGGTCTGGGAGCAGGACCGATATTTATAAGAAAGCACATAGGTAGGTGTTTATCTAGTAGAAGCAGCCTAGTTACAGCTGGTAATGTTATTGTCCCAGAGCCCCCTGTGCAGCTGGTACTGAGAGGTAACTGTGTGTACAAGTGTGCCAGCCTCACCCAGCGCTGCTGTCCCTGTCTCTGCAGGTCCCGCTTCCGGAAGATCCCTGCAGTGGGGGGCAGAGAGCTGGACCTGCACTCCCTCTACACCAGGGTCACTACTTTGGGAGGTTTTGCAAAGGTAAGGAAAGTCTTAATGTGTTTTGATCTATGAATGTATATATTGTATAGTAATGCAGATCAATCCCTCTATATACACAACACACGGTAGGGCTGATCTCCCTCACCTGGTGAGCGCAGAGGATGAGGAACTTGCTGTATATACTATATACGGCACCAGATAAGTCTCTGTATACACAACATGCTCTATGCACACACATATAGTACATAGGATGAGGACCCTGCTGTATATATTATATATGGCACCAGATCAGCCCCTGTATACACAACATGCTCTATGCACACACATATAGTACATAGGATGAGGACCCTGCTGTATATATTATATATGGCACCAGATCAGCCCCTGTATACACAACATGCTCAATGCACACACATATAGTACATAGGATGAGGACCCTGCTGTATATATTATATATGGCACCAGATCAGCCCCTGTATATACAACATGCTCTATGCACACATACATAGTACATAGGATGAGGTCCCTGCTGTATATATTATATATGGCACCAGATCAGCCCCTGTGTACACAACATGCTCTCTGCAGACATAACACATAGGATCAGGACCCTGCTGTATATATTACGTACTGCACCAGATGAGTCCCTGTATACACAACACACTCTATATGTACACACATGCAGTACATAGAATGAGAACCCTGCTGTATATATTATATATGGCACCTGAACAGACCTTAATACACAACATGCTTTATGCACCCACATACAGTACATAGGATGATGACCCTGCTGTATATATTATATATGACACCAGATGAGCCCCTGTATACACAATATGCTCTATATCCACACATACAGTATAAAGCATAAGGACCCTACTGTATATATTATAAATAACACCAGATCAGCCCTTGTATACACAAAATGCTCTATATCCACACACATAGTACATAGGATGAGGTCCCTGCTGTACATATTATATATAGCACCAGATCAATCCCTGTATACACAGCATGCTCTATATCCACACATATAGTGCATAGTATGAGATCCCTGTTGTATATATTATATATGACACCAGATCAGCCCCTGTATACACAACATGCTCTATGTACACATATAGTACATAGGATGCGGTCCCTGCTGTATATATTATATATAGCACCAGATCAGTCCCTGTATACACAACATGCTCTATGCAGACATAGCACATAGGATGAGGACCCTGCTGTATATATTATACATGGCACCTGATCAGCCCCTGTATACACAACATTCTCTATGTACACATATAGTACATAGGATGAGGTCCCTGCTGTATATATTATGTATAGCACCAGATCAGTCCCTGTATACATAGGATGAGGTCCCTGCTGTATATATTATGTATAGCACCAGATCAGTCCCTGTATACACAACATGCTCTATGTACACATATAGTACATAGGATGAGGTCCCTGCTGTATATATTATATATAGCACCAGATCAGTCCCTGTATACACACATAGTATATAGGATGAGGACCCTGCTGTATATACTATATATGGCACCAGATCAGCCCCTGTATACACACACATAGTATATAGGATGAGGACCCTGCTGTATATATTATATATGGTACCTGATCAGCCCCTGTATACACACACATAGTATATAGGATGAGGACCCTGCTGTAGATATTATACATGGCGCCTGATCAGCCCCTGTATACACACATAGTATATAGGATGAGGACCCTGCTGTATATATTATATATGGCACCTGATCAGCCCCTGTATACACACATAGTATATAGGATGAGGACCCTGCTGTATATATTGTCACCTGATCAGCCCCTGTATACACACATAGTATATAGGATGAGGACCCTACTGTATATGGCACCTGATCAGCCCCTGTATACACACATAGTACATAGGATGAGGACCCTGCTGTATATGGCACCTGATCAGCCCCTGTATACACACATAGTATATAGGATGAGGACCCTGCTGTATATATTATATATGGCACCAGATCAGCCCCTGTATACACACATAGTATATAGGATGAGGACCCTGCTGTATATATTATATATGGCACCTGATCAGCCCCTGTATACACACATAGTATATAGGATGAGGACCCTGCTGTATATATTGTCACCTGATCAGCCCCTGTATACACACATAGTATATAGGATGAGGACCCTGCTGTATATGGCACCTGATCAGCCCCTGTATACACACATAGTATATAGGATGAGGACCCTGCTGTATATGGCACCTGATCAGCCCCTGTATACACACAGTATATAGGATGAGGACCCTGCTGTATATATTATATATGGCACCAGATCAGCCCCTGTATACACACATAGTATATAGGATGAGGACCCTGCTGTATATATTATATATGGCACCAGATCAGCCCCTGTATACACACATAGTATATAGGATGAGGACCCTACTGTATATGGCACCTGATCAGCCCCTGTATACACACATAGTACATAGGATGAGGACCCTGCTGTATATGGCACCTGATCAGCCCCTGTATACACACATAGTATATAGGATGAGGACCCTGCTGTATATATTATATATGGCACCAGATCAGCCCCTGTATACACACATAGTATATAGGATGAGGACCCTGCTGTATATATTATATATGGCACCTGATCAGCCCCTGTATACACACATAGTATATAGGATGAGGACCCTGCTGTATATATTGTCACCTGATCAGCCCCTGTATACACACATAGTATATAGGATGAGGACCCTGCTGTATATGGCACCTGATCAGCCCCTGTATACACACATAGTATATAGGATGAGGACCCTGCTGTATATGGCACCTGATCAGCCCCTGTATACACACAGTATATAGGATGAGGACCCTGCTGTATATATTATATATGGCACCAGATCAGCCCCTGTATACACACATAGTATATAGGATGAGGACCCTGCTGTATATATTATATATGGCACCAGATCAGCCCCTGTATACACACATAGTATATAGGATGAGGACCCTGCTGTATATATTGTCACCTGATCAGCCCCTGTATACACACATAGTATATAGGATGAGGACCCTGCTGTATATGGCACCTGATCAGCCCCTGTATACACACATAGTATATAGGATGAGGACCCTGCTGTATATATTATATATGGCACCAGATCAGCCCCTGTATACACACATAGTATATAGGATGAGGACCCTGCTGTATATATTATATATGGCACCTGATCAGCCCCTGTATACACACATAGTATATAGGATGAGGACCCTGCTGTATATATTGTCACCTGATCAGCCCCTGTATACACACATAGTATATAGGATGAGGACCCTGCTGTATATGGCACCTGATCAGCCCCTGTATACACACATAGTATATAGGATGAGGACCCTGCTGTATATGGCACCTGATCAGCCCCTGTATACACACATAGTATATAGGATGAGGACCCTGCTGTATATATTATATATGGCACCAGATCAGCCCCTGTATACACACATAGTATATAGGATGAGGACCCTGCTGTATATATTATATATGGCACCAGATCAGCCCCTGTATACACACATAGTATATAGGATGAGGACCCTGCTGTATATATTGTCACCTGATCAGCCCCTGTATACACACATAGTATATAGGATGAGGACCCTGCTGTATATGGCACCTGATCAGCCCCTGTATACACACATAGTATATAGGATGAGGACCCTGCTGTATATATTATATATGGCACCAGATCAGCCCCTGTATACACACATAGTATATAGGATGAGGACCCTGCTGTATATATTATATATGGCACCTGATCAGCCCCTGTATACACACATAGTATATAGGATGAGGACCCTGCTGTATATATTGTCACCTGATCAGCCCCTGTATACACACATAGTATATAGGATGAGGACCCTGCTGTATATGGCACCTGATCAGCCCCTGTATACACACATAGTATATAGGATGAGGACCCTGCTGTATATGGCACCTGATCAGCCCCTGTATACACATAGTATATAGGATGAGGACCCTGCTGTATATATTATATATGGCACCAGATCAGCCCCTGTATACACACATAGTATATAGGATGAGGACCCTGCTGTATATATTATATATGGCACCAGATCAGCCCCTGTATACACACATAGTATATAGGATGAGGACCCTGCTGTATATATTATGTCACCTGATCAGCCCCTGTATACACACACAGTATATAGGATGAGGACCCTGCTGTATATATTATGTCACCTGATCAGCCCCTGTATACACACACAGTATATAGGATGAGGACCCTGCTGTATATATTATGTCACCTGATCAGCCCCTGTATACACACATAGTATATAGGATGAGGACCCTGCTGTATATATTATGTCACCTGATCAGCCCCTGTATACACACACAGTATATAGGATGAGGACCCTGCTGTATATATTATGTCACCTGATCAGCCCCTGTATACACACACAGTATATAGGATGAGGACCCTGCTGTATATATTATGTCACCTGATCAGCCCCTGTATACACACACAGTATATAGGATGAAGACCCTGCTGTATATATTATGTCACCTGATCAGCCCCTGTATACACACATAGTATATAGGATGAGGACCCTGCTGTATATATTATGGCACCTGATCAGCCCCTGTATACACACATAGTATATAGGATGAGGACCCTGCTGTATATATTATATATGGCACCAGATCAGCCCCTGTATACACACATAGTATATAGGATGAGGACCCTGCTGTATATATTATATATGGCACCTGATCAGCCCCTGTATACACACATAGTATATAGGATGAGGACCCTGCTGTATATATTATATATGGCACCAGATCAGCCCCTGTATACACACATAGTATATAGGATGAGGACCCTGTTGTATATATTATATGGCACCTGATCAGCCCCTGTATACACACATAGTATATAGGATGAGGACCCTGCTGTATATATTATGTCACCTGATCAGCCCCTGTATACACACATAGTATATAGGATGAGGACCCTGCTGTATATATTATGTCACCTGATCAGCCCCTGTATACACACACAGTATATAGGATGAGGACCCTGCTGTATATATTATGTCACCTGATCAGCCCCTGTATACACACACAGTATATAGGATGAGGACCCTGCTGTATATATTATGTCACCTGATCAGCCCCTGTATACACACACAGTATATAGGATGAGGACCCTGGCACATACATGTCAGCAGATGAGCCCCTGTCCACTGGAGGAGTGTAGGTGCAGTGTACACACTGGCCGCTAGTGCTGGCACATGCCTGCGGCCCGGCCCCGTGTGGTATCGGGGTGTGGCGCCCCAGTCTCCGGGGTGATTGTACCTGCTGCAGGAGACTTCCTTGCCCCTCACCCCACAGCCGGCATGTAGTACCGGCAGCGCGGCCTCCTCGGCTGTACGCCGGCACCGGAGCGGCGGGCCTAGCAGGCCCGCGGTGTTTCCGGGGAGGCCGCGCTCTCCCGCCGCCGCCGCTTCCCCGCACTCGCTGCTGCGCTCCGTGCAACTCAAAATTAGCGGGCAATGCTGTACACCTCGCTAATCGTCCCCAGAGGACGGCGCCGGGAGGGGAGGGCTCCCGCCGCACAGCGCCCGCCCCCTGCTGGCCGAGAGGGGAGACGCTTCACCTCCTCACACCTCTGTGTCTCCTCAGGTCTCCGAGAAGAACCAGTGGGGAGAGATAGTAGAAGACTTCAGCTTCCCCCGCGGCTGCTCCAATGCTGCTTTTGCTCTGAAACAGTATTACTTGCGGTGAGTTCTGCTGTCTGATCATCCAGAATACTTTGTTTTGTGTCAGATATAGTATCATTGTTTTTCCAAGCATGTTTAAGTGGGGGGTGCTTTGGTCAAGTAGGGGTTAATGGGTCAAGCACATCATTTGGTCCCTACCAGCGGGCTGTAGCTTTCAGGGTGTTGGCGCTATATGTCCCTGGCTGTATGTAAGTAGACGGCTCTTTAGGGGCTTTGTATACGGACAGACAGATCGCTCAGATTGTGTTCAGTGTAAAGGCTGAAGAATAATTTGTCCAGTTTATGCATGCCCAAAAACCAGACGATGAACCGGCCCGTGTAGGCAGCCCTTCATCTACGAAGAACTACCTGCTTACTGTGAACAGAGGGCCATCATTCATTAGCCATGACCGTTGCCGTGTAAAAGCACTAGGACAAGCTGTCGGGCCTAAAGGTCATCCTTGTAAGGCCCTTGTCCATGGTGTTTGTAGATGCCAGCTCTGCCAGCAAAGACCGTGTTTTTTTGTTTTTGTTTTTTTTTTTAAATTGCCCGCCTTGTTTTATAGTGGGGATATGTATGAAATTGTACACAATCAATTGCATGCGGACAGTTTTTGCATACATTGCCTGTACCAATGTATAGGGCTCACACTGCGTAGTACGCAGAGAAATAGAGCATGCTGCGTATCTACATGCAGTATCTATACACACGTGCACAGATCATTAACTCCATTCACAGTGTATTACGCCGCCATGCATCACATGCGTAATACACAGTGAAAAAACGCCCGTGGGCATGAGCCCATAAAGGACCCTTAGATCTGCTGCTCAGCTACATTGTTGCACAGCCTACGTTGGTCTTCTTCAGCCCACAGATCTCAGGGCTGCCCCTGGTGTACGTCTTCATTTTGCCTTTGGAGGTGTTCTTCACTTGATCATATTCACTCAGAAGTATGTGAACCCCTATCTACAGATTGGCCCTAGAGAGGAGGAATGCCTGTAAATATCGTCACTCATAAGCTGCATACTCAGTTTGTGATGTGTTTATTTATTGTGTGTGTGTGTGTTTTAAAGCCAAATTTGTGTGTGCATTTAGCTTAAAAAGAAAAAGGGGAGGCTACCTTCATTAGTGTGACCTCGGCACAAACGTTTCTTGTGGACCATCCATGTGAATTCATGGGAAGAACTGTGTGTATTCCTGCATGATTTTGTAACCAAGGCAAAAGTCTTTGCAGACCTATGAAACTAGACTTCAGATGGTGACAGTTCTGCGTGTTGTGGACTCTGTTTGCTCTCATTGGCATTGCTGTGGCCAGTAGGCACTCATGTGCAGAAAGATGGAATTGGCATTGTTACTTCTGTAGCTGCTCTGTCAAAATATTACATTGTGCAAATCTTTCTATAAGGCCGGCTTCACACGAGCGTGACGGGCTCCGCCGCGTAATATTCCGCAGTGAAGCCCGTCACGGCGCCCCCCAGAGACCCCATACTTACCAGCAGAAGATAGCGTGAAGACGCTTCCCCGCCCACCGCCGTCGCGTCACATGACGCGGCCGGCCGTGTCACGTGACGCGCGGCGGTAGGCGGGGAAGCGTTTTTTCACGCCATCTTCCGCTGGTTGCAGTGGGAGATAGCGTGAACGGACGGCTTGCATTGACTGCAATGGAAGCCGTCAGCGCGTACACCCGCGGCAAATAGAACATGCTGCGGGTGAGGACGGGAGATTTCACGGTGCGAAATTCCGCGGTGGAATTACGCATCGTGAGCATTGTGCTATTAGGTTCAATAGAACCTAATAGCAGGGGGCAACGCAGCGGATTTTTGCCGCGGATTTACGCGGCGTAAATCCGTTCGTGGGAAGGAGGCCTAAAGTCACAGATTTTTCAGGTGACAGTTGATAAGTTTAGCCTGTTGTCAGCAGGGATCTACTGCGTTTCGCATTACTTGGGGTTTTCCTTCTGATCTTCCTATAAGAACAAAATGCATCACAGCGAAGGGTAGGAGATTGAGAATAAACTCCTAAAGAACGTCGTATTTGTGCTTTGAAATTAAAATGGTGGGAAATGGGAGAATGACCGAAATGCAATTGCGTAAGTTAAGTTTTTACATGGGTTGCGTTTGGAGAATATGTTAGCAAATTGCTATTTTTTTTTGGTAATCCTTAAAAGGGCCTCAGGCACAAAAAAAAAAAATCACAGGGAGAAGATAATGGTGAGAAATAGAAAAAAAATGCCATACATGCCTTTCCAATTCTCTCCCTTATCCAGCGCCGCTGCTTTGGTCCAATTCTGCAAGTGGCTGCAGCGGTCCAGCCACTCATGCTCAGATGCTTGTGGAGGCCACTGACTTGTGAGCAATGACCAGCATGTGACTGCTGCTGACACTTGTGGAAGGAGAGACCCAGGGAAAAGGCAATGTGTGTGGGAGATTATATATATATATATATATATATATATATATATTATTTTAATTACACTTCCTTAATGATTCCCAAAATAGCACTTTGTTGAGACTCTGTGGTTTGTTCCTCCCTACTGGCTAAGGTAAATGGGCTCATGAATATATTTAATTCTACACTTGTTTTGGGACTTTCCTTGCATGTTTTCTGTTCACTGTGGCTGCATTCACACTCGGGTCTAAGGGTTTCCTGCACATTTCCATCTTTCTGTTCCGTTTTGGGAGCAGAAAAAGAGTTATTCACATTTTTTTTCCCTCATTGTTTTCAAAAACTGTCCATTTTCTTGCTGTCTTAGTTTTTTTTTAAACTGAACAAATGGCGCAGTCATCCTAAAGTACTTGTTTGTTAGTTACAATTGCTAGGCTTCATTTATTGAAACCATCTTGGAGAGAGAAGTTTTTCATACCACTCAAATATATGATACTTATAGGGCTTGTCCACTTTCTACTGTTATGTATTTAGTTATGGAATATGGAAATCATACAGTTTTTGTAATATACATGTATTTAAACTTGTGCTCACGTACCTTTCTTATACGAAATGCAGCGACCCCTATGTACACAGTAGAATGATATACTGCATGGACAAGTCTGCTCATAGAAATGCACGTCAGTCACATGACCCCTGGTATTGTGATCAAGCAATTGGTGAAGAGTAGTTTGAGGAGCAGAACTTGTACAGTATTACTGCCTGTAGCATCTCATGTCTATCTGTGGCTGTAGAAAAGTAGCTCTTTTCTCCTTTTCTCTTTTTTTCTGTGTGTGTCTGCTGTTTTTTTTTTCCAGTTGGCGTTAATAAAATTATCACCTGGAGACCGTTGTGTGTCCAAGTGACAAAGGTGACGCTGCTGCAGGTAGTAATACTGTGAGTTCTGTGTGTCCACGTGACAAAGGTGACGCTGCTACAGGTAGTAATACTATGTGAGTTCTGCTCCTCAGTAAACTTCTATTCACCTGTTAGATGCCTAATCAGAGTCTTGAATACCAGGGTTCACATGACACATTCAGTGGATTACAAAACTGACGTCCATTACTATGGACTATACCATTTTGCTGTGCAAATCGGAGACACTTCATACAATTTTCTACTCATCCCTTTCTTATACCAATGATTTCCTGTTCTGCAACTAAATAAACAGTAGACAGTAGACCGCCCCAGTAATTTTTTTGAAAGGACATCCAACTTGAGTAACATCAAAAGCAACATGTTAGTAGGGCCGCAGGTTTAGTACTAGTTGGCTATGACTAAGGACTGTATGAAATGCGTATAGTACATGAATGGGTTTGTTCTTCACTTATGTTAAAGTCTATAAATCATTAGAGTTTTATATGTAATTTGCTTTGTTTGCTGGAACCACCTCCTGTTAGTCTGAGCACATGTGGTTTACCTTATTGTGTAGCTTGGAATCAATCACATGTTAGTACCGGACATTTGGGCTGTATTGAAAGTGACAGAGTACATGCTCCGGTCATACAAGTTAGAAGTCTTGGGGCTCCTGCACACTTGCATTTTTCTTGCGCATTTTTTTTTTTCACGCGATATCACTGTTTTTTTCACGCAACTGTCAATGGGACTTTCTAATGTTAAAAACGCATCGCGCAAAAAATTGCAAAGCACAAACTAGCGATGTGTTTTTAACATTAGAAAGTCCCATTGACAATCGTGAAAAAAACCGCAGCGATATTGCGTGAAGAAAACACGCAAGAAAAACGCAAGTGTGCAGGAGCCCTTAAAGGGAACCTGTCAGCAGGTTTTATCGATGTGAACCAATAACAGCGGTAGATTAATATAGTATCCATCTTTCCGACAATGTTTTTGCTATGATTGTGGGTGCTAGCATACCTGACGATTTAAACTTTTGAAAAAGTCCCACATGGCATCGGGCAACCCTGTCCAGTGGGCGGGCCGGACTATCTCTGCCAACTGCATGTACAGCTGGTTACTGTGGCCTGATCCCTGAGGACGGATACCGGGGCATGCTCAGATAGACTGGCCTATCAGATTTCACAGCGAGGCGTGGATGACTCTTACAAGGTCATCCACATGGGAGGAGGCTAGAGGGGCTGCTTCACATGCAGCTAGCGGAGATGGTCCGGCCCGCCCACCGGACCGCTCTGCCTGATTTACCCACGGAACTTTGTGAAAGTTCAAATTCTCCAGGGATAGATGGATGATACATTGGTTCACCGCTCTGATTGGTTCACCTTGATAAAAGCTGCTGACAGGTTCCATTTAATAAATCTGATGAGTGCCATGACATTTTCATCTTGGATTACTGTGACTTTGGAGTGCTGAACAGAAAACTTGATTTATGATGCTGTAGGAATCCCTCTCCATGACTGCTAATGTTTTGTAGATGCAGTGACTATTTGCTTCATTCATGATCTGTTGGAGGAGGATGGGTTGCTTTGCATGTAGCTTGGGTGGAGCTGAGGATCAGACAGGCAGTGTGTACAAGCGGAGGCTGTCATCAGGGCTTGCCTTTACTATTCCGGCTGTCTCCCCATTGGTTGTGGTAGACGGACTACACACGTGAGTCTGCAGTGACTACAGCAGCGTACAAATAGACGGCAGCTCACTCGGTCTACTGTGAAGTGTGCCGGACTGCCTGGGAAAGTTAGCAGAGGGCTCAGCTGCTGTAGCTTGTGCTTACCAATAAAGCCATGCAGTAATGTGATGGTTTCCAACCCTATATCTTGTTAGGCTTCCTGTGTCTGTTTGGAAGTATTCAAGATTTGTCATACAGTTTCAGCTTTCTTCATTTATAGCATAGGTTGTGTAGGTAGCCTAGAAGTGTACAGCCTATAATTAATCATCTAGCATTTAAGTACTTTGCATGTTGGATCTGTGACAAGATGTACTTTGTAAATTATTTACCCTTAAAAATATTAATGCACTGCAATTTTTTTTACTAGTTGCTAAGAAAACAGAAAACTATGTCCTTCTTGTAAACATAGGATTTGTTAAAAAAAAAGCTACAGATTCCAGTATAAAAATGTGCTGCTAAGGCCGCTCACACTAGTAATTGCCGGCACGTACCGCGCTGGGAGCGCACACTAGTACACAGTACAGGGTATACTGCATGCTGACGGGACCACATACAATACCTTTCCACGTAATACGTGCCAAGAAAGAGCATGTTGCGGTTTTTATTTTGTGCACTGTGTGTGCAAGGCACCGTTGTCAGTAATGTAAAGTTAGTTTAATGAACTTAAAACCTGCCCGTGTGATACACTCCCATGCGCAGTCTTCTTGGGGTTTTAATTTAGTTTACATTTCTTGCGATGTATATATACCACGCATTCTCAGTGTAATGGTGTATTGGCAGCGTTGACTATGCGCCCATAGAGAACAATGGTCTCTCACGCGTGTAACACGTAGCAAAATAGAACGTGCTACGTTCTTTTTTTGCAATCGCGTATTATGCAATACCTTAACACAAATGGGAGAGAGACATTGTAAGGCAATGTATTTGATTGCCTGCAAATTACCGCTTATCAGATGCATGAACATCACGTGTAATATGTGATAATCTTACGCTTGTCTGAGCCCAGCCAAAAGGACAATATTCTGTGTCACGGCTGTCCCTTAGGGCTCATTCCCACGGACGTAATTTCACTGTCGAATACGTGGTGAATGGAGTCAATGAAAGTACGTTGATTTTCATTGACCCCTTCACACTTGCGAATATTCACTGCGTGTAATACACGTGCGAAAAAGAATGCAGAATGTTCTGTCTTACAGTATATTACATACGTATAGCTCTGTTCCCTATGGGTTGCGTATTAAACACTGTACATATGCAATGCATTGAATACGCAACGCCACTATAAGACACAGCGGGAAATGTAAAAAAACAAACTAGTCACACTGCGCACAACCGCATGCGTGAAATACACAGTGCACAATAGCTGTCATACGCAGCAATAGCCGGCTCCCACGACAGGAAAGCGCTGTGTGATACATGCTGCATTTTATGCATACGGCCGTGGAAATGAGCCCTTAGAAGTTAATGGAAGCTTTAGGCCAGGATACGCCACTAGTTTTCAGGTGAACGTCCAGCAAACCCAGGTAATGAGGGCTAAAACAAGGCATATATTTATAATTACTTGTAAATTATGGTACCATTACACGGATACTAAATATGTATACATTTTATTTTTCTTGCTACCTTTGCACCATGGAACACCTAACTCGTATCCTGAGAGCCATCACTGTAGTTTCCCATTATCAGAGCTCTGTGAGGACGTTGTTTTTGTAGAATGAGTTGGTTGTAACTGATACCATTTTGGGGGAACACATGGCTTTTTGAATGCTTATGAGTGATGGTGATTACAGTGCAGTTACCTCCAGTGATCACACATGACATCTTCTCTGATTGGTGTTTTACTTCTCTACGTGGGTTCAGACCACCGTCACCAGCTCCCACTCATCTCGGCACACTCTTCCCATCCTGCAGGTATCCATAGTGCCCCTCTCAGTAACTCTCCCATAGTAAATAGTGGCCCCTCTTAGGCCTCCTTCCCACGAATGGATTTCCGCCGCGTAATTCGCGGCGTAAATCCGCTGTGTTGCCCGCAGCTATTAGGTTCTATTGAACCTAATAGCTCAGGGCACACGGTGCGGAATTCCACCGCGGAATTCCGCACCGTGAAATCTCCCGTCCTCACCCACGGCATGCTCTATTTGCCGCGGGTGTACGCGCTGACGGCTTCCATTGCAGTCAATGGAAGCCGTCCGTTCACGCTATCTCCCGCTGTAACACAGCGGAAGATAGCGTGGAAACGCTTTCCCGCCTACCGCCGGCGCGGTGGGCATGTTATGTGACGCGGCGGCGGTGGGCGGGGAAGCGTCATGCGGGAGCGAAGAGGCCGGATCCGCTGGTAAGTATGGGGTCTCTGGGGGGCGCCGTGACGGGCTTCGCCGCGGAATATTCCGCGGTGGAGCCCGTCACGCTCGTGTGCAGCCGGCCTTATGGCGGCTTCACACGAGTAATTTACTGCGTGACGCACACATGACAGTTGTGTGGCGCACAGCAAGTACGCAATGATATTGCATACTGCCAATGTTGGCGTGTATGCGTGTGTAATACACGCCAAGATAGAACATGCTGCACTCTTTATTGCACACGTATTTTGCGCAGTTCTTGTAAGCGGCAACGTGGGAGCTTTATGGCAGATTGGTACAGCGTATTAGGTGCACAAAACCCGTGTGTGTAATATTCTGTGACCATATGTTCATGTAAAGGAGCCCTTAGCTATACTGCCTCTCTGTGTCCCTCCTTATAGTGCCCTCTTGTGGCCCTTCTTAGTTATGGTGACCCCTTGTGGTCCCTCTGCTTATAGTACTTTCCTCCGCAAAATCAACTCCATCATACTGTGCCAGGTAAAAACACTTTCCCTCCCTTCATCTTCTCCATCATACAGTCCCATGCAAAGAAAGATCTATCCCCTCCCTTCAACCCCCAACTTACAGTCCCATGTAAATGCCACTCTCTCTCTCCCATCATCTTCTCTTAGAGTCCTGTATAAAAAAAACAAAAAACTTAACACCCCCCACTCCCACCTTCAGCCCCTCAACATATCCCTCCAACATACAGGCCCATGTAAGCTATCTTATTCTCTCTTCTGCCACATCCAGCATATGTACAGTCCCATATAGAATCCTCCTTCCCTACTACATACATGTAGATGTGCTGTGTTGCGTTTTTTTTGCATACAATACATGTATAAAAAGGAATGCAGCATGTTCTATTTTACTGCATCGTACGCACGTGTAATAAACCCTGTACATATGAAATTACATTACGTATGTGCGGCATTCATATACAACACCGATAAGAGAGCAGGAAATAAAAAAAGAAACCAACAAGAAGTCACACACGCTGTCATGCGCAGTGCAATGTGGCGGCCATACGCAGCACTAGCTGTCTCACACAGCTGTTAAACGCTATACTATGCAGGCAGCGTTGTGTGCATACACTTGTGTGACCGGCCTTGGCCTATAGCTCAGTGTTGTGGATTGTAGTGCAGACTCGCCATGGCTGGCACTCCCTTATTGAAGGGGTGAATATATATTTACAAGCTGTGGATTTAACGTCCGCACCACAAGGTAATTTACACTGCCGTGTGTTGATGCGGTTTTATTGGACTCTCATCCACATAGCTTGCGCTGTAAGGCCACGCTTACACAAGCGATTGTAAAACCGCAGCATTTTACAGCGTGCAGAGCAGTATTTTTGTGAGTTTGCCTGCCTTGTTACTGCACAAAATGTGCAGGCAAAGAAAGCTGCCGATGTCACCACTTTGTCCCCCCTCCTGGTATTATAGCAAGTAGAGTTACAAACGCTATTAAACTGTGTTTTTAACGCGGCACATTCATGTCAATGGGCGATGTAAGACGTCAAAAACACTCTGAAACACTGTAAAACGGAACCTAGAGCGTTCCATTTAGCACACGCTAAAAATGCTGCACTAAAACGCTTGTCTGAGAGGCCCCATTGAAATGAATGGAGGCTTGGGGCAGCAGTTTTAGTGGATGTTGAAAACGTGGTAAAGGCCGCCTGCAGACGAGCGGGTCGGATCCGGCGGCGAGAATTCTCGCCGCGGGACCTGACCCAAGCGCCTGCAGAGACGAGCGCGTACTCTCCCGCGCCTGGCGGCCCCGGCTCTTTCATGTGCCGGCTGCCGGGTAGCCGGCGCATGTGCAGTCCGGAGACGGCGGCCGGGTGAGTGACGTTTCTGTGCGAGGCTCTGCGAGCCCCGCACAAAAATAGGAAATGCCGCGGTTTGTTTGCCGCGCGAGATTTCGCGTGGCCAAACCGCGGCCGTCTGCATAGGAGTGCGTATTGTAATGCACTCCTATACAGGCTTTCAGTGGCGGAAATCCCGCCGCGGGATTTCTGCCCGTGTGCAGGCGGCCAAACTCTGTAAAATAAACCATCTGTGTGAGAGGCCTATAGCGCTAACAAAAATCTGTAGTGTTTACATACGTGTGGACATACCCTTAGGGCTCTTCCACACTTTTAATGTTAAAAAAAGAATGTTAATGGTACTTTATAATGTTGAAAACACATCGCACAAAAATCGCAAGTTTGTGCTTTTTGATTTATGTGCGATGCGTTTTTAACATTATAAAGTCCCATTGACGTGTAGGTTAAAAACCGCAGCGATAGCGCGTGAAAAACGCAAGTGTAGAAGAGCCCTTATGGTGTACATCATGATGCCTTCTAGCTGTATATGTAGTGTAAATTGTACTAGGAACACAGCCTGCTCTCCTACCATGTGTCCCCAAAAATAAGACAGTCTTATATTAATCCCCCCCCCTCCCCCAAGAGGCAGTGTCTTATTTTCAGAGGATGCCTTATAATACTCGCCTAGTAGACGGTGTTCGGGTCCCTCGCGCTGGTCTCTGGCACTGCTGCAGGCTTCCATGTACCTCTAAATGCCGACACAGCATTTCTTTCTATTTGCAGGGCTTGAATACCCCACCTCCAGTAAGCGATTGCTCTGATTGGTTCATTAAGTGCCGCGTCGGCCAATTAGAGCCGGCGCTCGATTAACCAATCACAGCCATTCATTGAATGACCTCATGGTAGGGCTTATTAGTGTGGAAACACGATATATGTGAGGCAAGGCTGTGCTTCTAAGTGTCATGAATTAGTTTGCCTACTGTTGGTCACCACCTTTTGTCAGGCTGTTTTTGTATGCAGTCCAGTGCTTGGCAAAAACAATGCATCAAAAACCGACATCGGCGCGGCGGCAGAGGATCATAAAGTATTTTCAATGGGAAACATTGCACCGTGTGCACCTAGTATGCGGTGCGATGCTTTGTCTGCGCAATTGAAAACTATATGCGACGCAAGGGCATGCCCGAGGATAGGGCATGCCACGATTCCTTTGTATGACCCCATTCAAAAGAATGGGGGGACTATTTGTGCGTCTCACGTGAAAAAGTTGCAAAAAAAATAAAATTATCTAAATTTGGTGCTGACTAGAGATGAGCGAGTATACTTGCTTAAGGCACTTTACTCGAGCGAGTAGTGCCTTAGCCGAGTATCTCCCCGCTCGTCTGTAAAGATTCGGGGGGCTGGTGACAGGTGAGTTGCGGGGGGGAGAGGGGGAGAGAGAGATCTCCCCGCCGCTCCCCTCCCCCCGCCGGCCCCCGAATCTTTAGAGATGAGCAGGGAGATATTCGGCTAAGGCACTACTCGCTCGAGTAAAGTGCCTTACGCAAGTATACTCGCTCATCTCTAGTACTGACCTAATCGTACTGGCCTGGAGAATTAATTTAACATGTTATTTATCCTGCACAGAAAATGCCATAAAAGCATGCCAGAATTGCAGACTTCATTAAAGGGGTTGTCCCGCGGCAGCAAGTGGGTCTATACACTTCTGTATGGCCATATTAATGCACTTTGTAATGTACATTGTGCATTAATTATGAGCCATACAGAAGTTATAAAAAGTTTTTCACTTACCTGCTCCGTTGCTGGCGTCCTCGTTTCCATGGAGCCCGTCTAATTTTCGCCGTCTAAAATGGTCGAATGGCCAAATTAGACGCGCTTGCACAGTCCGGGTCTTCTTATCTTAATGGGGCTCCGTGTAGCTCCGCCCCGTCACGTGCCGATTCCAGCCAATCAGGAGGCTGGAATCGGCAATGGACCGCACAGAAGAGCTGCGGTCCACGGAGGGAGAGGATACCAGCGGCCATCTTCAACCGGTAAGTATAGAAGTCACCGGAGCGCGGGGATTCAGGTAAGCGCTGTGCTGTTCTTTTTTTCAGTCCCTGCATCGGGGTTGTCTCGCGCCGAACGGGGGGGGGGGGGGGGGGGGGGGGGGTTGAAAAAAAAAAAAACCCCGTTTCGGCGCGGGACAACCCCTTTAATCTTGCCTCTAGAAAAATATGGAATAAAAAGCAATCAAAATGTAATATGTTGCCAAAAATTACATAAATGAAGACTAGAGTTCATCCTGCAAAAAAACAAGCCCTTCTAGAGCTCTGGCGATAGAGAAATAAAAATGCTATGGCTCTTGGATTGCAGCAACACAAAAGCTAATCTTTAAAAATAAAGAAAAATCATTTTTTGTATACAAAAATATCACAACATAAACTGCATAAACTTGGTATGACCGGAATTGTGCTGACAGTGCGGTGATCGCATTATTCCCCACACCGAACACCGTAAAAATGAAATCCAAAAAACAAAGGGCAGAATTTTGTTTTCCCCTAATCCCTTAAAAATAAAAATATATGTACCCAAAAAATGATGCCATTGAAAAATACAACTTGTCCCGCAAAAAGCAAGCCCTCATATGGCAATGCTGACGGGAAAATGAATTGATCATTATGGCATAAATGGGCTTACTCACTAAGGCCTCTCACACAGGACGTTTGCAAAAACGCTGCGTTTTTCAACGCTACGTTAACAGCGTTTTCAGCACAGCTGAGAACGCTGCCCATTCATTTCAATGGGAGACTAAGCTGAAAAAGCCCAAGGATAGCACATGCAGCGCTTTCAAAACGCAGCATTCTCAGCATTATGTGAGCAGCCCCATTGAAATGAATGGGAGCCTTGTACAGAGTTTAGCACAGGGCTGAAAACGCAGCGCTAAACACTGTACAAAAACGCCCTGTGTGAGGGAGGCCTAAGGGGTTAAACCTGAGACCAGTTCCATGGGAGCACTTGTGTGCCTATAATACAGGCATGTGACCAACCATGGAGCTACTTGCTAAGTTCATGTACAACTGGCCTAAGGATGGTGGCGATGTTGATTTGGAGGTCCACACCCAAATTAGTTTAGGAACCCCTTACTATCTATATTTTAGCTGTTTTTGGATACACACAGGTTCCCAGAGGGGTGCTATCTAGACTACAGGAGGAGATTTCAGATTAGGTCTCCAAGCAGTACAAAGGCATCTCTGTAGTAACAGGAAGCCCTGATCTACTATTGGAACATGGAAGCCCTGATCTACTATTGGCCACTGTGTGCCATATGCCGCTGACTAGGACTGCTGTCGTGCCCAGGAACTACGCTATTCTCTTGTAAGGAAGGGCCAGGAGGTCGCCGTGGCTAGTGCATGTACAGGCCAGACACTGGGTATGTCCCCATGGGTTACATATGCTGCTACTGTGTTGGCTTCTTGTGGGGTCACCAGTGAGATTTCCCATGGACAGAGGCACATTGTATCTTGTTGGAAGGGCAAATGGTCATTTCTCATCCCTCTGCAGCATTGTAGTACTACAATCGGTGCAGAATATATGCCCATAGTGGACATGATTTACCTGTTTCTTACAATTGTGTGCCCTTGTAAGTTCCATACTACAGTCACTTTACAGATCTTATTAGGATGAGTCTCGTCACAATGTGTGGCTGAGGTTGTATTGAGCTGCCATAGCTTAGTAGCAGGGGATTGAAGCAATCCCTACTATTTCATCCACCAAGGGTTTGTGTATATAACAGCCCCTCTCCCGTTTCCCAGTGATCCTGCGTACACTGCTGCCTCCTAGAATGGTTTACTAGATCTATGTTTGGCCTATATTTTACAAGTATGAATACATCTGGTGAGTCAATCATTGGCTTCTACTGTTGCCAGACGGAACAGCAGTCTTTGCTAATAGTTTTACCAAGGTCCATATCCCTGTTTGGTTGTAAGAAGGATGCAGGACTTTATATTTTATCTTTTTATGATCATAACTTACGTTTTTGAGTCGGGCTATGCGGGGCGCTCACATAACATTCCTGAAAGCTGTTGGCTGTTGTCTTACATTTTATGTTCCATGTGTTTGTAATTCTTTTTATCTATATTTACTTAGTGAATATACTTATGACTTCTAGCGTCAGAGGAGAGTAGCGGTGGGGTTAGGACTACTCTGCTTAGGAGGATGCATTGTAACATGCTTTTATTTCTGGTGATTTTTGTACTTGTACAAAATATTGCCAGTATTGTAGTAAATTAAACTATGATTGTTTGATGACTTGTATACAACTAAAAAGATGCAGGTTGTTTTTTGTTTTTTTTTTCAAATTGCAAAAATAAGACAAAATCCAGTAATTTTTTAAAAAACAAACTCTTCATATTTTTAACATAGCAAATTAAAATGTCCATCCTCCCAGGGGGGGGGGGGGGGATGCTAAAGGATAAGGGGATATATTTTTGCTTAATGATATGATATTCCATGAATTTGTAGACAATCCGCAGCCTGCAGGTTACTTCTGCGGATTGTTACTTCTGTAAAAGACCGGGTCATGTGACTGCTGCAGCCAAAGAATGGCCACAGCAGTGACTTCTAGAGCCAGTGATTGGCCGCAGCAGTCACATGTTCTGGTCAGCAGTAACCAGGAAGTACAGAGGGGTCGTGAGGCAATTTTGGGTCCTGGGAAAACCCCTTTAAGGATAAACTTAGACTTTTAGTAGTTTCAGTCACTGAATATCCACTGCCTGTTCATGTAATATGAAGATTAATAATTATGTAACTACTGCTGTGTAGTAAATAAAGTAGTCCCTGTGTTATATGTTTATAATGTCTGAGTAAGGCCGCCTGCAGACAGGCGGAAATTCCGCGGGAAAGCCGCGGAATTTCCACCCATGGAAGCTGCCATAGGATTGCGTTAGCAAGCGCAATCCTAGGCAGACGGCATTGATTTGGCCGCGCGAATTTTCGCGTTTCAAACAAATCGCGGCACGCTCTATTTCTGTGCGGGGCACGTCACTCCCCGGCCGCCGGCTCCGCTCTGCGCATGTGCCGGCACATGAAAGAGCCTGGGCCGCGGGAGCAGGTGAGTGCCGCGCTGCTCTCTGCAGACGCTCGGGTTGGGTCCCGCTGCAAGAATTCTTGCAGCCGGATCCGATCTGGCCGACTGCAGTCGGCCTAACTTGGACTGCCGCTGTGGGAGTACTGCGTTTAAAAACGTGAGTGATCGCGGATTTCCGCGGTCTCTATTAATACTATATTAAGGCCGGCTGTCGATGGGCCATAATCGCAACGATTCTCCGCTCATGGGCAGGTGGCGGCGCTTTCCATAGCAATGCTATGGGAAGCATCGGCCGCCGGCGAATACACTGCCGTGGACAGGGGGCCTAATGGAGAGCTCCTGCTACGGAAATCTGTGGTGAAATAGAACATGTCACAATTTTTTTTTCCCGCAGCGGAAATCCGTGGCAGAATTCCGCATGTGAGCATTGGCAGCTGGAAGCTATTAGGCTCAATAGAACCTAATAGCTGCAGGATTCCACTGCTGTTTTCCGCCTCGGAAACGCAGCAGAAATCCGTCCGTGGGCATTAGCCCTTATGTAAATCATACTGGTAAACTTAGTACCTTCATACCTTGTTGTGTATCCAAAGTATCAGTTCTCCCTTTTTTAGCCTTTTTTTTTTTTTTTTTTAAATCCAAATCCAATTTCTGCATCTCTTGATAAAAAGTTGCAAAAAATCAAACTGTATGTTTGGTATTGGCATAATCATACTGGCCTGCAGAATTAAAGGAGTTGTCCGGCCACACAGGGTAAAAATTTTTATAATGCTGCTGCTTTCCTTTCAGTAAGGATAGTAACAGACAGCATACAGGGGCTCAAACCGGCCGGCAGATCAGCTGGAATGTCAGTTTCTTACCTTAGATTCTGATCTTCACTGCAGCTTTCAAAGATGGCGCCTCTCTGCGCTCTCCCTCTTCTGTGTGCGCGCTCCCGATGGTAGTAAGAGACATGAAAAGGCAGGATTTCATGGCCTCCCAAAGCTCACGTCCTAGCCCCGCCCACGACACGCCCACCTCTAATGAACTGCTCTACAGTCTCTCCCCGCCCAGGCCCCGCCCCCTGCTGCATACTATAATCAGAGGGGGTGTGGCCAGGGGAGACTGCGTTATACACTCGTCAGGATAAAATCCTGGCATGACTGCATTCACTATACGCAGTGCTAGTGTTTACAGAGGGGCGGGGGAGAGCCGAGAGAGAACTCTCCTGCAGCCCCCCACTGCAAGGCTACCTACTGCCCCCCCACCCTGCTAAAGTGAAACAAAACATTTCCCCACACACACATGCCCTCATAGTCCCCCTCCCACAGCGACCCCCCCCCCCCTCACAATGACCCCCCCACAGTGCACTCTCCCACAGTGCCCCCCTAATGATCCCCCACAGTGCCACAAACAGTGCCCTCTACAGTACCCCCTACACATGCCCCCCAGTGTCACCCCTACAGTGCCCTCCAAAGTAGCCCCCCTCATTCCCCCCAACCACAGCATTCTCCACAGTCCCCCCTCAACAGTGCTCCCCCCCAGTATTCCCCCCCCCCCCCAGTGGCCTCCGCAGTACCCCCCCTACACATGCCCCCCCCCCAGAGTCCGTTTCCCCCCCCCCCCCCCCCCCCTCCCCCCCCGGGACTTCTGACAGCCACTTGCACACACACATCCATCCATCCCTCCTCCCCCCCCCCCCCCCCCACGAGAGCCCGCCCCTCCTCTCATTCTTACCTTGGAGTTGAAGAGCCAGCAGCCACGCCTCCCCTGCAGGCAGCTTCCCAGGCTGAAGTTCTTCTGCACCTGCGCAGAGCTGTGCTGGAGAGGCGCGTCCCCGGTCGTCCCGACAAGAAGAGGAGAAGAGACTTGTCAGAACCAGGAACCATGGCAACCGAGGAGCAACACAGGGGGGGGCAGCCAGGAGGTAAGTGAATAACTTCTGTTTGCCTAATTTACAATGCACAATGTATATTACAAAGTGCATTGTATTGGGCAAACAGAAGTAGTGAGACCTAATGTTTATGGCCGGACAACCCCTTTAATTTAACGTATGAGCGTATGTGTAAAACACCGTGAGTCACGCAGGGTTTTACCGCTGTGGAGGTGTCGGTTAGTCAGCCTATCGCCGTGTATGACAGCGATTTATTGTACTGCGCGGTCCATGTTCTGTTCTTGTGTAAATTTCCTGACCTGTCTCTTTGCAACAACACTTGTATACGCCACCTGTACACCTGTACAATGTAGTTGCGTATGGGCAGCGTTGATCACGTGCCCATAGAGAACAATAGGCTCTTTTGCATGTAATATGTGGCAAAATAGAACATGCTGCATTCATGTTTGTGCTCGGTATTATGTAATGCATACACGCAAATGTGAGCGAAACAGACAATGTGCCCTCAAATGACCGCGTATCAGACGTGCGTACATCGCAAGTGTGATACGCGGTAAACTTGCGCTCATGTGAGCCCGGCCTAAGAAGATAATTTAATAAGTACCCAAAGGGGATGTAGCTGTAGGGAGGGCAATGGTGGAATTAGCACCCGGGTTTTGTGCCGTGTGAGGGAGTCAAAGGCATCTCTGCCATACAGGACACCAGTATTTTTGGTTTGTGTTAGATTTTGCATTGGGCCCTGAAGTTGCGCCTCTCTGCCCGTTGTACTGGGCCTGCAGCGGGCACTTCTCCCGTCCTCAATTTTACATTTTCAAGTTCAAAACTTGACTGTAAGGCTGGCTTTACACGGATGCATTTGCGTGCGCAATACAAAGTGAATAGAACTCATTGATTTCAATGGATTCCCTTTATATGCGCGAGTTTTATGTGCAGCACAAGAAAAGTTAGAACCTGCTCTATCTTTCTGTGCATTTGTGCACCAAAGGTCCCCATAGAAGTCAATGGGGGTGCACAAATGTGCGCGCAATATGGAAGGAGATGTGTGAAAAACTGCATAATTCTGTGGGAAAATGGACACATCTGGATATAATTAGCCATTTTAATCTGTTTGTTTGCTATATGGTAATGAACATGTCCTGCGGGCAGGAAAAGATACAGTAAAATACGCTAATGCACGCAAAAGCCTCATTCACACAGTGAACTAGGTTGATTCGCTTGTCTTTCTGCCCACAGTACTGTACGTTTTTGCGCATGCAGGCTTATTCATATGCGCACACAACACCCCGTCCCTCGCCCTTATTTAAGAAGCGGTTTTGCATGATGAAGCTTAGAGGTGTTCTCTCCCTGCAGCGTATTGCGCATCCCCATGCATATAGTGTGTATATTTGGGCACCTCTCACAGACTTCTATGGGGACTTTGCTGCACAAATACGTAAAGAGATAGAGCCGGTCCTATTTGTGCGTGTGAGAAATGTGCGCAAAAGAAAAAGAACTACACCATTGAAATCAAAGGGTTCTATTCTGTGTTTTATGTGCACAAATGTATCCATGTGAGGCCGCCCTGAGAGGCGGAAAAGGAGGGATTGGAAGGAGGACGGCTGCAGCACCTCACACGGTAGGGGGCAATGGAAAATGGGTTAAAAGAAAGTGTCTTTGCTCGTAGCGACCAATCACAGCTTGGATTTCATTTTTTAGGAGCAATATAAGAAATCATGTATGTACATTGGACCGCTGACTAATTAGACTCCTGAATCTTTCAGTTTAGTAGCTTGGCTTGTGGGTAATAGTTGGAGCCCAGTACTGACCCTGGAGCAGCGGGGACAGTCTGCGGAGTGATGAATCGTGTGTCACGGTCTGGCGGTGGGTGATGGCAGTTGCCCACAGAATGCTGCCTACTGTAACGTCCGGCACAGGGGGGTTATGAGGATGGGCTGTTTTTCAGGGTTTGGGGTACAGGTCCCTTATTTCCACACACAACATTTTGGACAATTGCTTTCTTCCATCTTCGTGGTAAAGGTTTAGGGAAGGCGCTGTCCTGTTCCAACGTGTGCACGAAGGGAGGGTCATGAAGACCTGGTGTGAATTGGATGTAATACCCATAGAACAGGATCAAAAGAGCAAGTGAAGCACCCTCATAAGGCAGGATGTGGGTTAAGGGAACTTGTTCTCAATATGGGAGTTTACATGAAACACCTCAACTGTGACGTTCACATGCCTCTTGCCATATCGTGTAGGTGTGACAATCCTGTAAATGTCCACTAGAAGACAACTTTAAAGACTTGTACCACACAGGTGTTCTGAGGCCGTTCTGCATGCAGTTTTTGTGAGTTAAAGTTAGAAGTGGGTCCAAAGGATAGACTTCCCCCTGCCGGATCCATTTCTGGCTTGGATCCTAAGGCCCGGTTTACACTGTGTAGTGCCATGGATTTAGGCATGGCATAGATCTTTGGAAAAAAAATTGAACTGTCATTCCTGATGTGGTTTCTGCCCAGAATCTGCATTGAGTTGCCCCATTGACGGGGTAAAGCCATCTCAGCCTCCAAGTTCTGCCGATTTTTAAAATGTTGAAATCTACATTGGATTTTTAGATTTTGCTGCCGTAGGTCTCACACTTCAGAGGCGTGTGAACAAGGCCCGAGGGTACAGTCACAGGTATACGAGGGTACGGTCACAGGTATACGAGGGTACGGTCACAGGTATACGAGGGTATGGTCACAGGTATACGAGGGTACGGTCACAGGTATACGTTTCCGGCCAATTTCCATCTTGTCAGGCTAATATCAATCTAAGTATGTGTGTGTATAATGGTCTGCTGATCTGATTGGAGATTAGCTTTAAGGTAATTTTCCTGCCGTTCTCAGATCTGTTGGACTGATACGAGTCCTCATAATCCTCTATAAAGTTAGTCGGTTTTTTTTCCCTCTTCCCTTTTATGCCTTTGTCCTATTCATAATGGATAATCCTGCTTCATGTACGGCCGTCTTATTCTCTCAGAACCGTAGAGGAATGGGATGAATACCGACGACTTCACATCAGTGATTCCTATTTCAATTGTATAAGTTTTGTGGGTATTATTCTCAAAGGGCTAAAGAAAAAATGTGATTCCCTCCCATAAACGACATCCCGGTTTTATGTAGGTTTCAGCTGTTGATTTGTAATATAGAAGAGAAGTGCGCAACACCGAGGCTAAAAGCTTTTACCGGGAGCAAAAAGTCCCATCATAACTTGTAACCTGGAGAGGAGCAGGAAACCTGATTGCTGGTGTGTGCCATTACTATAGGACTGAGGCAGACTGATCTGGGAAATGCAATGAATGCAAGGTTTTCATCTGAATGACATGTGACCACATCTATAGCTTAAATGCATACAAGTTGCCTTAGCGTTGTACTGCGGTTGCATTGGACAAAGTCTGTATCCCCGGGGTTACATACAAGGCCCATCATGTGCTGAGGGGAGCATAAAGAAAAAATAACACATTTACTAAAGTTGTCGGTTTAATGTCTGTAGCGATATAAATAGTTGATTTGCTCTTCGGGTTCTATGGTAGCATGAATGGCCTTCCTGTCATGTGATCTCCATGGATATAAGAACACATTCAGAAGAATGGATATCACCTGACGGGAAGCCCATGCACAGAAGAGTTGTGTTATTTACATTGCTGCAGCAGATTCAAAAAGAACATCTATATAAGGTGTATATTGGGATATATGTTTTTAACCCCCTTAAGAATGTGTATTTTTTTTTCTGTACATGCTTATGGGCGCCATCTTGCCTGAACTGCTTTTAATAGTATTTAGAGACTGGAGCTGACCCAACGACTTCTGTGGGAGAGTGTGTTGGGCATGCTCTGACCTGTGCAGAGGTCCTTGTGCAGGATGTGGGAGGAGGTGAGCTGTGGCTATATTTTATTGTGAATGTTGGTTCCTGTGTTATCTATATATAGGTGTTGCCCTTCCTCCTGGATGTGAAAACCTGTGTTCCCCAATATAGATGTGAGCAAAACCTACTGGAATTTACATGCTTTATGATTTAGAGAAATGTGAGGAATGCCGGACTATGCAGGGGAATTCAAAAAGAATGGGGCACAAGTAAAGAGCCAACATTTAGAATGACGCAAAAAGATAGTAAAACTCCAAGTTTTTAATGCACCTTACAGATGTTTTCTCTTGTGACTTGGTAGATATCAAGTAGGTAGTCCAGTTCTACCCAGATGTGCCCTGGCACAGCCTTTGTTATGGATTCCACTGCAGGAGAGATGCATTGTTTTAGGTTATCTACGGCTTCTTGTTAAAAAATGTTTTTGAGAAAACTTTGTGTTTGTCCATAGCAACTGTACGTTTTTTTTACCGTTAATAATAATAAAGGCTTATGCTGTATGCTGTTTTTTCCACCCCCCCCCCCCCCCAAAAAAAACATACATACTTTCTCTTAATATTTAAATTATTTCCAATTTGATTGGAGTGCATTTGTGCAGCCGTATTGCGTCCGCAGGTCCTGGTCTGATGGGGGGTCTAAGCTGACATCATCTTAGGGATCTGTGATGACATTAGTTTGCACTGTTAGGCCTCCTGTCCACAGCAATAAATCGCACGTGCGTAACGCAATGAACGTTTTCCATAGGATAACTATGGAAAGCATAGCCCGATGTACACGAGCAGAAAATCGTGGCAACTTTCTGTTCGTGTATGAAGATCACAGCATGTCACGATTTTGCACAATGAACCCATCATAATGGGTTCACCACAGAAAATCGCAGTGACAGTGTGTTCTCCTGCAGTGGAAATCCGCGGCGGTATATTGCAAAGCCCGTTGGTAGCCGATAGGCCTTGGACCTATGGGTTGGCAGTAGTATTGACACACAAGTGCGGATGCATTATGCTTGTGTGACAGGGGTCTTTCTCATATGTTTGTCTTCATATTCAGGGGCAATCCGTTGGCTACCTGTAGTTGCGGCCCCCACCGGCCCTGGGGTGGCCGAAATGTCAAACAGTTGAGTGCTCTTTGCTATTGTGTTTCTGTAACTCTGGTAGAAGCCGCTGGGAGTTAAGCAAACTGTGCTGCACCGATTGTATAATATGCCTTGACTTCTGTGGGAGTTATGGAAACAGCATGGCCCAGCCTTTCCTATTTAATTTCAGCTTTAGAATATTTATCTGCAGCCAAGAATGACTTTTTTTATTCTGCTATTTCTATAATGTGTTTTTTTTTGTATTATTTTGTTGCGTTGCATTTAAAGGTGGCCGTATACATTAGATCAATGTTCGATGAACCCATTGCTTTTGGTGGAAGTGGGGGACCATCTAAGGCCGCGCTCACACGGGCATATGATTACCGTGTATTATGCGGGCGCTGTACGTCTGTGTGATAAGCGGTAACTTGCAGGCAATCCATTATATTGCCGTACGCAGTTCCAATTACATTAGCATTTTGGAATTGCGTAATACACAAACACAAAAAAAAATGCAGCATGTTCTATTTTGCAGCGTATAAACAATGCGAGGTAGAGACCATTGTTCTCTGTGGACGCATATATACGCTCACCTGTACGCAGTCACACTGCATATGGACAGCATGGAAAATACAAACCAAAAAAAACCCAGGCGTACTGCACATGACGTGCGTGTGAGATATGCTGTCATGCACAGTATGATTTCGCCGCCATACGCGGCAGTATATCGGGTCACTGTGGCCAGCTCCAGAGCCACAAAACGCTGTGTGTGAGCCCGGCCTAATGTGTGAGCTTTACCCCAATGGCAGATGATTGGGGGGGGGGGGGGGGAATAGAGAGGATTTGGCAGAATACCGTCTGCTGGAACGAGTGTTTGACCTGTTTGGCATCCTGGGCGCCGTACTAACTACAGTATGATGCCACCATTGATTTCAATGTGGCCTCGCAGGCCAGCGCTCGAACGCTGTCTGTTCTATCTTTGTGCATTTTCGCGTTTCTTCTAGCTCTACTCCTCGCTCATCACAGTGATGGGTTGAATTAAAAAAACAGTGACAAGCATTCAAAAACGCTGCTCAAAATCGTGGTAAAATGCCGCGACTTTGAGTGCCGTTTTCTGAATACGTGTGAGTGGCCTAAGGCCTCGGTCCGTGGTGCGTTAAGCGCAGGGTGGTGCACTCCATGGGAGCCAACTATCACCGCATAAGGCAGCAATTGTGCACTGCGAATGACAGCAGATCTCATGCACGCTGATGTGCACTCTGTCTCTTAACGGCGTTGTGTACTCAACATCGCACATGTGCAACATATTGTGTATGTACAGCATTGAATACGCAGCCCATAGAGAACAATCGGGCTGTACACTCGCAATACGTGGTAAAATAGAACATACTGCGTTTTTTTCATGCGCACATTACACTCAATATATGTACGCAAATGTGAATGGATCAATGTACTTTCACTGACCGTGTATTACACAGTTAAATTCGTTCGTGGTAAGGAGCGCTTAGAGTACCTATACGCTATGTATTTATTTGGAGAGGGTGATTTCAGTGTTAATAAACTTTGTAGTGTACTTCTACACTGTGCGTGTTCGCCTATTTGTTTAAAAGATGCACTGAACTTCTATCCAAGCAGCTTCTGTCTCCTCCACTACTTGGGCACATATTGTTCCTTGGAGGAGTCCATAAGTGCTCCTTGGCCAGCGGCGTGTGCGTGCCTGTCGGCCAGTGGCGTGTGCGCTGGCTTTGCTAGCATGTTTTGCAGTGGAAAGTTCTACACTGCCTGAATGAAGTGTCATTTATCAGAATTCTCTCATATTGCCATTCTACATATTCCGTGTCGCCATTACAGTCGTTAATGTTTCCGTAACAACTATTTGTACCTCAAACCTACTTAAGTATATTAAAGTGCTGATTAACCCAGTGGGTAAACATTGCCTTCATGAATGTCATATTGTATTTTGTTTACAGCTACTTGGAAAAATATGAGAAAGTACATCATTTTGGTGAAGATGATGATGAAGTCCAGCCTGGCAATCCCAAACCTCAGCTCCCAATTGGTGCAATCCCATGCACGTACAACTACCAGCAGCACATTGTTCCAGGTATGCACACTTCTCTGAAAGTTTTACGATGGGTACGAGTAGATGGTTCTATGTGGAATGAGAATGCATGGATGCTGTCGGTTATGTTACAGAAATGTTTTTGGTGGTAGGGAGGAAAATATAAAAATACTGCTAATCCTTCTGCGGAACTTGTAGCAGATCTGCAGCAGATTGCTCCTTCGGTTGAAAGGGGGAAATCTACTGCGGATCTGCAGCAAAGACTGCGTCAAACTCTGCACCAAACGGTGCAGATTTTAACGTGGATTATGGTGTAGGTTTTGGTGCGGGGCCACATCCAAATCTGCTCCATATGAATGTCCCCTTATTCTGCCCGCTCTGAGGGCAGCACTAGATAGTGACGGGCATGCTGATGGCAGCGCTATATATCTGTTAGGTATTTTCTATTAGTAGCAGTGCTCAGATCGAGCTGGGTGGAAATACTGTGGGATATTCTTCAGCTGCTAGCCCCGCTCACCCCTCCTTATAGATGTTCAGCAATGTCTATGATCTTATGAAGAGTAATAGTGAGAGAATTGAGGTGTGGGGAGCAGGAGCTCATGTGTAATGTGTGACGGCACTCTGCAGGGCTGTCTGTTGGCCTTACAGGCTGCCATAGGGGTGAAATAATAGAGCACTATAGCCACTTCATCCCCTCACGGCTGTGGTCCCCTCCAGCCTCTATATACTTCTGGGTCAGCGCAGTTATTGGCCGCCTTGGCTTATGAACGCTGTAGCCAATCATTAGTCTCCATAGTACTAACCATTGAGGCCAATGATTGTTTTCAGTGGTTATGAGCCTAGACCATATGTGACCACACTAACCTGAAGTATGTTGACCATGAAGGTAACTGAAGCAGCAGGGGAACAAAACAGGTGAGTATTATTCTGTTTATCAATGTACTACCGTGCCAGTCTACAGGCTAAAAAAAACTTACTTACATACTGTGCACATCTCCAGCCCCTTTACCTTCTGTATCACCCCGCTATTTGTAGTATGTAAGCTCGTTTGAGCAGGACCCTCACCCCCTACTGTCTCCATCAATTGATCGCTACATGTAACCGTTGTTGTTGTATCTTTTGTTTTTTTGTATCTGTACTCCTCTGTTTTGTAAGCGCTGCGGAATATGGTGGTGCTTTATAAATAAATACTATTATGATTAAATCTGTATTTCAACACCAAAATCCATCATAAAATTTGCACATAATGTTGCAGATTTGGTGCTGATTGAGCCATGAGGTTTTCACTCATTACCTTGAAGTGAATGAAGTCTGTTTTCCCACAACAAAACGAAGATGCTGCAGATTTAAAAAATCCACAACGGGGCTCGAACCTGCAGTGGAATGTTTCCCTCTTAGTGAATGGGGTTTGTTTAGAGCACATTTACTAACATTGTATTGTACATAATTGCGGAATTGTGCTTCAGATAGATTCCGCAGCGAGTACGTGATGTGTGACACTGGCTTTATAGACAAATCCATAATGAGCCTGGCAGCTGTAATCCTGTCTTGGGGGATGCGTTGGTGCCCCCCTCCAGCTAACAGCATAGATATGGTGCTTAGCATTGACCGCTTCAGACTAGTTAGAGAGGCTGTCTGCCTTGCTTTTTTTAATAGTTTTTGTCCCATAAACCGGACATGTCGGCTTCTAATGTAGAAGCCCTGCCCTTTTCATGGGGCGTCCCTGATCATGTCCCGTGTTGGGGCTTACTTTTGGCTGCAGTGGTCACATAGGTAAACAACCACATGACCACTGTGACCAAAATAAATACACTGGCCAGAGGGCCAAAGTGATGCCGCTGAGGGGTGAGTGTTTGTTTTTTTTTTTTTAAATATGTATTTTGACCTTTCCCTCTCCACTAATGTTTACTAATCGGAAACCCCTTTAAACGTCTAGCTCCAGTCATAGCCGTTGCAGGTGACTGTCAGCTGCATGACACCACTAACAGCCACCAGGTATGGAGTGGGCTTGGCTCCTGTGCACACTCCATATCCAGACAACCAAGGATCTACATGGCTTAACCCCTTAAGGACGAGGCTGTTTTGTACCTTAAGGACCAGACACTATTTGGGGATTTTACCCATATAGTAGTTTACTGCTCTGTTTTTTTTCCCTTCTGTTTCCCAAATTATTTTTGCTGTGTTTTTCTTCCCCTGTGACATAGGGGTATTTTTTTTATATCTTTTTCACAAACTTTTTTTTTTTAGTTTTTATTTGGGGTAAAAAGCGTAAAATTTTTAAAAACATTATATATATATATATATATATATATATATATATATATATATATATATATATATATATATATATATAATTTTTTTCTCTTTTAATTAGTAGATTTACGCTAAAATAAAGTATGGAAATAGGTTCCTCATGTTTCGTACGTTTTGATATATAATATGTATGTTTTTGGATTACAGGGCACATACTGCGACTGTTTTGGTTGGCGTCGGCTTTGGGTTAATTTTATTTTTATGTACAGATGCTCCCCTACTTGCGAACAGGTTCCCTTCCAGGATCCTGTTCGCAGGTCCGAACAAATGTTTGTATGGAGCGGGATCGCGGGTGGATCCCGCTCCATACAACGTCGAGTGCAGGCTGTTCTTACAGCGGACACCCGGTGGCTACAGACCAGTCAGGAGGATGAGCTGTGATTTCCTCTAATATACCTGTGAGACAGTAGCTGTGTGATCATCAGTAAGGCCCAATGTCCACTTACGGCTTTGATTTGCGGGTCACTCGCAAATCAAAGCCGCCCATAGGGATACATTAGCATCCACAAACTATTTAAAAGCATACAGATGCCATTTTCTCCCGGCATGTGGATCGCACACTGAGGGAGAAAATTGCAGCATGCTCCATTTTGGCCACAGATTCCATGGGGCTGCTTCCATTGAAGTCAAAGGAAGCCGTCATTTCGGCTGTCATTGTGGCTGTGCTGCGGATCTGCGGGGAAGCAGGAGATTTAAAAAAATAATAAGAAATTCCCTGCACATGCGTCCGGCGCTTCCGGACGCATCCGCCATGCTAAAGAAAGGAGATCCGTGCTGGTGCCGAAGAGGTAAGAGAACTTTTTTTTTTTTTCGCCGCGGGCACGCGGGGATTCAGCAGTGGAATCCGTGCGTGCAAGTGGTCATTGGGTCTAACTGTGAGAGGAGTGCCTGTATCCTGCAAGCAGTGTCCTGCTAGATCCATGTAACAGCATCACACAAACTGAGAAATTGACAGAAAATGAATCCACAACCCTGAAGATCTGAGTTGGTCAGAATTTAGATCATTCTTCTTTGTTGACAGATTTTAAGCCTTATTCTGTGTGTGTGTAGAATATGTGTGTGTGTGTGTATATGTATATGTATGTATATATGTATGTATATATACATACATACATACATACATACACTTCTTTTTTTTTTTTTACTCTTTTCAGCAAAGAAGCTGTATATAAGGGCTGGGTTTTTACTGGTTGAGCTGTAGTTTTATTGCTGCTGTTCAGGAGACCATACTTTTGGGACTAAATCATTCAGTCACTTGTACAATACACTGTAAGGCCGTTTTCACACGGTGGATAAAATCACATGAGATTTGTGTGTTGCATTTGAATGGGGTCATACACATGAGCAATGTTTTCCGCCATGGCACCTCGATGCCATGCTTGTTCTATCTAGTTGCATGCTCTTGCATCACAGACCCATTGCTTTCAACTGAACCGGCGGCAGCAGCGCCAGCCCCACTGAAGCCATTGGGGGAACTCTGTGATCCTCTGCGGCGACCGTGACAGCCGCGTCAGAGGATCCCTGCATCTCTGAAGTGATACGAGGCTGTTTTCACATGAAAACGCCTTGCATCCACAGGGCTTTCACATGGATGGTAAGCACGATATGGGGCGGGATTCGTGGCCCCATATCGCACTGGGCCGAGTGCGAGTATTACCAAGTATTGTTGCAGTGCTTCTCATGCCACTGCACCCTGCCTAAGGTAATGTTCGGTGGGTATACTGAATTGGCAGACCTGGAAGTCTTCAGTAGGCCTGCACTCCAACTGTTGAGTACCCCACGGTTGTGTAACTGAGGGAGCCCCTCTTTCTGTCTCACCAGTTAGATGCCTAAGCCAGTATCTACCAGTTTAAATGGCCTAGATTGGAGTTTTCTCCGCTCCTCGCTGCTGTTCCATACAGGTGTTGGCTATACAATACAACCAACACCCATGCACATGGAGCAGCTCAGCTCCTGAGCCCCTCCATACAATCACTTCTGACTGCTTTTGTACATACAGCAGATGTTAGAAAGGGGTTAAATCGCATTTATCTTATACCATGATTCTTTGGTTTTTGATATGGGGGTAAGGGTTCACATTTTCCTTTTGAGCAAATTTGGCATAGATATGTTGAGTAGAGTTTGAGATGTTACAATGCAGCGATCGCTCCTTTAATCTTATAGCTTAGGTTTCCTTTGTGCTTTATTTTTTGGTAAATTACCTTTTACAATTATAATGCACTTGTGAAACTCTGAATAAAGTGTGTTCTATGTATTAACAGTACAATTGTCCTATCACATGTTTATTGCAATTTTTTTTTTGTTTCTTTTATAGATTACTTGCGTCAAAGTTATGGGCTTACAATGGACTTCAATACACCAAATGATTACAACAAACTGGTGCTTTCGTTGTTATCTGGGCTCCCAAATGAAGTGGACTTCGCAATAAATGTTTGCACCCTACTGTCTAATGAAAGCAAGCATGTTATGCAGCTTGAAAAGGATCCAAAAATTATCACCTTGTTGCTTGCAAATGCTGGTGTGTTTGATGACAGTGAGTATTAAGTTACTTTTCACCCCTTCATGCACACATGCCTGCATGCGTCCGTACAGACCAGCTGCATGCTTGACTACTTGGAGTCAAATCTTTGTCTTAATTCGTGCAATTGCACAAATATATATCAGTAATCCATTGCAAACACCTGAATGCAAGCATAAAACCAGCCAATTACTGGAATTGCTTTCACGGTTCATGGCAGATTTGTTGCAGATTTCTATGACTGAAAAATCAGTTTGTTTTGAGTGGGGATGTTTTGGCGGCAAACACGTGGATTTCTGCAAGCGGAGTTCAGATGAATGGGTCAGTTACATAAATTTGTGCAACAAATCTGCATTGTGAGAGTATACTGCTACTCCGATATTGCTTGTAAGCTCCAGAAACCGGCGATTATACAGATTGGACAACACAGGATGATGAAAGTACCATTCTGAGAAGGTAAAATACAACAAATGATTGGTACAGTCTGCAAATAGCTACTAGATATGCATACTATAGACTTCCATCTGTTTACTCTACCTGGGAATATAGTCTTATAAAAAACCCATACAAATAACATTGGGACAGATTTATAAAAGAACAAATGTCTTTGTTGCCTATAGCAGCCAGTATGGTTGTGATTGATTGCTATGGGCGAAAAAACTATTTTGGGTTTTAGTGGTTTTCTTAAAGGTGTTTTCCAACATCATTAAAAAAAATTGTGCAAAGGTAGACCATAATCTGAAATGGCAAAGAAACATTCGTTTTTTGTTGAGCCTTCGACACTCCAGCACTTCTGCTCTTTGTTCCCTGGGCTGTAGCAGTGACATCATGTCGATAGCATATGACTGCAGCCGATTTCTGGTGTCAGTGGAACATCATCGAAGCCAGTGATTGGCTGCAGCGGTCATGTGGTGTTCTGATGTCGTTATTGGCGCCCAGTAAGCAAGGTCAGCCAGGGATCATCTGAGTGTGGCACTGCATTTAATAAGTATTGCTTGTTTAATGCAATTAGCCACCATTGCCTGTTTTTTGGCTGAAGAGTCAGCCCCATTAATTATATGTTGCAAAAAAAAGTGCAGGTTTTCCGAAAATCTGCGTCCAAATTCACACCATTGGGTGTGGATTTTACCACAGCTATTTTTTTTTCCCCTTCAATTGGAATTAAAATCGGCTCCAGATTCTCGTCCAAAATCAAGTCAAAATCTCCACCAATGGCGCGGATTGGATTTTGACACTGGTTTGGTGCAGATTTTCTTGTGACTGTGCCCTAAGGACCTGTTTATACATTCGTTCAGGGTTTTGGTGCAGATTCTGCTCCAAAATCCACATCAGATTTACTAATGATCCACTTACAATAGAAGCAAATGAATACTCGTTTCACTTTCTCCAGGAGAAAAAGTATCTGTGCTCTGAAAACAATAGGGCCAATTCTCATTTGGATCCTTTTGCACATTTGCTTCATATTCCCGGCAGAAATCCAATAGTCAGCCTTCGGTCTTGCTGCCTATCCTCTTTTACATGTGGATTGTGGTTTCCTGTGGCAAAAATTCTGAGTGTGTGAATTTGTGTATCCTGTTTTCAGCTCTCTAGGTGCAAGCATACCATGGATGTCCCTTAGGGGAAGCATAGTGCTGTAATAATAAAAGTAATCCTCAAATTAAACAGGCAGATGGTTTTTGCAATATGTAAAAGATCTGAAAACTTGCTAAAAGTGAGTTTTTACTAGTAGTAGCCACATGGAAAGTTACTAAGGTTACTCTGTTTTAGGATTATTGTACATTTCAGATAGCTGTCAATCAACCTAACTCGCCCAACACCCCCATACATATGCATGCTCGGCTACTTATCTTCCCCCGGACTTCTGCCATCTGGGCAGAGTTGGGAGACCCCTACACATATTAGATGGATCGTCCAGTGTCTGCCAAATAAGGACCCACCTCGCAATCCAAAGCAAGGCAACAGCTGGGTGAATCCACTGTGCCAATTTTAGAATGATGGCAGATAAAAGGTTAATAAAGGCAAATTGTTAATGCCCATGTACTTCAAAATGCTTTCATTTCAAATGCTCCCTTTTTGTGGCAGTCCTGGCTTTCCCCAAAAGTCAAAGTTCACTTTAAATGGGTGGTCTGGATTGGAGCCATGAAAATGCCACTGCATAATGAGCAGTTTTAATGATATTTCTGTAATTTTTATACATTTTATTTTTTTTGGAAGTGGAAGGGTAAGTCAGTAAATGGGGCAAGAGATTCTTCAAGGCCTTATAGGTTTTGGAAGCAGTAACCTTTAGTAAAGTATGTTAATTTAGGAAAATCTGAACACATTGTATTTTTAAGTTGTTTGGTCCTTATTTATTGTGACATTTTTCTTTTTAACAGCTCTGGGAACATTTTCTGCCGTGTTTGGTGATGAATGGAAGGAAAAAACAGATCGTGATTTTGTACAGGTAATGTAAATGCATATGTAACGTTCTAAAATTGTGATTTCATTTGCAATAAAATGGTTGTGGGACAACACAGCTTACAAGAGAACAGTTTGAGTCAGTATTTCCGGTCAGAGCTATGCACAAACTTTTCAGCATTAAATTGCCTTCACACGGGGGGGGGGCGATTATTGAGCGGGAAGTCACTCACTTATTGGCGTTGCTTGGTTCTTAGCTCATCTCAAAACCAAGCGGCTATCGACCCTTTTAAGCAGGCAGTTGATCATCTACGACCGGTTGTTTTCAGTGAATGGAAGCAGGTGGCTGAAAGTGAACTCCAACTGCTTCGCCTCCATTCTCAATGACTATCTCTACTGTGTGAAAATTGGTGGTGTGAGCTGTTGGGCACTTGTGTGCCAGTCGTCCCATGTAAAGGTACATCACAGCCAGGTCATATGCTGTTCATTGTACACATAACTGCTCAACCAATTACAGGTTTTAGCAGCAATTCTGCGATGAACAGCATGCGACCGCTACAGCAACGTTTTCTGGCTCTGGAGCGGCTGTGGTGAAACCAGGGTACATCTGATTGTTGAGAGGGGCTCTCTTTCTTGGCTGTGCCATTGGAGGTGGGCACTAGGCAAGCGGAGAGTTGCTTTGCTATCAGCTGTGCCACCCTTGTAGCCACTTGGCTAAATCCATTTTAGCTTAGTATCCATAGGAGGCAGAACTCCGTGGTGCAGGTCTTCAAGGTTGACTGAACCCCCCCACTACACTACTGAGGAGAAACATTGCAGTTGCCACTAACTTCCCTGCTGCTTCCCTACCGCTTGAAGGCAAGGTGGCACTGAGAATCCCTAATTTTTCTGTGACCTACAAGCAAAGATTCTCTTGCTCTGATCCCAGGGCTCTACTCCACTAAAGGGAGGTGAGAAACGACTCTTGCCATCCAGGGAAGGTAAGTATGATGGCCCTTATTCCAGTCCTTCCCCCATCCCCCTTTTTGGCTTTTTTTCTCCAGGTGTTACTGGCAAACACCTTACCCAAGTGGTGACATTTGCCCAAGTGTGAGGTGGACCCACATGCGCAGTTACCTTGCGGATCATCCCCCCCTGGGGTGGCCTTCCCTGGGCTACACCACATTCATGGGGCGTTCCGACTGCTTATTTGGGCGTGGCAATTGGACAGATCACTCCCGCTGCTCGTGCTACTTCAGTCAACTCCCTTTCCGATCTGCCGGCGCTACTGTGATCGCCTGCCTTTTGCTCTGCCCTTGATGGGTCACAAGGAGTAGGCATTCCCTTCGTATTTGCGTAGGGAATGTGCCCACTTCTGATAGGCACTTGGATTTTTCTTCCATACAATGGTCAAGGCACAATTCTAGGGATGGGATTTCTGCTACTGACTGCCACTGGGACATACTTTGCATGCTCCCATTGTTGCACCAAATTTTCATGCTGTCAGCAGGAGCCACTCTGCTCTCCAGACAAGCCAGTGAACCCGTCCCATGGACATCTACCGCCATGGGATGGTAGATGGAGCGAATCGTTCTCTATGGCCACGTATATACTCACCGCTCAGACACAATTACACTGCGTTTGGGCTCTGCGTTTGCGTATAGGCGTCCTTGCTAAGCGATGGTGCAGGAAATATAAATGGGGGGGGGAAAAGCACACTGTACATGAGCGCCTGCGGAAGTACGCGGTCATGCGCAGTCCGATTTCACTGCCATACACAGGGTCATGGACGGGTTCACAGCTGTGAAATGCTGCAGGAGCCCTGCAGCCTATTACTTTTGTGCGTGAGCCCGGCGTTCTGTGAATGTACCCAACCGTGTACGCTCCTGAGTGATGAGAAAGCTCCCTGCCGGCTCCTACTGCTCAGGCCCGGCCTGCAGTGCTGGAGTGTCTACAGGTCGTATCCTTGGGCAACCTGTGAATATACAGCTGTGCCAGAAAAAGGAATAGTTCTTACAGCTAGCGACTAGATTGCAAATGTTAATAATTTAACATAAGCATTCCTGAGGGATCAACCTGGTGTACCCGCAATACCCCTTTATCTTATTGACAATATGTTGGCCTATCTTGTCTATCATTTCCAGGCTCCCATTTATGATATGGAACTTTATTAACCTTTACATCCTGGCTACAAGTTTACATGTCCTTTTTATGTTTAGGTACAATTGTGGGTACCAGTACTTTTAGTGCCTGAGTAGTGCAGCTGTTAGACGACATAATTAAGGAGCGATTACGTAAGAAATAAAGTACGGGGGTTCCCGTTTTACCCCAATTGCTGTTGTCATGGCTGACAGTTCATGGACTGAAATATGCATACAGCTATGTGATTGCACCCCAAGGAACATCCTAACAATGCTAATGGATAGGAGAAGAAAAAGGCGGAGCTCCAGGAGTGTGAGAGATAACTGGAGCTCCCCTTACAGATTGGGACGGGTGCTGCCAGCCCAAGTTGTGCTGTCCTTAAGTATGGAATTGATGTCTTAATGTACCAGAAATACCTATAGAGAAAAGGGCCTGGGTGATGCAAGCTGTTGGAACGAAGACAATAGTCAAGGCGTAATACCTTTTATTAATTCAGTGATACTTGGGTAATAAAGAGAGATGACGTATTACCTGTTGACTACAGCCACGTTCTTTCCAAAAGGTTGCCCCATTACCCAGGCCTCCTCCTTGTATATTCTTTGCCTAATAATGGCACCCAGTCTACCATGAGACAGCCCTTCTAATGGGATATCTCTGCCCTAACTGCTTCCTGCGCAATTGTTTTTATACATTGACTTGCTTCACCCGGCAAAACTAAAGTTTTAGTTCTGATTTGATGATGTTGAGTAAACTATTTTTCCATCTTTCTTAGTTCTGGAAGGATATCGTTGATGACAATGAAATACGTGACCTCATATATGACAAATGCAGATCTCAAGGTGGGATTGTCGTTTCGTCGATGTATAGTTAAATTATTTACTCTTTTTATTGTTACTTTTGTCATGAGCCCATACACAGCCTACTTTTGATTTAAGTTGATAATCCTAATGGGTAGGGATGGGGAAAATCAAACATTCTTCAGTATCTGTCAGCACCAGTGATGCCTCATGGGCCGTAGGAGAAATTTGGTGCAGAGATGAAGCTAAGACGATCCACAAGTTTAGTAAAGGCAGCAGCATCTCAACAGACAGATCTCATATCCAGCATGTATTAATGGGAGGGATACATCAAAAATGAAAGGCTGAAAGTAGTTCAGGGTCGGAAAATCAAGTGATGGAAATTGCCGTCTAGAATTTTTAGTGCAACTTTTTAACATATTAGTGGAAAAATTATCTTCGTTTCCGTAGCCTTTAAACAGGACCTACCAGTCAAATGTCTGGAAGCTTTTTATTTATTTTGTATTAATAATAGTTATCCCTTGAGGACAGAGACGTTTTTTGTTGTTTTTTTTTTTTGCAATTTTATTCTCTTGTCCTCATTTTATTATTATTATTATTATTATTATTATTATTATTATTATTATTATTATTATTATTTTTCTTGGACAAACTGCATATTGGTAACACATAGGAATTTTTGATTGCTTTTTAAGCCTTTATTTATTTATTTTTTTCCTTGTAGGTAGGACAACCAAACGGGTACAAATCTTGGCAATATGATTTATTTTTTTTTCTGATTAACATTCACTGTGTGGTATAAATTATGCATTATTTTAATAGATCAGACTTACGGACATGTAGATACCATGTTTTTGTCTTGCTTTCATTTTGTTAGAAATATGGGGAGGGTTTTTTTTTACACATTTTTAATATTATGGTTCGTAATTATTAAGTGAAAAACCATTTTTTTTCGTTAGTCCCTTAAGGGGACTTGAGCAAGCGAACACTGTCAGCCGAGCCCACTCCATACAAACTGTGCACACATCTGATGTTACATGTATGTTGGGTGTCTCTAAAAAAAACTTGACCCTTTGAAGAAAAGTTTTAATAACCACCACTTTAAAAAAAAATAAAAAATGTTTTGGGGGTCTCTAGTTTAGACATCCCAGTGATAGGTCCTTAAGGGGTTAAAGAGGATTTATGAGGGATATATCCCAGTCATAGGTAGAAAGTGAGCGCACACACCAGATGCCTGACACAATCACAGGGTGCTGATTGGTTGCCACAGTAGTCTGGGGACATGGTTTGCGATGGATTTCAGCTTGTTTAGTCCTGCCTGTGGCTTAATAGGCTGCTGGTAAAAGTAACAAATACTGCAGTACTGAAGCATTGCAGTATATTGTACAGACGATCACAAATTCAAAGCCTCCGTTGGGAATGAAGAAAAAACTTGAAAGTTCAAAAAAACCTCCCTTTTTTTTTTTACACAAAAAAATTCTAGATGCAAAAATATAATCCGTAATGCTGCGTCTGTAAAAGTCCAAAATATCACATTATTGATCACACATGGTGAACGCCATAAGAATTTTTTTTTGCCATGCTAGAATTCTTATGTTCCCCTCCATAGGGGAATCGATAGACTGTTTTTTCAATACATTAAATTATACCATAAAAGAAAAAGAAAATGGTCCTTAGGAAGAGGAGTGTCTGTTACCAGTCCTTAAGGGGCTTTGCTAAAGTGAAGCTAGTTGGTGCCCTTGTAACCCCAGTCTTCTATCGTAGCAGGACATTAGATTACCACTGTAAGACCATTGGTCTACCTTAATGCTTCTTGCAGGATGAATGGCTCTTTCTGACTGCTCAGACTTGTTCAAGTTGTAGATTCCCTTAATATAAAGAGCTTTTTTGACTAAAAGGGAACCTGTCGCCTAGGAACAGCACCATAAACTTATTGAGTTATGGTGCTGTTCCAGGAGTGACAGGGAGCCGGGGGATGTAACGTATTTTCCGGCATATAAGACGACCTCCCAACTGTCGACTTGTACGCCGGGAATACGGTGTAGAAAAAAAAACAATACTCGCATTCTGCTCCCTCCTCCTCGCCGGCAGAGCATTGCTTTTTGGATGCGGGGGCTTGAAATTCCTGCCTCCAGAAAGCTAATGCTCTGATTGGCTGATGCCGCTTGAGTTAGCCAATGAAAGCTGGCGCTGCGTTAGCCATTCACAGCCATTCAATGACATATTGACCGTATACGTAAATGATTTTATTTAAAATTTGCAAATTGATTTGGGTATTTTGTCTGCCTACCATGTTCTTTCACGTGGCTATATTCCTAATGGTTTTACATGGATCTGGAATACGGTGCCTGCATTCTGCTATGTGCCTACACTTTATTCACGGACTTCCTGCAAATCTGTGTGAGGGAAAAAAATCCTGTTCTGCTGTATTATGGGGGAATAGTGCCTCACGCAGGTGGCACACGGAATGACTGAGGGCCCTTAGTTGTCTCTCCACATGCTGCTGTACATGGTCTCTTTGTTGTAATTTTAAAAAAACAAACCTTTTTTTGAACTTTTTTTTATTTTTTTTAAGTATATAATCAGAGGTAAATATTTTTTGTTTTGCAGAAGGTACATCTCCGGAGTCCTTATGGGACTCATTATTTCATCCTCCTAGAAAACTGGGCATTAATGATATTGAAGGACAGCGTGTTCTCCAGATAGCAGTAATTTTGCGCAACCTTTCCTTTGAAGAAAGCAATGTAAAACTTCTGGCAGCTAATCGGACTTGTCTCCGCTTCTTGTTACTGTCTGCTCATAGTCACTTTATTTCTCTCCGACAACTGGGACTTGATACATTGGGGAATATAGCAGCAGAGGTAAGATGTGCTTGTGTTATGTACATGTTTCCCCATGATTGATTTATCTCTTTCCATAACTTCGCAAACCTTGATAGGTTTAGAATTTTCTGCATATGTGCTAAATGTAGTTTATATTTTACTGTCCGCAACATCTATTAACAGTTCTGTATATGACAATTTTACTTCATTTAAGGCCTCATTCACACTTCAATATTTTTCACGTGTGTGTGTATATGTATGTATGTATATGTGTGTGTGTGTGTGTATAATAATTTTTTTTCTGTTTGCAGTATCTATTACTGCTTCTGGCTTCAAGAGGGGGGGGGGGGGTATTCGGTTGTGCGTGTTTTTTTTCCTTTTCCTAAAGTGGATCCAAATCTGTTAAAACAATAGAATCAGCAATACTTACCTGTCCTCTTCCCTGACGATCCAGCTCTGCAAGCCCATGGTCCCCCTGGGCTTTGTTTAGGAATGGCTACCACCTGACCCCTGCAGCCAATTGGAGGCTGTAGTGATCAGGTGCTGTTCCCCTGGAATCATGGCTCCCAGCATCTGAGTGGTGATGCCAGGAAAACTACACCTGATCACTGCAGCCTCCGATTGTACTGTAAAAAATGTTATTTAATGGACAACCCCTTCAATGTACATTAGGAATATGAGACGGTTTCCCCCGGGACTCCAACCACTAGTTAAACTTTCCTTTGCTGTATTTCTGACAACACATATATTGCCAAGAGAATTGTGGAGTTCAAATCTTTTGTGAGAACGTTTTTTTTCCCCCCAAAAAAGTACCGTGTGTGGCCCCAAAGTTGTTTTCCCTCTCAATTCTTGTCTTCAGGATAGCTGGCCATACGTACCATGGCTGTGAATATATACTGTGTGATACTTACTGCTGTGTCTTTGATATTTCTGTTACTTAAATTTGGAAGATGACTTGGCACAACCCTTATTTTGTCTTTCTGCTGCAGCTTCAGTTAGATCCTGTTGATTTCAAAACCACTCACCTAATGTTCCACACGATAACAAAATGCTTAATGTCACGGGATAGATTCTTAAAAATGAGAGGTAAACCTTTTACTTTATTCATTAAAAGGTACTGTTATTATAGTTACTGTTTTTAAGATCTTTTTTTGTGTTGCATTACCAGGCATGGAAATCTTAAGTAACTTATGTAAGGCTGAAGATAATGGGGTTCTTATTTGTGAGTATGTGGATCAGGACAGCTACAAGGAAATAATATGTCATCTTACTCTACCGGATGTACTACTTGTAATCTCGACTCTCGAGGTGCTCTATATGCTTACAGAACTTGGAGAAGTAGCCTGCGTGAAGATAGCAAATGTAGAGCGAAGCATAGGTAATATATGTATACTTTATTTCTTAGCACCCTTTGTATGTTCAGTTTTAGCATCATGTTAGCTTAAATTGTATTCATGTTTAAGGGCTAATGCCCACGGACAGATTTCTGCCGCGTGAAACGGGGCTGAAATCTGCGGTGTTATCCCGCAGCTATTAGCCTCTACTGAACCTAATAGCTCAATGTTCACGCTGCGGAATTCCACAGCATTAAATAAATTGCGGCATGTTCTAATTGCTGTGGAAAAACGCATGGTTGGCTTCCATTGTAGTCAATGGAAGCCCTCTGTCACCCAATACTTCCGCTGTGAGGACAGTGGAAGGATCGCGTGATTACGCTTCACCGCCAGCTGCATCCTGCACCGCACATGCACGCCAGCTCGCCAGGCGGGATTCGCATGGCGGATCCGGAGAGGCGAGTATGGGGTCTTTGTGGGGCGTCATGTCGGACTCCGCGCGATGTCCCGCTAGTGGAGTCCGTCACGGCCGTGAGGCCTATGAACTGGTACATCGGTACAATGTTTTCACTCGACTGAGTATAATAAACAGTGTTTCAATTTTGCTTATTTTTTTTGCAGATACGCTGGTGTGTCTAATTTCTATGGACATTCAAATGTTTGGGGCTGATGCACTAACGGCAGTAAAACTTATTGAACATCAGAGCTCCAGTCATCAAGCGGTTTCTGAAATTCGTCCACAAACGGTGGAGCATGTTAACCCTTCTGCTAATGCAAGCCCTGCTCCAGGTTAGTGGTCAATACTTTTTTCTTTATAGAAGTTATTTCCCTCTGTATACAGCTCTTATTTTTATTTAAAGTTTTTTTTTTGTTTGTTTTTTGTTTCCCCCACACAACTACAAAAAGTATCATGGCGTGTTCCAGCACACCCTGCATTACTGAGGCACCACATGGAGTGCACTATGGGACTGCTATGCTATTTGGAGCTTATTTTTTACACTTGATGCTTATATATTTATCTTTGTTCAGCTTCCAGACCAGTCAGTGCGCATGCTGTGCCACCTGGAATCGTGGAAATAGACAGTGAAAAGTTTGGATGTCAGTGGTGAGTGCAAACTGCTTAACGAGACTGGCTGCTTTCTGTGTAACAAGGGGCTGTGTCCAGAGTAAAGATAAATGAATGCAGCATATACAGATGGGATTTTTATTTTAAATACCATAGATTTTTGAAGACTCCTTTTGTGAGCTTTGTTTGCCACTGCTTTCAGGCTCTAGCTGATGATTAGAGTACAGAAATGGCTTTGATGGTCCTAATTACATGTGCTCATGATCAAGTTTTATAATTTGCCTTACCAATTATCAAGTAGTTCTTGTTACTTGGAATATCAGGTTTTTAGCAGATTAAAGGGGTTTTCCTATCTCAGCCTTTCATGGTTGAGATAGGAATACCCGTGCAGGCAGTCTCCCCACCATGCCGGGGATTATGGAAACTGCCAAAGTGGCAATCTTGGGCCTTTTCCTTAACACGGGAGTTACAGAAACAGCTAAAATCGCCTTATAGCCCTAGCCTAAGGGCTCACTCATATGAGCGTATTTTGACTGCATATTATGCAGTGCTAAAACCCCACTGATTTATATTGGCTCATGCATTTTTCACTCGTGCTTATAAAAAAAAACCCAAAAAAACACACTATGGCCGCCTGCAGACGAGCGGGTCGGATCCGGCAGCGAGAATTCTCGCCGCGCGATCCGACCCGAGCGCCTGCAGGAACGAGCGCGTACTCGCCCGCGCCTGGCGGCCCCGGCTCTTTCATGTGCTAGCTGCCGCGCAGCCGGCGCATGCGCAGACCGGAGCCGGCGGCTGGGTGAGTGCGTGCCCCGCAGAAAATTAGGACATGCCGCGGTTTGTTTGCCGCGCGAGATTTCGCGCGGCCAAACCGCGGCCGTCTGCATAGGAGTGCGTATTTTAATGCACTCCTATGCAAACTTTCAGCGGCGGAAATCCCGCGGCGGGATTTCCGCTCGTGTGCAGGCAGCCTATGTCCTATTTTGGTGCGTATTGTGCACCATTATGGTTTATGGGTGGGTAAAATACGCCGTGAATACACGCATCCTATATGGGTATTTGCTGCATACTGCATATTACTCTGCATGTGTGTCTGTGAGCCCTAACTCTTTCCTGCGCAATAATTCGCTTATGTAGATGGGATTTATGACGATTAGACCATAGAAGGGTCCAGGGTGAGTATGAGAAGTGTTGTTTATCCTTTATGAATTTCTAGCACACAACCCACACTTGGGTGACTATTTTCAGAGGGATTACTAGTAAGGCTAAAGGTTTTCAGACTTTTATAGGAACCTAGCTACAAGAGCTTCTGTCAGTGCTGTAGCCCCATTACTGAAATCTGTGTTAATCCACCCATAGGCATAGACTAATTGAGTAGACGGAAAATAGAAATATTTGTTAGGGCATGTTAAACCACCATGTTTTCAGAGCTTGGAGTATATCTAGGCTAAAACAAGGTGTTTTCCATTAATAGTAGAAGGATTGAAGCAATCCATTTACACTATGGACAAAATTTCTGATGAATAGACACTGAAGAGAACGTGAAAGAAATAAAGAAATTTAGAAAGAAAAGTTTGAAATATCTTAAGCATCATCCAAAGTATAAAGTAGTGGAATATATTAATTGCAACAGCCTGGCTCAGCTTGTTTTAATAGCTCTCATGTGAGCTGAGCGATACAGGGGGTGCGGATAGGAGGCTCCAAGTGAACACTTCCTCCATGCCCAGCAGTTTTTAAAATTCTGCCACAGCGTTGTATAAAGGATAGTTCTTTGTAAAGAGGTCAGAGCAACATGAAACTGGTTGCTTTTAAGCATCACCGATGAGTCTTTTATTTAAAATACTCTTAAAACATATCTTTTAATATAAGTATCTGATGCATTCTCTTTAAGCTACATCCACATGTTGTGGAAAATCTGCATCAGTCCACATCCATTATATGCGAGTTTTGGTATGGAATCACCACTGATTTCACTTCCTCGTTTCTGGAAATAAACATCCGCAGCATAAATTGACATACGGTGGATTTAAAATCTGCACCACAGATCAATTTATGGTTTAAGATTTTTTTTTTTTCCATGTGGATGAGATTTCTTGAAATCATACCCACACTGCTTATACTGTAAAATGCAGCCAATTCTGCTGTATAACATCGGCAGCATTTCCACTATGTGTGAGCATACCCTTAAAGTAGAGTTGAGCAATGTTTTGGTTTTTTTTTAATACAGGTTGAATGCACATTTTGAAGTGAACCCAGATTCTTCAGTGTCAAGATCAGATATGTATTCGGAATACCTCTCAACTTGCAGTAAACTGGCTAGAGGAGGAATTCTAACTTCATCTGGATTCTACAAATGTCTACGGTATGGCAAAGTGCTCTTTATTTTGGGGGGTATTATAAGCTTTTTGCATTATACAAAACGCTAATACTGTTGGGATCAGTAAACTGTGAATTTCTAAAATTATCAACAGCAGATTTAGAACTAAAAAAAATAACAAAATAAGTAAGAATTGTTCATTTCAGTCAGTCTGCTATAAATATCTCTAACAGGAAAACATCTTATAAGTGAAGTTAGTTTTTGGGGATTTGCCCTCAACGTACATAATATAACTTTCCATATACTGAAGTGCCTATATTTATTCCTACCACACTTTTGCCACTATGTTAGCGGGCTATTAAACGGTACATCAGGTTCTTTAACCCCTTCCCAACCACCATATGGCTATATATATCCTAAATGCCCATGTCCTGTGCAGTTGAGACGTATGTAGATATTGATGGTATATGTGGTGCATGGAATGGCCTTGGAAGCTCAGCTTGCTCTACCTGCAACAGCTGCAATCAGATAATTCTGATTGTGGCTGTTGACCCTATAAAGGCATTTAAATATCTTGATCAGGATAAAAATGTCCAAAATAGCCCCCTCACGATGAGATCAGGGCTGCTATGATTGTCTGCTTGTTAGGGTGCCTGTTAAAATACAGTTATACTACAATACTATAGTATTGCAGTATACTGTGTAAGTGATCAAACAGTCCCGTTGGGGACCAAAAAAGGAAAATGTGAAAAATAAACTGTAAAAGATTCAAAAATTTATTTATTTATTTTTAAACTTAGAAAACAAGTTAGAAAAGCCCTCATCGCCCCCCAACTTAAAAAAAAAAAAAAAAAAGTGTGTGTTCATTTGCGTATAGTAAGGAGTCAAAGTTTGCAAAAGGTATGGTGGATAATATACACTTTTTTTTTTCTTTTTTAAAGATCTGTATTCCCAAACCACAACATCAAGAGAGTAGAAGATCCAAATAATAACGGGCAAGCTCACATTCATGTGTCTGGTGTGAAACGAAGGACCTTACCACTTCCTATTCAGATGTACTATCAGCAGCAACCAACATCTACCGTGATTTCAGACACAACCGGTAAGTGTTTTTTGTTTTCTTTTTAACATACTGCTTATTTGCATGTTTTTGTCAACCGGAATATAGGGCTACTGTAGCCAAGCCGTGTAGCCTGCGACTTGGGCTGGCGGTGTACTTTCACAGAAAACTGGTGTCTTACGCAACTTCTATTCCTAGTCTAAGGGGAAAAGATGTTCTCCACATACATTTAAATTGGCTTAGCAACGGATATAAGGGACTAATAATTAAATAACCTAACAAACTGTAATAATTGTTGCTTTTGTGTCCCCCAGGAGTACCGCAAGGAGCAGGAAATCCCTTCCAAAGAGCTGTAGCAGTTAACCAAGCTACCACTCTAACAGCCACACAGATGTCGTTTCCTATCCAAGGTGTCCACAGCGTGGCTCAGACAGTGTGCCGTATGCCCCAGAATCCTCACGGTCATCCCCAGCAGCATCAGAACACCACAGTGACTGTAATACAGAATAAAACTCCAATTTCATGTGAAGTGGTTAAAGCTACAGTAATACAGGGGTCTGTTCAACACTCGGCAGTTCCTGTCACTATTGCTTTGGGAGGATCAACGCAAGCTTCTCTAGTTCAGAATCACAGCAATCTAGGGCAACAATCTTCTGTTACAGTTGTGGGGTCTCAGGCGTTGTTTCACCATCCGTCTGTCATTCAACAGCAGTCCCCTTTACACACTGTGGTACCTGGTCAGTTAACATCAGGCACTCCGGTAGCGGTTATACAACAAACTGTCCCTCAAGGTCATATATTTGGCAGGATGCAAAGTATGCCAGCAGGTACACCTGGACTTCCACAAGGTCAACAAATAATCACCACATCATCACAAACTGTACATGTCCCATCCCAACAATCCCCAGCTTCCAACCAGCAGAAAGACACAGTTATCATAACTCCACAACAATATGTAACATCCTCTTCGAACATCGCCACCACTGTACAAAATTTCCAAGTAGCAGCAGGACAGGTGGTTACAATAGCTGGCGTTCAAAACCCTCAGACCTCTAGAATTGGTTTTCAGAACATTGCCCCGAAACCTCTTTCTTCTCAGCAAGTATCCTCAACGACAGTCGTTCAACAACCACCGCAGCAGCAACCCCAGCAAAGTGTAGTCATCGTCAGCCAGCCAGCTCAACCTGGTCAAGCATACGCACCAGCCATTCACCAAATAGTTCTTACTAATCCAGCTGCAATTCAGGCTGGGCAAACTGTTCAGTTAACTGGACAGACCAATATAACACCCTGCTCTTCTCCAATCCCAACTCCAAATAACCAGCTCCCACCAGTGATGACATCTCCCACTACCACTTCAGTTCCGCAAGGACCCCCTCCTACTGTTAGCCAAATGCTCTCTGTAAAAAGGCAGCAGTTGTCACCAGCACCTCACCAACAGCAGCAGGCACAAGCTCAGCAACAACCACAGGCACAACTGCAAGCTCAGCAGTCACAATCATCCCAACAGGTACAAGTACAGGTTCAACCGCAGCAGACCCAAAGTGGAGGTGTTGGACTTCCCAGTCCCGCCGAGTCCAGCCTCATTAAACAGTTGTTGCTTCCTAAACGGGGGCCTTCAACACCCGGAGGAAAACTCATTCTCCCAGCTCCACAGATACCACCTCCGAACAATGCAAGAGCACCAAGCCCTCAGGTGGTATATCAAGTAGCCAATAATCAGACTCCTTCATTTGGTGTGCAAGGGCAGACTGCAACGCCACAAATACTTGTTGGGCAACAAAATGTGCAGTTAGTTCAAAGTACAATGCAGAATCAGACTGCAGTACAGACTGTTCCAATTTCAAATCTGCAGATTTTGCCAGGTCAGTTGATATCAAACTCTCCAGCAACAATATTTCAAGGAACTTCTGGCAACCAAGTCACAATAACAGTTGTGCCAAACACCAGTTTTGCTACTGCAACTGTAAGCCAGGGAAACACACCTCAAATAATTGCACCCATGAGCGGGACACAACCTGGAGTTGGATTACAGGTACAAACTCTTCCAGCTGCTCTTACACAAACAGGTGGGCAATTGCCAGGATCTGCTGCTGCTTCTCCCCCTTTTAAGGGTGACAAAATAATTTGCCAAAAGGAGGAAGAGGCAAAGGAAGCAACAGGCTTGCACGTTCACGAACGTAAAATAGAAGTCATGGAAAATCCTTCTTGTCCGAAAGGCTCTGTTAACACCAGCAATGGGGAAATGAATGAAAGTGAAGTGCAAATGGGAAACCTTTTAAATGGTAAAAAGTGTGACTCCAGTCTACCTCCTTCAAACTCAGGGAAAACTCAGAATGAGGCCAGTCAAGTGGTCACTAATGGGTCATCTGTGGAATTGGGGGAAAACGGAGCTTCTGTAAAACAAAACTCTGACCAGAGTGATACACAGGATGCTAAAACGGACTTTAAAAGGCCGCAGGTTAATGGGGTTTGTGATTTTGAAAAGGGAGACTGTTCTCATTTGAGCAAAAACATTCCTAATCACAAAGCTTCCAATCATGTAGGAAATGGGGAAATATCTCCAGTGGAGCAACAGGACCTTCTAGAGTCCGCTCAACAAGTTACTGCCAAAGGTGATCCAATGGAGAGACTATCAAATGGACCTATATTAGCCAACAATTTGTCCCATTTTGCGAGTAGTACGAATGATGTTTCGAACCTTGCAATCCAGATACAGTGTGGTAGTGCAACAGATTTACCCAATGGACCTGTAGTTTCCAATTTGAATTCAGATGTGCCTCAGCAACGTCCGACTGTTGTCGTCTCAACGCAGTCTACGGCTTCTGTTTTACCGGGTCATCAAGTAATTGCGGTGCCCCATATAGGAACTAGAATTACTCAACCTGCACTGCCTGCAGATATGCGCTCTACGAATGGCACAACAGAATGCAAAGCTGTTAAACGGCCAGTAGAGGACAATGACAGGGAATCTGTCCCAGTTATTCCCAATAAAGTGGGAGTAAGGATTGTTACAATCAGTGACCCTAATAACGCTGGCTGTAGTGCAACCATGGTGGCTGTGCCGGCGGGTGTTGATCCAAGCACTGTAGCTAAAGTAGCAATAGAAAGCGCTGTTCAGCAAAAGCAGCATCCACATACCTTTGTACAGACAGTTGTTGCACAGGTAAGTTTCTTCGGCACTCCCAACTCGGTGCAAGTGTTTGCTACAAGACCATTCTCTGCATGTCAAGTTCAGTAACATTGCACTTTATTTTATATTGTCTTGAATTACATTGTCATCCTCACTCTTTGCATCCAATACCTGTGGTTTGAAATAATGCTTAGGGCTCTTGTACTCGGAGCCATTATTGGTCAGTTTGTTGCTGAATTGTGCCAAACTGAACGATAATCGTCCGACGTAAACTCTGCCAGCGACTGAGCGACAAACGCTAATTTGTTCACTCTACCGTTCTTCATTCAGTTTACGCAGGCATGAAAATCAAACGATGATCAGCCTGTATAAACAAGCAATTGTTCATCTATGAGCGGCTACCTGTTTATTGGGAATGCAGGCGGGTAGCAAGCCTGCTCCGTCTTCATTCACTGAACACTTAGCGCTCCCACGTGAAAATGCAGTGATAATCACTGGGACGAAGCGCCCAGCAATCATCCCGTATGGATCCGTATGGTCTTTTCTAGACCTGCAGTCTCTCGCCCCCTGCTGGATGATAGACCTTTAAAGGAAAAAGCTGGCAAATCTGCAATAACCGTCATTCATGTGTAAATAAAGGTAACCGGTCTGTTAGAAAATGACTAGCAATTATCAGTTGGCATTAAATCATGTAATGTTTTTAGTATTACCATAACCTTGAACACACAGGTAGGTTTGTTACAATGAACTTGGGCATTGTGGGAATGTTTCCACTTCTTGACTTGCTCTTTCCACTGTTCAAACTTGCATTCAGAGGTTTCCACCAAGTTTTTCTGGTATTTTTTGTAGAAGGAATGTTTCAGTCCTTAGAAGTAGTCTTACCGTGAAAAGTACTGTAAACCTGACAGACTCCCCTTGTAGTCATTGGGGTCAGTCAGTGTGTTTGGATCAGTTGGAAATGGTTTATCAACTGTCAATATAAAGAATAAAGTTCCAGAATACCCCTTTAAGGGCAGAAAACCGTTATAGGCTTAATAGACAAATAATACTCCTTTTAAAAGGCAAGAGTGAGGGAGTAGTTCACAGCAGGGGAAAAACCCAAGAAAGTTACACAGCAGTGATAAAAGACTCCACTCACACTGGCATCATGGCTGCAGAGTATACTGGAAACCACAGTACTGGGACTGATAAACCATTTCCAAACTGACACTGACCCCAATGACTATAATGGGAGTCTGTCAGGCTTACAGTACCTTTGACGGTAAGAATACTGCTAATTCCCATGACCTCTGTCCCTGCCGTCCACGCAGGAAGCACTGACCTTAGCACAGCGATCTGGGTTGGTGGTGCAGGTCTCTGAAATTCAATGGGAGCTTTGCTATGGTCAGCGCTTTCTGGTTCCTGCACTGACCGCTTTGACAGCGGCCCCGGGAGTCAGCAGATCGGCGGGATTCCGAGGAACTGGTCCCCACAGACCCATTTATTGATGACCTGTCAGTCAATAGAAAAACTAGAATCCCAGAATACCCCTTTAAGGAACCTGTGGACCAGGTCTGAAAATGTCTGAATATTTGTTTATGAAATTGGTAGATGTAACAGAGTGCAGTGTGATCTACAGTAGAAGGCTTTCTTGTAGCAGCAATAGACTTCAAGGTTTTTCCAGTTTTGAATTGATGGCCGATCCTTGGGCACAGCCGCACTCCTATGTATACTGCGGGGCCTGGATGGACACTGAAGAGGCTGTTCTTTCTGCTGACTGATGGTCCCAGGGATTGAGCTCCTGCACGTTATACGTTGGTCTTCCATCCTAAAAACAGGATAGCAGTGCTATATGACTTGTATAACAGTTATATGTAATCTGGGACTTGTAACAATGGCCATAATAATAATAAAAAACCTGTGTAATTAGAGAGGCCTAACAAAATTAAGAAAACACAGGATTGCTCTCTGAATCGGCACCACCCCTATCCACAGGTTGTGTTTAGTATTGCAGTGAAGTGAGTAAAGTCGAGCTGCAGTAGCGCACACAAGCTGTGGATTTTTGTAACAAAGCCGCCATTCTTATTTAATATTGTTCAACCTCTTTAATGTCAGTTCTATAGAGAGTCTAGCTACTAGTGATGTCCTTGACTAGTGTGGCTGTCATCGTTCTATGTTGTAGCCACAGGCTATGCTATAAATGTGGGCCCCACACCTGCTGTATCTCTAGAATGGGGATCTCCTAACCTATCCTGAATCCCCTCCAAAGCCACCGCTGGCTGGGATTATGGGAAAGGCTGAACCTGCTATGTGTTTCCATAACTACTCATATGGGAGTTACAAACACCGCATAGAACAGCCAGTTCACCTGTCTTTGTAATCCCAGGCAGCGGTCATTGTAGCATTGCAACGGGGGGCCATTCCCATCTCTGCCTACATTTGGCTGAGATGGAAATCCCATTTTTAACTTGCCAATCATGGCTCATAACATATTTGCACTTATCTCGACGCCCTCCAGTTTTGAAGTGTGCAGAGAAAAGTGAGCGTTGATTTCATGGAGCGCCCATTCTTCCATCTTAACCTATGATGTGGGTCTTTAAGGAGTTATGAGGGGTGTGGAGCAGGCTTAGGAGCCAAGCCTACCCCATACCCAGCAGTTATCAGCTGCTTCTGATTGCTGACAGTCCCTGGCAATGGCTGCAACTTGAACTGCTCAACTGCTGCAGACATTGCTGACCCGTGTCCCCATCTCTCTGTCCCTGCAGGGATGCTTCTCCCACCCACAGAGAACTTGTATTAAATGAAGTGATGGCTACAAATGTACGACCGCCACTCCATACATTTCATTTGTGCTTGTAATATACCTACAGCAGTCCTATTGAAAATAGAGTAACGGCAATATGTATCTGCAGCCAACACTCCATTCAATTTCCTCCTGACTAGAGATGGTGTATGTGTAGTGAGCCCACAGTGAGAACAGGGTACACGGGACCCCCAGTTTGTGGATCGGTGTGGGTCTCAATAGTGATGCACCTATCGATCAGACTTATTCAATGGATAGGTGATAAAAGTTGAATCTGGTACAACCCCTTTAAGCCCTGTAGGCAGGGCTTAATGCTACAGGACGGACAGTTACGTCCTGTGGGTTCAAAGTATGTATGAAGGGAGATCGTGGGTTGATTCGGCTCCATACAATGCCAGTGCCGGCAGTTTCGTACATCCAACACCCGCCTGCAACAACTCGTCACTCATCGGAGCTGTAAACCCTTTTAATGCGAATGCCAATTCTGACAGCGGCATTTAAATGCCCGATTGATATCCGGCTCCTTGTGATAAGTTTGTGGGTTGCCATTGCAGCCATGGGCCTTTGGAGAGACCTCAGGGCTGCCATGGCAGATTGCCTATCAAGCCATGCCTGTGGCGTGGCTGGATAGATTGGTAATAAAAGTAAAAAACAAAAACCTTTTGCCATATTTAGAATAAAAGAATCTTAATAATAAAACAAAAATACATCCGATCTATCAAAATAACACGTTATTTACCCCACACGGTAAATGTCAGAATTGCGCTTTTTTTGGTCACTGTCTCCAAGAAAAAATGTAATAAAAAGCTATCAAAAGTCATATGTACTACAAAATGGTACCAATAGAAACTACAGGACGTCCCGCAAATAATGAGCCTTCACATAACTTATTTTTCCGTTGACATAATTGTTATCGCTGTCAGAAGATGGCGGCAGAAAAGGATTTAGAAAATTACAGTTACTCCCCGACTTGCGAACAGGTTCCGTTCCGGAAGCCCGTTCGCAAGTCCGTTTTGTTCGCAAGTCGAACAAGTAGTAGTATGGAGCGGGATCGCGGGTGGATCCCACTCCATACAACGTCGGGTGCCGGCTGTTCTTACAGCGGGCACCCGGCGGCAGCAGTTCCGACGAGCCACGCCGCTTGTCGGAACTGTTAACACTTTAAATACCGCTCTGACAGAGGTATTTAAAGTGTTAACAGTTCTGACGAGCGGCGCGGCTCGTCGGAACTGCTGCTGCCGGGTGCCCGCTGTAAGAAACAGCCTGCACCCGACGTTCAGGGGGCCCGTACAGCGTCCCATGATGAGATCACGGGACGCTGTGTGGTTGCTAGGCAGCCGGGGACCTCCTGAAAGACCCCAGGGCTGCCTATGCAGAGTGCCTATCAAGCGCACGGCTTGCTAGGCGCTCTGCATAGACAGCCCTGGGGCCTTTCAGAAGGCCCCCGGCTGCCCAGCAACCGCGATGTGACCAGACAGGCTTCTATCAGGCTTGATAGAAGCCTCTCCGCTCCCTGCACAGTATGATGTAATGCCATAGCATTACATCATACTGTGCAGAACAGATTGTTCGCAACTAGCGAAATTCGCAAGTCGAATGTTCGCAAGTCGGGGACTATCTGTAAATCTCTTTTGGGGAAAAAAAGTACAGCCAAAAAAAACTATATAAATTTAGTATCAGAGTAATCGTACTGATTCATAGAATATAGTTGTCATTTTTGTTGTAGAGTATACGCCATAGAAACAGGCCATACCTGAAGATGGTGGAATTTTGTTGTTTTTCTCCATTTCACTCTACTTGAAAGTTTTGTGTTTTTGTTCTTTTGTTTTTTTTAGTTTTTCAGTACATAATGAGGGAAAAAAAGGTGTGCGTCCCTAAGGGGTTACTTAATCCAAAAGCATAACATGCTGCAATGCTGAAGTATTGCAATTTATTGTAATAATCCTTTTAGTATCTATGGGGATAACAGTTAGTTTAATAAAATAATTCTTAAATATTTCATACAATAAAAAAGAGTTATAAAAAGAACCTTTTCCTAGTTTTCATAAAAAATCAAAAGAATAAAAAAAAATTGGTACTGTGTTCAGAAGTCCGAACTATCAAGATATGTATTTATCACAGGAAGTGAATGTTGTAAGAAGAAAAAAGGCATAATGCCAGAATTGAGTTTTTTCTCTTCTCATTCTGCCACTCAATAAATAATTAAAAAGAAAATGTGATCCAAAAGCTGTATATACCCCATAATGGTACCGATACAAACTACAGTTTGCACTGCAAAAAACCAGCCCAACACGTCTCCATCGCTAAAAAATTAATGTTATGGGGGTTGATTACACCATATTAAAGTCAAACCCAAATATACTTTGATGTGGGATTTTGGTTTTCTATGCATTGTATTTTGTACAATAACCACTAAGGAAAAAGGAACATTATGACAAAACTCCATCATTTTTTACTAGTTTCACAAGGACTAAACAATTTGGCTCCTTGCTGGGTTACATATCCAGACAGACCGCCATGAAGGTGGAAATTCAATAGTTCATCTATGCTAAGAAAAGACGAGCTGTACATATGTATGGACATGTTATGTTGCGCATCACCATTGTATCCAACTGTTCATCATAGCAATTCTTAATATCCTCCTCTGACCCCTTTTGACAAGGAGTTATTTATGTCCACAAGATCCCCCTTTGTTGGAGATTTTTCATCTATCTCACCTTTCTTGCACAAGAAAACCCCATAAGGTTGGTAGTTCTTGAAATACTGGCCATGGCTAGTCTAGTTCTAATTACCATGCCTCATGCAATCCATCGTTGGTTTTTTGTGGTTTTTTTCCTACCCCCTACCCCACCTGTCCTGCATGGACAACTTCCATTGAAGTCAATAGAAGCCATCCGACCCGTGGCCTGTCCACAATTGAATTGTGGACGGGCCGTGGATTCCACAGGAAAGTAGGAGTTTAAAAAGAAAAAAAAGACCCTTAGCTGCGCGTGTGCTGTGGTGCGTCTGCCGGCACTTCCGCACACATCTGCAGTGAAGAAAATAGGAGACCGGGACAGACACGCAGAAGACCTGGATGGGTAAGGAGGGTCTGATTCCGCTGAGGGGGTCCCGCATGCAGAATCCAATCTGCCTGTGGATATTAAACTGGTGTTTAGTGTATACACTCGCATACGAGGCAATCCTGCCCTGAGTGTATGTAACAATACTGTAGGACTATCCCTACTATCTGCAGATAATAAAACGGGGATTTGTATGTATAGCCATTATTGGCAAGACTCCAACACTCCCAGTTTAATTTACCCCTTAGAGCTAGCTTCACACAGGCGAGCGCAATACAGGGCTGTGACTTCCACCCCCATATCGCGCTCACCATCATGTGAAATCCCCAGCCTTGCATCACTTTGGAGATGTAGCGATCCTCCGGCACGGCCGCCACAACAGAGGATCACTTGCGTTCTCCCGTTGCCTTCAATGGGTCTGCGGTGCGAGATTACAGTCAGGACATGCAGGAAAACCTCACTCGTCTGTATGAACCCATTCAAATGAATAGGGGTTCATATTTGGGCGTCTCAAAGCACACACACATCTCGCGTGATTTTATGGCCCGTGTGAAGCCGGCCTAAGAGGCTTCTACATGGGCAGATGATCCGGAGCAAACATTCGTCTGAACACCCCGGCATTTGCTGGTGTGAAGGTGCAGCTGACAAGAGCAGATGGGTTTGTTGGGTGCTTCTAGTGATCATTGTGCTCAAACAACATAGATGTATTCTGAGGCCGTATTGCGGGCAACTTACTATTTATTTTACTGCTTTTGCACAGTACAAAACACTAAAAAAAAAAATAGTGCGTGCTCACATTCCAGGACCTATGACATTTACATTTTTCCATCGACCACTATATAAGGCATTATTTTTTGTGAGGCAAGTTTGTAGTTTTCATTGGTACCATATGGGGTGCATACAACTTTTTAATTGCTTAGTGCCTTACTTTTTGAGAGGCAAAATGGAACAAGGCTTTTGTCCTAAGGTCCACTTACAAGGGACGAATGTAACTTCAGTTCAGCTCATTGTAGATGTGGTAAAATAAGAAATTGTGGCTTTGTAAGGGGGGAAAAAGTGTGTTCTTTAGCTTCTTTGAGGCAACGGAGAAGATGTCTTTTTATTTTACAAAACCCTTTAATATTTTTCCCTTTTTTCCTATAATGCTTCCAGCAGGGAATTTGAACAGGCAATCCTCTGATTGCTGGCACAATACACTGTGTAACGTCTATACTGCAGTGCAATTTACCGGTTAGTCTCTAGTAGGCTCTAGTATGTTGGTTTCCATCCTAGTGTTGATATCCCATCTACACGGCTCAGTGCGGCCAGAGAGTTTCAGCTTTCGGAATTCTCAAGCAGTCCTGATGGAATGAGTGGAGATGGAGGCGCATGCTCCACTGCTGCTCCATTCGTTTGGAGGGTTACATGGGTTTCCCATTATAGAGATTGGTGGGGGTCCTGGTGGTCAGACCCCCATTGATCATAAATTTATTCCCTACAGGTGGATAACATTCAGTCTTGGCAAACCCTCTTTAACAGCATCCTTGTGATTGTGGCCATGTTAGCCAATAAGGATGGGCCTTTTTACATAGTGCTTCCACTTTCTTTCAGCCCTCCAATTTGGAGGCTTGTGTGGAGCGTAAGCTAGTAGTTATCAGGGCATGTAAACTAAGCTGTACTTTAAAGAGGAAATCCAGTTGAAATGTTTGATACGACATATAAAATATATACACATTGGTCTGATTTTATTGACTACTTATGATATCCAGAATGAAAGGGCTGTAGAGTGCCAAAACCAGTTTGCCACTGGACGTCAAGCGCTACATTCCAGTCGCGCTGCCATGGATGTCATTCAGCCATTATGATGATTGTTGTTTTGGCTTTTCAGTATCAGAAATTTATATATGTAACGCCAAAAGATTTTGAGCGATCGGTATAACCCTTTTATCCTTCACATTTGTGGCGCTAGCTGAAATGACACATTTGATAGATGTGGATTTCTAACCTCTTGTATGCATTACATATTAGAATATATCTCTTTTCCTTGCACTCTGAGAGCAACAGAATATAGTGACCGGCATGCTGATTGCAGCGATATGTCTGCTGTTTGTGTACATGCAGTAGTATGAGGGGAACTCGTATCTTATTAGTAGCAGCCACATACACCAGAAGTAGTCATTCATATTCATGAGTTTTGGTTGGCATCACCCATCTGTAGAGCCAGCCAGGCTCACCCAACCCACTGGTTAACAGCAGTTTCCATACTAGTTAGTGTGCATAGGGGTGGGTAGGCATTAGCAAAGCTCATGAATATTGACTACTTTTTGTAGTCCATTTGTGTTTAGCTGCTACTAATAAGATGCAAGTTTCTGCAAAACCATTGTACACATATACACAGCAGACCTATCGCTGTAATCAGCGTGCATATCATTACCTTGTGCTGCCCTCGGAGAGGACTGCCAAAATATGGTGACTGTCTCTTTAAACCCCTGTGTTCTAAGTCCTGGCTCAGCCCGGGGCATCAGTGATGATTTGGGTTACAATGCCTGGTCTGCTTTGGATTTATAGCATGATATGGGAAATGTCAATCATATCTGGCCCTGTTGTATGTAACACAAGAAAATTGCTACCTATACAACAATGTAGCTGGAGTGTAATAATGTCCTGTGAGATAAATGGCCAGAAAGCAGATGATCTCTATAAAATGGCATCTTGTGTAAGAAAGTGTTGAAGTTTTATAAAAACTTTCATGAAGACTCTGATTGTGCAGTAATGGAGTCAGATTTACTGATCTGCAGTCATGATGAAACTAATTGCTGACATTTTCCTGTTGTCACTTTCAGGTTATCTTGGTATGAAATTGAAACTCTGATCACAGCCTTGTCGTCAGTGTAATACATCTTCAGGGCTGCAAGCACCATTATGGTAGCAGTAATCGGGCTAATAGCTGTTGTGTGATATCTGCCCTCTTCTAGGGTGGTTTCACACCTGCGTCGGGGCTCACCTCAGGGTTTCCGACTTTGGAGGATGTAAAACTGAAATAAACTGATCAGTTTTGTGTTTTCTTTTAAAACAATGGGCTCACAGTTTTTGTTTTCGGTTCTGTTTTGCCTCAGTTTTTTTTGACTAGAACAGAGACTCAGTCAATGGGGATAAAAACCTGATCAGTTTCAGTTTTACATCCTCCAAAAACTGAGCTCTAACCTAACGCAGGTGTGCAATCATTAGGCCAGTTTCACATCTCCATCAGAACCTCCGTCCGGCGGTGCCATCACAGAGCCGGCTGAAAATACCAAATATCCAAAAGCTGGGCAGAGAGCAGACGGAGCCCAGTATAGCCAATGGGGTCCATCTGGGGGGGGGGGGGGGGGCTCTGGACAAGAATCGCTTGGCCACAGGGTGTTCCCTTTTACAATTGGGAAACGGGAATGTTGGTGCATGTATGTATAATGGTATACTTTTGTTCAGATACTATGGTGGATGAGATACTTGATGTCATCTTTCTGCTTTGCTCGATTACTTTCACAATATACTAAACTAGATTGCAATTGGCTTTTGAGGAAACAAGGTTTATACACTCCAGTAGTTATATATACTATAACATTTGCCTGCAATGCTTCCTATTGAATTGGGGGATAAAGTACATTATAAGTTGGCTATTTTGTAAGGCAAGAAAGCTATTCCTGAAGTAAGTGACGTGTAGCAGAAGTGATGGCCTTTTGGGATACTTTTGGGCTCCTAGAATACATTTAGTATATTTTGTGACATACACAAATGTTACCAAAATCTAGCAAGCACAGAGAGCTCCTGTTTGACAGCAATGTTAATATATTGTATTCTTCAGACTACTCCGGTAACGGCGCTACCAGCATTACAAGTGCAGGGTCATCTAGTTGCGTCTCACCCCTCGCCATACACTTCTACAACAACTACAACTGAACAAGTGAAGAAACCAGGACAAAACTTCATGTGCCTGTGGCAGTCTTGCAAAAGGTAAGTGCATGGAATGAGGAAATGTTCAGTTATGTATCAGTTACAGGGATTTTCTGGGGGTAACCTATTGATCTGTCCTCAGCTTAGGTCCTCAATAGTTGATCAGTTGGGGTCTGCTCTTGTGATACCTGCTAATCAACTGATTGAAAGGACAGTGGCACTTCATAGCAGGCACAGCGCCGCAGTTTGTATAGCAGGTGTGCCTGGTATTGCAGGTCAGTGCTATGCATTTGAATGCACTCAGGCCACATGATAAGTGAACATGACATTGCTAGCCTGAGAAGAGATTGCAGTTCTCACCCGTAGGTCGACAATAGGTTTACTCCCAGAAAACCCTTTTAAGCTGCTCATGCACAATATTAAGATGGATCCTATGGGAAATCTGATATATATGGAAGCATCCAGAAGTCAGACATTGGGGGAAACTAGGATTGGCATGTTTAATTTTAGCAAGGTCCATAAACAGCCTGCTTCCCCCTCCTCGTTTTATCCCCCCCTCCCCGTTAAGGCTACCTGAAGTCCACATGCAGGTTCCAACTCTGACCGTGGCTGAAGACCCTGCGTACTTGTATTTTCTCTTATTTTCTGTACTGTGTATGGTCGCGGTGAGCTGCCGCTGGACATGCGCAGTGCAGAATTTTTTCCACAAAATATTTTATACCTGTGCCGTCACTAGGTGATAACGTGGAATCTGCGACCTGTCTGCAATGTTAATTGTGTATGGGTCGGACAGCTTCCATTGACTTCAATGGACACCGTATGCACAAAAATAAAGCATGCTGCGATTTTTATTTTTTTTTCTTTTCCTCTACTTGCGGCAATTGCAATTGATTTCTGCTCAATTGCAGAAGAATTGATTTTCCATAGCATACTATGGACGGTATTCGCTGCGGATCTGCGGTGAGGACACCCACTGCGGTTTTTTTTTTCCTCACAGCAAAAATCTGCCCATAAGCAGGCGGCCTAAGGCCTCATGTCCGCGGGCAAAAGAAGAATTAAAATCCGCAGTGGATTTTAACTCTTCTCCCGCACGCGGATCCGCACCCCATAGGGATGCATTGACCACCCGCGGGTAGATAAATACCCGCGGATGGTCAATAAAAGGGATTTTTTTTTTAAAAATGGAGCATGAAAAAATCTGGACCATGCTCCATTTTCGTGCAGGGCTCCCGCGGGCTTCTATTGAAGCCTATGGAAGCCGTCCGGATCCGCAGGAGACCTAAAATCGGAATTTAAAAGAATTAACTCACCCGCAGCGGACCAGGAAGGTCTTCTCTTCCTCACGGCCGGATCTTTCTTGCTTCGGCTCGGCGGATGTGCCCAGCGCATGCGCGCGGTGACGTGCCGCCGGTGTGACAAGTTCATCCGCCGGCCGAAAAAGAAGATCCGGCCGTGAGGAAGAGAAGACCTTCCCGGTCCGCTGCGGGTGAGTTAAGTTTTTTAAATTCCTATTTTCATCGCTCATGTTCGCGGGGCAGGAGGGACCCGCTGCAGATTCTACATGTAGAATCCGTAGCGGGCCTGATTTTCCCCGTGGACATGAGGCCTTAAGCTTAGAAATTAAAAAATATATTTACATCTGTCTTGTAATCTGAGTGTAATTTTTTTCCCATCTTCTTTTAAGGTGGTTTGAAACTCCGTCCCAAGTGTTCTACCATGCTGCCACAGAGCATGGAGGTAAAGATGTGTATCCTGGGCAGTGCCTGTGGGAAGGCTGCGAACCCTTTCAGAGACAGAGGTTTTCTTTTATTACTCACTTACAGGCAAGTTACTGCATGGCAAAACCAAGTCATTGAAGATTATGTGTTATGGTAGTTTACCAGCTGAAACTATTCACAGGATTTATGTATTTTTTTTATAAAATACTTTTTAATAGTTTTTTTTAAAACAAATACTAAGCCTATAGGTAAAATAATATGTAGTAAAATTGTTATTCTGCACAGAGGATTGTTAATGGTAAATACTTGGAGCTGGGAGGTGCCTACTGTACAGATGCTTCTGGAAACTGTAGTCTCCCAGTTAGAAATGCTACGTGCACAGAACGAACGTTCATTGGAGCATCTAGTACTCCTTTTATGTAGGAAATGTACTAGGTGTTGGACAAAAACACTGGATTGTGGAATAACGCCTTCAAGAGTTTTATTTGTTGTAAAGCTGCGGGGAAATGTAGGCAGTCGGGTCGTATTTCAGAGGGTTACTGCTTACTTTTCCACTAAAAGCACTTCAGGCATACCATTGGGGACTTCCCCCTGTAATTGGGGATATAAGCCGTGTCTCAGGAAGATCAGCCATGTTTGTTACAGTTGTCACGGCTGGTCTGTTTTCTGTAGTCAGACCCAGCTGCTGCCGCTCCCGGCCTCTGGCCTCCCTCACACAGGCGTTTTTGTACAGTGTTTAGCGCTGCTTTTCAGTGCTGGGCTAAACGCTGTACAACGCTCCCATTCATTACAATGGGGCTGCTCACACAAGGCTTAAAACAGTGTTTTCAACGCATTACATTTTGTAGTCTTGGCTGTTCTCAAATCTGTGTCTCCCATTGAAATGAATGGGCTGCGATTTCAGCACTGCTGAAAATGCGGCACAACTTCATACTGCGTTTTTATAGCGTTAAACGCAGGTTGCTATGCCAGCAAGTCTGAAAAAATGTTTCCAGTTTCCTTTGCTACGTTATCAGCTGTGCTGAAAATGCTGCCACAACACAAGCCAACGTTGCTGAAAGCGCAGCGTTTTTGCAAACGCCTGTGTGAGGGAGGCCTCTGTCCTGTACACGCCACTAACTGAGCGCTGCGTTATAGGGAAGCTCATCAATGTCGATAGCTGCTTCTTGGAATTCATAGAAACTGGTTTTATTTTCCATAAAACAGAAGGCTTTTTTCCCCTTTTCATTTATTTAAACTTATCTTTAGTATTTAAAACCATCTTTTGAGCAACAATAAAATGTATAGTTATAGTTTCTGTTTTGTCCTTTTTAGGTCTCTTGTGTGGGGGCGGTTGTTAGGGATATGGGTTGCATTTTCCACCTATGCCTGAAGCTGCCATAGTGCCATTTCTTTCTGTAATAGGCTGCTATCTGATATAAACCAAACTAATACTGCCTGCAGTTAGGCCACTAGTAAGCATGCACCGAAAAGTATTCACCCCAAAGGAATGTGCTTTTGGCCTCCACTGGGCCTGTACATATCAGTATGTTTTTTGCTTTTCCTTTTAGGAAATTGCATTATTCCATACATTCGTGTCCAAATAAATTTAAAAAAACCACCAAAAAAAATCCCATACCACATGATATGCAGTTTTTGTTTTTTTTCTACAATGGGGCCCTATCGGTAATGGAAGCCACTGGTTTCATATACACTGTGATCCATTGATGGTGCACAGCCGGAAGTCCTCCTGACATACACCTTTAACAGACAATGCGGAATGAAAGTAGCCTTAGACCCAACATTTCCGTCACATGCCCTATACATAATCATCTGCACTAATCAAGAGTTTTCTCCATATCTTATTATTGCATCTGACCTCTTCTGAATGTCCAGCTGTATCTAACCATTAAAAGCTGGTACTCTGGGGTAACGCTGTAAAAGGGAAAATGCTATTGTGTACACAGCAAGGAAGGAAATGTACTTCATATAGAAGATTGTGGTTGTAATCTCATTATTTTTACCCCATTCAGATGTGTGTGGGAAGCTTTAACAGTTTGTTTTCTTCCCCTAAAACTTTCCCTTACATCTCCTAGCCAGTTGGGCCATGTTTTTGCCCCGATTGAGTATATATATTTTTTTTGTCTAGGCTTTTACCTTCTAGGCATACATAGACCACTTTGCCCTATCTATTTGAGTAAGTTCACTTCATTTTTAGGTTAGTCACCATAAATCAATATTATTGTGTATTTTCAGGACAAGCATTGCTCAAGAGAGGCTCTCCTTGCTGGATTGAAACAAGAAGAGCAGACCCAGGCCGGAAATCAAAAATCTTCCAATAAGTAAGAGCAATTTGTATCGTAAATACAGAATGCATGATGATTCTTACGGTGGCCATTCATGTTGGGGTGGTTCATAGAGTAAGGGTGCCAGAAATGTTTCCCGATCCCTGACCGACCTTATGTTTCCGTGATTTACCTTGCATCTATCAGGATCACTATTGGCTATTCACATCACTTGACTTGGTCCCCACACTGTAGATGTAAGATGTTGCCCCCCACATGCCTGTGCACTAGTGATTTTAGATAATTGCAGCCAACTGAGAAAGATAACCAGAATTTGTCATGAGGGGGCAACCCTTTTAATCGGACTAATTGCATCCTCATGTATTCAAGCCTTCCCGTATCTTCACACAAGCCATATTAAGAATTGTCTGCTGTCCTGTTTGTGGGGACTTGTTTGTGGAAGCACAAAAATAAAAATTAAAAGGTAATCCTATGTTACTAATGTGCTAGCCAATGTTAGCAGTGGAGCTTCCCAAGTAGTAATTATGGCTGTTTCGTCTTCTAGTAGACAGTCCGTGAAATAATAGAATCTCAAGTTATGATGACTTGTTGCAACATCCAGACTTGCAGCGTGAAAGCAATGTTAGAATACGAGAGAACGGCTAGTCTAACCTGAATTTGTCTCTTCTCCTGTTCTGTAGACAACCCTCTTCAGGGACACCCAACCCTCGAGCTCAAAAAGCGATTGTGAACCATCCAAGTGCTGCCCTCATGGCACTGAGGCGGGGATCAAGGAACCTGGTGTTTAGAGACTTTACAGTGAGTTTACTAGTAATCGTAAATCAGCTGAATGCTGGAGGCCTGAATCTTTAAGGCCACATGTCCACGGGGACAGATCAGCAGCGGGTCACCCGCACGCGTAATCCGTGCCCCATAGGGATGCATTTGACACCCGCAGGTAATTAAATACCCGCATCTGAATTCCTGCTCTCTGGCGCGGGAGAGCAGGAGTTTAAAGAAAATGCACGGCGCATGCGCGCGGCACGCTGCCGGCATGCCGAGCACATCCTCTGGGCCGAAGAAAGAAGATCCGGCCGCGACGGAGGGCAGATCCGCAGCGTCCGGACAGGTAAGTAATGCTTATTTTTAGGCCTCATGTCCATGGGAAAGGAGGGACCCGCTGTGGGATTCTGCATGAAGAATCCGTGGCGGGCCTGGTTTTCCCCGTGGACATGAAGCCTAAAGGGCTTGTACCAACATATATAAAATTATCTCTTATTCATTATCTAACCACTGGGATCCCCACCTATCCTGAGAAAGGGAATTTCAGTGGTTCCTGCATGAATGGAATAGAGAATATGCATTCATTGCTGTCATTGAAATGAATGAACGAAGCAGCAACACGAATGCGTGACCTCCACTCTATTCATGCAAAGGCCATCTGGACACTCATTCTCTAGCTCCGTGAGGGTCCCAGTGGTTGGACCACCGCAATCATAAAGTTATTTATACTGTGGATAGAAAATAACTTTTTATTGCTGATACAGCCCCTTTAACCCCTTGGTGACATGGCCTATTTTGGCACTAAGAATGTTATGATTTTTGGGGGGATTTTCATCTCCACGTTTTAAAAGCCATAACTTGTTTGTTTTTTATTTTTCCATCAACATGGCCAAATAAGAGCTTATTTTTTGCGTAGTAAGCTGTAGTATTTTTCATCACCATTTTTTGGGTACATATATTGTCTTGGATATTTTTATGATATTTATTTGGAGGGCAGGGAGAAAAAAAAACATCATATTTGCCCTTGTTTTGTTTTTTTTTAATTTACAGCATTAATTATCCAGTGTAAATGACATACATTTTTTGGCTGCGGGTTGGTATGACTACGGGAATACCAAAATTATTCTCTTGTTTTTGAACCTGTGATGCTATGATTGCACTGATAATAAATTGCAGTACTTCTGTATTGCACTACATTATCAC